>NC_083343.1:74615501-75264280 GCF_019175385.1 Lycium barbarum | reverse complement strand
AGTCCTCCGCCCCTGGCTGGGTGATGCAAGAAAAATAACAAAGATAGAAAGAAGACACAATTTGATTAACAATTGGACAATAACTAGAAGAACTAGTCCTAGTTACCTCCCAAAAGGATCAAAAGGCACCTATCCTATTCGAACAATCCTTAAGAGAATAGCCATCTCTTGCAAACTGTTAGATCAAACGGGGGTTGTTCAATTTGGAGTCCACCAAATTAATACTAGTCATTCAAGACTAAAGGGTTTCAATAATATTCAATATTCAAAGATAGGTTTCTCCTTTCAAAATGAATTACAAGCACCTTTAAATAAGGTTCTTAAAATATACTAGTCAAAAGAAATAAATGGAAGTGTAGTCTTCTAGGTGCATAGAAGACTACAAAATGCATACTCCTATAAGCCTAGAAAGCCACTACACATATTGAAAGTCAAAATAGCCTTTGATAAGCCTAGAAAACACAAAAAGGGAAGCTTCCTTCGTTCACATTAGTCCAGCCCCTCATGTTCACACTAGAGCGTCTAGAAGTCCTAATTTGGGCTGCTAGACCTGTTATTTCAGATCTTGGGCTTCAATCCACATCCTTTCGGGCTTCAATTTGGGTCTCCTCGGCTTGAACATTTTAGTCGTCACCATGGTAATTTGGATTGCATCATCCTCCCTTTCTTGGAAGCATTTCGTCCTTGAAATTACAACATTAATATCAACCTCGACCGCAGCAACAACCTCAACCACATCATTATGACACAGTTGGATCATCATCATGGCTATACGGATTACATCATTCTCCCCCTCTTGAAAAGGATTTGTCCTCAAATTCGATCCCTGCAAAAACATGGACGAGAATGACTATGTGTAGCTTGCAAGTCTCAATCGCTTAAGAGTTCAGTAGCAACATGAGTGAATAATCATGATATAAAACAAGAGTGCTACAAAACTGCCCAAAGATAATAGAGATTACTGTCATGGATTTGGAAAGCCCAAGAAGAAGCATGAGCCAAGAAAACCTACCATCTTCATGGAGTTTGCAAGTCGTGGTTGCATACCACAATGATGTCCAGGGAGGATCTTTCCAATGGCTTTCCACCTGATTCACCTTAAAATACACTAAATTCGCTCCAAGGCTAAGTACAAAACAAGTAGAATAACTCAACTCCTAATACCGAAGAAATGTACCAGCCTACCCCAAAGTCATCAATTCCAACAAGTTATAAACCTTATGATCAATTCCAGGGTCAAAAACAAAAATGGTCAACACATCAAGGTTAGCATATATCTCAAGCATATCAACTAGTAACTCAAATAGTAACAACAAACAAGAGTGACAAAGATGTATCCAATTACTATAAGAGTACTCTAGAGAAGCATGAATCATGAGGTAAGAATATGTGCCATCATTGATCTTAGAAACATCAAACGGATAAAACCATGTGTAATGACCAGATTTCTCATACTTCTCTCGTCTTTTCCTTTGACAAGAACTCACACAAAAATCAAATAAGCAATCAAACGTATCAAAAGGAAGAATTTTACCTCTAAGATCATGACTACAATCCCAAGGTTCAAATGCATAACTTCCACATTTCAAGCTAAGGAATTTGGTATAGCCTATCTCAAGTGAGTTATCCATGTAAGGATCACAATAAGTAAAGTAATAGACACTAGAACTAGCATCCACCGTTCTACTTTCCTTTTCCGCTTCAAGAATCACACCTAGAGATTTCAACTCAAATTCTGCTCCTAGTGAGAACTCATCCTCACATTCTTCTTCACTATTAAAGAATTCTGCACTACTTTCCCAATCCTCTTCAAGATCACTTCCTACACGTCTAGCACACTCAAAGTCACACTTTAAGTCCTCCACATCACAAAAACTCCTAAAACAATCATGACCCTCATCATATGCAAACAAATAGTAAAGAAAAGTGCTACTTAAGGTCACTTCACCATCAGTAAGTTCACTTTCACAATCATGAATACTATTAAGCACAAGATCACGATTTGGACCACACAAAGAAGATTTATTACTTAAGAAACTTTCCACACTTTCCTTTCCAAGACAATGTCCTCTATCAAGTGAACTATCCAACAAGGAGTTAATTCCATCACAAGAAAGAGTATTAAGAAACTCAAACTCATCATTAAACAAACAAGCATCTCCAAGTAAAAATAGTTTCACAAGAAAGGTCTCATCCAAGTTCACATGTTCAAACTCATCATTCAAGTCAATTTCATTATCATGCGCAGATTCAACATCATAAAGACTTAAAGATGAATTGCTTTCTTCCTTATCAAACATGGGTGGTGTGCTTAATTCCAAACAATCACATTTATGGCCAACAATTCCATCATATCCAGAATAATCATCAACTAATAATGGAATATTGCTCACATACACACAAGGTTCAAGATTGCTTTCTAAAGACAAGACGCTAAAATCAATCAACTTGTTTTCACTCCTTTCACCCACAGAAGTTGTGTCTTTTGCATTAAGACTCTCATCATAAGTGTCAACACTAGTTTTCATCACATTAAACGCACAAGTAGTTTCAGTTTCAGGATCACAACCAAGAACAACTAGTGTATCTCCACAAGATTCATTCAACTTATCATCACAAGACAAAGAAGATTTTAAGCCCACACAAGATAATTCCTTACTCATACTCACACAATCAGCATGCTCAACATTAGCATCTAAAGTAGTGAATTTAGTCAACTTACCTTCAAGCTCACAAGAATGGTTCTCTTTACCTTTAAGTTCCTCTTTTCGGCAAATCAGCTCTTCCGAAGTCATTGCATCCTCTTCATGAGTTTCCATTGTCGGAGGCTCACTTTCCAGCTTGTTTTCATCGGTACCTACAAAAGAATTCAAGCAACTAGAGGAAAAAGAAAGATTGTGAGTGTCAGAGTGAAGAACTTCATCTCCCTCATTATTTTTCTTTTCTCTCATGTTCTTTTCAATTCCATTCTCTTGTTTCTTTTGTGGCAGCCTACTCGTTCCAGTCAACCAGGACTTCCCATTTTGCATGGCATTACACTCCTCTATAGGCATAGAAGAGACATATGCACTATTGGGATTTTCTTTCGGAAGTGGGAATGGAAAGAGAGGCCATCCTTCCTCGTCCATGACATACCTTATCCAATCTCGTACATTTGGAACATCGTGTTTTCGAAACCAGGGCTGTCCAAAGCATAAGTGACTTATTTTTAGGGGAAACACATCACATCGGACCGTTTCAACATAATCTCCATGAGATATTACCACCTTGACCATCCACTCAACTTGATACCCATTATAGTCATATGGATATCTCTTTTTAACCCATGTCAAATTCAACCAATCAGCCGCATAAGGAGAGATGAATGTGGAGTCACACAAATCGTCAAGCTCTAGATCAAAGCCATTATACCCACAAACATTCACCTTCAATTTTTGAAACCTTGGCTTAGGCAATCTCTCTCCTTTTCTTGGAAATAGTGGTCCTCTCCTTTGTGTAAGCCATCTAGTTCTTACTTCCGATTGAACGGGTTTAGTCCTCATTGCACCTTGGTCCATCATACCTGCATAACAAAGCTCAAAGAAAAGGTTATGAGTTAAAAATCACCTTACTCACTCCCTTACTTTATTTGGGTGGCCCTCGGTTCACTCAATGATACAATAAGTTTGGTTCACTCCGTCTTGTAGTACTTGGCTTCCTCGGAATTGGCCAACTCCTATTCAATCTCCAAATTATACAAAAGATGCTACCACTTCGGGATTAGAGTGAGATTATGGACTCTATAGTCGGACGACGATTCTTTTAATTGTGGCGCACTTGAGTCAAACAATTCACGACGAGTTAAAACGAGGAAAGCTTGAAAGAATTAGCATGGAAAAAGTTATAGCTCAAGAACTAGCAAACTTTGAGTAGGTAATGTCACGACCCAACCCCGTGGGCCGCGACCAGTGCCCGAGCTGGGCACCTATACGTACCCGATACCCCAAATTAGCATAGTAACAGAATAATAATATAATAATAATATTAGTGGTCGCTACAGAATTTAGCAGAAAAGTAGACTTGGCACACATAGGCCGATAAGGCCATCACAGAACAGAATATCCCAAACATATGTACAGAACCCACGCAGATGTATCCACAGACCTCTACAGAACATATCAACAATGAACATTAAAAACACAAATATCCTTCAACTAGTCATTTTTCTCACAAGTTGACATAATCTTCAATTCAACCCAACTTTCAACTAAGATCAATAATTTCATATTCAACAACCATCATGATCATCACCATATAGTTCTAGAAACATTTCATATCGTTTTCCTTAAGATATACACTCGATATACATGATATACAATCTTCCGCCAAAATCATAACTTATGCAAAACATCAAATCTTTGGCATACAACTTCATAACAAGTTTCCAACTTCCAAATTCATCAACCATAATCATAATTCACATCTTAACAACTTCATTTCCATAATATCACAAAATTATTCTAAAGTGACATATTCATCTACATTCCAACTTCAACCAAAATTCATTCAACTTTCATTCCCAATATAATTTCCATCATAACCACAACTAGAATGCAACATAAAATTCAACTCATATATGTATACAACATATATACACCCATGGCTACATATATATATACATACCCACTTTGCAAACTTCCTTATTTCCATAATTTCTACTCATTTCCACATACCACAACATAAACAAACCTTCATAACATAAGAAAAAGGAATTGATTCTTACCTTTTTCTACAAACTTCTTCACTTGAACAAGTTGTCAACTTGAAGAAATAAGTGCTCCTTCTTCCAAAACAATTACACCAAGTTGTAGAGGACACTTAATTTAGTAGGAATTCAACAAGAAAATAATTTTAGAGGCAAGATTTTGAGGGGTGATTTTTCTATGGCCAAACCCGAAATGCCCTCTTTTTGTTCTTGTTTTTCTCTTGTTTTTCCTCCTATTCTTTCTCTTGAAAGTTCTATGGAATTTGGATGATTAAGTGGTCTTTTATTCATTGACCACATGACTTAATTCCATGGGCTTGGATCCTTTTTATGGACCATGGCCGAATGGCTCCTCACTTGGGCCTGAATTTTTTTTTCATTTTTTTGGGCCAACTCGGTTGGTCCCGAGTTGGGCCTAGCCCACTGACCTTTCGACCTTAAAACGTTCATATCTCCTTGTACCGACATCACCTGGGAAGCCACGACCTATGGATGGAAAGCTAATTCAATTATCTACAACTTCTATTTCAAGGTATTTTCGAAATTCCAAACTTACAATACAGTTTTTGCCCCCCAAAGTCAGGTCACCCGAAAACATTTTCTTAAAAATATTCGTTTGGAGGGTTTCCACTTTGATTTGGTCCAAAGGTACTTCATGAGTTGTGTTTAACTTTACATATGTGATTCATATGACTTTTTAGATGTTCCAAAAAAATCTCGGTATGTGGGCCCCACCCCAGCAGATGCTCCGAGGTTCAAAAATACGGGATATAACATCCTCCCCCCATTTAGAACATTCGTCCTCGAATGTTAAATTAATCTCATAGGGTTTGAAAATACTTTGGGGGAGTTCATGTTTACAGACATCACATATGACACACGATTGATATTGGAATAAATTAAAGCAGGGATTTAAGGTTACCTGTGGGTATAGAGAACAAATGAGGATATTTCTTCTTCATTTCCTCTTCGGCCTCCCATGTCATTTCCTCCCTATTATCGTTCCGCCACAGTACCTTAACAGAGACTACATCTTTATTCCGAAGCCTCCTTACCTGACGATCCAAAATAGATACGGGCTGCTCCTCGTACGATAGTTGCTCCGTCACCTGAATATCATCAGCAGGAAATATTCTAGAAGGGTCACCGACGCATTTACGAAGCATAGAGACATGAAATACCGGATGTACCGCTTCCAAATCAGATGGCAAATCTAGCTCATAGGCGACATTTCCAACCTTCCGAACAATCTGATAAGGCCCAATATAACGCGGACTGAGCTTACCCTTTCTGCCGAACCGCATCACGCCTTTCATAGGCGATACCTTCAGAAATACCCAATCGCCTACCTGAAACTCCAGCGTTCGACGCCGTTTATCCGCGTATGATTTCTGTCGACTCTGGGCTGCCAACAGTCGCTCTCGAATAAGTTTCACCTTGTCCACGGCCTGCTTGACCATATCTGGGCCAATCAACTCTGTCTCGCCAATATTAAACCAGCCGATCGGCGATCTGCACTTCCTGCCATATAAAGCCTCGTACGGAGCCATCTGGATGCTGGAATGGTAACTGTTATTATATGCAAACTCGATCAACGGCAGGTGATCATCCCAGCTGCCTCTGAAATCAATAACGCAGGCCCGCAACATATCCCCCAGCGTCTGTATAGTGCGCTCGGCCTGCCCGTCGCTCTGAGGATGAAATGCGGTGCTCAGACTCACCTGAGTCCCTAGTCCCTCCTGAAAAGATCTCCAGAAATGCGCCGTAAACTGGGCGCCTCTGTCAGAAATAATAGATATAGGAACTCCGTGAAGCTTCACAATCTCCTTAATATAGAGCCTGGCATAATCCTCGGCGGAATAGGTAGTCCTGACGGGAAGAAAATGGGCTGATTTCGTCAGCCTATCAACGACGACCCAGATGGAATCATACTTCCGTGGAGTGCGAGGCAATCTTGTAATGAAGTCCATATTAATAACCTCCCACTTCCAAGTCGGGATTTCCATCTCCTGCAACAGTCCACCCGGCTTCTGATGCTCAATCTTGACCTGCTGACAATTAGGGCACTGGGCGACGAACTCTGCAATATCCCGCTTCATGCCGTCCCACCAGTATAAGCATCGGAGATCATGGTACATCTTCGTAGACCCAGGATGGACCGAATAGCGAGCATAATGTGCCTCGCTCATAACCTGCTGCCGAAGGCCTGCAATATCCGGTACACACAACCTGCCTTTGTATAACATAGTGTCGTCCGGTGAAAACTCGAACGGAGTCCTCTCCTTATCATAGGCTGTGTCCCTGTACCGAGCTAAGACAGGATCCTCAAACTGATGCCGCTTAATATCGTCCCTGAGGGATGACTCAGAAACCCCTCGAACAGAAATCCGTGTATCTCCAGAATCGGCCAGACGAACCCCGAGACTAGCCAACTGCTGAATATCACGGGCTATCTCTCTCCTGTCTGGCTGTAAATCGGCCAAACTGCCCATAGACTTCCGACTGAGCGCATCGGCAACAACATTAGCCTTACCCGGATGATACAGAATATCCACGTCATAATCTTTCAGAAGCTCCAGCCACCTCCGTTGTCGCAAATTAAGCTCTCTCTGCCTGAAAATATACTGGAGACTCTTATGATCAGTATAGATATCCACATGAACGCCATATAAATAGTGTCTCCATATCTTCAGAGCATGAATTACCGCTGCGAGCTCCAGATCGTGGGTAGGATAATTCTTCTCATGCTTTTTGAGCTGCCGGGAAGCATACGCAATAACTCTGCCGTGCTGCATCAATACACAGCCTAACCCCATGCCAGAAGCGTCACAATAAATAACATACCCGTCCGGTCCCTCTGGAAGAGTCAGAACTGGGGCTGTAGTCAGCTTCTCCTTCAGCAACTGGAAGCTCCGTTCACAAGCGTCAGACCACTCGAACTTAGCTCCCTTCTGAGTCAGCCTTGTCAAAGGCGCTGAAATCGAAGCAAACTTCTCCACAAACCTCCTGTAATAACCTGCTAACCCCAGGAAACTGCGTACCTCTGTGGGCGTCGTAGGTCTGGGCCAATTCTTCACGGCCTCAATCTTCTGTGTGTTCACCCGGACACCATGAGCTGCAATAATATGCCCCAAGAAGGCCACTGAAGACAGCCAGAGTTCGCACTTAGAAAATTTCGCATATAACTTCTGATGCCGGAGTACCCCTAATACCGATCTCAGATGATCTGCGTGCTCCGCCTCAGACCGAGAATAAACCAGGATATCATCAATGAATACAATTACAAACATATCCAAGAATGGCCTGAATACCCGGTTCATCAAATCCATGAATACCGCGGGAGCATTTGTCAGCCCAATAGACATAACCCTGAACTCGTAATGCCCATATCGGGTCCGGAAAGCTGTCTTAGGGATATCGGCCTCTCGTACTCGCACCTGGTGGTAACCGGATCGAAGATCTATCTTCGAAAAACACTTAGCGCCCTGCAGCTGATCAAACAAATCATCAATCCTGGGGAGGGGGTATTTATTCTTTATAGTTACCTTATTCAGCTGCCGATAATCAATACACATACGCAGCGACCCGTCTTTCTTACGCACAAATAATACCGGGGCTCCCCAAGGCGAAGTACTGGGTCTGATGAAGCCCTTATCCAACAAATCTTTCAGCTGCTCCTTCAACTCCTTTAACTCTGCAGGCGCCATTCTATACGGAGGAATAGAGATAGGCTGAGTGTCTGGGAGTAAGTCAATAGAGAATTCTATCTCCTGCTCTGGAGGAAGACCTGGAAGCTCGTCGGGAAAAACATCTGGAAACTCATTAATCACGGGGACTGACTGAAGTGTCGGCGTCTCGGCGTCCAAGTCTTGCACCCGAACCAGATGATAGATATAACCCTTTCTGATCATTTTCTTTGCCTTAAGGTATGAAATAAACTTACCTTTCGGCGATGCTGTATTACCAACCCAATTTATAACTGGCTCCCCGGGAAACTGGAAGCGAACTACCTTATTCTGGCAATCAACATTAGCGTAACAGGAAGCTAGCCAATCCATACCCATAATAACATCAAATTCAGTCATATCTAACTCTACCAGATCTACCTTAGTGTCACGGTCACAAACGATCACAGAACAGTCTTTATAAACCTGTTTCGCTACAATAAAGTCCCCTATCGGTGTGGCTACCTCAAATGGCTCTATAGGTTCAGACATAATACTAATTTTACCGGCAACAAGAGGTGAAATATATGATAAAGTTGAACCTGGATCAATTAATGCATACACAGACCGAGAGAAGACCAATAAAGTACCTGTAACGACATTTGCAGATGCCTCCTGATCCTGGCGGCTGGCCAAAGCATAAATACGGTTCGAAGGACCGCTAATACCAGAAGCTCCACCACGGCCTCTGCCGCGACCCACTGGTGCCGAAATACCCTGCCCCGTAGGGCGCATAGCCACTGACGAAGATGAAGACCCAGCGGCTGATCCGGTAGGCTGCGCTGCACCACCCGAACTACCCTTATACGGGCAATCTCTCACAGAATGGCCCTGACGGCCACAAGAAAAGCATGCACCGGTGGCTCTGTAGCACTCTCCCGTATGGTATCTGCCGCAAAAAGAACACTGAACCCTGGGTGGCCTCATCTGACCAGAACCCCTATCTGTCCGCGAACCTGAAGCCCTGGAGCTCTGGCCTGCTCCTGAATACCCTGGGCTATCGAATCTGCGACCTGCAGGCTGGGGAGGCGCGCTCTGCGCCGGCTGAGATGAAAATCTGCTAGGCTGCTGCGGCTGTTGGGGCTGTCTGCCCCGAAAGTCTCCAGATGACCTGGCCCTCTTGGGCTGTCTCCGATCCTGGCCCCTGTCAGGCTGGTGTCCTCCTCTGCCCCGATCCTCCATGCCCTGGGCATGGGCCTGGATACGGGCAATGTCCATACCGGGCTGAGCAGCCAATACTAAGCAGCTATCAACAAAATACCGATCCAGCCCTATAATATATCTGTGCATCCGGTCCGCCATAGTAGCCACCACAGTAGGTGCATATCGGGCCAAGGAATCAAACTCCAAACTGTAGTCCCGGATACTGCGGCCCTTCTGCCTCAATAATAAGAACCTATCAGATCTGGCTCGTCGCAACTCTGGGGCAGAAAATGTCCAAGAAATGCTTGAGAAAAATCGCCCCAAACTGCTGGGGGAGCGCCGTCCCCCCTAGATAGCCCCCATGACTCGTACCAGTTTGCCGCCACATCATATAACCGGTACGAAGCTAACGCGACTGACTCTGTCTCGGAAGCATTAATCAAATCTAGAGTGCGTCACATCTTCCTGATAAACTCCTCAGGATCCTCCTCGGGCTTTGTCCCGAAGAACTCTGGAGGGTTACAAGTCAAAAACTCACGGGCTCTCGAACTATCACGCCTGACTGCCCGGTCACCTCCCAGTCCATGCCCCTGAACCTGCCCTGCCACAAGTCTCGTCAGCAACTGGACTGCCTCCCTCATAGACTGATCCTCAGTGCCTGGCCGTGGAGCTGGAGGCTCAGGTACTGGAACTGCGGGAGCTGGCGGTGGAGCCGCCCCCCGATCTGCAGCTACGGCCGCCCCAATCTCCTCCACGAGTGGCGGTGTAGACGAACCCTCTGTCTGGGGCAAAGTCCCCGGAGCAATATGTGCCTGGGCCCTGGTAATCCTCTGGACCCGGCTAGTCTCTCCCAAGGCTGCTGACTTGGCCTTTTGGGCCGCTGTTGCCTTTTTTGGAGGCATATCTGCAAACATAGCCACTCGTTAGGGAGGGGTCATCCTGATAACACAGCTCTATCGCACGATCTAAGACAGAAAGAAGGGTAGTATCCTAAATGCCCTGTAGCCTCCTGTTTATAGGCGTGGTGCACAACACACCGATAAACAAGACTCTACTAGACACGGTCCGTGGACATTCCGAGGACGAACTGCTCTGATACCACTTTTGTCACGACCCAACCCCGTGGGCCGCGACCAGTGCCCGAGTTGGGCACCTATACGTACCCGATACCCCAAATTAGCATATTAACAGAATAATAATATAATAATAATATTAGTGGTCGCTACAGAATTTAGCAGAAAAGCAGACTTGGCACACATAGGCCGATAAGGCCATCACAGAACAGAATATCCCAAACATATGTACAGAACCCACGCAGATGTATCCACAGACCTCTACAGAACATATCAACAATGAACATTAAAAACACAAATATCCTTCAACTAGTCATTTTTCTCACAAGTTGACATAATCTTCAATTCAACCCAACTTTCAACTAAGATCAATAATTTCATATTCAACAACCATCATGATCATCACCATATAGTTCTAGAAACATTTCATATCGTTTTCCTTAAGATATACACTCGATATACATGATATACAATCTTCCGCCAAAATCATAACTTATGCAAAACATCAAATCTTTGGCATACAACTTCATAACAAGTTTCCAACTTCCAAATTCATCAACCATAATCATAATTCACATCTTAACAACTTCATTTCCATAATATCACAAAATTATTCTAAAGTGACATATTCATCTACATTCCAACTTCAACCAAAATTCATTCAACTTTCATTCCCAATATAATTTCCATCATAACCACAACTAGAATGCAACATAAAATTCAACTCATATATGTATACAACATATATACACCCATGGCTACATATATATATATACATACCCACTTTGCAAACTTCCTTATTTCCATAATTTCTACTCATTTCCACATACCACAACATAAACAAACCTTCATAACATAAGAAAAAGGAATTGATTCTTACCTTTTTCTACAAACTTCTTCACTTGAACAAGTTGTCAACTTGAAGAAATAAGTGCTCCTTCTTCCAAAACAATTACACCAAGTTGTAGAGGACACTTAATTTAGTAGGAATTCAAAAAGAAAATAATTTTAGAGGCAAGATTTTGAGGGGTGATTTTTCTATGGCCAAACCCGAAATGCCCTCTTTTTGTTCTTGTTTTTCTCTTGTTTTTCCTCCTATTCTTTCTCTTGAAAGTTCTATGGAATTTAGATGATTAAGTGGTCTTTTATTCATTGACCACATGACTTAATTCCATGGGCTTGGATCCTTTTTATGGACCATGGCCGAATGGCTCCTCACTTGGGCCTGATTTTTTTTTTCATTTTTTTGGGCCAACTCGGTTGGTCCCGAATTGGGCCTAGCCCACTGACCTTTCGACCTTAAAACGTTCATATCTCCTTGTACCGACGTCACCTGGGAACCCACGACCTATGGATGGAAAGCTAATTCAATTATCTACAACTTCTATTTCAAGGTATTTTCGAAATTCCAAACTTACAATACAGTTTTTGCCCCCCAAAGTTAGGTCACCCGAAAACGTTTTCTTAAAAATATTCGTTTGGAGGGTTTCCACTTTGATTTGGTCCAAAGGTACTTCATGAGTTGTGTTTAACTTTACATATGTGATTCATATGACTTTTCAGATGTTCCAAAAAAAATCTCGGTATGTGGGCCCCACCCCAGCAGATGCTCCGAGGTTCAAAAATACGGGATATAACAGGTAATTACTCAATGGATACTAGCTAGAAGTTATGTCACAAAGAAAGGATTAAGAAGCTTCCCAACCCCCCTTAAAACGTGCAAGGCAGCCCCTTAAATCTTGCTAATTAATATCCTTTGACCAACTTGTCTTGGAATTTAATTACTACAAGTTTCAATGTAGCTTCTCGTCTTCCCAAAAGATGACTAGGGACTTGCAAACTTGACTTCTCATTTTCCCAAGTGGTGATTAGGAACTTGGACACTCTTTTCTCAAGGTGACTGTTAGTCTTCCCAAGAATTGACTTGGGAACTTGTGTCAATTAATGGTTTGACTATTTGTTTGCCTCTACTCCCTTTCACACACCCCAAACTGATTTTTGACTTCTCCTAATGAGTGCAGCCCCCTTCTCCACGTTTTGGAGGGGTTCAATGCACCAACTCCTTGGGAATTAACTCTTGACTAGTCCCTTTGACTTCCCAAATAGCTTTCACACTCCCTAACACCTTGAAAGCTTAACTTATCACCAAAATTAGATCAAACAAAGTTAGTAAATCTGAAATTATCAAGAACACACATGAACATTCACAAAATATTTATGAACACTCAAGAACACAAGTATTCAAAACACTTCAAATGATATACCAAAATGACCATCTTGATGCCTAGTTTCCAAATATCACCATGGATCACCCAAGATACCTAAACTAATGGCACGATTGGAGACTTTAAAATAATAGTTCATGAACTTTTTCTTGAACATATGAACATCCAAGAACACATGTCTTCAAAAACAAAACAAAATCAGATTCACCAACAGATCAAGAACACCCAAATACTCCAAGTAACACGAATTTCATCCAAAACAACAACTATCAAGAAGTTTAACCCTAAGAACACTAAGAAATTCGTCCAAAACAGATTTTTTTTTTTTTGGTTAAATAAAGTTTGATACAAAACAAGGACTAGATTTGTAGGGACAAATCTATGACTGGCTTTGATACCAAATGATGCAAGAAAAATAACAAAGATAGAAAGAAGACACAATTTGATTAACAATTGGACAATAACTAGAAGAACCAGTCCTAGTTACCTCCCAAAAGGATCAAACGGCACCTATCCTATTCGAACAATCCTCAAGAGAATAGCCATCTCTTGCAAACTGTTAGATCAAACGGGGGTTGTTCAATTTGGAGTCCACCAAATTAATACTAGTCATTCAAGACTAAAGGGTTTCAATAATATTCAATATTCAAAGATAGGTTTCTCCTTTCAAAATGAATTACAAGCACCTTTAAATAAGGTTCTTAAAATATACTAGTCAAAAGAAATAAATGGAAGTGTAGTCTTCTAGGTGCATAGAAGACTACAAAATGCATACTCCTAGAAGCCTAGAAAGCCACTACACATATTGAAAATCAAAATAGCCTTTGATAAGCCTAGAAAACACAAAAAGGGAAGCTTCCTTCGTTCACATTAGTCCAGCCCCTCATGTTCAACACTAGAGCTTCTAGAAGTCCTAATTTGGGCTGCTAGACCTGTTCTTTCAGATCTTGGGCTTCAATCCACATCCTTTCGAGCTTCAATTTGGGTCTCCTCGGCTTGAACATTTTAGTCGTCACCACGGTAATTTGGATTGCATCACTGGGGAGCTGGAGGCTTGGGTGCTGGAACCCCAGGAGCTGGCGGTGGAGCCATCCCCTGGTCTGCAGCTGCTGCTGCCCTGGGCTCCTCTGGTAATGGTGGCGTAGCGGAGCTTGCTGACTGGAGTCTAATCTCAGGCGCAGATTGGGCATAAGCCCTGGTAATCCTCCGGGTCTGACTGTTCTCTCCAGCTACTGACTTGCCCTTCTGGGCAGCTATCTCCTTCTTTGGAGGCATCACTGTAAACATAACAATCCGTTAGGGAGGAATTATCCTTATAATACAGCTCCATCGCACGATCTACAATAAGAAGGAAAGATGACACCCTAAATGTCCTGTAGCTTCCTATTTATAAATGTGGTGCACAACACATCGATAAACAAGACTCTACTAGACACGGTCTGTAGACACTCCGAGCATGAACCGCTCTGATATCACTTTTGTCACGACCCAACCCCGTAGGCCGTGACTAGTGCCCGAGCTGGACACTCGTAGACACCTGTTAACTATAATCATCTACAGCTAGCATCATAAGGAACTTATATATAGAAAGGCAAAACGTCATCTCAAAGCTGTCGCATATATATATATATAAGGCAACCTATCCCCTGTGGGGTCAGAACTACCAGCAGATAACAACGCACATGAGCTGGCAAGGCTATCACAACATGTAAGAACGTCCCAACCATACACACACGTAAGCCGACAAGGCTGCCACTATACACAACATCTCAGAATATATATATACGTACGCAAGCCGACAAGGCTGCCACTACGAATGGGAACGTCCCAAAACATAAGTCATACTCACACAACTGGACAACATATATATACAACCCACACATATGTCTACAGACCTCTAAGAGTAACGACAGTATCATATGACGGGACAGGGCCCCGCCGTACCCTGAACAAACACATATATATACAACAAGGAGGATCTATACGACAAAGCTAGGCTACGGAACAAACGAGCACTCCAAAATAGCTGAATAGATATCCTATGCTGGCGGATCTTCGAAACGAGCGTCTGTACCTGCGGGCATGAAACGCAGCCTCCCGAGGAAAGGGGGTTAGTACGGAATATGTACTGAGCATGTAAAGCATGAAATATAGTAAATAGGATCATACTGAGACAAGAGTGTAGGACCTAGTGCAACAACCAGAAAACCATAAGACTTGCCTTTGAACATAAATCATATGTGTCAACATCATACTCACACCATTATAGGACTTAATAACATGACTAGATAATTATACTGTACATAAGAATATATAACGTGTCCCGGCCCTCTAATGAGGGGCTCGGTAAATAAAATCATCATATACATGTACATATAACGTGTCCCGGCCCTCTAGTGAGGGACTCGGTGAATAAAATGATCATATGCCGTCCTGGCTGCCATCCCCATATCATCATATCATCATATACATATATATATATATATATATATATATATATATATATATATATATATATATCGTGTCTCGGCCCTCTAGTGAGGGACTCAGTGAATAATGCAGTGGATCTGCGCACGAAAACATGTCCTGGCCCGGGACTCAGTGAAGGATGTAGCAGTAAGCACGAGCGGAGTAGTGAGTAACCATATACATACAATTCATCTTTTAAGACTCAATGGATAAGTAGACTAATCAGCTCTCACATATCAGAACAATAGCCATATTAAGTTATCTCTAAATGACATCAAGAACTACATTAAAGAAAGTTTCAGGAATCGTAGACATGTATCAAATCAATATGAGGTAACTTATGAACGTCAAGGATACCATTCATTATAGAATTCTTTAAGAATAGGACTTTTCATACATCATATGCTAGTCAATCATATAAGAGACTCGAGACAATAACTCGACTATCCTGAGAGTTCTAACATCAAGAAACGAATAAAAATCATAAGTCATGCTCGGAACTAGTGAGTAGAATTACCCCAAGGCTCATATTATATCTTACTTACATCTAGGACATGCCAAAAGAAATAAGGGACAGGCTTTACATACCTGTCGGCGACTATCCGTGAATCCTTTTTGCCTCGTCACTCTTTTCGCCTATTTATATAAAAGTGATGTTATCGTTAGTAACTACATTTTCTAGTTCACAACTCTATAGTTCATTCTTTTATAGGACCTACATTTCAGTATATATATATATATATATATATATATATATATATATATTCTCGCTTAAGTTTTCTATTATCTAACATTTTGGCGAAAATTCGGCAGCACTTCCCCTATATGTTCACCTATCCCAAATTTCCAATTGTTCTCCTGTAGACACAGAAATACCAATAACAATATATGGACATACTTATACTTCCAATTCCTTCAATTCAACAAGAACAACAATATGTTCCTATCAACACAATTTCAACTTTAACTTTCTAATCTTTTCGCCATATAGTTCGGTTTCTGCACATCAAAAAAAGAGTGCAGAAGGGGAGTATGAGTACAACACTAGTACCCTGTCGGTATCATAGGCTGACAATGATAGGAACACATATAAAGTATATAAATACTAACGAAGCATCATGTGTGACGTTAGAGTTAAAAACACCTTATCAATGACTACTTAACATATTTCCATGAAGTCTAGTAAGAAATCAGATAAATCAGTTAAGAACGTAGCACATACAGGAATGGTGAAGTACAAGAATGATGAGAATAAAATGCAATGCATTGGCAAAGAAATACCAGGTATGCACATGCTATAGGCCATTCCATAAAGTCATGACCCATGAGCAATTTGCGAGGTCTATATACCTATCACTGTACCGCTCGAGGCCTTTTTTCTTTCGGACTGTGACCACTCACTGTACCACCCATCATTACAGCTAAATCATGAGACACTCACTGCACCGCCCAACTATACTACTGGGCTGTGAGAACCTTATCCTTACCTTTTTTCGGTCCTTATACCATCTCGCATTGTCGAATCAACATAGCTTATTCAAATGATCATATAAATAACTGGTAAATAAGTGCAACATGTATTGTAACGACCCGTTGGGCTATTACTAAAGTCCCTTGAAGTTCGACTCCTAAAGGCATCGTTAATTAGTGAACGGTTAGTCGCGCAGAGAAATTATTCATTAAATTGCTTTGCAGTCAAGTTCGAAAGGAGTTAAAAATTGTGTGGGCCACCCGGGCTCAGTTCAACTGCTGCAGCGTGGGATGGACCATCGCAGGTTGTCCATCCCAACGGTATCATGCTCGCTATAGCGAGTATCTCAAAAGTAGGAAGCTCTGCCCCAACGGATGTCACCCAGCCATAGCGGTGGAGCATTATTCTAGAAGGACCTCTAAGCAGAGATATACCATCCATAGTATATCCGCTACAGCGGACCATCTGTTCGCCACAGCGGACAACACATAACTGCCCTAATATTTATGTCCTATTTCGGGATTTGACCTCAATTTTCTATAAACCCTATATCACAGCCGCCATCTGGGGCATTTGGAGAGCTAATCTTAGGAATTCTTTGAGAAGGTAATCCTTCAACCTCATTTATTTCTTCTCCTTTTCATTTGTTACTTCCTTCACTATGATTTATCTACTAGAGTTGATAAAAATGGAGGCTTCTAATTGTACAACCCTAGTATGACACAAAGGGAAACCCTTGGTTTGAAATGATGTCATTCTTGAATTAATCACCTAGATTCTTATTCTAGGCTAAATAAACCAAACTCAAATGCTAATTTTTCCTCTATTCTTACAAATGGGTTACAGCTTAATTTCTTGAAATTGAGAATTCATAAGGAAAAGGGTTTTATTTATGACATGCTTGATAAAGTTAGCAATGACAGCCAGATTATTGGTCTATGAAAACTTAATGGAAAAATTAGTTGGGGATAAATTTTGATTCTACCCTTACAAACCTGAAACTTGGTATGATTTCTAGAATTTGACTTTTGTTCTCTTAGACCCGTTGACCTTCCTAGACCCTTCGTCGCATGTCGTGGTTTGAGAACTAGAAGACGAAGACAAATGGATGTTTGTGGCACCTGCTAGGCCTCGAGGTAGGTTACGCCTTGCTTGTGTAGATTTCGATTAGTACTTCATATATGTTCAATAGAAATTCATGGAGAAAGCATGCATATGTCTTCGAATAAAAAGTTGGGTTTGATAGCTCTAGGTTGGTGCTGTTATGAGTGATTTTTGTGTAGTTATTCGTATTGTCTGCCTTGTTAGGCGTGAATGTTGGTGTCGGTATGACTTGGTTGAATCCTTTTTGTTGACTATGTACTAGTATGGACCCTTGTTTATGTTCTTGGTTAGTCTTCGGTTAGCGAATCATATGTAGAGTTAGTGATTATTGGAGAAAGCATGTAAACCTTCGGGTATGGAGTTTGGGATGAAATAATTAGGTTGATATTATTGTTGACTATGGCTTGTCGCCTTATTGTGTTCCTTGAGTTGTTACTTGTTTGTTAGTTTTTGGATTTTTACCACGTGATTTATTCTAGAGTTGATGCTTAGTGATTACCTTATGTTTCAGAGATCATATTTTTCATGGTTGAGGTTGTTCGAAAGGAAACTAAGTTTATGATATTGATATTGTGATTGAGACATGTGTCCATGTGTTGCACCATTGATTCATATATTCTTGTTGGCATTGTTATCATTTATTCACTCATTCTTACATATATTGGGATTGGGTTACGCGCCGCAACACTTATTGGGATTGGGTTGCATGTACCACAAGACTGACTGGGATCAAGTTGCACGTTCTGTAACACTGACTATTAGATCGGGCTGTGTGTCGCAGCAGGTACATGGACTTAGCTGTCCCTTATGGGTCATGACAGTCGAGGCGACAAGATATTCCGCTCGAAGCATGTGTGTATCACTGCATTGAATATTCATTCTTCATTTTCCCTTATTGTCGGATTGTGTTCGGATATTCTCTATTTGTTGTTTTGTGTTGGTAGTTGTGGTTTAGAGGATATGCTTGCTCGATTTCTATTCTGTAGTATGACTCAGAGACATAGAGTTGGTATTGAGAAATTTATGAAAGGACACGAATGCCTAGGTCGCCTCAAGTATGAGGGTCTTTAGTTATGGACCCGTTAATTATTGTAAGTGAGAGATGGGAAGGCTCAGGTGATGTTAGTGGAATTGTAGATGACTATTGAATCTGTCCTCTCTTTGATTTTGGCTTGGTTGTTTGTTACATTTGTTGCTAATAATCGTGGAGTCCCTTTTTGGAAGTGTAAGTGGGAGTAAGCTAGCGATGATATGGGATGAGTTGAATGGATCCAATTGGTAAAATCCCTCCTGCTATGTACTGCTGTTCATTAAATACTTGGCGACCTGTTACACCCCGCCCTTTCTGAGCATGAGCACGCCACGTATTTCACCATATTACTGGAGTATCGGGGACGTCCCATGAAGTTTTGAGAGGTACAAGCCATGGCAAGTACGTAACAATGAAGTATAGGATGAATAATGATCTCGTAAGTCGTAACCGGGAAGGACAACCTTAGAACTAGGGGACATGACCCTCATCAAGTATAATTAATGGTAAATATCATGTATGGAAAGTTTCGGAAGGTTCAGGGATCAAGCAGATAGAAGAAAAGAAAGTTAATGGGACTTTGGAAGAAGTTGGTGAAATGTCTAAAGCAAATTTTGGTCCAAATAGATGGGACTGTAACATTTAGCACCCAAGGGTTTTGAGGTATTTCAAGAGCCTAAAATGAAGTTCGTCGAGTGTAGAATCCAACACAACAAACCGTTCATCAATATGACATCGGAGTAGGAAGTTGTGAGCATTTTAAAAATGGACTACCAGAGGCCCGCAAACCTACGCGGAAATTCTAGAAATCGCTTAAAAGCCCACTAATTTCGGCCCATCAGGCCCAAACCCGATTTGGGATACTATATATACCCCCTTAAGTCACCTAAATCACCTCATTTTTCACCATTTCTTAACTCCACACCTTTCTAGAACCTCCCACAACATTCATCCAATATCTTTACACCAAAAGTTAGCAAATTTAGGATTTCCTACATCAAATTACGCTTGGGTATGTGAGATTAACATCGAATCGAGGCTCGTAAAGTTCATAGTCACGTTGTGGTGTTGAAATTAATGTCGAGAAAAGCAAGAGATTGAGGAATTCTGATGTTTAAGTTATTAAAGATGTCATACAAGCTTAAGAAGGTGAGAATCCTATCTTTATAATTATGGGTTTTGTTAATTCAAAGTTGTATTCGTTAATCATCGCATATATGGTCAAACTGCGGTAAAGGGGGGAATTATCTACTTAGGTATATGATGAATTGAATGAATTGGGTATTGAATTATGCTAAATGGGTTACTGTTTGTTTTACCGAATTTACGAGTTAAGCCCTTTTATTGGATTCTAAGAATTGGGTTTCGTTGTTATTATTGTTGTCGTTGTTGTTGATGGTTGTTGTTGTTATTGATATTACGGCTATTTGACATATGCCAGGATGTAAAAAAAACAAATGAAGTGCTGCCGAATTTTTCGTAAATTCAACTCTTCATGACTATATGATTTGGATAAGTTGAATCTATGGAGTCTACGAAATAGACTAAAGGAAGTATTTGTCAATATAGGTTTTGGGATGAAAGGATGAGTGGTGGAACAAGGGAGCAAGTCGAGATTTGCAAGGCAGCCGAGACAGGTATGTAAGGTTTAGCTGTCCTTATTTCCTAGGCATGAGTCTTAGAGACATTTAGCGTGCATGCTCCTCCATTCGAACCGTCTGAATTTTTATAAAGAAAGGATACGTTTTTATAAGAAAGCTGGATTTTGAGAAAAACCCATGTTTTACGAGATTTACCGATTTTATGGAGAAGTATATTTTATACGATTTTCTCTAAAAGAGCTTATTGATTATGACTAAAAGTCTGTTAGTGCGCATTCCTTGACCCTTGTTGAATTCCACAAAACGCCACCTATAATCCATATTCTTGTTTATTGATATCATAACGATTATTGATTGTTCTTTTGGCCTCAATATACATTCCATAACTAATTCGGAGGTCACCACCTTACATCACTCTGAAAGGCCCATGTCTATTTCTTGAACTCTGCATGCACTTATATATATACTCTATATGCACTATTTTACTTACCGAGCCACGCTATAGTCGGCCGGGTACGGCACGTAGATGTGCAACCACTGATCAGTTGGATATATTTACCGAGTCCCGAAAAGGGTCGGGTACGTTATGATGATGATATGAAGTTTCCCCGGACGCGCGATTCCCCGGACGTGGAAGGATATGATGGTGATGATGCTTATTTATCGACTCCCGAAAGGGCCGGGTTAGATATCTCAACGAGTCCCATTAGGGCCGGGTACATTATATATATATATATAATATTACATATGAAAAATGGTTTTATCATGCATTGCTTATTAACTGCTCTCAGATTATGTCCTCCGTTTTTCTTATCTTATGGTTATGTCTTTTTTTATTACCGTATTTCATCCTGCCTTATATACTCAGTACATATTATCTGTACTGACTGTTCCATTTTGGGACCTGCATCTCGTGCTGCAGGTCAGGACAAGTTTGCTGAAGATAGGAGCATCGTCAGCGGGTCAGCAAGTGCCATTCATCCAGACTTGCCTGTTTTGGTATACGATTATGACTGCCTGGTTATTTATTGTATATGTTTCTGGATACGCCGGTGGACGTGTGGTCCCGACCTTTTATGAGGATGATGTTTCCTACTCTTAGAGGCTCGGAGACCCTGTGTAGTGTGTTGGTGTTGGTGGTGAGAATTATGTTTTGTTAAATAGGCCTACTGACTTATGAGATTGTTTAGTGGTGGCCTCGTCGGTGCGCATACTGTGATTACGTGTATATGTAGGTGATGTTGTCTACTGTTCGGTTTGGGTTTTGCTGAATGCAGGTGCCGCTAAGGCTTTATGCTAAGTTATTCCAAGTCCATTATGATTATGTTATCTAGTTCAGGTTAGCTCAGCCGGCATTCCGGCAATAAGGTCGGGTGCCTCGTCACGCCTCCCTGCGGGGGTGTGACACTACCATACTTATCTGTTATCTTCTGCTGTATTATGATTTCCTAATGGTTGTTGGCCTATGATTCTTACCAGTACGAGTATTGTACTGACGCTACTCTTGCTACACCCTTTATGGGGTGTAGATTATTTCAGGTTGAGTCCACGATTAGTAGCTTCCATGGACGTGCCGGGGTATCTTGATGAATCTGTTATTCTCATTCTAAACAAGGTTGTCTTCTTTTATTATCTTGTTGTATTCGTAACTTAGAAGCTCTTGTACTACTCTAGATCAGATCTTTGGGAAAGGGGTGTAGTCAAACTTTTGTGTTCCGATTGATTTTATTGTAATGGAAAAATTTGTTCTTTTGTTGTGCTGTTCAACGTGAAGTTTTTGTTACACCTCGAAAAAATTTCATGTTGTCATATGATAGATAGACTAATGCAGGGTGAGACGAATATGATGTTTCTATAAGTAAGAAAGGTTATTTAACGATCCTAGTTAAGATTTCAAAGATGTTGGAAGTAAGAGGAGAAAGTTCCTTGAGAAGGGAAAAGTTTATGTGGTGTTTTGGAAAAGCTCCGTAAAGTGCCGAGCCAATGATTGACTTACTGATGTCTTAAAGAAGAGTTGTAACTCTTCTTAGATTGGTAATGAAGTGTTAAACAAGTGTCACCCCCAGCAGGGAAACCATTTCAGGGAAGTGGAGTTATACGACCACTTGTACGGTCCGTATAAGGGGTCCGTATAACCCCCAGCAGGAAGATGTTTTTCATGGTGGTGAACCACGGCCACTTATACGGACCGTACAATGTTATACGGACCACAGAAGTGTCCATATAGCATCCGTCGGGCAGATTTTAAGTTGTATAAATAGGTGCCCTTGGTTCTTTTATTTCATTTTTTATCTCTTACAAGTATTGAGAGCTCAAAAACCTTCTCTGAACTTATTTCACACCAACCCAAGATAAAACAAAGATCAAGAGGCACGAATCAAAGTGTTCATACGTTAGAAGGTTTCTTATGGTTTGTAGACTACAAGAAAACTTGGGCATTATAGCTAGGGTTTTGCACAAAGTTGATAGCTGCTCCAAAGCTTGTTTCCATGGGATGAAAAGGTTAGTTTTCATGCTTATTTCATGTTGTTGAGAATGTTTGGTTGTAGCAAAACTTGGGTGGAAGAAGGAAGTAGAAAATGAAGTCTAAATGTAACTTTCACGATGTTTATGAGTAGTAATCTATATGGAGTCATGATTCTTAGTAAGATGTGGATATAAGCATGTTATGGAAGGTAATGATGATGATGAAGAAGCATTATGTGAAAATGTGCTAAAATGGGTATGAAGTTGCTAGTATGGGTTGAACATGGGGGTGAATATTGAAGGCTTCGTGTAATGTGATTACTTGAATTGGATATTATGAGTGTATTATGGATGTTATTGTGGTTGTTGGGAGTTGTTTTGTGATATGGTGGAAGTTGGCAAAATAGGGGAAATGCTGCCCAATTTTCATTAGACTATGAATTATTCTAGTTTGAATTTAAAAGTATCATTAAGGCTTAACCACAGCATGAATCCTTCTAAATGTAGATTATTCAAACTTCAACGGTGAACGCTAGATAGTTGAGAAGTCAAAGAGGTATGTAAGGCTAACCCTTCTTTCGATAAGGCATTGTTCCTTGGCTATGCATATATCCTTTCATGAGTTCCATAATGTCCTCCAAATGGTTCTATCTCTAAAGTTACTAAAGCTCATGATCCTCGACACTTTCATGATTCTATTGCATCCCTTGTATGATAGTTGATCCTCTAAGGATAAACGTAACGAAAACGATGATGGTAATTGTTACACCTTGAAAAATTTTCCGTTCAGGAACAGTGAATAGACTAACGAAGTGTACGACTTATGCGATGTTTTGATAAGTAAGAAATAGCATTTGACGATCCTAATCGAAATTTGAAAGACATTGGAGGTGAGGGAAGAAAGTTGTCAAGTAAGGCAAGGCATACGTTGTGTATCGGAAAGAATTATGAGTAATGAGTCAATGATGATTTAATGATGCTTTGGAGGAGAGTAATAACATCCCTTAGATTGGTATTGAAGTGTTAAACAAGTGTTAAGAAGGTTCCATAAGGATTGGAGATCAAACGAGTCGACGAGAACGAAATCGGAACAGCTGAGCATTATACGGCCCAACATGCTGGCCATATAAATTATAATGGCTGTATGTTAGGCCATATATTTAGCCAAGAGGGGCAAAGATCACTAGACCAAACATACGGCCCGTATAAAAGATACGGACCGTATGTTGGTCCGTATATCCTTGACGGGTCAGATTTTTTTGTTATTAATAAGGGACCCAAGTTCATTTCATTTCATTTCCCTTTTTCACTCCCCTTCTCTCTAGAACACTCTAGAATTCTATCCACTCTTCAACAACAAGAATCCAAGAGAAAACCATTATCAACTACATCAAACCCACAAAATCAAGTGTATGAAACCTATCAAAGTTCATCTACACCAAGAAATCTCAAGGGAAGTGAGCTAGGGTTTTGATGCAAGAAGAGAAGTTCCACTCAAGGCTTATTCTCCCATCATCTAAGGTGATTTTTATGATCATTCCATGTTGTTTAAGGTATTGGAAGGCTAAGACACTTGAATTGTAGAAAGATATAGAAAATGGGTCATTAATGTGTGAATAGTGTCATTATTGAGTAGTAGTTTGGGGGTGAATTCCGAATATTGGTATGTTGTGGTTGTAAATATGTTGGGAACGACATTTAGAACATGGAATAAGTATTATATGTGAGAGAATGCAATAATGAATTATGACCATGATTATAGAGAAATTGGAGTGAAATTACGAAATGTGGGTAATATAGACGCTGATGATTGTTGTTTACGATATTGTGAATGTTGTTATGAATGTTTGGGAGTTGATATAGAATATGGAAAAAGTTGTATAAACAAAGGAAATGCTGCCCAATTTTCTTTAGCTTTAGTAGGCACGTTTAAGTAATCGATTAGCTACTGTTCATGCGACTTCTCTTGAAGGTAGAAACGTGGGCATCAAAGGAGAACAAGCAAGCGATAGGTTAATTAAACGTAAGAGGTATGTGAGGCTAGTCCTTTCTTTCTATGGCATGAATCCGATGGCATGATTTTTCATTCTTCTCCATGAATTCTCTATATCCCGGAAAACTAATAGCCTATGTTCATGAATAGCCATATGAGATGAGAGATATATTATCAGTTCAATAATGATGATGATGAGTTAAGTATAAAGATTCTAGAGTTCATGATATGATGTTCCTATAAAGTTAATGATGTCGTTTATTGTATACACTCACCTTATCTACTATTTCCTTCAAGGTGAGGCAAAATACTTATGAATGTTCCATAACGAAATCGGGGGTTCACGACCTTAGGTCACCTCGATAAAGTATAGCTATATTTGAGTTATTATACGTGCCTTATGATGAGTACATGTTGATGATATTACATCGTGCCTATATGGCACGGGCAGACACACCACTGCAGTGGGCAGCTTACACCCCGGACGCGGGAGGCCTGGACGCAGGTTATTGATTATCACACCGTACCTGAATGGACGGGCAGTTTATGCATTTATGCATACATGATATGACGATGATTATAAAGTAAGCTAGCATGCATTATTTCCTTTATAATTGACAGTCTGTTACAGTTCCTCCTTACTTGTTGCTTCCTTTATCTCATTGACGTACTATTATTGTTTATGTGTCTTATACTTAGTACAATATTCGTACTGATGTCCGTTTTCTTTGGACGCTGTGTTCATGTCCACAGGTAGATAGGGAGGTGATCTTGATCCAGACTCGTAGGAGCTATTAGCTGACTTGAGAGCACTCCATTATTCCGGAGGTGCCGTGATTATTCTTGTGTACATATGTATATTTTGGGCACGACGGGGTCCTGTCCCGTCCCTATGTCTAGCACTCTAGTAGAGCCTCGTAGATACGCTGGTGTGGGTTATATTGTCTCATGATGTTACTACTATAGATATATATTTATTATCATTTTGATAGCCGAAAGCCTTATGTGTATAAAAGTATTTATGTTCTCAAATGAAAAATGATTTTCTTATGATTTGAGTATGATGAGTAGTAGAACGAGTGGTGCTAGGTGGTTAGCCCCGGGTACCCGTCACGGCCCCTAGACGGGTCATGACAGTAATGATGTTGATGATACTTATGGACTCTTATGTATACATGTCTAAGTATGTATGACTATTATGTAACACCGAGCTTATATGGCCGGGTATGATACCTATTGCGCGCATACCACTGTAGTTGGGTACGGGTAACACTGAGCCTTGGTAGGGCAAGGTATGCCTAATCACCGAGCTTTGTCATGGCCGGGTTTGTGAAACACTGAACCTTCATGGTCGGGTATGCTATGAATATGAATATGAATACGAACATGAATGTATATGCATGAACACGAGCACGCTTTAGAAATGGAAGGTCCCTATGAAGGACAAGTAAGTAAGTAACGATGATGATGGCTTTACTCTCTCCCGATTTTCCCATCTTATGCTGTCTCTTATTGTCACGACCCAGCCCCGTAGGCCGTGACTAGTGCCCGAGGTGGACACTCGTACATATTTTCTAGCCAAAATCTACTTACGCTTAGCATGTTAGGGACTTCAACACATACTAGACAATATATCATTTAAATCTTTACTTATAGAATCGCATATATAAAGCGACTGGGTTATAATAGAATAGGGAAATGCCAGACGTAAACCATATTAGCAATACATACATGTCTACAGGCCTCTAACAAAGACAACAGAATCATATGACGGGACAGGGCCCCGCCGTACCCCTGAATAGTCACACATACATAAGTATATACAACAGACGGAACTGTACCAAAAGCATGGCTCCGGATCAAGGGAGCACTCCAAACAGCAGAACGGATAACCTAGGCTGACGAACCACTATAACGAACGTCTGTACCTGCGGGTATGAAACGCAGCCCCCGAAGAAAGGGGGTCAGTACGGAATATGTACTGAGTATGTAAGGCATGAAATACAGAAAACAGAAAATAACTGGAACAATGGTACAAAAAGTAAGTACATTAGCCAGAATAATAAGGTACTTATTTCCCGAACGTAGATCACGCTTACCGATGTCATATGTCAGAAAAGTACAGAAAATGAGTAAATCATCCAGAGTATCAAAATACTTACTTTCCAAACACAGATCATGTGTGCCGACATCTTTTGTCATCGTATACATATACATATAACAGATCCCGGCCCTCTAGTAAGGGACGCGGTGAATGGAGTCATCATATATGCTGACATCGTAAATCATATATGCATATAACAGATCCCGGCTCTTTAGTGAGGGGCGCGGTGAACATAATCATCAATGCAAGTCAAAATCATATATCATATATGCACATAACAGATCCCGGCCCTCTATTACGGGACGCGGTGGACAAAATCATCATATGTCATCCTGGCCGCCATCCCCATATCGTCATATCATCATATACAAATGTATATTTACAGAACCCGGCCCGCAAGGGAGAGGGACGCGGTAAACAATGCAGAGGGAGATACACGATAACAGAACCTGGCCCGGGGTGCAGTGAAATACATACTGAGGCTTACACGAGCAGAGTAGTGCGAAACCATATGCACACAAATCCAGACTCGATAGATACATGTTATATCCCGTATTTTGCATATTCGGAAAAATTTGAAATAATTGTGACTAGTAAGAGATAAGGCAATATTTTGATTTTATTTAACATATATGTTGTTTATGAAAAATATTGATGCGGAAATATCGAGGAAGGCTGAGGGCAAACATTGGAATTTTGAAAATTAGTTTCGTGAATTACAAAATATTAACCAAGTAATTGGGCTAGGAAAAAGTCAAAAAAAAAAAATGCCCCAATGGGTGTAAGTGGCCGGCCATAGAAGGGCAAATGGCCCAAGCCCATGTGATAGATTTAATCCAAGTAATAAATAAAAGGAAGGGGCCACTAGTCTTCAACACACTAGAACATTCAAGACCAAACAAAAGAGAGAGAGTGAGAGCAAGAAGAGTTCGGCCAAGGGAGAGAAAGAGAGGAAATTTTTTAGCCCATCAACCTTTGATCCAAAAATCATAATTTTCTAGTATTCTTGCTAAGTTCAAGACCCTCTTCAACGTGGTATAATTATTTAAGCGAGTAAACTACTTTTGTGGCAAGTGGAAAATTGAAGAAAAGGTAAGGATTCTATCCTTTTTATGTTATGGAAGGTTTATATATATGTTGTAGTGAGTAGAATTGAATGAAAATCATGGAAATGTCTTGTGTTGTGTGTGGGCCGTGTGGGTGTGTTGTGTATGTGTGGTCGTGTGGTTTCTATTGGTGAAGGAAGATGAATTAAATTTATTTAGTATGTTAATTGTGTTGTTGTGGCCTTGTGATGTAAATGGAAGACTAATGGTTCAAGTTGGCATGAAAATTAGTTGTAAGTTGTAGGAAATTATGTGATTTTAATATAGTTTTTATGTAATTATGGAAATGGAGTTGCTAAAGTGTGAGTTGTTGTTGTTGTTTATGAATTTGGAAGAAGAAAATGCGACGTTGTAGTCTTGTTGTATTTGTGGAGATTTCGGGTGGAGTATGGTGTTGGTGGAATTGTTTGAAAATTTTATAAATTGGTTGAAATGTTCTTGAATTGTGTTTGAATGATCTTGGATTAGTAGTAATGAATATGTGAGCGTTGATATTGTCTTGAATGTACGTAGTTGAATTGAATGTGATAAGCTACGTAAAGGAGAAGGTTACTAATGTTAGAATGCGTTTTAAATTGATTCTTGATATTATTAGTATGGTTGTTGGTATTGTTGGTATGGTTGTTGATAAATTTGGCCGAGTTAAATTCTCAGGGATGTTGAATTTACAGGGGAGATGCTGCCGAAATTTCTATAGACAAGTAATAGTTAGAATTGGATTTCTAAGTACTTGTAGCTAACGTTTGGTAATTAATGGCGTTATTGTAGATCTTGGAGAGCCCAAGACTTGAGTCGAGATTTGTTTAGCGAGCGATCGAGGTATGTAAAGCCTACCTTTCCTTCTTTTGGCATGACCTTTATGAAATGAACAAATAACTTATATGTATGCTTCTAAAGAAAATCCTATTCTTAGAACTACTAGGATGGCTAATATATTTGACTTCCATAAGCTATTCCATATGGCTTGATACGTATTTATAATGTTCGAAGATTCTAGTTATTATGATCCGAATGTTGTTCGAAAGAAAAATCGAGATGACTAAAGTCTTGATGGATACTTTGATACGTAAATATGGTCCTCAAGTCTCCATTTGATTTGATCCCTAATGTTATTCGAAAGTTACCTAATATGAATGATACTTGAATTTCTAAATATGGCTTATGAAATGTTTTTAGAAGGTTCTGTACTGCAAAAAGCTCGTAACATTCGTATACTAATTCCGATTGACTCGATACTTGTTTCTGAGCTTTCTGATATCGGTATATATATTTATTCATCGAGTCTTGGAATCTATTTACTTATATGCATATGGTTTTCTCACTACTCCGCTTGTGCATACTACTACTACATCATTCGCCGGGTCCCGGGCCGGTTTTGTTATCGTGCGCACTATGTTACATTCGGCAGTATGATGTGTTACGGTTCCCGAGTCCCCCGCCATAGGGCCGGGTACCGCTTATATACGGCGTTATGATGTGATATGGCATATGATGTGTTCTGATGTTGTGATATGTTATGATGATACGATATGTTCGGGGATTGTACGGAGATTTGAAACCTTCTGGAGTATGATGTGTTGTGGCGCCAGCGTCGGAGTGGCGACCACGTTCCTGAGCCCTATGCATGATTTTTATTTGCATGATTTATGTTTTCAGAAAAGGTTTTGATATACTAACTCTGTATCCATTTTCCATACTCCTTATTTCAGTTATGGTTTGGATTACTGTATTTCATGCTTTACATACTCAGTACATATTTCGTACTGACCCCCTTTCTTCGGGGGGCTGCGTTTCATGCCCGCAGGTACAGACGTTCGTTCTGGTGCCCCGCCAGAATAGGATACATATTTCGCTACTTTGGAGTGCTCCCTTTGATCCGGATCCCATATTTTTGGTATATATCTTTCGTTGTACATATTTCTGTATATATATATATATATATATATATATATATATATGTATGTATGTATGACTATTTGGGGTACGACTGGGCCCTGTCCCGTCATATGTTTCTGTTATGGTTTGTAGAGGCCTGTAGACATATATATGGGTCATGGGTCGTGTTTGTTCGGTTATGTGTGTGACTTGTGCCTTAAGCGGTCCCGTTTGCTATTATGGACAAACGGCCCATATGTTTGTATATGTATGTATATTCGGGCGATGTGCATTCTGCCAGCCTGCCGGCTTTTGTATGATATTTCTGTTACAGGTGACCGCTTAAGATGACGTCTGTTCTCAGTATCTATATAAATTAACACATATGCTAAATGTGAATAAGTTATTAAAATGTCGATCTGGTTAGTAAGTCTGTATGGGTGTCCAGTTAGGGCACTAGTCACGGCCCACGGGGTTAGGTCGTGACAATACATACACTTACCGAAATCTGAAGGCTTAGAAACAAATTTTGGGTCAATCTGATTTAGGTATAAGAAAGTTATGAGCGTTTGAAGTACAGAACCTTCTACGAACATTTCGGAAGCCATTTTTGGAAAATCAAAGCAACCTGATTCGTTAGGTACCTTCCGAATATCGTTATGGATCAACTCAGATAGAGCTTTTGGAATCATATGTAGGTATCAAAATGTATTAAAGACTCGATGGAATAATCAAACGTGCTATCATTTGAAAATCAAAACTTTAGTCATATCAATTATCTTTCGAATGCCATTCGGAAACATACAAAACTCTTACCAACGTTTCAAAGTAAATCCGAGATCTTTTTCGAAAGTTAGGGACATTAAAACTTACCGAACTCTTTTAGGAACAAAACTCTTTATGCTCATCTCGTTATTCAACCATACAATAAGTTCAACTATATCGAACGTACTCATGTCAGAAGTGAATAAGAATCATAGAAAGACTCGGAAACATATCAAGTAGATTTTCGGACAACATAAATACGCATCAAGATCATATGAAACAGCTTATGGAAATCAATGATATTAGCCATCCTAGTGGCTCTAAGAATAGGAATTTCTTTGCAATCATACATATACGTCATTTGTTCCTTCCATAAAGATCATGCCAAAAGAAAGAAAGGGTAAGCCTTACATACCTTGCCCGCTTCCTACGCTAATCCGAACTTAAGTCTTTGGCTTCGCAAGATCTACAACAATATTAACATATACCAAACATTAGCCATAGACACTTAGGAGTCCAATTCTAAGCCGACACTTAATCTACCGAAATTTCGGCAGCATTTCCCTTGTAAATACAACAACCCTGAGAATTCAACTCGGCCAAACATACAACAACAAATCCGAGAATTCAACTCGGCCAATTTATCAACAACAATACCAACAGTCATTCTAACAATATCAACAATCAATTAAAAACGCATTCCGACGTTAGCAACATTCTTTCTACAACTTCAACGGCGTTTCATTTATGTTCAATTCATAATTGCTCACACACTCAAGTACTAATTCGAAACATTTCAAACCATATTCAAGGACACTTTAAACAATCCGCACAACATTCTAACAATCCAACCAAACTCTATTCCACCCGAAACTCTACAAATGCAACAAAAGCTACAACAACACATTTCCTTCTTTCAAATTCATAAGCTACAACAACAATTCATACTTTAGTAACTTCATTCTCATAACTACATAAAACCATATTAAAATCACATTAATTCCCACAACAACCCACAACCAATTTCAATGCCGACTTGAACCATTAAACCTTCATTTGCATCATAAAGTCCACAACAACACAACTAACATACTAAGTAAAATTAATCTATCTCTTCTCCGCCATAAAACAACCACACGGCCACAATTCTACACACACACCCACACGGCCACACACAACACACATTATTTCCATGATTTTCATTCATTTCTATATACTGTAACATACATAAACCTTCCATAACATATAAAAGAGAATTAATTCTTACCTTTTTCCTTAATTTCCCACTTGACTAGAATTTTGGACTTGCAACAAAGAGTAGTTTTCTTGCTCCAACAATTATACCACGTTAAAGAGGACCTTTGAATTAGTAGGAATACTAGGAGAATATATTTTTTGGATCAAAGTTGAAGGCTTCAAAAAAAAAATTCTCTTCTTTTTCTCTTGGCCGAATGGCCTTTGTCTCTCTCTCTGAAGTTCTTTTTTTGAATGTTCTTGAAGGGAAATGACAAATAAATGGTGGATTATCCCTTTTTATTTGGCTTGGATTAAATTCCCAAGTGGGCCTTGGCCCATCCCTTGGCCGGCCACACTTGGGCTTATTTCCTTTTTTTTTTTTTTTTCAAGCCCAATTATTTCATGACTAATTTTTGTAATTCATGAAACTATTTTCCAAATTTCTAATTTTTCCCTTAGCCTTCCTCAATATTTCCGCATCAATATTTTCATGAACAACTTATATATTAAACAAGATCAAAATATAGCCTTGTCTTTAACTTGTCGCAACTATCTCAAAATATCCGATGGTGCAAAATACGGGATATAACATCCTCCCCCCCTTTAGAACATTCGTCCTCGAATGTTGAACTGGCCTCATAGGGTCTTAGAAATACTTCGGGGGAATTTTCTTTTCTATCACATACCGTTCCCGTATGGGCTTCAGTTTATCGACTGCCTGTTGAATCATATCTACCAATTAACTTAGTTCTGTTAATATCGAACCAACCGATCGGTGACTTGCAGTTCCTGTCATGCGGAGCCTCATATAGTGTCGTTTCGGGTTGTCCTTTCATATTGTTGACCTTTTCAGGTATCTTCCATATTTTCTTCCTATATCCACCCTATGGTACACTTATTGTCAATTCACTTCTACGTCCTTTCGTAACCTTTACGATATGTCAATATACTCCGAACTCTGGCCCCGAGCTAATAAGTCCCCTCTTCTAGAGCTCAGATCATCATAGTTCGTTTCAAATCTAGTATGTCCTCCCCCCCACCCCTTTTTAAAGGGGGTCCGTATATGTCTATGATCTATAAGTAACCGTTGCCTCAATAATTATCTGCTACCTTCTCAAAATGGAAGTTCCTACATAGCGGGTCCGACATATCTATCTCCTTGCTAGCTACGTTCTCGTATTTAATCGGAATACTTATAAGGGAATCCATTTCCGACACTTACTTTTTCTATTTTGACACATCTCTGTCCTTTAGGTCTAACAGTGTCATTAACCCTTTTGGTGCGTATCCGTTTCCAATTAACCACTCTCTTTTTCCTTCGATTAAGCTATTAGTATCCATAATCTCTTTCTTAGGGAGTAACTTTCTCCTCTTATTGTTTGTAGCATCGACTCTGAAATTCGCAAGGTATTCTTTTATACGCACGAATATGTTCTATTCTTAAGTCACCCTCCACGAAGGCTTCCCTATGTTCAAAACAACTATACCACTTTGGCTAGGCAATTATCCTTTTGTAATTATATCCTTCCACAATGGAGGATTCGGCCAAGCCGTCCTTTCCTTCATGCCCGTTTCTTATCTTTCGTCTTGTTTCCTTTGTATAATCGAACCTCTCGGTCTTCACATGAATTCATATTCTATGTCATGGGTCTTCTTATCAATTACACTAATTCACTATCCTTGTCCTTTCCTCGGCAAGTAATCGGTTTGCTATCGCCAACTTATTAAAGTATCCTCCGTACTCCCATATGCTTGTCCTATTTTCACCATTAACCTTTCTTAAGTTTATTCCTCTTTTTGTCCTATACTATCACATTCTAGTTCTTTTACAGACTTGTCCCTTAAATTCCTACGCAAATAGTTTCATGCTTTGCTTGTCGGCTCTTTTGAAGGCTTCACTCACTCATATTCTTTCCCTTTGACATTACCAACATTTCAGATCTCCTTACCCTCCACATCCTCACTTTCGTTCTACTTCCGGATATCGTTGTATTAGGACTTTCCAATTTCAACCAGTTATGGAACCAGTATGAGTTTACTTTATAATATCTGTACTATATCTTCCGCTTTGTCTCTTGATTTACGTTCAGTTAATGTCTTCCGTACATCGCAAAACTAGTTGTCGGGATTTACCTATCGATCCATATAGTCATAAATGGGATTTTATATGCATACATATACATTTACTACCATTTCTCTTACAAACGTTTCCAAACGTTATTCAAACTTACTCTGATAGAGCTGTGTTGTGCTTTCTTCCTTTTTCCCCAGTCTAGTTCGTTTCAGCCTACGTGACCTCTGTAAGGTTTCTAACCACTCCATATACTCTAATTTCCTTTAGGTTGCCCTAACTTCCTATTTGTCTCTTAGATCTATATCTATGAAAAAAAAAATTGTACACTTCCCAGGGGTCACCCATCCCAAAATTGCTCTCACCCTAGCACGCTTAACCTCGAAACTTTAATGCATTTCGGTGCGTTAATGCTGGTATAAGTGCATCCACTACCCCGCACGACCTTTATCACATAATCTAAGGCAAGTCGGGGTCTTAACGACTTCCAAAAGGTTCTCGTAACGAGTCCCACTCCGATCTAGAGAGGATCGTTTACTTTCCTAACTATACAATTACCGTGTTGCCCTTTTTAAATCCTCAATAATCACTTTTCATCTGTATGTATGACTACCTCAAACGGTCCTATAAATTTGGGTTTTATTCCAGTTTTACCAGCAATCGGGGAAATATATGATAAAATAGAGTCTGGATCTATCAATGCATACACATTTCAGAAAAAGATCAACAGTATACCTGTAACCACGTTTGGTGACACCTCCTGGTCCTGTCGGCCGGCCAAAGCATATAAGCGGTTCGAAGGACCGCTAGAACCGGGAGCTCTGCCCCGACCTCTACCGCGACCTGCCGGTGTCGGCCGCATAGCTACAGAAGGGGAAGATGGACCAGCAACCGACCCAGTGGGCTGGGCTAAACCACGGGAACCATTCTTAAACGGGCATTCCCTTAAAACATGGTCCTGACGGCCACAAAAGAAACAGGCACCCATAGCACGATAACACTTCCCTGGGCTCATTCCCACAGTAAGAACACCAAGGCATGGGTGGCTTTGACTGACTGAAACCCCTGCTCACCTGCGAACCCGAAGCCCTAGAACTTTATCCAGCTCCTGAGTATCCGGTGCTATCAACTCTCCCACCAGTGGACTGTGGGGGTGCACCTCGCGCTGGCCGAGAAGACTGTCTAGTATACTGTTGAGGCTGCCCGCCTCGAAACTCCCCAGAATAACCAGCTGATATAGCCCTCTTGGGTTGTCTCCTATCACAATCCCTATCGGGCTGACGCCCTCTATGTCGGTCCTCCATTCCTTGTGCGTATGCCTGCAGCCGGGCAATGTCCATCCCAGACTGAGATGCCATCGCCATACAGCTATCAATCAGGTAATCATCCAACCCCACCACATATCGGTGCATCTTGTCAGTCATGTCGGCTATAATAGTTGGTGCATATCTAGCCAACGAGTCAAACTCTAAACTGTACTCTCGAACGTTTTTGCCCCTCTGTCTCAATTGTAGAAATCTCTCAACCCTAGCTCGCCGCGCCTCGGGAGGCAGAAAGTGGCCAAGAAAGGCTGCTACGAACTCGTCCCACACGGCTGGAGGAGCATCCTCGCCTCTAGACAGCTCCCAGGACTCATACCAATTAAACGCTATATCACGCAGTCTATATGAAGCCAGCTCGACGGACTCAGTCTCAGAAGCTCTGACTAATCTCAGCGTACGCTGCATATGTTGAATAAAATCCTGGGGATCCTCCTCGGGCTTGGACCCATAGAACTCTGGGGGATTACAGGTCAAGACATCACAGACCCTCAAACTGTCATGTCTATCCACATCATCACCCCCTAGCCCGCGTCTGCGAGCCTACCCTGCTAGCCTCGTCAGCAACTGTATGACATCTCTCATTGCTCTATCCTCCGCCCCTGGCTGAGGAGCTGGAGGCTCGGGCGTTGGAGCCTCTGGGGCTAATGGTGGAGCCGCCTCCTGATTCATAGTGGCAGCGGCTGCTGCTCTAGGCTCCTCTAATAATGGTGGCGTAGCAGAGCCCGCTGACTGGGGCATAGCCTCGGGCATAGTCTGGGCACGGGCCCTGGTAACTCTCTGGGCCTGGCTAGTCTCTCTAACTGCTGCTGATTTGCCCTTCTGGGCAGCTGTCGCTTTTCTCGGAGGCATCGCTGAAAACATAACATTTCGTCAGAAAGGAACCATCCTAACAATGCAGCTCTATCGCACGATCTAAGATCGAAAGAAAAGTAACATCCTAAATGTCCTGCAGCCTCCTGTTTATAGATGTGGTGCACCACACACCGATAAACAAGACTCTACCAGACACGACCTGTAGACACTCCGAGGACGAACCGCTCTGATACCACTTTTGTCACGACCCAGTCCCGTAGGTTGTGACTAGTGCCCGAGGTGGACACTCGTACATATTTTCTAGCCAAAATCTACTTACGCTTAGCATGTTAGGGACTTCAACACGTACTAGAAAATATATCATTTAAATCTTTACTTATAGAATCGCATATATAAAGCGACTGGGTTATAATAGAATAGGGTAAACCATATTAGCATATCTGGACAAAATGACCCATGACCCACATACATGTCTACAGGCCTCTAACAAAGACAACAGAATCATATGACGGGACAGGGCCCCGCCGTACCCCTGAATAGTCACACATACATAAGTATATACAACAGACGGGAACTGTACCAAAAGCATGGCTCCGGATCAAGGGAGCACTTCAAACAGCAGAACGGATAACCTAGGCTGACGGACCACCGTAACGAACGTCTGTACCTGCGGGCATGAAACGCAGCCCCCGAAGAAAGGGGGTCAGTACGGAATATGTACTGAGTATGTAAGGCATGAAATACAGAAAACTGAAAACAGAAACATAACTGGAACAATGGTACAAAAAGTAAGTACATTAGCCAGAATACCAAGGTACTTATTTCCCGAACGTAGATCACGCTTACCGATGTCATATGTCAGAAAAGTACAGAAAATGAGTAAATCATCCAGAGTATCAAAATACTTACTTTCCAAACACAGATCATGTGTGCCGACATCTTTTGTCATCGTATAAATATACATATAACAGATCCCGGCCCTCTAGTGAGGGACGCGGTGAATGGAGTCATCATATATCCTGACATCGTAAATCATATATGCATCAGTGTTTTAAAAGGCAGTTTCAAGACTCGCCTTGGGCTCGCCTCAGGACGAGGCACTGGCAAAACGCCCTGGGGCTCACGTGCGGGGCTTAGTTCCTGTGAGGCTTACGCCCTAAGCGCCCGACTGTACGCCCTAAACACGCCTAACGCCCAACGCTCGGGGCTCGCCTAACAGTTTTTACACAATTTATATATTAAATTCTTTAATTAAAACCGTTGACCCTTCTAATTCTTTAACAAATGAATGATACTTAATATATAGTTTTTCATCTATAGAAATAAGAAGATTGAGTGTAACTCAAATAACAAGTCGTAGTATTGCATATTTACTATTTGAGAACATCGTGAGGGTGAACATCATTTAATATTTCTTTTAAAAATATATAGCTGATTTGTACATTTTCACTTGTCATTTGTCTTTTATCCTATATATCAAAATTATCATATTTTATTATTTCGCTATTTGAAAGTAATTTTCATTTTATTCATGAAGGAATTATGTTTTGATTATAATACTGATAAAGTTTATTGATATAAAATGAATGGTATGATGTAATATTGCTTTGAGAAATTGTGATTTTTTCATTGTTTGAAAAGTTAAGATGTTAAAGTTGATTTGTATTACATAATAGCTTTTATTTCATTGTATTGTTCATACTTGTAAAATTATGTTATATATAATTGTAAGTTGTAAGCAGGGGTGGCTCAAGGGTGAGGCTAGTAAAGCTTTTGTTTTAGACCCTCAAACTTTTTAGGCCCCAAAAATTTTTACCGATGAATTTTATGGTTTAAATTTCTCTTAAATAATATTGAAGATTGTAAAAAGAAGTACAAAATATATATAACAAAAGAAAGAAAAAACACTATCTACGTTTTAAAACTTTGAACTAAACTACTCAAAATCTTCATATTATTAAATAAAGTTTTTATAATAACATCCTAGGTAATGTCTTTAAAACACATGGCTAATATCATATTGACTTGAATTGATCCTCACTAATATAAATACTAATGTTACTATTATCATTTATTTACAGTTTTCTTTTATTTATTTTTTATGTAATTTTACCTATTTTAAAATATTTATTTTAATTATAATATTTTTCGAATACTAAAAATATATACCCGTGGGGCTTACGCCCCATGCCTCGGGGCTTACGCCTCGTCGGGGCAAATGTAAAACGCCTGCCTTACGCCCCCGCCTTTTAAAACACTGATATGCATATAACAGATCCCGGCTCTTTAGTGAGGGACTCGGTGAACAGAATCATCAATGCAAGTCAAAATCATATATCATATATGCACATAACAGATCCCGACCCTCTATTGCGGGACGCGGTGGACAGAATCATCATATGCCATCCTGGCCGCCATCCCCATATCGTCATATCATCATATACAAATGTATATATAACAAAACCCGGCCCGCAAGGGAGAGGGACGCGGTAAACAATGCAGAGGGAGACGCACGATAACAGAACTTGGCCCGGGGTGCAGTGAAATACATACTGAGGCTTGCACGAGCAGAGTAGTGCGAAACCATATGCACACAAATCCAGACTCGATAGATACATGTTATATCCCGTATTTTGCATATTCTGAAAAATTTGAAATAATTGTGACTAGTAAGAGATAAGACAATATTTTGATTTTATTTAACATATATGTTGTTTATGAAAAATATTGATGCGGAAATATCGAGGAAGGCTAAGGGCAAAAATTGGAATTTTGAAAATTAGTTTCGTGAATTACAAAATATTAACCAAGTAATTGGGCTAGGAAAAAGTCAAAAAAAAAAATGGCCCAATGGGTGTAAGTGGCCGGCCATAGAAGGGCAAATGGCCCAAGCCCATGTGATAGATTTAATCCAAGTAATAAATAAAAGGAAGGGGCCACTAGTCTTCAACACACTAGAACATTCAAGACCAAACAAAAGAGAGAGAGTGAGAGCAAGAAGAGTTCGGCCAAGGGAGAGAAAGAGAGGAAAATTTTTAGCCCATCAACCTTTGATCCAAAAATCATAATTTTCTAGTATTCTTGCTAAGTTCAAGACCCTCTTCAACGTGGTATAATTATTTAAGCGAGAAAACTACTTTTGTGGCAAGTGGAAAATTGAAGAAAAGGTAAGGATTCTATCCTTTTTATGTTACAAAAACAGAAACATAACTGGAACAATGGTACAAAAAGTAAGTACATTAGCCAGAATACCAAGGTACTTATTTTCCGAACGTAGATCACGCTTACCGATGTCATATGTCAGAAAAGTACAGAAAATGAGTAAATCATCCAGAGTATCAAAATACTTATTTTCCAAACACAGATCATGTGTGCCGACATCTTTTGTCATCATATACATATACATATAACAAATCCCGGCCCTTTAGTGAGGGACGCGGTGAACAGAATCATCAATGCAAGTCAAAATCATATATCATATATGCACATAACAGATCCCGGCCCTCTATTGCGGGACGCGGTGGACAGAATCATCATATGCCATCCTGGCCGCCATCCCCATATCGTCATATCATCATATACAAATGTACATATAACAGAACCCGGCCCGCAAGGGAGAGGGACGCGGTGAACAATGCAGAGGGAGACACACGATAACAGAACCTGGCCTGGGGCGCAGTGAAATACATACTGAGGCTTGCACGAGCAGAGTAGTGCGAAACCATATGCACACAAATCCAGACTCGATAGATACATACACTTACCGACATCTGAAGGCTCAGAAACAAATTTCGGGTCAATCTGATTTAGTATAAGAAAGTTAGGAGCGTTTGAAGTACAGAACCTTCTACGAACATTTCGGAAGCCATTTTTGGAAAATCAAAGCAACCATCACGTTAGGTACCTTCCGAATATCGTTATGGATCAACTCAGATAGAGCTTTTGGAACCATATGTACGTATCAAATTGTATTAAAGACTCGATGGAATAATCAAACGTGCTATTATCATTTGAAAATCAAAACTTTAGTCATATCAATTATCTTTCGAATGCCATTCGGAAACATACAGAACTCTTACGAACGTTTCAAAGCAAATTCGAGATCTTTTTCGAAAGTTAGGGACATTAAAACTTACCGAACTCTTTTAGGAACAAAACTCTTTATGCTCATCTCGTTATTCAACCATATAATAAGTTCAACTATATCGAACGTACTCATGTCAGAAGTGAATAAGAATCATAGAAAGACTCGGAAACATATCAAGTAGATTTTCGGACAACATAAATACGCATCAAGATCATATGAAACAACTTATGGAAATCAAGGATATTAGCCATCCTAGTGGCTCTAAGAATAGTAATTTCTTTGCAATCATACATATACGTCATTTGTTCCTTCCATAAAGATCATGCCAAAAGAAAGAAAGGGTAAGCCTTACATACCTTGCCCGCTTCCTACGCTAATCCGAACTTAAGTCTTTGGCTTCGCAAGATCTACAACAATATTAACATATACCAAACATTAGCCATAAACACTTAGGAGTCCAATTCTAAGCCGACACTTAATCTACCGAAATTTCGGCAGCATTTCCCCTGTAAATACAACAAACCCGAGAATTCAACTCGGCCAAACATACAACAACAAATCCGAGAATTCAACTCGGCCAATTTATCAACAACAATACCAATAGTCATTCTAACAATATCAACAATCAATTCAAAACGCATTCCGACGTTAGCAACATTCTTTCTACAACTTCAACGGCGTTTCATTTATGTTCAATTCATAATTGCTCACACACTCAAGTACTAATTCGAAACCTTTCAAACCATATTCAAGGACACTTTAAACAATCCGCACAACATTCTAACAATCCAACCAAACTCTATTCCACCCGAAACTCTATAAATGCAACAAAAGCTACAACAACACATTTCCTTCTTTCAAATTCATAAGCTACAACAACAATTCATATGTAGAAGGATGAACCAATTTTATTTATGATGTTAATTGTGTTATTGTAGCCTTGTGGTGTCAATGGAAGAATGCTAGTCCATATTAGCATGAAAGATTGGTTGTTAAATTGTTATGGGAAGTTTTGTGATTTTATGGTAGATTTATGTAATTATGAAAATGAAATTGTTAAGGTGCGAATTTTGATTATTGTTAATGAAATTGGAAGATGAAAATGTGTTATGAGTATTTATGTCGAAGATTAGAAGTTTCGAATAAATTATGGTTTTGGTGGAATTTTTGTATATTTTGTAAATATTTTGTAGAATGATATGAAATGCTTCCGAATTGTATTGGAATGATCTTGATTAGTAAATGACTATGAAAACATTGATATTGGATTGGAAGTGCGAAGTTTGGCTTATGGATCCTTCTTAAGACTTACTCAACTTTCCATATAGTACTCACATGTCCCTTCTCACGTCTTTTCATAAAACTCCGACATGTGGGTCCCACTTAGCTCGCGGCAGCGAGGGCTTTTCGTCAATTAACATATGAACTATTTTACACCATGTGGCTTCCAAATGTCATATATATCCTATTATTACCTTCTTATAACCCAACCTTCATTCCGAACTTGATATTCAATTTTTGTTCAGCGCGTTAGCGCCACGTGGGGGCGCGTTCGTGCTGTATTGGCCCTTTGGCCCGTACTAAGCCGTCTACAGTTTTGATAACGCGATTTTTGTTTTCCCGGGGTGTAACAACAATAAGCAGTAAATTATCATCCCAACTACCTCCAAAATCCAATATACATGCCCGTAGCATATCCTCAAGAGTCTTAATGGTACGTTTAACTTTCCAATCTGTCTGTGGGTGGAATGCCATGCTAAGGGTTACGCCCCAGAAAATTTCATGTTACTAAGGCTGTAGACGGCTTAATGTGAGCTCAAGGAGGAGAAAATATTACAAGTATAAAGGATGAAATTCTACTGTATTAGCATGAGGATAGCATGAGTATGATATTTGGAATTCGTACAATATGATTGGAATTATACGTTAAAAGATATATAGCCCTCAAAATCATAAGCTGAGGTGGGGTCCATGTTATAACCCGTGTTTTTGTCTACTTGGAAAATTTGAAATAATTTGGGCTTGAAAGAAATAAGGTCATGTTTGATTTTATCTAATACGTGTGTGTTGTTCATGAACCATTAATGTGGAAATAGCGAGAAAGGCGAGGGGCAAAAATCGGGAATTTCGGAAATTAATTTCGGGAACTACAAAATGGGCCACAATTAATTGGGCTAGAAAAATTCAAAAAAAAAAAAAGATGTGGCCCAAATGGAGCATGGGTGGCCGGCCATATGGCTAGCCCAACTCATGACTCTTAAATAATTTCCATGTGATTAAATTAGCTTCATCTATTAGAACTTTCAAGACAAGTTAAGAAAGGAGAAAAACAAGAGCAAGAACACCACAAAAGAAGGGCCATTCGGCGGTCCGTAAATCACTTTACGGGCCATAAATCACTATACGACCACTGGGCTGCATGAACTTCTACAACTTTTCCATTTCCAAAAATTCACGAATCATCACCCCTTGCTTAGTAAAACACCCCACACTCATACCCTTGTCGTTCTATTCCTTGTACATGTACGGGGACTTTTTTTCCGAGGTGTAACAGTCATAGTCTGTCATTCTCCTTGTTCATTATGTTTTACATAACTCATCCGTACTCAAATTCGCTCGTAACCTATCTTGTCATACTCATTTCCCTTCCTTTATTCACCCCTTTGATTTCTTATATTCTACTATAGGAGATTTTCTGTCCCTTCTCCTCTACTACTTGTGTAAGTCGCATTGTCATTAGTAAACAACTCTATTGCCACCATCTTAGCCTCTCCTCGAATATAGCATTGCTATCCTTTATAATATCTCTTAAGTTACTTGTTACCATTCTCTTGTCGTACTCTTTCTTTTCATAAGCACCCATTTTTTTAACGTCGTATCATTCAAGATCTTTACAAATAATTCTCAGCACTGTCTCAAATACCATCCTGACTTCTATCCGTTTATTGCTGGCTTTCAGATCTTACTAACTTGTTCCAGCGAGGTATCTCACTTGAAGTTTAAGTATCCATATCAAACATATTGCAGTGTCAATTGTTTCTATTTTACACTTGCTTTTCTCACACCCACTTCCCCCCTTTAGGGTGTACTTATACCATTATTTGTTTATTTTCCGCTCTACGTCCCTATTTCCAATCTTCAAATTCATCTGATCTCCCCCCTTTTTTTCCAATTCGCTTGGCACACTGTACCATATCCATATCCTTTTTTTTTATGATTTATGATTTTGATTATCAACTTACGAAACCTTAACAAAATCGCAACACGACGAGAACCTTTTACATATAGTATAAAATCTCGTCTGACCATCCATACACAAGTAATGCAACCCATGTAGCAACTTATCCAAGGCCGCATTCCACTTACTCCAATCAATAATTAATTAGTACTTATAGTCATTCCAAACTCTCAATTAGGTAGCACTTATATTCCGAAGATGAGTGTTCTCTTGTAATATTATCTTTACCCCAACCTGTATCATCTATTCCATTTAACAAATTCACAATACATTATTTGTTCCTCGGGCCTACAGCCCTTGTCCTTTAAGGATTTCACTATTTCCGAGGCGAAGTCATATACATGTAGTATTCCTGTATGCCTTATGCTCTTTTACCCTTGTTGTGTGCCCAACATTCACTTCTAACCTACTCCAAATCATATCAAGTTCGTCTCAATAATGGTCTTATCTTATCACCTAGTCGTCGTACTACACTTTTAAGTTCGTAGCTATATATTTCCCTTACCATTTCTCCAGTCTATGTCCATCTTTTATTCTGTGCACGAGGAATCTCATGCTACCTCTGTATCCTTCGAAAAACATTACTCCTGCATAATCCCTTTCTCTTTTTCAAAACGTATTCTGTTCATCCCTATTTGTTCTTACCATCCCTGTCATTTTCTAGAACTCATTCTACCTCGTCCCTCATTTTTCCATAGTTTGGTCTTTCACAGTTTCGTCACTTATGTTGCTCGTTTTCTTGGCTATACATGTCATAACCTATTACAGCACTGTTATGCCGTTTTATTCTTATTCCCTTCCTTCGATTAACTCCTTCTTCTCTTGTGTTCGCTGTCACTTCCGTTATCACATAATCTTTATTCTAAACTTTACCTATAGAAGAACTTTATAAGTCTTTCTTATTCTTTCTATAGCTCGCCTTTATACTTTAGTCATATAGATCACGCCATATCTTTTAGTCACTTCCTCGCTAAGCTTTACTCATTTTCCTAACAATCCTTATTATATTCTCATTATATCCTGTTCGTAATCAATCCTATAGTGTAACACTTCTTAAATTTTTACCTTTCTGGTCAATCTTATCCTTAATACCTCACAAGCTGTCTTATCAATACATTCGTATTCTTCACGATTCTTCCTCCTCCGTACTCTTGTCTCAATCATACTATTATTCCTTTTTAACTATAACTTGTCGTAATTTATTCCTGCTGATCAATTCAGTTGACACCTTGATATAACACCCTATTAGGATTTGCCAGCCCTTTCTAAATTATCTTTTATTATCACAAGCCTTTCCAAATTGTCCTAACATTTCCCCTTTTTTTTCTAGGAAAATTTTGGCAGAGTTTCCTCTGTATTTCTTACTATCCCAAAACCTGCACGCAGGAAATACCAACACAATGCCTCACAGGGCCAACATAATATATATCATATCATATCATAGACACACAGGGCTCCCCATATCAACAACATATGAAAATGATAAACTTACCTCGTATGTCCAACTCAAATTGTACCTGTTATACTCTCCTGTTTACTTTCCCTTTCAATCTTTAATTGCAGGTTTCAATCATACCTGCAACATTCACACTATATCTAACATATATTATGCTTACCGTTACTGATTCCTTTAGCTTCTTCCGTGCACACATTATAATTGAACTTATCAACAATATATATATACACATTCAATCCATTTTCCTATTATACTTACCATTACTTACCTTGATGATGGCCAGTTTGCCATTCTGTATTTACAAATTCTCATAACGTAACCTCGATATCCAACCTTCACCTGTATGTATAACTACCTTCCATCCTAGATTTCAAAATTCCCATGACGATGGGAACACCTTGGTCGCTGTTACTTATAAATACTTGGTTGTCGGCCCTTTTGATTTCTGCTCGCCGCTATTAGGTAATAATCTATAGCAAATGCACATACATTGGAAATTTCAATAAAGTCTCATATACCTGTAGTCGATCGGTCTCTAGTCAGATCTGGTGATCTATAAGGTGAAGTGTGCTCCTCGTCATCATCTGCGCGCCATCTACTCGTCTGGGCTTCATTATATTCCTCATCTGAGTCCGGGGAATGTAGATAACCGGGAACTCTTGGTTTATCGACGACCAGGATAGGGGGCTGGAGTAATCTGTAACACTTACCAGGGTAGCCGGTCTAATGTGGTGCTCTGCCATAGGAGCAATTGGTACGGCCTCGGGGACCGCCTCCCTGGATATCAAAAACTCTGGAGGAATTGTCGCTGGGTCCTCCGAGGGGGTCAGTCTCGATAGAATAACTGAGGCTCCTCCTACTCGGTCCTGGAGCCTGGGGTCCTGAACTTACTCCAGGGGCCTTCTTAGCACCCCCACTATCCGAAGCTGATCTCTTCATTTCTCGCCAATCTGCACCTACCTACAGGAAAAGAGGTCAGAAACGATCTTTCCCAGGTTCTGGCTCTATCGCACGATCTAAGACAGAAGGAAAGATAATATCCTAAATGTCCTGTAGCTTCCTGTTTATAGATGTGGTGCACAACACACCAATAAACAAGACTCTACTAGACACGGTCTGTAGACACTCCGAGGATGAATCGCTCTGATACCACTTTTGTCACGACCCAGCCCCGTAGGCCATGACTAGTGCCCGACCTGGACACTCGTATACGTACCTGTTAGCTATAATCAACCCGAAACCAAACATAATACGGAAACTTGTAAAAGCAATACGTCGTCTCAGAACTGTCACATATATACATCAAGGTAACCTGTCTCCTGAGGAGTCACAATCAATCAAGGATGACATAATCCGTAAGCCGACAAGGCTGTCACTACGTACGGGAACATCCCCAAAATATATATACAAGCCGACGAGGCTGCTACTACATACAACATCCCAAAAATGTGAAGATGATGAAAATGAAATAAGGGCTGGTCTATTAGTCATCAAGTTGGCATTTATATGTTATCCATGGGCTGGACACATGCCCTACCCAAAGCATGGGCCAATCAGATTTGGCCATGCCATGGTGGGGTCCACACGGCCCACTAACCTCTTATTAAATGATAATTAATCTTAATCCCCACTTCATAATCTAATCATGGTTAATTAATCCCTAATCTCCACTAATATTTCTTTACCAATTAAAATTTATAAGCAATTCGTGTACTAATTAAAATCCAAGATTAAAAGTCTCTATCTTAGTCCCCGAAATAATCTTGTCCTCAAATCGCTTAAAAATATTCCAATGTACAAAAATACGGGATATAATCAATTTAGGAGTTTAGATTACCTGTAGACATAGGGAACAAGTAAGGATACTTATTCTTCATCTCCTCTTCGGCTTCCCAGGTCATTTCTTCCCTGTTATTATTTCGCCACAATACCTTGATGAAAGCCACATCTTTAGTGCGCAACCTTCTCACCTGACGATCAAGTATAGCTACATGGTTCTCCTCGTAAGATAGCTCCTCCGTTACCTGGATATCATCTATGGGGAATACTGTAGAAGGGTCACCAATACATTTGTGAAGCATCGACACGTGAAAGACTGGATGTACTGCTTCCAAATCAGATGGTAGGTCTAACTCATAGGCAACCTTGCCTACCCTGCGAATAATCTGATAAGGCCCAATGTACCTCGGGCTAAGTTTACCTCTTTTATTGAATCTCATTACGCCCTTCATGGGTGATACCTTCAGGAATACCCAATCACCAACCTGGAACTCTAAGTGTCGACGTCGATTATCTGCATATGACTTTTGTCGACTCTGAGGTGCTAATAACCTTTCCCGAATAAGCTTCACCTTATCAACAGCTTGCTGAATCATATCTGGGCCGATTAACTTAGCCTCACCAACATCAAACCAGCCAATAGGCGACCTGCACTTCCTTCCACACAAAGCCTCATACGGTGCCATCTGGATGCTAGAATAGTAGCTATTATTATAGGCAAACTCGATAAGTGGAAAATGATCGTCCCAGCTACCCCTAAAGTCAATAACACAGGCCTGCAACATATCTCCTAGCGTCTGAATAGTACGCTCGGCCTGCCCGTCAGTCTGAGGGTGAAATGCGTGCTAAGACTCACCTGTGTCCCCAATCCTACCTGGAATGATCTCCAGAAGTTAGCTGTAAACTGAGCTCCTCTGTCCGATATAGTAGATGTGGGGACCCCGTGAAGTCTTACTATCTCCTTGATATATGACTTTGCATAGTCCTCGGCTGAATAAGTAGTCCTGACTGGAAGAAAATGGGATGATTTTGTCAGCCTATCTACAATAACCCATATAGAATCATACTTCCGTGGAGTGCGAGGTAGGCCTGTAATGAAGTCCATATTAATTACTTCACATTTCCAAGTCGGGATCTCCATCTCCTGTAATAATCCACCAGGCTTCTGATGCTCGATCTTAACCTGTTGGCAATTTGGGCACTGAGCAACAAATTCCGCTATGTCCTTCTTCATGCCATCTCACCAATACAAGCATCTGAGGTCATGATACATCTTCGTTGACCCTGGATGAACATAACAACGGGCATAGTGTGCCTCTCCCATAACCTGTTGCTGTAGCCCTGCAACCTCAGGTACACATAATCTACCTCCATATCGTAGCACTCCATCAGGTGTAACCTCGAATGGGGTCTTCTCCTTTTGAAGAGCTGCATCTCTATAATGTACCAGAACAGGGTCCTCGTACTGGTGTCTCTTTACCACTTCTATGATAGAGGATTCAGCAACTCCTCGAACAGAAACTCCGCCATCATTAGAATCAGCCAAACGGACTCCAATCTTAGTCATAGTCTTTCTTTCTCCTTGTTCATTATGTTTTACATAACTCATCCGTACTCAAATTCGCTCGTAACCTATCTTGTCATACTCATTTCCCTTCCTTTATTCAGCCCTTTGATTTTCTTATATTCTACTATAGGGGGTTTTTTGTCCCTTCTCCTCTACTACTTGTAAGTCGCAATGTAATTAGTAAACAACTCTATTGCCAACATCTTAGCCTCTCCTCGAATATGGCATTGCTATCCTTTATAATATCTCTTAAGTTACTCGTTACCATTCTCTTGTCGTACTCTTTCTTTTCATAAGCACCCACTTTTTTAACGTCGTATCATTCAAGATCTTTACAAATAATTCTCAGCACTATCTCAAATACCATCCTGACTTCTATCCGTTTATTGCTAGCTTTCAGATCTTACTAATTTGTTCCAACGAGGTATCTCACTTGAAGTTTAAGTATCCATATCAAACATATTGCAGTGTCAATTGTTTCTATTTTACACTTGCTTTTCTCACACCCACTTCCCCCCTTTAGGGTGTACGTATACCATTATTTGTTTATTTTCCGCTCTACGTCCCTATTTCCAATCTTCAAATTCATCTGATCTCCCCCCTTTTTTTCCAATTCGCTTGGCACACTGTACCATATCCATATCCTTTTTTGTTTTTTATGATTTATGATTTTGATTATCCACTTACGAAACCATAACAAAATCGCAACGCGACGAGAACCTTTTACATATAGTATAAAATCTCGTCTGACCATCCATACACAAGTAATGCAACCCATGTAGCAACTTATCCAAGGACGCATTCCACTTACTCCAATCAATAATTAATTAGTACTTATAGTCATTCCAAACTCTCAATTAGGTAGCACTGATATTCTGAAGATGAGTGTTCTCTTGTAATATTATCTTTACCCCAACCTGTATCATCTATTCCATTTAACAAATTCACAATACATTATTTGTTCCTCGGGCCTACAGCCCTTGTCCTTTAAGGATTTCACTATTTCCGAGGCGAAGTCATATACATGTAGTATTCTTGTATGCCTTATGCTCTTTTACCCTTGTTGTGTGCCCAACATTGACTTCTAACCTACTCCAAATCATATCAAGTTCGTCTCAATAATGGTCTTATCTTATCACCTTGTCGTCGTACTACACTTTTAAGTTCGTAGCTATATATTTCCCTTACCATTTCTCCAGTCTATGTCCATCTTTTATTCTGTGCACGAGGAATCTCATGCTACCTCTGTATCCTTCGAAAAACATTACTCCTGCATAATCCCTTTCTCTTTTTCAAAACGTATTCTGTTCATCCCTATTTGTTCTTACCATCCCAGTCATTTTCAAGCACTAATTCTACCTCGTCGCTCATTTTTCCATAGTTTGGTCTTTCACAGTTTCGTCACTTATGTTGCTCATTTTCTTGGCTATACATGTCATAACCTATTACTGCACTGTTATGCCGCTTTCTTCTTATTCCCTTCCTTCGATAAACTCCTTCTTCTCTTGTGTTCGCTGTCACTTCCGTTATCACATAATCTTTATTCTAAACTTTACCTATAGAAGAACTTTATAAGTCTTTCTTATTCTTTCTATAGCTCGCCTTTATACTTTAGTCATATAGATCACGTCATATCTTTTAGTCACTTCCTCGCTAAGCTTTACTCATTTTCCTAACAATCCTTATTATATTCACATTATATCCTGTTCGTAATCAATGCTGTAGTGTAACACTTCTTAAACTTTTACCTTTCTGGTCAATCTTATCCTTAATACCTCACAAGCTGTTTTATCAATACATTCGTATTCGTCACGATTCTTCCTCCTCCGTACTCTTGTCTCAATCATACTATTATTCCTTTTTAACTATAACTCGTCGTAATTTATTCCTGCTGATCAATTCAGTTGACACCTCGATATAACACCCTATTAGGATTTGCCAGCCCTTTCTAAATTATCTTTTATTATCACAAGCCCTTCCAAATTGTCCTAACACTTCCCCTTTTTTTTCTAGGAAACTTTTGGCAGAGTTTCCTCTGTATTTCTTACTATCCCAAAATCGGCATGCAGGAAATACCAACACAATGCCTCACAGGGCCAACATAATATATATCATATCATATCATAGACACACAGGGCTCCCCATATCAACAACATATGAAAATGATAAACTTACCTCGTATGTCCAACTCAAACTGTACCTGTTATACTTTCCTGTTTACTTTCCCTTTCAATCTTTAACTGCAGGTTTCAATCATACCTGCAACATTCACACTATATCTAACATATATTCTGCTTACCGTTACTGATTCCTTTAGCTTCTTCCGTGCACACCTTATAATTGAACTTATCAACAATATATATACACATTCAATCCATTTTCCTATTATACTTACCATTACTTACCTTGATGATGGCCAGTTTGCCATTCTGTATTTACAAATTCTCATAACGTAACCACGATATCCAACCTTCACCTGCATGCATAACTACCTTCCATCCTTGATTTCAAAATTCCCATGACGATGGGAACACCTTGGTCGCTGTTACTTATAAATACTTGGTTGCCGACCCCTTTGATTTCTGCTCGCCGCTATTAGGTAATTATCTATGGCAAATGCACATACACAGGAAATTTCAATAAAGTCTCATATACCTGTAGTCGATCGGTCTCTAGTCAGATCTGGTGATCTATAAGGTGAAGTGTGCTCCTCGTCATCATCTGCCCGCCATATACTCGTCTGGGCTTCATCATCTTCCTCATCTGAGTCCGGGGAATGTAGATAACCGGGCAACTCCTGGTTTACCGACGACCAGGATAGGGGGCTGGAGTAATCTGTAACACTTACCAGGGTAGCCGGTCTAAAGTGGTGCTCTGCCATAGGAGCAACTGGTACGGCCTCGGGGATCGCCTCCCTGGATATCAAAAACTCTGGAGGAATTGTCGCAGGGTCCTCCGAGGGGTCAGTCTCGATAGAATAACTGAGGCTCCTCCTACTCGGTCCTGGAGCCTGGGGTCCTGAACTTACTCTAGGGGCCTTCTTAGCACCCCCACTATGTGAAGCTGATCTCTTCATTTCTCACCAATCTGCACCTACCTACAGGAAAAGAGGTCAGAAACAATCTTTCCCAGGTTCTGGCTCTATCGCACGATCTAAGACAGAAGGAAAGATAATATCCTAAATGTCCTGTAGCTTCCTGTTTATAGATGTGGTGCACAACACACCGATAAACAAGACTCTATTAGACACGGTCTGTAGACACTCCGAGGATGAACCGCTCTAATACCACTTTTGTCACAACCCAGCCCCGTAGGCCATGACTAGTGCCCAACCTGGACACTCGTATACGTACCTGTTAGCTATAATCAACCCGAAACCAAACATAATATGGAAACTTGTAAAAGCAATACATCGTCTCAGAACTGTCACATATATACATCAAGGTAACCTGTCTCCTGAGGAGTCACAATCAATCAAGCATGACATAATCCGCAAGCCGACAAGGCTGTCACTACGTACGGGAACATCCCCAAAATATATATACAAACCGACGATGCTGCTACTACATACAACATCCCAATATATATATGAAAGCCAACAAGGCTGCCACTACGTATGGGAACGTCCCAACGATAAATCATGCTAACATAGCCGAACAACATCGGTACACAACCCACACATATGTCTACAGATCTCTAAGAGTATTAACAGTGACATATGACGGGACAGGGCCCCACCGTACCCCTGGATAAACATATATATACATAAAAAGTATTTGTACCAAAAGTCTAGGCTCCAGAACAATGGAGCACTCCAAGATAGCTGAGTAGAAGCCCTAGGCTAGAGGATCACCAAAGCGAGTATCTGTACCTGCGGGCATGAAACGCAGCCCCCCGAAGGAAGGGGGTCAGTACGAGATATGTACTGAGTATATAAAGCATGAATTGCATTAAGGAAGATCATAACTGAAGTAGAAATTCTAGGAGACACCTTCAACTTATATCGATTAGCTTACGAATAATACAACGTGCAAAAATACGGGATATAACAGTTCCGTTGGGAACACATCATCAAATTCCTGCAAAAGAGAAGAAATAGAACTAGGAAAAGAAGGGGTTAGTTCATTAGTGTGCAATGCATAGTCCCTATGCATGAGAAGAATCACCGGTTGACGCTCCCCCAATTCCTCCCTAATTTCCCCACAATTCGCCAAAAGCGACACCTTGGTTTTTCCTCTAAGCTCTCATTTCTTTCCACTCACCTCTTGAGAACTACTCTTCTCTACTCCCTCGTTCCCCACATTCTTCTTTTGCAATGCACCATGAACCTTCTCCTTTAACTCCCTCATTTTGTTATAGATCTCACCCACTTGGGAGGGGGTCATGGGATTCAAGACATGTTTGACACCATTGTTGACAAGGGTGTATTGGTTAGTTCTCCCATTATGGTTGACAGACCTATCATATTGACACGCTTGCATGGGAACAACATCACATAACACCTCATCGTGATACTTCCCAACCGCGAATTTGATGATAGCTTTCCTAGTCACCTTCAATTCACCACATTCATTGAGCCATTGAAGTTTGTAAGGGTTTTCATGGCGGGTGGTGGGAAGTTTCAAGAAATCAGCAAGGGTGGTACTAGCAACATTAGCACAACTCCCACTATCAATGATCATGATGCTAGTGTTTTGGTTAATGATGCACTTGGAATGGAAGAGATTTTCCTGTTGGCTTGGGTCATCCATTGCTTTACTTATCATGGTTCTTCGCACCACATAGAGAGGTACAATAGGCTCATCATCACCTTCAACACCATCCCCTTCACTATCATGTTGTTAATTCTTATGATCACCCTTATCATCTCCTTCCTCACATTCTTTCTCATCCTCACTGTAAGTGTCTCTCAAAATAAATGCTCTACGATTAGGGCATTCGCTTGCTCTATGACCGAAACCATGACACTTAAAGCATTAAGTAGGAGTTTTCGTACCTCCTTCTTTTGGATTAAACTTCGGAGGTTGTTTGTCAACTTACTTCTCAACTTGAGAATTCTTCACAAAAGGTTTCTTGGCTTCTTACATGCGGCCCTATTCTTTTGCCAATTGGAGGAGGAGGCTCCTCGTTCTTTGTTATTGTTCCATGAACTCACATAGCCCTTTGACTTATTGATTTTATCTTCCTTGAGACCCTCCTCTATTTCAACAGCCGCTTGAAGGGTTTCTTCAATGCTCCCATAGTTGTGGAGTCTTATTTGGGAGAAAATATCACTATTTAACCCGGCTCTGAACCGAGTCATAGCATTTAACTCATCCTCGTCAAAGTCGATTCTCATCTTGACAATTTGGAACTCATCATAATATTCTTCCACACTCTTTTTGTTTTGCCTTAAAGTATACACCTTCTTGAGTTGTTCTTGTTTGTAGCGTTCGGTGATATACTTACGCCGCATGGCATCCTTCAATTCATCCCAAGTTGGTGTGGGAGGAAGCCCAATAATTCTTCTTGCCTTCACTTGCGTTTCCCACCATGTGGAGGCATACCCTTCAAATTGAGCAATGGTGTAAGATGCCTTTTTCACCTCGGACGTGTCATTCGTCAAGAAGATTCTATCACAATGCATCGCCCAATCAAGAAATGCATCGGGGTCACTTCCTCCTTTGAATATTGGGAGAGTAACCTTGATAGAATTGAGACTTGTGTCTCGCCCTCCTCTATTACCGTGGTTCCCATTGAAATCTCCATCATCATAATATCCTTGATGATCACGACCTCGGTACTCTTCACGAGCTTGGTACCCTCTTGTCCTACCCATATGAGGGTTAAGGCCATGCCTTCCACCCCTCCCTCGATAACCTCCTGGTGCTTGCCCTCGTGGCCTCTAACCTTGGTCACCATAACGTGCGTGCTCAAGTATAGCTTCCTCTATCTCTTCCTCATTTGGTTGTTGGATGTTTGGACGGTCTTGGGGTGGCATTGGTGCATTTGGGTGTGGATCATTAAGGGGTGGGTCGTTTGGATGTGGGTCATTTAGATGTGGGTCATTTGGAGTTTAATCTTGTGGGGGTGGGTTGTTCCGTTGGCCTATGGGAATGTTGTTTGGTGGGGTTAGAGTGGTGTTTTGAGGGGTGTTTTGGGGAGTATTTTGGGGAGTGGGGTTATATAGATGATGGAAGGTGCCGGGTGACAATGTAAGTGAAGTGCTTCTTCGAGTAGCTCCACTTGTGCCTCCTTGGTATTGCACTCGGGGTGAATACGAGACCTCCCTACTACCTCCTTCAATTGCTTCCACCCTACTTTCCAAGTTTTCCATCTGACCATCCATGCTTTCCATTCGACCACCCATACTCCCAACCTTATCGTTCAAGGCTTGCAAGGCTCTCATTACATCAATTAGTGTGAGTTCCCTGGTGGGAACTTGTGTTTCATCCTCCGTAGCCATAGTACCTATTAAAGACACTCAACAAAACGAGCAAACACGTTAGATTAGTAAAATCAACTCACAATCGCTCAAGTATGCGCACCTTTAATTGCCTCACAAATTACTTTCGCCAAAGATTGCGTGCTTGTTAATGTCGACTAGTCACAAGGGTTCAAATTCTACTCTTGGTCGGAATAGATTCTTGTTAGACTAAGAAAGGCGGACGACTCAATTCAATCTAACAGACTTGAACCAAGAAATTAACAACGAAGCAAAAACGAAGAAAGGCATGAAAGAATTGGCACGAAAGAAATGCGAACACAAGAACTAGTAAACATAAATAGGAACAACTACTAAATGGGCTACTAGTTGAGAGACACAATAAAATGGAATGCAAAAATCGGGGAAATAAATAAAATTTCGGGCCCGGGTAGGTGATAATTTGAAAACGCGGTCTTGAAGCCCCAATTGATCCAAGGTATCAATTTGAAGTAACGAAAATTTAAACATTTCTGTACTTTTTTTTTTGTTCCTTACCTAAGAAATAAGGAGACAAATAACCAACCAAGGATCAAAGGAAATTTTTGGAAAAGAAGTGAAGGAATTGAATCAAATGTACCTTTTCATTGTTGGAATTTACGATCTGAACTGGGTGTAGTTATACGGTCCGTATCTTTTTGACGGACCGTAGATGTAGTTCGTAAATGGGGAACAGAATCTACGAATTTGGACTTCAGATTTACGGAAGGGACTTGTTCAATTATACGGTCGTATAAAATGTACGGTCCGTACATGGTCACCGTAAATCAGCAACAGTAGCGTAGAAAATTTCCCTCCAATCTACGGTTGGGAACTGCTCTTAAATCTACGGACCGTATCTTATTTACGGTTCGTATCTAGTAACCGTAGATCTCCAACAGTGTTCAACTTTTACAAGCTTCAATTTGACGGACTGAATTGACGGTCCGTACTTCTTTTACGGTCCGTGAATTTGGACCGTGATACAATTCGAGTGGCATCAAGACCTTTGACAAGAAGCTAAGCGAGGGAACTTTAAGCTATGCAAGCATTGTTAATGAGGAGGGACATACTTGAATACACTCTAGCACCTTCCCGGGGATTTCAAGTGTTCATGATAGCATGGGAGGATGGTTTGGAGAAGAGGGTTGAAGATGGTCATACTTGCAATGTGGCTATTACTTGAAGATTTGCAAATTCAAGCTTTGTTCCATAAAGAAGACACCCAAACAAGGCCCTTACTTCATTAACGGTAAAAGTGTAATAATGCAGTTGTCTTCTTTTGAGCTTTAGTATAAATAGTAGTTTCTTTCATTTGGAAGACTTAGACTATTTTGAATATTGATATTTGATATTGTAAAACTCTTGAGAGTTGAGAGCTTGTGAAACCTTTGATTGAGCTGAGAGGATTGGTTATTAGGGATTCCAAATCCCTCTTGGTCATCCTAAGAATTTGGTGTCTCTTTTGTTCTTAATTTAGAGGTCTTAGTTTTCTATAACTTTGGCTGCTAAATTAGGTCTTAAGTTGTGTCAAATTATCTATCCTTTTCTTTTCTTGCATTTTAATTCTATTTTCGTTCTTAATCTTGCATCAGTTGGTATCAGAGCTTAGCTTAGGTTTGTTCCAACAAATGTAGTCTTGGGTTTTGATTCAACAAAAAAAAAATCGAAATTCAAAAAAAAAAAAAACTCGAATTTTCTTGTTGATTTTGTTGAATCTAGTGTTAGATTTGAGTTCCTTAGAGTTTTAGGGTTTCAAACCCGAAGTGTCGATGTCATATCCCAATCTCATCAGGGCATGATGGGCACCCAACTCTTACTTAGAGCTGAGTGAACCCTCTGGCATTCATATAATGAAACTGGACATATAATAAAGCACTTTCAGTCAAACCATAGAAATTTGCGAACGATACTCAATTAATCAGAAACCGAGTAAGACAAGCTGACATATCGGCCTACATGGTCGCTTTACTCAATGTATGACATCTTAGCGTACTAACCACAGGACACTGTCTGCAAAGTCTCTAAGAGTAAACACTTGAATCATATAAATCGGGATAGGGCCCCAACATACCGTACACACTCATGATAACCATAATGACTCGGCACTGCTCCAGGAAGAAAATGTAGTTTGCCAATCCCAGCTGATAGCCAACCATCCTAGCTGAATACTTTTACCTGTAAAACAATCTCGGACTGTGTGGCATGAACACTGCGCCCCCAGGCAAAGGGACGTCAGTACAAAAAATGTACCGAGTATGTAAGGCAGCAGTAATCATAAAGAATGAGATATAAGCCATAATGAATGTATGAGAAACCACCTGTAATATGAATAGCCCCGAAGGCAATGACTAAAAATGTAAATATATACCATACCCGGCGCTTTAGTAAGGGACTCGGTGAATAAAGTCATCATATACCATACCCGGCCCATCATGGGACTCGGTGCCATAATCATATCATCATATATATATATATATATATATATATATATATATATATATACCGTACCCGACCCTCTAGTGAGGGACTCGGTGAACAATGCAGTGAAACTGTGCACGAATACATACCCGGCCCGGGACTCGGTGAATGATATATTAACAGCATGCACGAGTAGAATATCAACCATATGAAAACTATATCATCATCTGAGACTCAATAGAATGATTAGAATGAACCAACACTTGAGAATCAAAGACAACTATCATGTTAAATACCACTGAGAACTAGAATTCATTGGAGTCATAATGCAAGTGAGACTCGGAAAATTATTTCTGAACTCTTTGAATAGCCTAGAAGCACCCTCGAATGTCATCATGGATTATATCAAAATGGGACTTCGGGAATCATAGACACGTATCAGGACATAATGAAATAGCTTCTGGAAATCAAGAATATTAGCCATTCTAGTATCTCTAAGAATAGGAGCTTCTTTGGAGTTTATATGTTCGTCGTCTGTTTGTTTCATATAGACCATGCCAAAAAAGAAAAAAAAGGGAATAGCCTTAACATACCTTATGTCGTCCAAGGAACTCAACTTAATCACGAACGTTCCACAATTAGTATGCCAAACCTATAATCATAGGAATATGTACACAACTTTAGAGGGCTTTCGTATATCGCGTATATGAATTGATAACTATGACTCTTAAACGAAACGGGCGCATCTCCCTTATATCACTAGTACATCCCAATTCTACCTATCATCACCACAGCCCAACAACAATGTAAATCTCAGCAATACAATAGGTATATATATTCATAACAACTTCATAATACTTTCTAAGGAGCGACAAGCTCGAATACGATTATCAAACACACTTCTCCAATTTTTTCCCTCCTTCAAAATACATATCAATGACAATCACAACAATATAATTAATTTAATCCAACAATCAATCAAATATATATCCTTAAAATCAATCCCTTAAACTTATCTCTATTTCTAACGGAATTTCAACAGTATTTCCTTTATAAACTTGACAAACCCAAAAATCCAATTCAGCTAAATTATCAGCAACAACGTCAAACAAAAATATCGACAATCAATATACATCATAACTCAGATATTTCCATCCATTTAACTCAACTGAAACAGCCACACCTTCATAAACCTCCCAAAAATGCCAAACGAGCTTTTAACATTATTTCCTCCGTTCTAATCCGTTAAAACTCTAAATAAACACTTTAATAACATAAGAGGAACCTTATACATACCTTGGCAGCAGATCAATGACGAAATATCATCCCCCAAGCTCAATGATTAGCTTAAAACGATGACGACAACTCGTACTACACTTTATCCTTCACGAGCCTGGGGATTCAGGGCCTCGAACTTGATCGAACCCTTGCTTTATCTCTCTAAAATCCCCTCACTCTCTCTCTCTACAATGTTCTGGACTTTTTGGTATGAAATGAGGATGATAAGTGTTAAAACCTCCCTTAAATAGTAAGGGAAGTGGGCCTGATCCGACTTGGAGTCAGGTTGGGCCGAGCCCACTGCCCAGCTTGACCTTTCTGTCGTAAAACGTCCATAACTTTTTATCCCTATGTCGTGTGAAGGCCCACAACCTATGGTTCGAAAGATAATTCAATTATCTACAACTTTTATATTTGTGGTTTTCCCAAATTGCCAAATAATGATGGGGTTATGGCCTCCCGAAAACGTAACTTAAAAACATCTTTTTGGAGGGCTTACACTTGGATTTGGCTCAAGGGTTCTTCTTGAGTTATGTTTAACCTCACATATATTGTCCATATAACTTATCATATGTCCTTTATAAAAATCCCATCATGTGGGCCCCACCTCAGCTTACGGTTATGAGGGCTATATATCTTTTAACGTATCATTCCAATCATATTGTACGAATTCCAAATATCATACTCATGCTATCCTCATGCTACTACAGTATAATTTCATTCTTTATACTTGTAATAGTTGCTCCTCCTTGAGCTCACATTAAGCCGTCTGTAGCCTTAGTAACACGAATTTTTTTGGGGTGTAACATCCTTCCCCTCTTAGAAACATTCGTCCTCGAATGTTAAATAAAGACTAATACTCGTATCCAATTCCAATGCTTACTATTATCACTCAACCCTTCACAATTCCTAAAGTGTTTTTCAATACTTATCTTTCCTCTATAGGCTTCAACTTCATTGTCCTTTTCAATACTTATCTTTCCTCTATAAGCTTCAACTTCCCTTAACCACATTAATGCTTTCAATTATATTGATTTCTATAAGGGACACATTACTCTCTTTCCTAAAACACATGTAATCATGTTTCTATCTCTTCCTTGTTTCATTCTTTACTCATTTAAACTTACTCTTTTTATACTAACTCACCTCTCGAATGACTCCTTGCTTATCATTGCTTCCCCTCTTAAGTCTCTTCTCATAATCTTATCACATTATCCGAATCACACTAATCTTAGTGCATCAACCTTACTTTTAATCCCCGAGAGAACTTATCTTAACCCTTTCAGTCGATTTACAACTATTATTAACCTTTCATTCTGCAGTTTACACTTGTGTATCTTACTGATTATAGCACACATATATATACTGATCACAATCAACTTTAACAAAATTTTGGCAGAACCTCCTCTGTAATTTGTACTACCCACATGTATACTAACCAACAAGCCTCACAGGGCAACAATCAAAATATATCAACATGCAAGGAGTCATCATTTTAATCCTCTGACATGCACTATCTATAACATTCCCTTCGAATATTTGAAAACGTAATGACTCTCGGTTGCAATACTCCCTTGATTCCTCAGGAATATCCTTTCAAGAGATATAAGTGTGTCACCTCCTGATATGATCCTCCTTGATACTCGGACTCGTCGATCCTTTTTCTTGCTCAATAATGGTATTAAGTCTCACATGGTTTGCAAATCTGTCCCACTTCCTTTCTTCCATATGACCATGATAATGGTTTTGATTCATATCTGCAGTGTCCAGATAAATTCAATCTGAGATGTCCTGTCATAGGTATCCCTCGTCGACTCATTAAAGGCGTCATAATTTTCGAGAATTTCATAATCCATTGGTAAACTATTGGAAATTCGCTATAACCACAATGATACAAAAATCAATGTCCCAAGGCGTAATATTCTTCTGGTAAAACCCTCTTTATTGGATGATCCTATCAAATTCGTAAGTAATCTAACACACTCCAGGGATATCTTAGGAAACATATAATAGTGTGTTAGTAATAGTGTCTTACAATTTCACAATTTTCTATCTAGTATAAATACTATCTTAGTTTATTTCATTTGGTAGACTTTTATGATATGAAATATTGAAATTGTGAAATTGTAAAACTCCATTGGGAGCATGAGAGATGAGAGCTTGTTGAAGCTTTTGGTTGAATTCTTTGTTGAGAAGCTTGGTTGCTTGGGACTTTGTTTCTTTTGAGGTCACCTTAAGAGTTAGGTGCTAATTAGTTGTGTAATTAGGAGGTCAAGACTTTAATATAGTTTTGGTTGCTTAATTCTCTCTAATCTTGTGTCTATCTTTCTCTCCCTTTTACTTTCCTTGCTAATTTATTGCTTCCGCGTATCCGTTATTGTATCAGATCTTGTCATGGGTCTTCTTGGAACTTCCAAATCTTCATTCACGTCCTTCAATAATTCTGAGCTACCATGGATGCTATCACACTTTATATAAGTTATACAAGAATAGTTATGCAACCTACGAATATTTGTATGCTAAGGACGAGGCCAAGTAAGTACTTCATAAGAAGGGTAGAATTCAGTAACAACAATGCGGTTGCAATATTTTGGGTACACCAAAGAAAGGTGTAAGACGGTTTGAGGCAAAACTACAGAGACATAATTAGTACTGAGGGAAAAAGCCATAGTTGAGCCTTGATATCAATTTGAAAGATATAAGAGAAGAATATAGGGTCTGCATAAAAACTAGCGAGGCAACGCTAAGGTATTTTCTGTGCTGATTTGAGCACCTACTTGTGTAAAGATTGCAATAGGATGCGTGGTAGGAGAACTAAGAGCAAATTTGAGTAAAGGGGCAATAGAAGAGTTTAGTCAAAAATAGAGAAACGACACGAGACAATATGCCTAAAGTATTGCCAGTTAGGGTAAAGGAAATTACGAAATGGTTTAACCAAGACAACCAGAACAAGCGGGTTACTGGTTACTGGATGACAGTAAAGTCATAATATGAGGGAACCCTAGCGCTATTTGATAGCCAACCCTAAAGATCGAGATTAAGAAAGTGAAAGAAAGTGATAGTTAAAGACCTTTAAAAGAAAGTCAGAAAGTGACACATGATGCTGAGAATTTCAGAATACGGACAGTCACAGCAGAGTAAAGCAAGGATATTGGAGTACAAGAATGTTACCCTCTAGGAAATTTCATTTTATCTGTAGAGTCTTTGAGGGGTCTAAAAATACCAGAGGTATGAAATACTCTAAGAATTGCAAAATCTAATAAACCGATGAGGGATGTCTGCGCGTTACAAGATCTTGTTTAAAGATAAGAAGGTAAAGTGAAGTGAACGGTACAACATCTTAAGGGAGTAACTATAGGAAAAATAAGGAGCCGAGTTAGGACTAGCTCACAAGCGAGAGAGTAAGATTTCAGCGGTAGAGCCCGCAATACAACTGACAACCGACTGCGAAGTAAAGAGGATATCATTCGTGATCTCATATCATTCGTGATCTCACTAACACACTATTCTTGCTTACCTCTTACTCCTCTTTTTAAGTACCCAGTTGGTTTCATTCTCGACGTGTAAATACTTGCAGGTTACATAACCGTTCTTGTGTGATTCGTGTATGAACATCTAATCTTATTCGTAAACTTTCCTTCCTTCGGTTCGTTCTACTTTACGTATCTCATACATACCAAAACTCTTTTGTCTATCTATTGTAACTTATCTCATCGTATCCTTTTCTTTATTTGTCCCTTGATTATCACCTCTTACATTCTACTATAGAAAACGTTATGTCCCTTCTTATTCGTCACTTATAAATCGCAATATCATTAACAAACGACCCTACTGTTAGTTATTTTGCCTCTATTCCAGTATAGCATTGCTATCCTTTCCAATATTCCTTGATTTATTTTCTCCCAATGTCATGTTGTTCAAGGTCTTCACGAATGATTTTCAGTACAGTCTCAGATACCTGCTCTATTCTTGTTCATTTATTTACTAGCTATTAGACTCATTTTTGCATAACTCTCGCTTTTTGTTTTAGAGTCTATACCTGTCACATCTTAGGATTCATCGTTTCAATCTCTACACTTGTATTTTCCTTACTTGCTTCCCCCCTTTAGGGTCTTACTTATTCTCAAATCTGTTACCTCACTTCCAATCTTGAATTCATGTATCCCTTTCGTCAATTCCCTTATTATACTGAATCATATTCGTGCCATTTCTCATAATTTATAGCTACAGTAATTCATGTGTGACGTCTTAACATATTCATCTTGCAATTTTGTGATCAAGTAATACAACCAACATAGCAATCCAAACAAGGATGTATTTTACTTAGCTCAACCGTTAGTTATGAGTCAATGCCTACATTCACTCCAATTAACAATTTCTGCCCACAGGGATGCTCGAAATAGTAGTATGTCTAGCTATCCGTACCATCCATGTAATGTCACTTATCCCATTCTTCAATACTCAGAGTTCACTTATAACATCATCTTTCCCTTTTCTTCCCATCTCGAGTTATTCCGCTCTTTTACTCTTGTGTTGCACTCAACATTGATTTCAAAACCAAATCATAATCATATCGTACTTGTCGTTGATGATAGCCTTGCTTTATCGCTTTATCTTCGTACGGTAAACCCATAAATCATGGCCACATTTTTCTTTCCAACTTATTCCTTTATATATTTTACTCATTCTGTCTTGGTATAGAATATTCGTAGGAGATGCATCTTCCTTTTCTCATAATACGACTACTTCTTAAGCGCGCGTACTTCGCATATTTCCTTTTCCTTCAGTACCCATACTTATTCCTTTACATTCTTTCCTCCTCAATTTATCATATTATCTCCCATTTTATAATCAATCCTTGATTTCTCGCGCAAGGAACCCTATTCTTAACTCAGTACCGCCTTGTCCTTTAGAATATATTACGTCTATACAATCCATTCTTCGCTGCCAAAACTTATTCTGTTCATTCTGATCATCCCTTCTCATCCTTATTATGCTGATCTTTTTCCTAACAATAGTTCTATTTCATTATTCATCTTTTCGTAGTCTTGGTCTTTTACATCTAACCAAGGAAGTAAGGGCCTTGTTTGGTTAGTAGTCTTCTCAAAAGATGAGAAAGGACTTCTTCTCCCTACTTCATCCAAACGAGGCCTAGACTTCCATTTTAGCATATTCTTGAGCTTCATGCCTTTAATCCAAGCACCTAGTAAGTCTCCAAAGACGTGATCCCTAGCTCGGCTTGATATGGATATTCTTGATGAAGCTCGGCTTGTATCATTCTCCCCTTCTTGAAAAGGATTCGTCCTCGAATCTAAACCTTGCAAAACCATAGGGAAGACAAGCAACAACGAGGTCCTCAAAGGATGAGGGTTAGTGTTAGAGTAGCCTACTCTACTAACATGCCAAGTATGCACACACTTGTGATATAACCAAGTATCAACCATGATTAAGAAGAACAAGCTCTCATATAGAGCACTAAGAACTTGGTTATCGCAAACAACATGAGAGGAAGATATCATAGAGGAACCAATGGTTTCAAAATACCGAAAAGGCAATACCACATTGATTCTAATAGACATAACACACAAATGATCCTCAACTTCAAAGTGATACCACCCCAAAGGTAACACTATGACTAAGTCACACCAATTTAAAACATCACCAAGGTCAAAAGGGAAGAATATCCACACATAGTGGCCAAGAGAATGACTATCTACCCCATTAGATCCCATCCCAACATAATATGCACCCCCAACACAAGCATGAATGTCATCATATGCAAATAGATAGTAAAGAAAGGTTTCACACAAAACAACTTCATCTATGGTGTCCTCACATGTGGCTTCACTATTAAATTCAAGTACATGATCAAGCATACTACTAAGACTCGGAACACACAAGGAAGAGTTAACAATTTGCAAGCAAGTATCACCTCTCTTTTCAAAACACTCCTTCCCCACAAGTGCATTATCATTTCCCAAGGGGAGTTTTCTATCATAGGGAAGAGCGTCATCATTCCATAGTGGATTTTCAAATACCATGTAGTCCCCAAAAGTGGCTACATTTTCAACATTACAATGCATTCCACTAAGCACTTCACTCTCATTAGTCATGTTATCATCAAATAAGACATTATCTTTAAATAGAGAATAATCAATGAACAATGGTAAGCCGAAGCATGTAATTTCATTCTCAAAAAGACAAATGTCATTTTTCAAAGTACCTTCATTTACATGACTATCCACATGACACACATCACCATCACAAATGGGAGTATCATCACTCGACACAAAGATAAAGCCAAGAGACTCATTTCCACATTCATCAAACAAGGGTGGGGTGTCACACTCATTCAAATGATCAACTAGAACCACATCATCACTAATCGAAGATTCATTAATCACATCACAAAATTCTTTGACTAGTGGACTAACATTACACTCAAGTTGAACAGATGATAATGTATTTTCATTCAAAGCACAAGTGTCAACACTAGGTGGACACAAATCAATGTTGCAAGAAGAATCAATTCGATCATCTAAAGGATCAACTAGTGTAGGGACACTTTCAACAATGACATTAACAATGACATTATCATCACATGGTAAAGAATGATTAAAGTCACAGAATGACAAGCTACTACTCACACTCACATCACAAACTTGTGCATTCAAAGAGTTGGAAGTGTTGAGTTTAGCTATCGTACCTTGAAGTTCACATGAAGAATCTTCTTTAGTTGACAAGGTTTCCATGGGAGAAGATTTTTGCAACCTTGCATTCATTGTCTCTTGTGGAATAGATTGTGGAAAGAGAAGACCCCCACAATTGTCCACTACATACATGTGCCCCTCTCTTTCATAGGTAGTTCCATGAGTTTCGAACCAATCACGCTCTTTTCGTCGTTTACATTCCACGATTTCAATCCTACTCTCTAGGTGATCCAATTGACTATTCAGGTGATCCATTTGACTATTCAGTCTCCCTACCGTGTTGTTCATATCATGCAACAACCTCATCAAATCAACAATTGTAGGTTCCCCGGTGGGAACTTGCATTTCTCCACCTTGATTAGCCATTAGTACCTATTTAAGAAACTCAACAAAGCAAGCAAACACGTTACGTTAGTTAAAAATAACTCACCAAACGCTCAAGTATGCACACCTTTTGAATGCCTCACAAATTGCTTCGGCTAATGGTTGTATGCTTGTTAATCCGGTTGGGTCACAAGGTCCCGTTCACTACTCGAGGTCAAGAGTGGATTCTTATCGACTCAAAGAAAGAAAGGATGACTCAATTTAAAGCAAACACACTTGAATCAAGAAATTAACGATGAAGTTGTAAAACGAGAAAAGAACGAAAAGAATTGGCTTGAAAGAAAGGACTCAAGAACTAATTAGCAACTAATAAGGTCGATTACTAGTTGTTAATTAGTTGTAAGAATCAAAGAAGAGAAGTTAGGAAAGAATCAAACCATTTTGACACTTGGAAAAAAATTTCGAAAACTCTTCAGTGATTCACGCTTTCCTTCCGCTTCGCGGATGAAAAGCGGATGCTCTTAGACAATCAGGCTTTCCTTCCGCTATGCGGACCAAAAGCGGATGAACAGTACTTTTTTTTTTTTTTGAAAAATCAGAAATTTAGACTAAGTATTTCTGATTTTTTTTTTGTTGTTGGGCCCACAAACATTTTTTCACAACTTTATTTGACAACTTTTGGATCAAATGACCCTTTGGAGAGTCTTCTTCCTTATGAAGATTTGAAGGTCTTCAAGAACACAAGAACAATTCAAAAATTCAACTACCCTGAAACCAACTCCAAATTAGCTCAAATTTCGGATTTAAGTTCTCTTTGATGGGGAGAACAAAACCCAATAAGTTTCAACCTTCAATTTCAACCGAATCACAAGACCCACTTTTCAAGTTCTTGAGTTCTTTAAAGCTTCAAATACCAAAAATGGTAGATCCTTAAATCCTTGGTCAAATACTGTCACACCCCGACTTTACTAGGGTGTGATGGGCACCCGACCCCATATCTGGAGCCAGGCGAACCCGCTGACTCTTGTTACGTATAGAAACCCTTGAATCGGTAAAAAAAGAAATACATAGTAAGCTCTCCAATATTTTTTTTTCTTTTCATAAGTAAGCTCTTACATCATGTAAGACTCATGACATAAAACATAATAGCATATCGGCTGCTGGAGCCGCTTACAGACTGACAACCCAATACCCATTGCTTTGTCTTCAAAGTCTCTAACATAGAACAGAACATCATAGCATATACTTGGACTTGGCAATTCTCCGGGACAAGTGGAGTTCGCCATCTCCGCTGGAACATCTTTAGTAAGGTCTTCTAATCATCTGGGAGTACCTGCGCGGCATGAAACGCAGCCCCCGAAGAAGAGGGGTCAGTACGAGTAATGTACTGAGTATGTAAGGCATGAATAGTTACATCATAAAGGAATATGCAGTATGAATAATAATAGAATAGACATATGGAGCTTATCTTGGAACAGAAGTAACCTGTACATGTGAATGCCTTTCTGCGGATGCCATGCATGCTTAGTTTCTTTTTCAGAAAAACGGTGCTTTTTATTTACATGTACAGAAAACAGAACATTTCAGAAAACGGTGTCCTTTATTTACATTCACAGACGCCGAGTACATCGGCTCTCCCACCCCCCTCCCCAACAGTGTCCCAACATATTATATATATATATCACATATACAGACGCCGTATCCGGCTCTCCCATATCCCGCGTCCGGGCATCCCGCGTCCGGGACAAAATCCAGCTGAATCAGGTGGTGATATAACAGTGGCCCTTCCCCTTTCCTCATATACATATACATATACATATTCAAATTCATATACATATGTCATACAATTGGCATGCATGAGAGCCCAAAGAAAGTCATGTGTCCATCGGAGTGACGTAAGGTCGGTGACCTCCGATTACGTTATGGAATAATCATGGTCACTTTGTCTCACCTTGAAGGAACGAGTATTTTAAAGCGAGACTACCAACGGAAAATAGCCTTAAGAGAGAGCATAGAATGAAATCATGGGCATTATATCCGTCAATTCATATGCTTTGAAGTCTTTTAGAAACTAGTGTCATAGCTACGGAATAAAATTAAGGTTCAAGAACTAGTATAACACTTTCATATTCACATTGGATTTTTAGCTCAAGGCTCTTAGTCGTGGAATCATTCTTGTCGTACTTATCATAGGCATATTCTCTTTTCTGACATCATCGTTATCATTATCGTCATGGAAGTATTCTCGTTGGGATAGGTACAGTACTTGTCATTTGGTAATGGAATAAGGATCGAAGGTTTCTTTTGGATTCAGCTTCAAAGTAAGTCAAGCGGAACAATAAGGTAAATCCGGGAACCAGTGGGCCCACCTCGGATCAAATGAGGCGGCGTACCAAATTTACATATGTTACATGTCATGGCGTTAGTTGTGAGGGTTTTAGGGTAGTCGGGTCCTATTTATGCGAGTTCTAGAGGTTTAGGAAATTCTTCCAACATTTTGCACACTTTTTAATTCAATTCTACTGAATGAAAAAAGGGAAACTTTAGGCGCGGATTCCGGAGAATAGAGTTGTCCCCGAGGCTCGTATTCGACCTATTATGTCTAAGACATGCCAAAGAAGGAAGGGTGAAGCCTTACATACCTTTTCCGCTCCTTTTGCTTCTCCAAACTCAAGCTCCAAATTCACCAAAATCTACAAATTGGTCATATTTACCAAACCTTAATTAGAGCATTTAGAAGTGGGATTTTAAAGTAACATTTGTCTGCCGAAATTTCGGCAGCATTTTCCCTGTAAATATATCGTCCCCAAGAATCTATCTTGGCCAATTTCAATCAACAACAATCCGGGAATTCAACCCGGCCAAACTATCAACACAATGCCAACAATCATACCAACAATTTCAATAATTTTACTCAAAACACCTTCTAACATTAATAACTCGTTTCACACAATTCAACGGCGTTTTGTTTAGATTCCAACCAACTACCACAACATAATCCGCAACCTTCCAAATTAAATGAAACATCAATAACACATTTCTTACCTTTAACTTCAAGAACCACATCAACAATCTACACCTCGACGATTTCATTTCAAACTACCAAACCATCATTTTCATCATAGAATCCACATTAACAACAACTAGAATATCAAATAAAATCAATTTACCATAGCTACCAAAACAGCCCCTTAGTCGGCCACAACTACATCATGCATATTTCCATGGATTTTCATTTTTTTTTCATGCATTACAACAACAACCAACCTACTACATAAATTTAGTTCATTATACTTACATTCAACAACACATACAAGGCCACACACACACCATGCTCGGCTACAATTTCAACATCCATATTTTCTTATGAATTCTATTCTTTCCCACATACTACAACATACCAAACCATTCATAACACAATCAAGGAGATGAATTCTTACCTTTCTCCTTTGATTCTTCACTTGGCTAAAGTTATGAATTCGTGCAAATGAATGATGTTCTTGTTCCAACAACCCTTCCATGTTGTAGAGGACCTTCCGTTAGGTAGGAAAGCTAGGAGAAAATAGTTTTTCTTCATCAATTTTCCATGGCTAAATTTTGAAGCCATGGCCGAAACCCACTCTCCTCTTCTCTTTTTTTTTTTTTTTTGTTCTTTCTTCTTCCAAATTTGTTGAATTAAAGATGACTTCATATATATATACATCCTCCACCACATTTATATATTTGCACTTAGGTGCCTCTCTAGAATTGTCTTCTTTTTCCTTGATTTTTCTCTTCCTTTCTTGAATCCTCTTACTTGGTCAAAGAAGACCAAGTGTCTTTTTTTTTTTGTACACTTTAATCCCCACTTAATATGAAATAACCACATGCCTCCCTTTCTTTCTTTGTCTAGAGTTTTCCTCCATTTTCTTGAAATTTTCCTAAATAAAAGATGACCACTTATCTTATCTCATAAGCTTTATCCATATGTCTTCTTTTTATTTTGTCCACCATTTACCTATGTATATACACTTAAGCCCCTCGACTTTCCTCAATATTACCATTTACCATTTTGCAATTTCTCCTTTTTGCCCTTAACCTTTCTCAATACTTCTGTCCAATAATATTGATAAATAATATTCATAACCGACTTGTATACCAAAAATAAGTTTTGAAAATGGTCTCGCCCTTAGCTTTCCACGATGACCTTGAACTATCCAAACGTACAAAGTACGGGCTATAACAAATACCTCCAAATTTCAGATTTAGAGTCCTTATCCAACAGAGAACAAACCCCAATCAACTTGAACCTTCAATTCTTCTCCTTCTTCAAACCCACCAACCTTGTTCTTGAAGCTTTGAGGCTCAACAATGGTGGAACACAAACCCTAACTCCAAATAGCTCGAAATGGAAGATTTGGATTCTAGAAACACTAAGAAACTCTAATCTAACACTAGATTCAACAAAATCAACCAGAAAATTTGAGTTTTTTTTTTAATTTTGATTTTTTTTGTTGAATCAATACCCAAGACTAGATTTGGTGGAACAAATCTAAACTAAGCTCTGATACCAATTGATACAATAACGGATACGCGGAAGCAATAAATTAACAAGGAAAGTAAAAGGGATAGAAAGATAGACACAAGATTAGAGAGAATTAAGCAACCAAAACTATATTAAAGTCTTGACCTCCTAATTACACAACTAAGTAGCACCTAACTCTTAAGGTGACCTCAAGAGAAACAAAGTCCCAAGAAACCAACCTTCTTAACAAAGAATTCAACCAAAAGCTTCAACAAGCTCTCATCTCTCATGCTCCCAATGGAGTCTTACAATTTCACAATTTCAATATTTCATATCATAAAAGTCTACCAAATGAAATAAACTAAGATAGTATTTATACTAGATAGAAAAGGAAGACTACTACGGCTATTACAATAATACCCTTAATGAAGTAAGGACCTTGTTTGGTTAGTAGTCTTCTCAAAAGATGAGAAAGGCCTTCTTCTCCCTACTTCATCCAAACAAGGCCTATACTTCCATTTTAGCATATTCTTGAGCTTCATACCTTTAATCCAAGCACCTAGTAAGTCTCCAAAGACGTGATCCCTAGCTCGGCTTGATATGGATATTCTTGATGAAGCTCGGCTTGTATCATACCAATTGATACAATAACGGATACGCGGAAACGAGAAAGTAAGAAGATAAACAAAAGGGAAAGAAAAGATAGATAATTTGACACAACTTAAGATTCAATTTAGCAACCAAAGTTATATAAAACTAAGACCTCTAAATTATCATCAAAAGAAACACCAAATTCTTAAGGTGACCTCAACGGAAACAAAGTCCCAAGCAACCGACCTTCTCAACAAAGAATTCAACCAAAAGATTCAACAAGCTCTCATCTCTCATGCTCCCAATGGAGTCTTACAATTTCACAATTTCAATATTTTATATCATAAAAGTCTACCCAATGAAATAAACTAAGATAGTATTTATACTAGATAGAAAAGGAAGTCTACTACGGCTATTACAATAATACCCTTAATAAAGTAAGGGCCTTGTTTGGTTAGTAGTCTTCTCAAAAGATGACAAAGGCCTTCTTCTCCCTACTTCATCCAAATGAGGCCTATACTTCCATTTTAGCATATTCTTGAGCTTCTTGCCTTCAATCCAAGCACCTAGTAAGTCTCCAAAGACGTGATCCGTAGCTCGACTTGAAATGGAAATTCTTGATGAAGCTCGGCTTGTATCATTCTCCCCTTCTTGAAAAGGATTCGTCCTCGAATCTAAACCTTGCAAAACCAGAGGGAAGACAAGCAACAACAAGGTCCTCAAAGGATGAGGGTTAGTGTTAGAGTAGCCTACTCTACGAACTTGCCAAATATGCACACACTTGTGATATAACCAAGTATCAACCATGATTAAGAAGAATAAGCTCTCATTTAGAGCACTAAGAACTTGGTTATCGCAAAGAACATGAAATGAATATATCATAGAGGAACCAATGGTTTCAAAATACCGAAAAGGCAATACCACATTGATTCTACTAGACATGGCACACAAATTTGAAATATCACCGGGGTCGAACGAGAAGAATATCCACACATCGTGGCCAACAGAATGACTATCTGCCCCATTAGACCGTTGGCCTAGGGGAATGTTGTTTGGTGGAGTAAGGGTTGTGTTTAGGGGAGTGGGGTTATATAGATGATGGAAGGTGCCGGGTGACAATGTAAGTGAAGTGCTTCGAGTAGCTCCACTTGTGCCTCCTTGGTATTGCACTCGGGGCGAATTCGAGACCTCCCTACTACCTCCTTCAATTGCTTCCACCCTACTTCCCAAGTTTTCCATTCGACCATCCATGTTTTCCATTCGACCACCCATATTATCCACCTTATCGTTCAAGGCTTGTAAGGCCCTCATTACATCAACTAGTGTGAGTTCCCCGGTAGGAACTCGAGTTTCATCCTCCGTAGCCATGGTACCTATTAACACACTCAACAAAACAAGCAAACACGTTAGATTAGTAAAATCAACTCACAATCGCTCAAGTATGCTCACCTTTGATTGCCTCACAAATTGCTTCCGCCAAAGATTGTGTGCTTGTTAATGTCGACTAGTAACAAAGGTTCAAATTCTACTCTTGGTCGGAATAGATTCTTGTTAGACTAAGAAAGACGGACGACTCAATTCAACCTAGCGGACTTGAACCAAGAAATTAACAACGAAGAAAAAACGAAGAAAAGCATGAAAGAATTGGCACGAAAGAAATGCGGACACAAGAACTAATTAGCAACTAATAAGGTCGATTACTAGTTGTTAATTAGCTGTAAGAATCAAAGAAAAGAAGTTAGGAAAGAATCAAACCATTTTGACACTTGGAAAAAATTTCGAAAACTCTTCAGTGATTCACGCTTTCCTTTCGCTTCGCGGATGAAAAGCGGATGCTCTCAGACAATCAGGCTTTTCTTCCGCTATGCGAACCAAAAGTGGATGAACAGTATTATTTTTTTTTTGTAAAATCAAAAATTTAGACTAAGTATTTCTGATTTTTTTTTTGTTGTTGGGCCCACAAACATTTTTTCACAACTTTATTTGACAACTTTTGGATCAAATGGCCCTTTGGAGAGTCTTCTTCCTTATGAAGATTTGAAGGTTTTCAAGAACACAAGAACAATTCAAAAATTCAACTACCCTCAAACCAACTCCAAATTAGCTCAAATTTCGGATCTAAGTTCTCTTAAATGTAGAGAACAAAGCCCAATAGGTTTCAACCTTCAATTTCACCTTCTTCAACAAGACCCATTTTCAAGTTCTTGAAGTTGTCAAAGCTTCAAATTCCAAAAATGGTAGATCCTTCATTCCTTAGCCAAACACCTCCAAATTTCGGATTTAGAGTCCTTATCAACTAGAGAACAAACCCCAATCAACTTGAACCCTCAATTTTTCTCCTTCTTCAAACCCACCAACCTTGTTCTTGAAGCTTTGAAGCTCAACAATGGTGGAATACAAACCCTAACTCCAAATAGCTCGAAATGGAAGATTTGGACTCTAGAAACACTAAGAAACACTAATCTAACACTAGATTCAACAAAATCAACAAGAAAATTCAATTGTTTTTTTTTTTGAATTTCAATTTTTTTTTCTTTGTTGAATCAAAACCCAAGACTAGATTTGGTGGAACAAATCTAAACTAAGCTCTGATACCAATTGATACAATATTAAAAATGAAATATCTATCTTTTCTTTCCCTTTTGTTTATGTTCTTACTTTCTCGTTTCTGCATATCCGTTATTGTATCAATTGGTATCAGAGCTTAGTTTAGATTTGTTCCTCCAAATCTAGTCTTGGGTTTTGATTCAAAAAAAAATTGAAATTCAAAAAACAAATCTCGAATTTTCTTGTTGATTTTTGTTGAATCTAGTGTTAGATTAGAGTTTCTTAGTGTTTCTAGAGTCCAAATCTTCAATTTCGAGCTATTTGGAGTTAGGGTTTGTGTTCCACCATTGTTGAGCTTCAAAGCTTCAAGAACAAGGTTGGTGGGTTTGAAAAAGGAGAAGAATTGAAGGTTCAAGTTGATTGGGGTTTGTTCTCTATTGGATAAGGATTCTAAATCTGAAATTTGGAGGTGTTTGGCCAAGGATTTAAGGATCTACCATTTTTGGTATTCGAAGCTTTAAAGAACTCAAGAACTTGAAAAGTGGGTCTTGTGATTCGGTTGAAATTGAAGGTTAAAACTTATTGGTTTTGTCCTCTACATCAAAGAGAACTTAAATCCGAAATTTGAGCTAATTTGGAGTTGGTTTGAGGGTAGTTGAATTTTTGAATTGTTCTTGTGTTCTTGAAGACCTTCAAATCTTCATAAGGAAGAAGACTCTCCAAAGGGCCATTTGATCCAAAAGTTGTCAAATAAAGTTGTGAAAAAATGTTTGTGGGCCCAACAAAAAAAAAATCAGAAATACTTAGTCTAAATTTCTGATTTTTCAAAACAAAAAAGAAAAAAAAAGTACTGTTCATCCGCTTTTGGTCCGCATAGCGGAAGGAAAGCCTGATTGTCTGAGAGCATCCGCTTTTCATCCGCGAAGCGGAAGGAAAGCGTGAATCACTGAAGAGTTTTCGAAAAAAAATTCCAAGTGTCAAAATGGTTTGATTCTTTCCTAACTTCTCTTCTTTGATTCTTACAACTAATTAACAACTAGTAATCGACCTTATTAGTTGCTAATTAGTTCTTGAGTCCTTTCTTTCAAGCCAATTCTTTTCGTTCTTTTCTCGTTTTACAACTTCATCGTTAATTTCTTGATTCAAGTGCGTTTGCTTTAAATTGAGTCGTCCTTTCTTTCTTCTACTCGATAAGAATCCACTCTTGACCTCGAGTAGTGAACCGGACCTTGTGACCCAACCGGATTAACAAGCATACAACCATTAGCCGAAGCAATTTGTGAGGCATTCAAAAGGTGCGCATACTTGAGCGTTTGGTGAGTTATTTTTAACTAACGTAACGTGTTTGCTTGCTTTGTTGAGTTTCTTAAATAGGTACTAATGGCTAATCAAGGTGGAGAAATGCAAGTTCCCACCGGGGAACCTACAATTGTTGATTTGATGAGGTTGTTGCATGATATGAACAACAAGGTAGGGAGACTGAATAGTCAAATGGATCACCTGAATAGTCAATTGGATCACCTAGAGAGTAGGATTTAAATCGTGGAATGTAAACGACGAAAAGAGCGTGATTGGTTCGAAACTCATGGAACTACCTATGAAAGAGAGGGGAACATGTATGTAGTGGACAATTGTGGGGGTCTTCTCTTTCCACAACCTATTCCACAAGAGACAATGAATGCAAGGTTGCAAAAATCTTCTCCCATGGAAACCTTGTCAACTAAAGAAGATTCTTCATGTGAACTTCAAGGTACGATAGCTAAACTCAACACTTCCAACTCTTTGAATGCAAAAGTTTGTGATGTGAGTGTGAGTAGTAGCTTGTCGTTCTGTGACATTAATGATTCTTTACCATGTGATGATAATGTCATTGTTAATGTCATTGTTGAAAGTGTCCCTACACTAGTTGATCCTTTAGATGACCGAATTGATTCTTCTTGCAAGATTGATATGTGTCCACCTAGTGTTGACACTTGTGCTTTGAATGAAAATACATTATCATCTGTTCAACTTGAGTGTAATGTTAGTCCACTAGTCAAAGAATTTTGTGATGTGATTAATGAATCTTCGATTAGTGATGATGTGGTTCTAGTTGATCATTTGAATGAGTGTGACACCCCACCCTTGTTTGATGAATGTGGAAATGAGTCTCTTGGCTTTATCTTTGTGTCGAGTGATGATACTCCCATTTGTGATGGTGATGTGTGTCATGTGGATAGTCATGTAAATGAAGGTACTTTGAAAAATGACATTTGTCTTTTTGAGAATGAAATTACATGCTTCGGCTTACCATTGTTCATTGATTATTCTCTCTTTAAAGATAATGTCTTATTTGATGATAACATGACTAATGAGAGTGAAGTGCTTAGTGGAATGCATTGTAATGTTGAAAATGTAGCCACTTTTGGGGACTACATGGTATTTGAAAATCCACTATGGAATGATGACGCTCTTCCCTATGATAGAAAACTCCCCTTGGGAAATGATAATGCACTTGTGGGGAAGGAGTGTTTTGAAAAGAGAGGTGATACTTGCTTGCAAATTGTTAACTCTTCCTTGTGTGTTCCGAGTCTTAGTAGTATGCTTGATCATGTACTTGAATTTAATAGTGAAGCCACATGTGAGGACACCATAGATGAAGTTGTTTTGTGTGAAACCTTTCTTTACTATCTATTTGCATATGATGACATTCATGCTTGTGTTGGGGGTGCATCTTATGTTGGGAGGGGATCTAATGGGGTAGATAGTCATTCTCTTGGCCACTATGTGTGGATATTCTTCCCTTTTGACCTTGGTGATGTTTTAAATTGGTGTGACTTGGTCATAGTGTTACCTTTGGGGTGGTATCACTTTGAAGTTGAGGATCATTTGTGTGTTATGTCTATTAGAATCAATGTGGTATTGCCTTTTCGGTATTTTGAAACCATTGGTTCCTCTATGATATCTTCCTCTCATGTTGTTTGCGATAACCAAGTTCTTAGTGCTCTATATGAGAGCTTGTTCTTCTTAATCATGGTTGATACTTGGTTATATCACAAGTGTGTGCATACTTGGCATGTTAGTAGAGTAGGCTACTCTAACACTAACCCTCATCCTTTGAGGACCTCGTTATTGCTTGTCTTCCCTATGGTTTTGCAAGGTTTAGATTCGAGGACGAATCCTTTTCAAGAAGAGGAGAATGATACAAGCCGAGCTTCATCAAGAATATCTATATCAAGCCGAGCTAGGGATCACGTCTTTGGAGACTTACTAGGTGCTTGGTTTAAAGGCATGAAGCTCAAGAATATGCTAAAATGGAAGTATAGGCCTCGTTTGGATGAAGTAGGGAGAAGAAGGCCTTTCTCATCTTTTGAGAAGACTACTAACCAAACAAGGCCCTAACTTCATTAAGGGTATTATTGTAATAGCCGTAGTAGACTTCCTTTTCTATCTAGTATAAATACTATCTTAGTTTATTTCATTTGGTAGACTTTTATGATATGAAATATTGAAAATGTGAAATTGTAAGACTCCATTGGGAGCATGAGAGATGAGATCTTGTTGAAGCTTTTGGTTGAATTCTTTGTTGAGAAGGTCGGTTGCTTGGGACTTTGTTTCCCTTGAGGTCACCTTAAGAATTTGGTGTTTCTTTTGATGATAATTTAGAGGTCTCTCAAACGAGGAAATTGCAAGACAAACTTAATGGGCTGCAATCAACAATTCAAAAGTGTCTTGTGATGGAGGAAGAGCTCCAGCCCAATTCAGATTTTTTCCTCAAGTCTTACACTTATTTGGAGGCCCAAATTAAAGTCCAAAGTGAGATGGAATGAAGCCCAAATCATCCCCAAAAGAAGAAGTTTCCAGCAGCCCAAAATTAGCCCAAATATTAGTTTCTAGAATAAATATTTAATTGTTGTTTTTATCTATGTTGACTTGCATTGGTCCAAGTGTGGGTAGTCTTCTAGGTTGTTTTAATCTATCTTGACTGCCTTGGTCCAAGTGTGGGAAGTCATCTATGCTTCTAGGGAAGATAATTCCCATTTATTTCTGTTTTGACTAGCTCCTTCTTTACAACTATATAAAGGGGTGATTGTCATTCATTGTAGATCAGATTTTGAAGAATATATTATATTGAGAGTTCTTTTGAACCTTTGTGGCATTACTTTAGGATTTATCTTTCAACCTAACTAGTTCCTAGTTCAAGGTAGTAAGATAATTTCTTCCTTGATATCTTTGATTTCTTTTTGGTATTCTTTCGAAGGCGTTTAGTTCTAAATACTAATTGTTGTCTTAAGTTACTCACAAAGCGGTCAGGATCCTAATCTACTGTTTTTGATTTGTTATCTCAAGTAAAGGCGTTAGTTTCTTCCTATAAATCTATACGTTGTTACTTGGATCTTGTCTAGACTTTAGAACTAACGTTCTTGGAAATTCGTGGATTGTTCCTTCGAATATCCCATATCTTTTATTTTCTAGTTTTTAGATTCTTTTCTATATTTGCTTCCGCACTTCTTATATTTTAATTATAAATTTGGGATCTCCCTAACCTCGTTGTTATCAAGTGGTATCAGAGCGGTTCTATCAAGATTCCATTCTTCATAATCTTGGGGATTTCTTGAAAAAAAAAAGAGCAAAAATAAATAAATTAAAAAGTACTGTAGCAGGGAATAGTGACGAAAAAAAAAAAAGAAAAAAAAAAGTTTAGTGTTTGCTCTTCAAGAAATTTCTTCCATTTATTTGTTTTCTAAAGATTAAGATAGAAAACAAGAAGAGGGAATCCTAGATCTTTAAAGCTGAGAAGCAATAAATTTTTTTCTTACTCCTTTTATCTTGTTAAAAAAAAAGTCCTTTTTTGTTCGAGTCTTGTTTCAACTAAATTCTAATTCTTTCTAGGATTGGTTCTTCATTTTCGTTAGTGCCCAAAAATTCTTTGTTTTACTACTAAGGACTTGATTCTAGTGGGTTTAATTATAAATCCATAAAGTGTTTTCCCAAAGGTTTTTTGAGCGGAAAAAGGCAAGAGTGAGTGAGAACAATTGAGGGGAAAAAAAAGCCAAAGTTTGAGTGATAAATAGTTTTTGAGATGACCAATACAGGTGGTAGTGATGATGAAATGAGGGCTCGTCAAGAAGCTGAAATTCGAGGAAGAAATGACTTCACTCTACAAGCTATGCACCAACAATTCGAAAGATGGACCTTGCAATTTCAAGAGATCCAGGATGCCATTGCTGAACAAAATGAGACAATAGCTGAACTTAGGAGGGGAGATCAACATGTTGTACAACCACAAAATAATCCTAGGCCTCAAAATAGAAGAAATATGCCCTATGCCCCTATTGTAAATCAAGAAAACCTTATAGATGATTTTGTTGATGATCTTGATGTAAATCTAGATAGGGTAGGGAGAGATAGGAGGGGACAACGAGGAAGAGTGGAAGATGATAACATTAATAGCATAAAGATGAATATGCCAACTTTCAAGGGGACAAGAGATCCAGACATGTACCTTGATTGGGAGCGGAAAGTTGAAGCCATTTTTTATTGTCACAACTATTCTGAAGCTAAGAAGGTAAAGCTTGCCGTTGTTGAATTTTCTGACTATGCTTTTATTTGGTGGAAAAAGATTACAAGGGATAGAGTCATGAAGAAGAGGTTCGTGCCTTCCCACTTTCAAAGAGACCTACAAATGCGTCTTCGAAGATTGGAGCAGGGAACCATGACTGTTGATGAATACTTCAAAGCTATGGATATGGCTATGATCCAAGCTAATTGTATGGAAGATGAAGAGGCCACTATGGCTAGATTTCTTAATGGTTTAAATAAAGAAATAGCTGATGTAGTAGAGATACAACAATATGTAACTTTAGATGAGTTAGTGGATATGGCTGTAAAACTAGAAAAGCAAATTAAAAGAAAGCAGCAAGCTAGCTCGTGGAGGAGTCGGCCAAACACCAATTCAATGAAGCCATGGCCGAAACAAGATGTGACTTCTAGGCCTCAAGAAGTCAAAGGGAAGGCCAAAGTAGATGACAAAGAGGGAGGTAAAACTTTTAATCCTAAATCACCAAAACCTTCTAGTTCTATTCAATGTTACAAATGTCATAGAAGAGGGCATATGATGCATGAATGTCCAAATAGAAGAAATATTCTCATGAAAGAAGATGTAGAGTATGAGAGTGAAAAAAGTGAGGTAGAGGAAGAAGAGGGAGGTGCGAGTGAAGATGACGTAGAGTTTCCTAATAGTGGTTTTGTTGGGGTAGCTAGGAAGATTCTTGATGGAGAAAATGAGAGTAAAAAAAGTGAGATTGAGGAAGAAGACGGAGGTGTGAGTGAAGATGATGTACAACTTCCTTTTAATGATAGTTTGGTTGCAGTAGTTAGGAGGATTATGGCTATCAATTTGGGAGTCAATAGTGAAGAACAAAGGGAAAATATATTCCATACTAGGTGTGGGATAAAGGAGAGAACTTGTTCTATGATTATTGACAGTGGTAGTTGTGCTATAATGTAGTGAGTTCACACTTGGTAGATACGTTAGGGCTTGCATGCATGAAACACCCTAAGCCCTATAGACTCCAATGGTTGAATGATAGTGGTGAACTGAAAGTCAACAAACAATGCATGATTTCATTCAATGTTAGCAGGTATGAGGATGATACTCTTTGTGATGTCATTCCTATGCAAGCTTGTCATATCTTGCTTGGTCGTCCATGACTGTTCGATAGGAATACTTTTCATGATGGAAGGAAGAACAGATATTCACTTGAGCTTAATGGCAAGAAGTATACTCTTGCACCTTTAACACCTTCTCAGGTGTTTGAAGATCAAAAGAGATTGAGGGAATCAATGGGAAAACAAAGGGGACAGAAAAAAGGTGAGCTTGAGGGAAAAGAAATGAAAGATGGCCAGGAGAGAGAGAAAGAGGGCAGCAACTTAAGCAAAGAGGTAAAAGAGGGTTTGAGTGGAAAAAAAGAAAGTTTTGGTGAGAGGAAAGAGGCTAAGGGAAAGAAAAAAGAGAGTCTCTATATAAAAGCCAAAGAGTATTTGAATGCTAGAAAAGAAGGACTGCCCATAATACTACTTACTTACAAAGAGGTCTTGATTAATTCTGAGCTACTAACTTCTTCTTTGCCAAGTAGTGTTTTTTCTCTTTTGCAGGACTTTGATGATATCTTTCCTGAAGATATTCCTAAAGGTCTTCCACCTTTGCGTGGAATTGAACACCAAATTGACTTTGTGCCTGGTCCACAGATTCCAAATAGGCCTGCTTATAGGAGTAATCCTGAAGAGACAAAGGAGTTGCAAAGGCAGGTTGAAGAGTTGCTTAAAAAGGTGTTTGTGCGAGAGAGCATGAGTCCTTGCTCAGTTCCTGTTCTATTGGTGCCCAAAAAAGATGGATCTTGGAAGATGTGCGTGGATTGTCGAGCTATCAAAAAGATTACGGTAAAGTATCGTCATCCTATTCCTCGTCTTGATAACATGTTGGATCAATTGCATGGGTCCAAAATCTTTTCTAAAATTGATCTAAAAAGTGGCTACCATCAGATTCGAATAAATCCTGGAGATGAATGGAAAACTGCTTTTAAGACCAAATATGGGCTTTATGAGTGGTTAGTTATGCCTTTTGTCTTGACTAATGCACCCAGCACGTTCATGAGATTGATGAATCATGTTTTTAAGGATTTTCATGGAAAGTTTGTGGTGGTTTATTTTGATGATATCTTGATCTTTTCTAAAACTCTAGATGAGTATGTAGAACACCTAAAACAAGTTTTTGAAGTTCCTAGAAAACAACAATTGTTTGCTAATCTCAAAAAGTGTGCCTTTTGTGTGGATCGTGTGGTATTCTTGGGTTTTGTGGTAAGTTCTAAGGGAGTTGAGGTTGATGAAGAGAAAATCAAGGCAATCAGAGAGTGGCCTAAACCTAAGAGTGTAACTGAGGTTAGAAGTTTTCATGGGCTTGCTAGTTTTTATAGGAGATTTGTTAGAGATTTTAGCACCATTGCTGCTCCTCTAACTGAAGTTATCAAGAAAGATAAGGGTTTTACATGGGGGAAAGACCAAGATGATGCTTTTAACTTGTTGAAAGAAAAATTATGTTCTGCTCCTCTTTTGCAATTACCTAATTTTTCTAAGTCTTTTGAGGTTGAATGTGAAGCTTCTGGAAAAGGAATAGGTGTTGTTTTAATGCAGGAGTCCAAGCCTATTGCATAATTTAGTGAAAAGTTGAGTGGAGCTACATTGAACTACTCAACTTATGACAAAGAGCTCTATGCTTTGGTAAAGGCTACTGGCAACATTATTTATGGCCTAAAGAGTTTGTGGTTAAGACTGATCATGAATCCTTGAGATATTTGAAGAGCCAAGGTAAGCTTAATCGTAGGCATGCAAAATGGGTTGAATTTATTGAAACTTTTCCATATGTGATTGCTTACAAGCAAGGAAAGGAGAATGTGGTTGCTGATGCACTGTCAAGAAGGTATGTCTTAGTCTCTACTCTTACTTCTAAGCTGATGAATTTTGATCAAATCAAGGGCCTTTATGCTAATGATTCTGATTTTGGCAAGGTTTTTGCAGAATGTAAGTTGGGTCCTTATGACCGATTTAATCTTCAAGATGGATTTCTTTTTAAGGAAAATAAATTGTGTATCCCTAATTGCTCTTTGCGTGAATTGTTTGTTAGGGAAGCACATTGTGGTGGACTCATGGGACACTTCGGAGTGCCCAAAACTTTGGATATACTTGTTGAACACTTCTTTTGGCCAGGCATGCGAAAGGATGTTGAGAAAGTGTGCTCTCAATGTCTTGAATGTAAACAAGCCAAATCGAAAGTGTTACCACATGGTCTTTATACTCCTTTACCTGTTCCCACTTCCCCTTGGCTTGATATTTCCATGGATTTTGTGTTAGGTTTGCCTAGAACTAAGCATGGTAAGGACAGTATATTTGTAGTGGTAGATAGATTTTCAAAAATGGCTCAGTTTATTCCATGTTTGAAGACTAATGATGCATCACATGTGGCTGATTTGTTTGTAAAAGAAGTGGTTAAATTACATGGTATACCTAAAACTATTATTAGTGATAGGGATGCTAAGTTTTTAAGTAACTTTTGGAGGGTTCTTTGGGGAAAGTTGGGAACTAAACTACTATTTTCTACGTCTTGTCACCCGCAAACTGACGGGCAAACAGAAGTAGTTAATAAGACTTTAGGGAATATGTTGAGGGCTGTTCTAAAAGGAAAATTGACATTTTGGGAAGAACATTTGGCCATGGTAGAGTTTGCTTATAATAGAACTGTCCATTCTTCTACAGGTAAGTCTCCTTTTGAAGTTGTTTATGGCTTTAATCCCCTCACCCCCCTTGATTTACTGCCTTTGCCTACTGATAATATTGTTAATCTTGATGGTAGGAAGAAGGCTGAAATGATGAAGAAGATTCATGAACAAACAAAGCTTGCAATTGAGCGGAAGAATGAGCAGACTGCCTTAAGGAGAAATAAGGGGCGAAAATCTGTTATTTTTAAGCCCGGGGATCAAGTATGGGTGCATTTCAAGAAGGAAAGGTTTCCTGCCAAAAGAAGATCCAAACTAGACCCAAAAGGAGATGGTCCATTTGAAGTCCTTGCAAGGATTGGAGACAATGCTTACAAACTTGATCTTCCTAGTGAGTATCAAGTTAGTGCTACTTTCAATGTTTCTGATCTTTCCTTATTTGATGCAGGTTTAAATTCGAGGACGAATTCATCTCAAGAAGAGGGGAATGATAGCATCCATTGTAGCTCAGAATTATTGAAGGACGTGGATGAAGATTTGGAAGTTCCAAGAAGACCCATGACAAGATCTCAAACGAGGAAATTGCAAGACAAGCTTAATGGGCTGCAATCAACAATTCAAAAGTGTCTTGTGATGGAAGAAGAGCTCCAGCCCAATTCAGATTTTTTCCTCAAGTCTTACACTTATTTGGAGGCCCAAATTAAAGTCCAAAGTGAGATGGAATGAGGCACAAATCAGCCCCAAAAGAAGAAGTTTCCAGCAGCCCAAAATTAGCCCAAATATTAGTTTCTAGAATAAATATTTAATTGTTGTTTTTATCTATGTTGACTTGCATTGGTCCAAGTGTGGGTAGTCTTCTAGGTTGTTTTAATCTATGTTGACTGCCTTGGTCCAAGTGTGGGAAGTCATCTATGCTTCTAGGGAAGATAATTCCCATTTATTTCTATTTTGACTAGCTCCTTCTTTACAACTATATAAAAGGGTGATTGTCATTCATTGTAGATCAGATTTTGAAGAATATATTATATTGAGAGTTCTTTTTAACCTTTGTGGCATTACTTTAGGATTTATCTTTCAACCTAACAAGTTCCTAGTTCAAGGTAGTAAGATAATTTCTTCCTTGATATCTTTGATTTCTTTTTGGTATTCTTTCGAAGGCGGTTAGTTCTAAATACTAATTGTTGTCTTAAGTTACTCACAAAGCGGTCAGGATCTTAATCTACTGTTTTTGATTTGTTATCTCAAGTAAAGGCGTTAGATTTCTTCCTATAAATCTATACATTATTACTTGGATCTTGTCAAGACTTTAGAACTAACGTTCTTGGAAATTCGTGGATTGTTCCTTCGAATTTCCCATATCTTTTATTTTCTAGTTTTTAGATTCTTTTCTATATTTGCTTCCGTACTTCTTATATTTTAATTATAAATTTGGGATCTCCCCAACCTCGTTGTTATCACGACCCTACGTCACCCCGATAGAGTATAATTGAACTTGAGCCCTATGCATATACTATGATAATATAAGCATGTTATGATGATGATATTACTATTACACCGCGCCTATTTGGCCGGGCAGTCACCGCCAAGGCGGGCAGCTATACACCATGGCCAGATGGCATGGGTAGACACCATTAGTGGGCAGCGTGAGATGATACCCCGGACGCGGGAGGCACGGGCTAATGTTATTGATTATCACACCGATCCTATATGGACGGGCAGCTTATACATTATGCATATATGATATACTGATGAGTATGAGTAAGACAGCATGCATTACTTCGATTATAATTGTCAGTCAGATACAGCTATTTCACATTGGTATTCTCTTTACATCATTGTCTTATTTCATCGTTTATGCCTCTCATACTCAGTACAATATTCGTACTGACGTCCATTTTTCTTGGGACGCTGTGTTCATGCCCACAGGTAGACAGAGAGGTGAGCTTGATCTAGATTCTTAGTAGCTGTTAGCTGATTGAGAGCACTCCATTGTTCGGAGGTGCTCATGATTCTTCTTTTGGTATATAAGTACATTTTGGGCATGGCGGAGTCTTGGTCCGTCTATATGTTTAGTATGTCAGTAGAGGCTCGTAGATACGCAGTGTGGGTTAGATGGTCTCACAAGTTTATTACAGCATGCATGTATATTATATATACTGATTGTGTTTTCCACCGGAAAATGATTTTCATACAATTATGAATGATAAAGAAGCGTAAATAACTATGACAAGTGAGGAAATAAGGGGTGCTCGGTGGTCAGCCTCGGGTACCCGTCGCGGCCCCTAGCTGGGTCGTGACACAGAATCTCCTACCGGTGTGGCTACCTCAAATGGTTTTATCAACTCAGGTTCTATTCCGATTCTACTAGCAACAAAGGGAGATATATATGATAAGGTAGAGCCTGGATCTATCAATGCATATACGTCCCGAGAGAAAATCGATAATATACCTGTAACCACATTCGGTGACGCCTCCTGATCCTGCCTACTAGCCAAGGCATATATGCAATTTGAAGGACAGCTAGAACTGGAAGCTCCGCCACGACCTCTACCACAGCCTGCTGGTGTTTGAATACCCTGCCCCATAGGGCGCATAGCTACAGAAAAGGATGAACCAGCAACCGACCTAGTAGGCTGAGCCATACCATCTACACCATCTCCACAGGGACACACCCTCATCATATGGCCTTGACGGCCACAAGAAAAACAAGCAACTGTAACCCAGCGACATTCCCCAAAATGAGGCCTACTACATCGAGAACACCGAGGAAAAGGTGGCCTCGATTGACTCGAACCCCTGTTCATCTATGAACCTGAAGCCTTGGAGCTCTGACCGGCCCTTGAATACCCTGTGCTATCAAATCTCCTACCTGTGAACTGTGGGGGTGCACTCCGTGCTGGCTGGGAAGAATATCTAATATGCTGCTGAGGCTGCCTGCCTCGAAACTCACCAGGATGGCCAGCCGATCTAGCCCTCTTATGCTGGCTTCTGTCGCAATCTCTATCTAGCTAACGTCCTCTGTGTCGATCCTCTACCCCCTGTGCATATGCCTGTACCCGAGCGATATCTATACCTGGCTGAAGAGCCACTGCCATGTAGCCATCAATCAAGTAACGATCCAGTCCCATCACATAACGATGCACTCTATCAGCCATATCAGCTATAATAGTAGGCGCATATCTAGCCAATGAATCAAACTCAAGACTGTACTCTCGAACGCTCCTACCACTCTGCCTCAAATGTAAGAATCTATCAACTCTAGCTTGCCTCATCTATGGAGGCAGGAAGTGGCCAAGGAAGGCCTCTACAAACACATTCCATACTGCTGGAGGAGCACCCTCACCCCTAGATAACTCCCAAGACTCATACCAATTAACAGCTACATATCGCAACCGATACGAAGCCAACTCAACAGACTCAGTCTCAGAATCCCTAATTATCCTTAATGTACGCTGCATCTGCCGAATAAACTCCTGCGGATCATCCTCGAGCATTGACCCGAAAAACTCTGGAGGATTACAACTTAAGAAGTCACGAGCCCTCAAACTATTAGATCTATCCGCATGGTCAACTCCTAGTTCATGCTTGCGAGCCTGCCCTGCCACTAATCTGGTCAGCAGCTGAACTGTATCTCTCATGGCCCTATCCTCCGCTCCCGGCTGAGGAGCTGGAGGCTCAGGTACTGGGGCCTCGGGAGCTAGCGGTAGAGCTTCCCCCTGATCTGGAGCTGCTGCCTCTTCCCCCACATTCTTCTTTTGTAATGATGCACTATGACCCTTCTCCTTCAACTCCCTCATTTTGTTATAGATCTCACCCACTTGGGAGGGGGTCATAGGATTCAAGACATGTTTGACACCATTGTGGACAAGGGTGTATTGGTTAGTTCTCCTATTATGGTTGACGGACCTATCATATTGCCATGGTCGGCCAAGGAGAAGATGACACGCTTGCATGGGAACAACATCACATAACACCTCATCGTGACACTTCCCAACCGAGAATTTGATGATAGCTTGCCTAGTCACCTTCAACTCACCACATTCATTGAGCCATTGAAGTTTGTAAGGGTTTTCATGGCGGGTGGTGGGAAGTTTCAAGAAATCAACAAGGGTGGTACTAGCAACATTGGCACAACTCCCACTATCAATGATCATGATGCTAGTGTTTTGGTTAATGGTGCACTTGGAATGGAAGAGATTTTCCCGTTGACTTGGGTCATCTATTGCTTTGCTTATCATGGTTATTCGCACCACATAGAGAGGTACAATAGGCTCTTCATCACCTTCAACACCATCCCCTTCACTATCATGACGTTCATTCTCATGATTGCCCTCAACATCTCCTTCCTCACATTCCTCCTCATCCTCACTATAAGTGTCTCTCAAAATAAACGTTCTACGATTAGGGCACTCGCCTGCTCTATGACCGAAGCCATGATATTTAAAGCATTGAATAGGAGTTTTCGTACCTCCTTCTTTTGGAGCAAATTTCGGAGGTTGTTTGTCAACTTGCTTCTCAACTTGAGAATTCTTCACAAATGGTTTCTTGGCTTCTTGCATGGGGCCCTTGTTCTTTTTCCAATTGGAGGAGAAGGCTCCTCGTTCTTTGTTATTGTTCCACGAACTCACATAGCCCCTTGACTTGTTGATTTGGTCTTCCTTGAGACCCTCCTCTATTTCAATAGCCGCTTGAAGGGTCTCTTCAATGCTCCCATAATTACGGAGTCTCATTTGTGAGACAATGTCACCATTTAACTCGGCTCGGAACCGAGTCATAGCATTTAATGCATCCTCGTCAAAGTCGATTCTCATCTTGACAATTTGGAACTCATAATAGGATGACCAAGAGGGATTAGAATCCCTAATAACCTAAGCAATCACTCAACTCTCAAGAGTTACAATATCCAAATATCAAGTAATAATAATCAAAATAGTCTAAGTCTTCCATGAAGAAGAAGAGAACTATTTATACTATGCTAGAAAGAAAAGATAGTAAAAATGACATAAACACCCTTAATGAGACAAGGGCCTTGTTTGGCTATTCTTCTTTCTTCAAAATCTTGAAATCTCCTTTGCAAGAATAGCCAACTCTTCATCTTTTAGCCATTGTGCTAACTTCCCATTTCCTCTTCTTCTCCCCAAGCAATCTTCATTAACAAATGGACTTGGGATCCAAGGTGCTCATCAAAAGTATACTCAAGAGCCTCCCGCTTCATGAATAGGCTTTGCAAGTGTTGTAGTTCCCAGGCTTGGCTCCTTGTAAATGGCCTTGAGGCAAGTGGGCTTGCATCAAGATGTGGCGGTGTAGCAGAGCTCGCCGACTGGAGTACAACCTCAGCCATAGATTGGGCACGGGCCCTAGTAACTCTCCGGGTTTGACTAGTATCTCCAGCTACCGATTTGCCCTTCTGGGCAGCTGTCGCTTTCTTTGGAGGCATAGCTGTAAACACAATGATTTGTTAGGGAGGGATTATCCTTATAATATAGCTCTAATCGCACGATCTAGAGTAAGAAGGAAACGTAACATCCTAATTGTCCTGTAGCTTCCTGTTTATAGATGTGGTGCACAACACACCGATAAACAAGACTCTACTGGACACGGGTCTGTAGACACTTCGAGGATGAACTGCTTTTGTCATGACCCAACCCCATGGGCCATGACTAGTGCCCGAACTGGACACTCGTATACGAACCTGCTAGATATAGTCAGACTGAAACTAAGGACAGTATGGAAACTTGTAAAACAAATGAAAGACTCATAACGCCACATATCATAAACCTGTCTCCTTAGGAGTCACGGCTGACCACAGCATAACACAATATGCAAGCCGACAAGGCTGCCACTATATACGGGAATAGCCAAAACAAACCATATCGACACAGTCAGATACAACCCACATATGTCTACAAACCTCTAAGAGTGTACAAGTGAAACATGATGGGACAGGGCCCCGCCGTACCCCTGGATATGCATAAGTCTACATCAAAAGATCTGTACCAAAATAATCTAGGCTCCGAAACAATGGAGCTCTCCAAAACAGCTGAGCAGAAGTCCTAAGCTTGAGGATCACCAAACCGAGTGTCTGTACCAGCGGGCATGAAACGTAGCCCCAGAAAAAAGGGGGTCAGTACGAGATATGTACTGAGTATATAAAGTATGAAATACAATAAAGAAAATCATAACTGAATAAAAGATTACAGGAGGCAAGTATGATAATCAAAGATACCAATGCACCTGGCCTTACGAGATGAGAATCATGCATGTCTATATCATATACCATACCCGGCCCATTATGGGACTCGGTGAATAAAGTCATCATATACCATACCTTGCCCATCATGGGACTCGGTGCCATAATCATATCATCATATATACACAGACGTACCCGGCCCTCTAGTGAGGGACTGTCACGACCCAGCTAGGGGGCCGCGATGAGCACCCGGTGCTACCCCACCCGAGCACCCCCTTATCGTACATAACATAACATCTAGGTGAACCATAAGTCAATGCGTGCTTTTCTTATCGTTAATCATATTGATCCCATTAGACGACCATAATCATTTAACATATCATAGGCATCTATGCCACATCATAAGTACAAGGCCGACGTGGCTAACAAAAGATATACAAAACATGGGCCGACATGGCCGAACATCTCTACCCACATACACATGACCACGAGCCTCTAAGAGTATGACATATCGTATGAGCGAGACAGGACCCCGCTATGCCCATAATTATGTACACAAAAGAATAGGTACCCAAAAGCTACGACTCCGAAAGAAATGGAGCTCTGTTATGCAATCTCTGAATAAGCAACTATGGATCAAGTCTGTTTCCCTGTGCACCTGCGGGCATGACGCAGCGTCCACAAACAAAAGGACGTCAGTACGAAGAATGTACTGAGTATGTAAAGCATGATCAACATCGATATATAAGCATAATGAACAACATATGAAATAGCATTGGAGGGGAGACAATAATATCATCGTCATAGTACTTACCTGCCTTTCGTAAGACTTTCCATTTTTCATACGTATTAGTACACCTACGTCATCATCCGTATCCCATAATAGTACTCGTACCATACTTGTGCTCATACTCGTATACATGTCCTTATTCATATTCTTATACATAGTCTTATCACATTCATATTCATATTATATACATAGTCATTTCATATACATAGCATTTACATAGCATACCCGACCTCATAGGATCAGTGTCTTATACATGCTTGGCCAACCAAGGCTCAAGGTCATACATACCTGGCCCTACCTAGGAATCAGGGTTATCCGTACCATCTGCAGAGGTGTGCGCGCGTTTCGTAATCGTATACATACTTTATACATAATCATACATATAGTCTTACCCGGCATCCTAAGCTCGGGGTCTTATCATAGCCCTTCATAGGCATACATATGCATATATCATAGCTCGTAAGCATCTCTAATCTCATTTTACTCTCATCATCATTACTATCCTCATCATTATCGTTACATCTACATTATAGACTTACTCGTCATATGAGGAACATAGTATAATTATAGTACATATCAAGGGTCGTGAGCTTATGAGCTCGGAATGTCAACCATGTGAAGACAACATACTCATATAGAGGAATTAGGAATTTGGCCAAGAACCATGCCTTATGAAAGAAGGGTTAGCCTTACATACCTTTCCGTCGAACTATTCTACACTTTCACGTTACCTTCCAATGCTAGCATTTATACCTTCATTAATATCATAATAATGGCCATTAGTCATTCACATCATCCACATTATCTAGATTCCTCAATTTGCCTCTAATTCACCCACATTCATGGTCATAACATCCAACTTCGTCCATTCGTCTAAAGTGTCTAGTTCATGATCTTAATACCTTTTATAACACATTCATATCAAAACACAACAACATTCATAACTCAATTCAAACTATTTCTCAAAATGTCACTATTCATCATTCATGACCTAGTTAACCACATTTTCTACAATCCATGTATTTTTATTCTCCAATACCTTAAACATCTTGTAAAAATCATGAATCTTACCTTAGAAGTTGTAGGAACAAGCTTTGGTTGATAATACTCCTCTTTGAGCAAAACCCTAGTTTTTCTCCATTTGGATTTTTTTGACTTGGATGATCCTTGATGATTTCCTTATCCTTGATTCACTTGTCTTAATGTTATTGATGGCTTATAATCCTTGAAAACTAATATAATAAATGTAGAGAGAAGTTTTAGAGAGAAGTGGTGTAATGTTGTAATGAAATAAAATAAGTCTTGATCCTCATATTTAATGAATTGGAAAATCTGTGCTGGGTGAACAGTGGTCGACCATGGAGGTTTACAGTCCGTATTTCAGTTTACGGACCGTCCCTCGTGGTCGTCTTTAAGCTTAAGCAGGACCAGAAACTTTGGCCTGCATGCATGGTGATTTACGACCATGGTTTACGGGCCGTAAATCACTTTACGGTCCGTCCACCAGGTCGTGTTTAGCCATTTCCTCGGCTGGCAGAAAGTTGAAGTTGGGCATGCCAGTTTACGACTTCATGTTTACGGACCGTATTGCACTTTACGGTCCGTATTTTGCACTATACGACCACTGGGCAGTTTTGCCAACTTTCAATTTTTCTCATTTCTCGACTTTTCATTCTAATCATCCACATCCCTTTACATACATTTCCCATGAAACATTATACACTCGCACTCCTCGCACACATCATTAGTTCATTTACTTGCGTACCAACGGGAAATTTTCCGAGGTGTAACAGGGACTCGGTGAAAAATGCAGTGAAACTGTGCACGAAAGCATACCCGACCCGGGACTCGGTGAAAGCTATATTAAAGGCATGCATAAGCAGAATAATGAGCAACCATATGCAAACTATATCATCATTGAGGCTCAATAGAATAATTAGAATGAACTAACACTTGAGAATCAAAGACAACAATCATGTCAGGCACCCCTCGAATATCACTATGGATTATATCAAATAGAACTTCAGGAATCATAGACACGTATCAGGACATACATAACGAAATAGCTTCTGGAAATCAAGAACATTAGCCATCCTAGTGTCTCTAAGAATAGGAGCTTCTTTAGAGTTTATACATTCGTCGTCTGTTTGTCTCACGTAGATCATGCCAAAAAGAAAGAAGGGTTAGCTTTACATACCTTTGACGTTTAATCCGTGATTTGATATGTATACGCTACCCGAATTACCTCAACCTATATTAAGACGTTAAGAGCTATAGTTAAGCTACAGAAAGGCTTAAAACGTATTTCGAAGTTAGTAACTCATTTCTAGAAAATTGGGCGGCATTTCCCCTATATCGCTTACTTCCCTCACATCCAAGCTAACTATACCGCACCCAGAACGACATCAACAACTACACGTCCAAATTACCATACCTATATCAACAACTAGTCAAAACAAGGTCCAAGAACACCTAATCCAATTCATGTCTCAACAATCTCTTAAAAACAACTAAAACTTTAAATATCAAGATTCCTTCATTTTTAACACATAATCCATAACAAAAATCAAACCTAATCCACCATTATTAAATTAAGACAACTCCGATTCTGGCCGATTACAACGTCAACAATAATCATGCAATTTTCTTACTTCCAATTTCGTCTAGTACAATTTAATCTCTCCATTACAACATCATAACTCCAATTACATTACAAGAAGAAGAAATCTTACCTTAAATTAGTTAGGACAAATTCAACAATTACTTGCACCAATTGTACCACTTCTTTTTCCCCAATTTAAATTCTAACATGGCATCTCCATCCCAGAGGAACAAGGTCGTCAATTCAAAAGAATAAGAAAGTTTGATACAATTCGAGTAGCATCAAGACCTTTTACAAGGAGCCAAGTGAGGGAACTTCAAGCTATGCAAGCATTGTTCATGAGGAGGGACATACTTGAATACACTCTAGCACCTTTCCGGGGATTTCAAGTGTTCATGATAGCATGGGAGGATGGTTTGGCGAAGAGGGTTGAAGATGGTCATACTTGCAATGTGGCTATCACTTGAAGATTTGCAAATTCAAGCTTTGTTCCCAAAAGAAGACACCCAAACAAGGGCCTTACTTCATTAAGGGTAAAAGTGTAATAGTGTAGTTGTCTTCTTTTGAGCCTTAGTATAAGTAGTAGTTTCTTTCATTTTAGAAGACTCTAACTATTTTGATTATTATTACTTGATATTTGGATAATGTAACTCTTGAGAGTTGAGTGATTGTTAGCCTTGGATTGGGTGTTTGTTGAGAGGATAGGTTATTAGGGATTTTAATCCCTCTTGGTCATCCTAAGAATTTGGTTGCTTCTTGTTCTTCAATTTAGAGGTCTTAGTTTTCTATAACTTGGGTTGCTAAATTAAGTCTAAGTTGTGTCAAATTATCTATCTTTTTTATTTCTTGCATTTTTCTTGTTGTTTCGTTTCCAATATGGTATCAATTGGTATCAGAGCTTAGTTTAGGTTTTGTTCCACCAAATCTAATCTTGGGGTTTGATTCAACAAAAAAAAAACGAAATTAAAAAAAAAAATTGAAATAAAAAAAAAATGAATTTTCTTGTTGATTTTGTTGAATCTAGTGTTAGATTAGAGTTTCTTAGTGTTTCTAGAGTCTAAATCTTCAATTTGCAGTTAGGGTTTGTGTTCCACCATTGATGAGCTTCAAAGCTTCGAGAACAAGGTTGGTGGGTTTGAAGAAGGTGAAACATTGAGGGTTCAAGTTGATTGGGGTTTGTTCTCTAGTTGATAAGGACTCTAAATCCGAAATTTGGAGGTATTTGGCTAAGGATTGAAGGATCTACCATTTTTTAAATTTGAAGCTTTGAAAACTTCAAGAACCTGAAAGTGGGTCTTGTTGAAGAAGGTGAAATTGAGGGTTGAAACCTATTGGGCTTTGTTCTCTACATCAAAGAGAACTTAAATCCGAAATTTGAGCCAATTTGGAGTTGATTTGAGGGTAGTTGAATTTTTGAATTGTTCTTGTGTTCTTGAAGACCTTCAAATCTTCATAAGGAAGAAGACTCTCCAAAGGGTCATTTGATCCAAAAGTTATCAAATAAAGTTGTGAAAAAGTGTTTGTGGGCCCAACAAAAAAAAAACAGAAATACTTAGTCTAAATTTCTGATTTTTGCAAAAAAAAAAAAAAAAAAAACACCGAATTGGCCCATATGCGACATTACATGCAACACATGCGAGTCGCATGTAGACCCTGCTAGTCGCGGGTGGTGTCGCACCTTGTGATAGAGAGTTGAACATTTTGGGAGCATCATCCGCGAGACATAGATCACCATCGCAGGTAGAACCTGCTAGTCGCGGGTGGTGTCGCACCTTGTGACAGAGAGTTGACATTTTTGCTGCATCATCCGCGAGCCGCGGATCACCTTCGCAGGTTGCACCCGCGAGTAGCATGTGCTGCACAGGCATAGCATGTTGCGCAGTTCAGGTTTTTCAACTCTAATTCTCTTTGATTCCATTCCTAATCCTTTTCTTTGATTCTTACAACTAATTAACAACTAGTAATCAACCTTATTAGTTGCTAATTAGTTCTTGTGTCCGCATTTCTTTCGTGCCAATTCTTTCATTCTTTTCGTCGTTTTGCTTCGTTGTTAATTTCTTGGTTCAAGTCCGTTAGATTGAATTGAGTCGTCTGTCTTTCTTAGTCTAACATGAATCTATTCCGACCAAGAGTAGAATTTGAACCCTTGTGACTAGTCGACATTAACAAGCACACAATCTTTGGCGGAACCAATTTGTGAGACAATCAAAGGTGCGCATACTTGAACGATTGTGAGTTGATCTTACTAATCTAACGTGTTTTCTTGTTTTGTTGAGTGTCTTAATAGGTACCATGGCAACGGAGGACGAAACTCGAGTTCCCACCGGGGAACTCACACTAGCTGATGTAATGAGGGCCTTACAAGCCTTGAACGATAAGGTGGATAGTATGGGTGGTCGAATGGAAAACATGGATAGTCGAATGGCAAACATGGGTGGTCGAATGGAACACTTGGGAAGTAGGGTGGAAGCAATTGAAGGAGGTAGTAGGGAGGTCTCATATTCGCCCCGAGTGCAATACCAAGGTGTCACAAGTGGAGCTACTCGAAGCACTTCACTTACATTGTCAGCCGGCACCTTCCATCATCTATATAACCCCACTGATACAAGACTAACTCCATCGAGCTTCATGAAGATGGAGTCTTTGAAGATCATGGGAGGGACATAGGATGGCCTTCAAGATATGGGAGATAGCTTCGATGGAAGGCTTCAAGAACGTCACATTCAAGATATGGAATATAGCTTGGGAGGCTATTTGGAGAAGGAGGCTATGCATGCAAAAGGGGCTAGTAATTAAATACAAGCCTTTTCAAGTTTCACTTCCATGGAAGACATCCAAACAAGGCTCTTACTTCATTAAGGGTATAATTGTAATAGAGCTAGTTGTCTTCCTTATTTTCTTAGTATAAATAGTAGACTAAACATTTCAATAGGGAACTTTTGATGAATTGATTAATTGATTAATTGATGAGTGATTTTGAGAGTTGTCTCTAGTGAGAGAAACTTGTGAGAGAGGCCATGGATGGCTCTTGTTGAATCTTTGATTATTGAGAGGTTGGTTGCTTGGGAATTTAATCCCCTTGAGGTCAACTTAAGAGTTAGGTGCTAATTCGTTGTGTAATTAGGAGGTCAAGACTTTAATATAGTTTTGGTTGCTTAATTCTCTCTAAGCTTGTGTCTATCTTTCTATCTTTTCTTTCCCTTTTGTTATCTTCTTAATTTCTCGCTTCCGCGTATCCGTTATGGTATCAATTGGTATCAGAGCTTAGTTTAGGTTTGTTCCACCAAATCTAATCTTGGGTTTTGATTCAAAAAAACAAAATCGAAATTCAAAAAAAAAATTGAATTTTCTTGTTGATTTTGTTGAATCTAGTGTTAGATTAGAGTTTCTTAGTGTTTCTAGAGTCTAAATTTTCAATTTCGAGTCAATTTGGAGTTAGGGTTTGTGTTCCACCATTGTTGAGCTTCAAAGCTTCAATAACAAGGTTGGTGGGTTTGAAGAAGGTGAAAAATTGAGGGTTCAAGTTGATTGGGGTTTGTTCTCTAGTTGATAAGGACTCAAATCCGAAATTTGGAGGTATTTGCCTAAGGATTGAAGGATCTACCATTTTTGAAATTTGAAGCTTTGAAAATTTCAAGAACTTGAAAGTGGGTCTTGTTGAAGAAGGTGAAATTGAGGGTTGAAACATATTGGGCTTTGTTCTATACATTAAAGAGAACTTAAATCCGAAATTTGAGCCAATTTGGAGTTGATTTTAGGGTAGTTGAATTTTTGAATTGTTCTTGTGTTCTTGAAGACCTTCAAATCTTCATAAGGAAGAAGACTCTCCAAAGGGCCATTTGATCCGGAAGTTGTCAAACAAAGTTGTGAAAAAGTGTTATAAGACCCAAAAGAGGAAGATACCAGGTTTTGTGGGCCCAAGTACAAGGAAAATTCAGAGGAAAAAAAAGCATCGAATTGGCCCATATATGACACTACATGCGACACATGCGAGTCGCATGTTGAACCTGCGAGTCGCAGGTGGTGTCGCACCTTGTGACAGAGACTTGAACGTTTTTGGGGTGCATCATTCGCGAGACGCAGATCACCATTGCAGGTAGAACCTGCGAGTCGCAGGTGGTGTCGCACCTTGTGACAGAGAGTTGAATGTTTTTGGGGTACATCATCCGCGAGACGCAGATCACCATCGCAGGTAGAACCTGCGAGTCGCAGGTGGTGTCGCACCTTGTGACAGAGAGTTGATAATTTTGGGCGCATCATCGGAGAGACGCAGATCACCATCGCGGGTTGAACCTGCGAGTCGCAGGTTCTGCATTTGGTATACTCAAGGTACCTTTTCAAGTCCAAATTTCATTTCATTCCACTTCCATTTCTCAAGAATTTCTTGATCCTTAGTTGATGGTATTGTGTCCCTAATCCTTGTGTCACCGTGTGATGGTTGCGCGAAACACAACCAAAGCACAGCCTCCTGTGAGGTTTTCTGAATTGGCTGATGTATTGGGCCCACTCAATCTAGGATATTTCCATTTTGGGGTGGAAAAACAACTTTTGACAACTTTGAAAAAAATATTTTGGATCAAATACCCTCTTTGGTCTTCTTCTCCAATATGAAGATATGAATGTTCTTATGAACACCAAGAACACCCAAATGCAATCTAGGACCAAATCAACTCCTTTTTCCTCCAATTTTCAGATCCAAGCTCCCTTTGATATGGAGAACAAAGCCCACTAATCAATTAATCCCAATTTCAACTCAATCACCAAACCCACTTTTTGAATTTTCAAAGCTTCAAATTCCAAAAATGGTAGATCCTTCAATCCTTAGCCAAATACCTCCAAATTTCGGATTTAGAGTCCTTATCAACTAGAGAACAAACCCCAATCAACTTGAACCCTCAATTTTTTCTCCTTCTTCAAACCCACCAACCTTGTTCTTGAAGCTTTGAAGCTCAACAATGGTGGACCACAAACCCTAACTCCAAATTGACTCGAAATTGATGATTTAGACTCTAGAAACACTAAGAAACTCTAATCTAACACTAGATTCAACAAAATCAACAAGAAAATTCGATTTGTTTTTTGAATTTCGATTTTTTTTTTGTTGAATCAAAACCCAAGACTAGATTTGATGGAACAAACCTAAGCTAAGCTCTGATACCAATTGATACAACAACGGATACGCGGAAACGAGAAATTAAAAGATAAACAAAAGGAAAAGTAAAGGATAGATAGATTGACACAAAAATAGGCACAATTAGGTAACCAAGGTTCTTCAATAACCAAGACCTCCTAATTACACTCTAGATAGCACCAACCTCTTAGGATGACCTCAAGGGAATTGAATTCCCAAGCAACCAATCCTCTCAACAATCAAAGATTCAACAAGAGCCATCCATGGCCTCTCTCACAAGTTTCTCTCTCTAGAGATAACTCTCAAAGTCACTCATCAATTTATCAATTCATCAAAATCCCTAAATTAAATGAAAGACAGGCTATATATACAAGCTAAGTAAAAAAGACTAATAGGCAATTACAATGCTACCCTTAATGAAGTAAGAGCCTTGTTTGGCTAGTCTCCTTAGTGTAGTCTTCAATTCAAGGATTGACCTTCAATGGCCAAACACGTCTCTCCTTGCATAGTTGGCCCTCTAATCAACCTTGCATGCATGGCCTTCTTGCAATCATAACCCTCCTTGCGCAAAGCAGCAACTTGCACAAATAGCCCTGTGCGCAAATAGCCATCTTCCGGCCTTGAATCACCCAAGCTTGCAATTGTAGCCACTTTAAGAGGCAAGCCTTGGGACTTGGACTCTTGACTTCTTCTCCCATGCTATCTCCCATAGCTTGAAGGCCCTCCAATGACTCCATTTAAATGCTCCCAAAGCTTCATCCTCCATGAATCCGCTTCCAACATAAATCCTTGGAGAAGTTTGAGTAGTTGAGTCATTTGTGCCATTTAGGATTGTATCATCCTCCCCTTCTTCAAAAGGATTCGTCCTCGAATATGTACCTTGCAAAATATGGAAGAGAATGAGTACAAACCCTTTCACAAAACAAGCAAGGTAGTCATCATATGGCCAATGATAATACCTAAAGTAAGCAAAGCATGCAACCAATATATTAAATGGCTTGCTTTTATGATATAACCAAGCATCAAATGGATTTAGAAAGAACATGTATCCAAATAATGCCAAAGACACTTGGCTATTCAAGTGATTTTGACAAAAGGGTAAATCAAAGAAACCAATGCAAATAGAAATCCCAACATGCAAGTCTACATTGGTCCTAGCAATTAAGAAGCATACATCTCACCTTAAGTCAAGAAACAAGTGAAATCCCTCATGACTAAGTGCAATATCACCAATAAGCCCAACCCAAGTCAAAGGTCCAATCATCACACTATCCCACCTAGAGTAAGGAATTACTCCTAAGACACCGGGGTCAAACAAAAAAGCATCATCCACACTAATTTTTCCACGTTCCCCATGCAAGCCCAACATGAAATCAAGTAATAACACTAGCAAATTATCACATGAATGGAAAGAAGTGTTACCACTATACTCAACACACCAAGAAGTTACCTTCATGGCTTTAGAAAGCCCAAGAATAAGCATGAGCCAAAAATACATACCGTCCTTGAAGGAAGTACAAGATGTGACGTCATACCCAAGTGTAGTCCAATAAGGTCCTTTCAAATGGTCTTCATCATCAAGGCTCCTCTTTTGACAAGACTTCATAAGCAAGTTAGTCAAATAATCAAGTTTATCAAGAGAGAGAGTTTTACCATTATGCCCATTCAACCTATGCCAAGCTAAGAGTAGCATCTCCTCACCTCTTAGGTTAGAAGATCTAGCATAGTCCTTCCAAGAAGTATGCCCATGTTCATGTATGTCACTCCCCTTCTTTAAAGAACATTTTTCACTTTCGAAAGCCATTCCAAAATTCGACGTTGGTCCATCAAGTGGGTCATAAGCCCTCAAGAAGGATTTTTCGTCATCGGGAATGGTGTCAATAACTTCAACCACCCCATGCTTGTCTTTAAGACCAAGCCCATCATCATCCCATAGTGGGTTACTAAATACCTTGTAATCTCCAAAGGACACTACATTTGCAACATTACCAAACTTCCCACTAGGTACATGACTATTTACATGATCAATTACATTAATATCATCACTAAATTGAGGGTCATTAAGCACATCACAAGGTTCCTCAAATAGTGGATTTTCATAGCAAACAATTTGATCAATACAAGTATCCACACTAGTTGGACGCAAATCAATCTTCTAAGAAGACTCAACTCGGTCATCGCTAGGATCAACTAGTGGGTGAGCTATCATTTCACATGACAATGTACTAACATGCAAATCATAGGAATCAACACTAGGTGGACACAACTTGAACTCAAAAGAAGAGTCAAGATAGTCATCAATAGGATCAACTAGTGTTAGATCACCCATATCAAACATATTATCAATTGTCACAATTGCACTAAGCTCATCACAAGGCAAAGACTCATTAAGCTCAATTAAAGACAAGCTATCATTTACACTCACTTCGACAACATGATCAATCACATCATTTGTGTTGTTAAGATTAGCTATCTTACCTTGAAGTTCACACGAAGAATTTCTGTTACCAATTGTAGAGATGGTCTTGTCCTCTATTCCTCCTTTCAAGTACGGGAGTTCTTCACGTGAAGACTCCTTTAGCAATTCGTTTCCTGGAGTACCTATAAAAGCTTCTTGGTGTTCATGCAAACTCCTTTGACCAATGGAAGGAATGGTTGTGGCCACTGTCCTTGCCTTCAAGCATGGGGTTCTCTCAAGAGGGTTACCCCCCAAAGATTCATTTCTTCTCACATGTGGCTGGGGATATTGGCTTCTCAATATCCTTTTCATGTCCTCCCAAGTCTTGATGGGACTCCTCACTTGTCTTCCACAATATTTCACGTACTCCCAATGTTCGACAAGCCTTGCATAAAAAGCTCTACAGGCTAAGTCCATCTTCCTTAGTCGTGAGTAGTTGTAGCTAGCAAAGATTTCGTCCATCATGAGTTCCCATTCATAAAACTCTTCACCACTAGCGCTCATACATAAGGTAGGCCAACTCACATTGGATTCGTTCTATGAAGTATGTTTGGAAATAGAGGTGTCCCCCGTTCATTCACAACATACTTATGCCAATTTGGTTCATCCGCAATCCCATGGTCTTGAAATCAAGCAAACCCAAAGCACACGTCACAATTGTCCATAGGAAGTATTTCGCAACACACTTCCTCCTGGTATTCCCCATAAGAGAAAGGCACATATGCCACATTAGTTAACCTTCCCTTTTGCTTTGCGGTTTTCACTATAGATAACCCCAACCCAACCGCAAGACGAGGAGTAACATTGCATTCACTAAAGTAGTCATCAATTTCAAGACGAATCCTCTCCTCTTTCAACACCCTCACTGGCATTGAGTAACATCTTCTATCCATGGCGTAGTACCTGCAAAGAATACTTAGCAAACACGTTAGTAGTAAAGAACCTCACCACGCTCGTGTTTACACTCGTTCGTGCTCGGCTAGCACCACTCAAATGAACTCACACACCTTTTACCACTCAAATGGATTGGCCGATGTTGATTCTCGATTGGATTCAGTTGCTTGCAAGGTACACAATTGCTATTCGAGATCAGAATGGATTCTTGTTAGACTCGAAGAAAGAGGACGACTCAATTAAAACAAACGCACTTGAGCCAAGAAATTAACAACGAGGTAAAAATGAAAAAAAGCTTAAAGGAATTGGTACGAATGAAAATAGGACTCAAGAACTAGTTAGAAACTAATAAGATCGATTACTAGTTGTAACTAGTTGTAAGAATCGAAGAAGGGAAGTTAAGAAGTAATCAAACCGTTTTCGAGCACTTAGACAATCTTCTGCAGGTCGTGCGTTAGCTATGCGTCGCACACCCGTCGTACAAAACACCCCTCTCTGAATCTGACACTTAGACAATTTTCAGAGTTTTCATAGTCGTGTGATGGCCATGCGTCGCACAAGGATCTCACAAAATACCCCTCTCTGAATCTTTGCAACACACACTGATTTTTTTGAGATTCTGGCAATTTTTTTTTTGGTCATGCGATGGCTGCGCGACGCACAGCCAGAGCACAAGCCTCACCATGCGATGGTTGCGCGAAGCACAACCTCCTGTGAGGTTTTTCTCGAACTTTAGGCTGGATTTTCTGAATTTGGCTGATGTATTGGGCCCACTCAATCTAGGATCTTTCCATTTTGGGGTGGAAAAACAACTTTTGACAACTTTGAAAAAAATATTTTGGATCAAATACCCTCTTTGGTCTTCTTCTCCAATATGAAGATATGAATGTTCTTATGAACACCAAGAACACCCAAATGCAATCTAGGACCAAATCAACTCCTTTTTGCTCTGATTTTCAGATCCAAGCTCCCTTTGATATGGAGAACAAAGCCCAATAATCAATTAATCCCAATTTCAACTCAATCACCAAACCCACTTTTTGAATTTTCAAAGCTTCAAATTCCAAAAATGGTAGATCCTTCAATCCTTAGCCAAATACCTCCAAATTTCAGATTTAGAGTCCTTATCAACTAGAGAACAAACCCCAATCAACTTGAACCCTCAATTTTTTCTCCTTCTTCAAACCCACCAACCTTGTTCTTGAAGCTTTGAAGCTCAACAATGGTGGACCACAAACCCTAACTCCAAATTGACTCGAAATTGATGATTTAGACTCTAGAAACACTAAGAAACTCTAATCTAACACTAGATTCAACAAAATCAACAAGAAAATTCGATTTTTTTTTGTTGAATCAAAACCCAAGACTAGATTTGATGGAACAAACCTAAGCTAAGCTCTGAGACCAATTGATACAATAACAGATACGCGGAAACGAGAAATTAAAAGATAAACAAAAGGAAAAGTAAAGGATAGATAGATTGACACAAAAATAGGCACAATTAGGCAACCAAGGTTCTTCAATAACCAAGACCTCCTAATTACACTCTAGATAGCACCAACCTCTTAGGATGACCTCAAGGGAATTGAATTCCCAAGCAACCAATCCTCTCAACAATCAAAGATTCAACAAGAGTCATCCATGGCCTCTCTCACAAGTTTCTCTCTCTAGAGATAACTCTCAAAGTCACTCATCAATTTATCAATTCATCAAAATCCCTAAATTAAATGAAAGACAAGCTATATATACAAGCTAAGTAAAGAAGACTAATAGGCAATTACAATGCTACCCTTAATGAAGTAAGGGCCTTGTTTGGCTAGTCTTCTTAGTGTAGTCTTCAATTCAAGGATTGACCTTCAATGGCCAAACACGTCCCTCCTTGCATAGATGACCCTCTAATCAACCTTGCATGCATGGCCTTCTTGCAATCATAACCCTCCTTGCGCAAAGCAGCCACTTGCACAAATAGCCCTTTGCGCAAATAGCCATTTTCCGGCCTTGAATCACCCAAGCTTGCAATTGTAGCCACTTTAAGAGGCAAGCCTTGGGAATTTTACTCTTAACTTCTTCTCCCATACTATCTCCCATAGCTTGAAGGCCCTCCAATGACTCCATTTAAATTCTCTCAAAGCTTCATCCTCCATGAATCCGCTTCCAATATAAATCCTTGGAGAAGTTTGAGTAGTTGAGTCATTTGTGCCATTTAGGATTGTATCAACCTTCTCGTCATACTACACCTTAAGTTCGTAGCTATATGTTTTCCTGTTTTATTTCATACTCGTACTCAATTATATACGTCCGTCTTGAGTGCTTCCTTTAGTATCCCTTTCATTTCTCCAGTCTATGTCCATCTTTTATTCTGTGCACGACGAATCTCATGCTACTCATGTATCCTTCGGAAAACACTACTTCTACATAACCCCTTTCTCATTTTCGAAACATATTCCGTTCATCTCTATTTGTTCTTATCATACCAGTCATTTCTGGCACCTATTCTGTCTCGTTGCTCACCTTCCTTTAGGTTGGTCTTTCACAATTTTGTCGCTTATTTTACTCGTTTTCTTAGCTATACACGTCATAATGCATCGCTATACTGCAATCCCACTCGTTTTCTTCTTATCTTTCTTTTTCTACTAACTCCTTCTCTTCCTAAGCCCGCTTCCACTTTCGTTACTACTTGATCTCTATTCAGAGCTTTCCCTGTAGGACCTTATAAGTTCTTTCTTATTCGTTCTACATTTGCTTTTCCGTCTCACACTAATCACATCATATCCTTTAGTTACTTCCTTGCTAGGATTTACTCATTTCTATAACAATCCTTACGGTATTGACATTGCATCCTGTTCGTAATCCATCCTATAACGTAACACTTCTTAACCTCATTCATGATTCTTACTATGTTTTAATTACACTCTGTGGACCAGGCGTACTTAACCCTTCACCCTTTCTGATCAATCTTATCCTTAATATCTCACAATCTGGCTTATCAATACCTTCATAACTTGTCATAACTCTTCCTCCTCCGTACTTTTATCTTGATCATACTACTACTCCTTTTAACTGTAAACTCGTCGTAATTTATCCCTACTTATCGGTTCACTCGATACCTCAATAAAATGTTCTGTTAAGAGTTGCCACCTTCTTCTAAATCATTCCGAATCATCCTAGCATTTCATCAACAACATATGAAATACATGATCCTAGACAACCCACAAGTTTGAGTTCTCCTTCCACAAATTACATCTCCAATTAGTTGATTACAAACTAATAAACTCAAAGAACACAAGAGCACTCCCTCTTCTAGGTTACGTCACCACGAAGCTGTGATACCCCGTATATTTACACGTCGAATTATCCACAAGAGAATCGACTCAAGTCAAGGGCGGAATTATTTTCGGACATGAAATAGGAACCTTTAATTTTCAATTTTAATTATTACATAAATTGGTTATAAATTTTATTTAGTGTAAAAATATTATTGGAGACTAGGAACTAATTAATTATGATTAGATTATTAAGTAAGGATTAATGATTTATTAAAATTAATTAATTTAATTAATAGGAGTGGGCCCCACCCGATTTTTAAAAAACAAAAACAACATTTGAACAAATTGATTTGATGAGTCATGAGGAGGGGCAGCACGTTTCACTTTGGGTGATTCCATATATATGGAAATTGGATGAACATGTTAGGAGATAATTTTCCATTTCACAAATTGTAAATTAGAGAAAAAAATTGCAACAATTTCCATGGCTGCTCGGCCAGCCATGGATGGAGGAAAAAATATTTTTGTTGCATGTTGTGATCAAGATTCAAGTGGTCCTCAAGTTCAAGGAGGTGATAGCAACATTGGATATTAAGTTGGAGAAGAAGAAATTGTAAAATTGGAGCAATTGAGCGTAGAAATCCCTCCAAGAAAATTTAGGTAAGATTTTCTCATTTTGTGGTGTAATTGTGTTAATAGTGTTGTGATGGAATTATTATAATTGGATTGGACGAAATTGGAAGTAAGAAAATGCATGAAATCGTTGTTATATAAAATTGTGGGTTGAAATGGATTCAGAAAGGTTGTTGGGTTGTTAGAATTGTTATGGGCTGAATTGTAAGAATTATGTACGTATATCTCTATTGTTGGTATTTCTGTGATAACAGGGAAATAATTGGAAATTCGGGATAGGCGAATATATAGGGGAAATGCTGCCCGATTTTCGTTAAGCCCTTAACTAATGGAAAACCCTAAACGAGAAAGTATGAGTTAAAGAATGAGTTCTATAAGAGGTGGGCTACAGATTTACGAACTAGAAAATATAGTTACTAACGATAGCGTTACTTTTATATTAAATAGGCTAAAGGGGCGACGAAGCGAACGAGATTACGAATAACCTTCAGCAGGTATGTAAAGTTAACCCTTCTTTCTTTTTGGCATGATCTTTATGAAACGAACAGACGATGTGTATATGGTTCCAAAGAAATTCCTATTCTTAGAGCCACTAGGATGGCTAATGTTCTTGATTCCCAAAACTTATTTCATTATGTTTTGATACGTGTATATGATTCCAAAAGTTCTATTTTGATATAATCCATAGTGAGATTCGAAAGGAACTTGATATGACTATTACCTTGATTTTCAAATGATAGCTCGTTTTGATTATTCTATCGAGTCTCAGATGTGTTTTAACTTGCATATGGTTTCTCACTACTCTGCTCGTGCATGCCTCAATATATCTTTCACTGAGTCCCGGGCCAGGACACGTTTTCGTGCACAGTTTCACTGCATTGTTCACTGAGTCCCTCACTAGAGGGCCGGGACACGTTATATATATATATATATACATATATATATATATATATATATATATATATATATACATGTGATGATGTGATGATATGATGGTGTGATGATGTGATGGTGTGATAATGTGATTATGGCGCCAAGGATTGTATGTGGTGACCTTATTCACCGAGTCCCTCACTAGAGGGCCGGGACACGTTATATATATGATATATGATATATGATATTGATATGCATGATTTTCATTTCATAAGGCAAGTGTATTGATGTTTTAAAAGTCATACTTGTTTCTGGTAATCTCTATTTCCATTGTGATCCTCTTTACTGTATTTCATGCTTTATATACTCAGTACATATTCCGTACTGACCCCCTTTTCTTCGGGGGGCTGCGTTTCATACCCGCAGGTACAGATAGTCGGTTTGGTGACCCTTCAGCATAGGACTTCTACTCAGTTGTCTTGGAGAGCTCCGTTGTTCCGGAGTCTAGACTTTTAGTACAAATTTTATGATATATATACGTATATGTTATCCAGGGGTATGACGGGGCCCTGTCCCGTCATATTTCGCTATTGATATTCTTAGAGGTCTGTAGACATATGTGTGGGTTGTGTATAAGTTCTGTTCAGTTGTGTCTATATGATGTGCTATGATATGATGTCTGTCTATAGTGGTAGCCTTGCCGGCTTGCATATGATATTGATGTGTAGTGGTAGCCTTGTCGGCTTGCGTATCAATTTATGATTTGATCAGTTGTGACTCCTCAGGAGACAGTTTATCTGAATATACATATATGATGACGCTATGAACTTTCAGAGTTCTTTTGTAAAGTTCCATATTGTTCGTAGTTTCAGTTTGACTATATCTGATAGGTATGTATCCGGGTGTCCAGGTCGGGCACTAGTCATGGCCTACGGGGTTGGGTCATGACAGAAGTGTCCTCCGAAACCATACGAGAAGAACTAGATTCCGTCAAGCACCGCGAGACTTCTATCGCTTAATTCACACAGTTTACCCTCAGATTATTTTTGGGTCATGAACGAACTATTTAGTTCACAAACTACTTGTTGTATGCTTTGTACTCTTCCAATAAAGTGACACTTAATTGCCGGACGTTTTTGCCCTTCAACATGAGCTTTCTCTAAGGCAATATGTGATTGGAAAATATTCTGGTCCGTCCAAATGAATTCCAAACTTTGCTGCTCATATATGCTTTTTTGAAATAAAATTTTCCAAATAAGAATGGTGCCTCTTATGGATGACATGGAGGGTATCTCTTAAAGTTGTAGTCCGACGTAATAAATCTTCCCCTATCAGTATCGACTTTCAAGACATATTATGAACTTATATCTCGTTCTCTTCTTTTTTTATTTCTGGGAAAATTTGGGTAGAGTTTCCTCTGTACTTCTTACTATCCCCAAACCTGCACGCAGGAAATACCAACAATGCCTCACAGGGCCAACATATATACATATATATCATATCGTATCATAGCCACACAGGGCTCCCAATTTCCAGTAGAAGTATAAAGGTGTCGGAACATACCTCCCATATCGCACTTCGAGACGTACCTGATCCTTTAACGATCCGTCCTGTTATACCTTCCTATCTACCTTCTCTTTCATTCTTCAACTTTACATTTCAATCATATCTCAATATTGTTACCTTATCCAACATGCCTCTTTTGTACCGTTACTTACATGTGTACGTTGTAGCTTCCAATATCGTCAGTCGCTTCCTTCTGTCGATGTCGTTCTTCGGTTGAAATCAAAGGTTAGTATAAGGAGTTTCATTTCCTATGGCTGGGATCTATCGCACGATCTTAGATATGAAAGAAAGGTAACATCCTAAATGTCCTGTAGCTTCCTGTTTATAGATGTGGTGCACAACACACCGATAAACTCTACTAGACACGGTCTGTAGACACTCCGAGGACGAACTGCTCTGATACCACTTTTGTCACGACCCAACCCCGTGGGCCATGACTAGTGCCCGAACTGGACACCCGTATACGAACATGTTACATATAATCAAACTGAATCTATGAATAATATGGAAACTTGCAAAAGAACTCCAACGGTTCATAACGTCGTCATATATGTATATTCAGATAAACTGTCTCCTGAGGAGTCACAACTGATCAAATCATAAAATGATATGCAAGCCGACAAGGCTGCCACTACACATCAATATCATGTCATATGCAAGCCAACAAGGCTGCCACTACAGACGGACATCATATCATAGCACACCGTATAGACACAACTGAACAGAACTTATACACAACCCACACATATGTCTACAGACCTCTAAGAGTATCGACAGTAACATATGACGGGACAGGGCCCCGCCGTACCCCTGGATAAACATCAAAAGGGGTCTGTACCAAAGTCTAAGCTCCGGGACAATGGAGCACTCCAAGACAGCTGAGTGGAAATCCTAAGCTGGAGGATCACCAAAGCGAGTATCTGTACCTGCGGGCATGAAACGCAGCCCCCCGAAGAAAAGGGGGTCAGTACGAGATATGTACTGAGTATGTAAAGCATGAAATACAATAAGAAAGATCATAACTGAAGTAGAGATTCCAGGAGATAAGTATGATAATCAAGAACTCACTGTACCTGTGCCTTAGGAAACAAATCATGCATATCACTATCATATACCCTACACGGCCCATTCTGGGACTCGGTGCCATAGTCATATCATCATACCATCATATCATCACATCATTATATCATCATATACATCATATACATATACCGTACCCGACCCTCTAGTAAGGGACTCGGTGAATAAAGTCGTGTACACGTATACCGTACCCGGTCCATTATGGGACTCGGTAAATAATCATAGTATCACATCATCACATCATCATATCATCATATAACGTACTCGGCCCTCTAGTGAGGGACTCGGTGAATAATGTAGTGAAACTGTGCACGAAAACATACCCGGTCCAGGACTCGGTGAATGATACAGTAACAGTATGCACGAGTAGAATATCATGAGCAACCATATGCAACTTACATCATCATCTGAGACTCAATACAATAAGTAGACTAACTAACATTCAAATATCAAGGCAATAGTCATGTTAAGTACTCTTTGAATACCAATATGGACTATATCAAATAGAGCCTCAGGAATCATATGTCATGTATCAAGATAATGTGAAACAGCTATTGAAAGTCGAGGACATTAATCATCATAAAGTTTTTAAGAATAGGAACCTTTACATCTCAACTATTAGCCAACGTATAGAGTACTCAAGGGGCAATAGCTCATTTACTTAAGAGTTCTAATATCAAAAAGTGAATAAGAATCATGAATTACGCTCAAGACTTATGAATGGGATTACCCCAAAGCTCATATCATTCATCACTTAAATCTAAGACATGCCAAAAGAAAGAAGGGACAACTTTACATACCTGTTAATGACTATTCGCAAACCCGTTCGCTTCGTCGCCCCTTTAGCCTATTTAATATAAGAGTAACGTTATCGTTAGTAACTATGCTTTTTAGTTCACAAATCTGTAGGCCGTCACTTATAGAACTCATTCTTTAACTTATACTTCTCGTTTAGGGTTGTTCACTATTTAAGGCCTTAACGAAAATCGGGCAGCATTTCCCCTATATATTCGCCTAACCCGAATTTCCAATTATTCATCTGTCAACACAGAAATACCAACAACAACGATATACACATAAAATTCTCACAACTCAGCCCATAACAATTCTAAATCCATTTCAACCCACAATTTCCTATAACATCAATTTCATGCATTTTCTTAATTCTAATTTCGTCCAATCCAATTTTAATCCTTCCATTACAACACCATTAATATAATTATACTATAAAACAAGAAAATCTTACCTTAATTTTCTCGGAGGAATTTGTACACTCAATTGCTCCAATTTTACAATTTCTTCTCCTCCAACTTAATATCCAATGTTGCTATCACTTCCTTGAACGCGTAGAATACCTTTAGAATTTAATTTCTCTTCCCTTCAATATTTTGAGCTCATCCATGGCTGCCATGGCCGTGAGAGCTGCCATGGCTATGTGCCTTTCTTTTTTTTCTATTTCAAACAATTTGTATTGAATTGTGCAAATGAAGTGTACGGTTGGTATGATTCATAATTGATAAAAATGTATAGGCTTCCTAGCCGTGGGACATGTGTCCACCCCATGACTCATCAAATCATTTTGTTTATTTTTTTTTAAATTCGGGTGGGGCCCACTTTCCATAATTTAATTAATTAATTAATTAATCAATAATCCTCACTTAATAATTTAATCACGATTAATTAGTTCCTAATCCCCAATAATATTTCTACACTAAATAAAATTTATAAACCATTTATGTTCTAATTAAAATTGAAAATTAAAGGTTCCTATTTCATGTCCGAAAATAATCCCGTCTTTAATTTGAGTCGATTTGCTTGCGAATAATTCGACATATAAAAATACGGGGTATAACACAAGGTAAGTTCAACAAAAGGCATGCCAAATGGGTTGAATTCCTTGAATCCTTCCCTTATGTAATCCAATACAAAAAGGGAAAGGATAACGTAGTGGCGGATGCCTTATCAAGGAAACATGTTTTGATCAATACTTTGTCTTCCAAATTGATGGGTTTTGAGAGCTTGAAGACATTGTATCCCGAGGACCCCGTCTTTGCACAAATCTTTCTAGAATGCGAAGAATGGGAAAGGGAAAGGTGGCTTAGGGATAGATCTTCTACTCCCTATTCTAAGTGTGATAGTTTCTTGTTCAAGAACAAGCGACTATGTGTGCCCATGAGCTCTTGGAGGGAGTTATTTGTGAGGGAGGCACACAATGGGGGATTGATGGGTCACTTTGGGATTGACAAGACAATGGGGATTCTTGAATTTGTGGCCAATGCCTTGAATGCCGAAAAGTTAAATCTAGGCTTCAACCCCATGGCTTGTACACTCCCCTCCCCATCCCTCAAAAACCTTGGTTTGACATCTCCATGGACTTTGTGATGGGATTGCCTAGGATAAAAAGGGGTAAAGATAGCATCTTTGTTGTTGTTGATCGTTTTTCAAAAATGGCCCATTTCATTGCTTCCCATAAGGTTGATGATGCTCCCCATATTGCTTCCTTGTTTGTTGAAAATGTGGTTAAATTGCATGGCATTCCCAAGACAATTGTGAGCGATAGGGATCCCAAGTTCCTTAGCCACTTTTGGAAAGAATTGTGGGGTAGGCTTGGAACGAAGTTGTTGTTTTCCACCTCTTGCCACCCACAAACCGATGGCCAAACCGAAGTTGTCAATAGGACTTTAGGTTCTATGCTTCGGGCCATGGTAAAAGGGAAGCTAGCCTCTTGGGAAGACCAATTGCCTTTAGTAGAATTTGCATATAATAGAGTTATACATAGCACTATTGGCATGTCACCATTTGAGGTGTTGTATGGTTTTAACCCCTTACTCCCATGGATCTAACGCCTTTGTCTCAAGATGTGGTATTGAGTTTAGATGGGAACAAGAGAGCCGAAGCTATAAAGAAGATCCATGAAAAGGCAAGGCTCCAACTTGAAAAGAAGAATCAAAAGGTGGCGAAAAGGGAAAACCAAGGGAGAAAAAGGGTGGTCCTTGAACCGGGAGATTGGGTGTGGGTGCACTTCCGAAAAGAAATATTCCCAAACAAGAGGAAGACAAAGTTGATGCCGTGTGGGGATGGTCCCTTTGAAGTCCTTGAGAGGCTTAATGATAATTCCTACAAAATTGATCTTTCTCCACAATATCAAGTTCACAACACCTTCAACATTTGTGACCTATCTCCCATGGTAATGGAAAGTGATGAGCCATCAAATTTGAGGACAAATTCTCTTCAAGATGGGGAGAATGATGCAAGCCCACTTGACAAGGAGCCAAGCCCGGGAACTACAACACTTGCAAAGCCTATTCATGAAGCGGGAGGCTCTTGAGTATACTTTTGATGAGAACCTTGGATCCTAAGTCCATTTGTTGATGAAGATTGCTTGGGGAGAAGAAGAGGAAATGGGAAGTTACCACAATGGCTAAAAGATGAAGAGTTGGCTATTCTTGCAAAGGAGATTTCAAGATTTTGAAGAAAGAAGAATAGCCAAACAAGGCCCTTGTCTTATTAAGGGTGTTCATGTCATTTTTACTATATGTTATTTCTAGCATAGTATAAATAGTTCTCTTCTTCTTCATGAAAGACTTAGACTATTTTGATTATTATTACTTGATATTTGGATATTGTAACTCTTGAGAGTTGAGTGTTTGTTTAGCCTTGGATTGGGTGTTTTGTTGAGAGGATAGGTTATTAGGGATTCTAATCCCTCTTGGTCATCCTAAGAATTTGGTTGCTTCTTGTTCTTAAATTTAGAGGTCTTAGTTTTCTATAACTTTGGTTGCTAAATTGAGTTTAAGTTGTGTCAAATTATCTATCTCTTTATTTTGTTGCATTTTCTTGTTGTTTTCGTTCTTAATATTGTATCATTGAAGATCTTCAAATCTTCACAGGGAAGATGACTCTCCAAAGGGGCATTTAATCCAAAGTTTTCAAGTCAAGATTTGGGAAAAGTGTTTTTCTACCCCAAAAAGGTAAATACTAGGTTGAGTGGGCCCAGGAACGTCACCAGATCCAAGAAATTTGGTCTAAATTTCGAGAAGGTCGATTTCAACACGAAAATCACTATAGCAGAAAAGAGGTACTAATATGGACCGTATCTTTTTATACGGACCGTATAAGTTGGTCGTGCTTCAGGATCAGCGAAGGCGACTTATTGTTTTGTGACATCATCTTATACGAGCACTTCCACGGACCGTATCCTCTTCTACGGATCGTATAAGTAAGGTCGTATAAGGCAAGGAAAAAAGTGACATCAGCTTATACGGACACTTACACGGACTTATAAGTTAGTCGTATTTAAGATCCAAGTTTCATTTCCCAAAAATTTCTTGACTTTCATTGTTGATTTTGTGTCCCTATTCCTTTGGTAGGGAGCAAAAAAAAAAAAAAAAAAAGAGTATAGAAATTTTAAAATTTTCATTACTTCTTTGCCCTCATGTACATGATCGGAATTTAACTAATACCTCGCTCTCACTCTGTCCTCATTATTGTAGCCTTGACTTGTCGTGCCGTAACTATTCGTCATCCTATAAGTAGTATCTTTTTCTCGCTTCTTGTTTCCTTGTTAGTGGACAATTACCTTTCTCATATATGGTGTCCTCTTTGCGTTTACTCCTTCGGTACCATCTCAGGCTATCCTTTTATACTCGTTGATTTTTAAATATGCACTGTACCGACTTCTGGCAGCTCGTTAGTCAGGCTCCCTATTCCCTTACACTCCTGTCACTGCCTCTCTTACCCCTACATTCCCATTGCTTATTCAACATTACTTTGTCGCTAATGTGCATAATGGTTGTGTTCCTTTCCAAGGCCAGTTATATCGATATCCGAAATACATAATGTTTCTTCGCCATTTATTACCCTTCTCTGTACAGTTACATTTGTGGAAAACTTATAATCCGAGTTCAAGCTAAATCCTTGGGCTCCTGCCACAACTTTTTCTTTAGCTTCTTGCCACAACTGTTTCTTTAACCTCCTTCCCTCAAATCTCGCAATACAACCCAGAAGCACAGGGCTACGACAATTCTAACTCCATTACGACTCTCTTACAACATATATATATCTAGCTTCGATTTTCTTGTACCGGCGGTCATTTCATCCGTCGTTATTCCTTATTGGCTTTCTGATGTGGCCTTTTTGCAATTATAGTTGGGCATAGCTTCACGTTGATGGTTCATATACTCCATAGCATATGCTCTCATGTTTAGTATAATTAGTGATCCATGAAATGTTTTCTAATATCCAGTGAACTCTTTTATTTCCATTCATAAGAGCAGTGTTCTTCCTCTCTTAGGAAAATTACCAAACTACCAATCATTGTCATTTTTGCTACAATTGTTATCCCTTCCGGTGCTAAAATCCCCTTTTTGTTGTCATCATTGGATCCGTCATCCTCTCTGTAATCCTTGTGAATTTGACTTGGAAAGTTTTTTTCCTCCCTTTACTACCCTTTTAGGACGTGTTGCTGCATACTTAGGTACGGCGCAATTTTTTCCCAATACGGGGGTTTCAAACCATGGTATAGAAATGTCGTAGCTCATGTTGGCGTGAAGTATTCTCTTATGGTGTCTTCCATATTTTCTTCCTATGTCTGCCTCATGGTACACTTACTGTCAATTCGTTTCAGCTTCTTTCTTATACCTTCCTGATCTGCCGATACGCCTCCAACTTTGGCCCTGAGTTAATAAATTTCTTCTTCTGTAACTTGAGAACGTCATAATTCCTTTCAAGTCTAATATGTTCTTCCCCCCTTATTAAGGAGGTCCTAATACACTAATAGCTTTCGAGTATCTATCGTCTTTGATAATTATCTGCCGCCCTTCACGACCTTCTTAAGGTCAGGGTTCCGTCATCGTATGGTCTGACTTATCTATCTTTTTGCTGGTTACACTCTTGTACTCAATTGGAATACTTATAAGGGTTAGATCCAATTCCGATGCCTTTTCTTTTCACACCTCTGTCTTTGATAACTAACGATTTTCTGGACCCACAAGTTAATGGGGACATTGAGATTCACCACGTCCTTTATGAAGTCTTCGATTATACCTTACTTCTCGTCTTTCTTCCCGCTTATAACATCTCTAGGACTTCTTACCCTAATTTCTTCTTCCCTTTATGTCTATACCATATCATTTTGTCAATATTCCATACCCTTCGATCCACTACTAGTCCTTTCGCCCATCTAGCTCACTTACTCATAATTCTTCTTAACTACGCGTTTGCATTGTCGCTGTGCCTCAAGGTTTTCCTAGTGTCCTGCTACTTCTTGCTCTTAGCACGGGATTCTTACAATTTACTCTCTCTCCATCCATGTTCATCAAGCCTTCATCTATCTTTCTATGCTATGACCGGGTTACCAAGAAAGTTCCTTACATTTTATTCTATTTCCTCTATGATCGCATCTCTCGGTCTTTACAGGAATTCTTATCCCATGTCATTAATTTTCTAATCACATGTGTCACCCCATCATCCTCGTTCTTATCTCGGTGATTGATCTGTTTCCTATCGCACACTCGTTAAAGTATCCTTCTTACTCCCATGGTTAAAGATTTCCAGTTACTTCGCTGCTAAATGCTCTCCTCCTTTTTTCGATCAGCCCATTGGTATACCTTCCCTATTTTCATCCTTAACCTTCCTTGAGTTCCTTCCTCCGTAAGCGCCCTTCTTCTCTTGTAGTTTATAGTATCGGCTCTGAAGTTCGTGAAATATGCCTTTAAATGTGTAAATCCGTTCTATTCTTAAGTCATCCTTTAGGAAAACTTCTCCATATCTCAGGCAACCATATCAATATGACTACACATTCCCTTTATATATATCTCTCGAGAGTTGGAAATCTTTTAGCATCATAGCAAGGCCTAATCATTCTTTCTCTTACTTCACATTCTTGTGGTCACTATCCTTTTAGCCCCACTTATCGAAATCTGTTCTCTAACCCCCACGCATTCCTCTTTTGTTCCATACTATCACACTTTACCCCTTTCACATGCCTACCGTCGAAATTTTACCGAAATAGTCCTGTGCTTTGCCCGTCGTCTCTCTCGGAGGCTTCACTCACTCATATTTCTTACTTTTGACATTTTGATCTCCTTACCTTCCATATGAATACTTTCTTTCTTTTCCAAATGTCATTGCATTATGTCACACCCCAATCTCATTAGGGCATGATGGGCACCCAACTCTTACTTAGAGCTGAGCGAACCCTCTAGCATTCACATAATAAAACTGGACATATAATAAAGTATTTTCAGTCAAACCATAGAAATTTCTGAACGATACTCAATTAATAAAAAACCAAATAAGTCAAACTGATATATCGGCCTACATGGTCGCTTTACTCAACGCATGACATCTCAACATACTAACCACAGGACACTGTCTGCAAAGTCTCTACGAGTAAACACCTGAATCATATGAGTCAGGACAAGGCCCCGACATACCCATACACGCATATGATAACCATAATGACTCGGCACTGCTCCAGGGAGAAAATGAAGTTTGCCAATCCCAACTATAGCCAACCATCCTAGCTGAATACTTTTACCTGCAAAACGATCTAGGACTGTGTGGCATAAACACAGCGCCCCCAGGCAAAGGGACGTCAGTACGAACAATGTACCGAGTATGTAACGCAGCAGTAATCATAAAGAGTGAGATATAATTCATGATAAAAGTATGAGAAACAACATGTAATATGGCTAGCCCCGAAGGCAGAGAATAACAATGCAAGTAGCCCCGAAGGCAATGACTCGAAATGTAAATATATACCGTACCCGGCCCTTTAGTAAGGGACTCGGTGAAATAATCATATATATAACATACCCGGCCCATTATGGGACTCGGTAAAATACATTTAATATACATACCCGGCCCTCTAGTAAGGGGCTCGGTGAACAATGCAATGAAACTATGCATGATACGTACCCGGCCCGGGACTCGGTGAATGATATATTAACGGCATGCACGAGTAGAATATCATGAGCAACCATATGCAAAATAAATAATCATCATCAGGGACTCAATAGAATAATTAGAATGAATCGACACTTGAGAATCAAAGACAATTGTCATTTCAAGTACCGCTGAGAACTAGAATTCATTGGAGTCATGAATGTTCATCGTTCACTCGTTTATGTAATTCATGCCAAAAAGAAAGAAGGGATGCCTTAACAAACCTTGTCGCTTCTCAAGTTAACCATAACTTAGGTCTTGGGCTTCACCAATCTACAAACAATACCAAATATACCAATAATCAAATTAAGATACTCTTTCAAACCAATCCTTAATTACTTAGGAATCTAATGATATTCGGGCAACATCTTCCCTAAAAACATAACAATCCTCGTGATTCCAACTTATCCAAAATATCAATCACCATACCAACAACAATATCAGTAAATACATATCCAAATAGAATCAAATCCATTCTTAAATCACTTCCAAAACAGCCTAATATATCTTCGTATACCAATGATTGTATACTCTCCTTTATTTTCGTATATACATAGTATAACGGCAACAAAAACAACAACAACAACAACAACTACAAATACAACCAATCCCCATGATATTCCAGCCCACAAAGTAACTCATTACAGTCACCAAATAGCACACGATAACAATAACAATTTATCCGATTTCCCGCAATTAATTTCGTAGTTCCGGTCTCACAATTTAACTATGACTTGGACGGATTTAAATATATCTAGTAGAGGAGAATTCTTACCTCATATGATCTTCTTCCACCTTACTTCACTTCGAAGAAAGCCCGAATTCAACAACACGACAAAATAGAATAACGAGCTTGAAGCGGTGAGCGAAACTCATAACAAAATTAAATAATGCTGCTTCATCTTGCCAAATATATATATCACGTTGCTCCAATAATTAGGGGCAACAAAATATTGTTGTGTGCCTCCCTCAAAAAAATAGTCAAAACTTATGATTGATTCATTCGTTGGTAGCAATGTTTCACACGGTGGTGTTGCTGAAATATTAACGAGAGAGATCAAAAATTTGTCCCATTTCAACTATACCCATTTTTATAGTAAACAAACCAAGATCAACTTCTACATACCTGGTACGTTATGAATGAGTTGGCATACCCTCCAAAAATATCCAAATGAAATTGTATCATTTTCTCATAAAGAGATGAAAAAGTATCTTATATAAGTCATCCACTAAGTGGCACTAAGTGAGTTGGCCACCTCCATTCTTATGCCAGCAAGTTGTCACGTGTCTTCACTAAAATAAATCTTATCTCATTGTAAATAAATATGCACCATCCTTATATAATGTCTCCCTGTAATTGATTTCTTGATCTCAATAATAATAATTTTTAACACACTTCATATTCCTATTATTACAATCATGTCACATAGCACTAGTCCATACTCTCTTTGGCACATACGAAATATTATTCCCAATCACCGTCATCACACTTTTAAGTCCTAAACCATTTTGGAACTTGATTCCTTGTATACACTGAGTTATTGAATTTCATGCTTGGATATGAACAAATTCTCCGGGCTCGGGTAAATTTGCTCATGTTGGACGGTCCAATTTCCAAGTCCAAAAATACGGGGTATTATAGCTTGAACCGTATTTCATTCACATAAATTTTGAACCTTGATGAAACTTATTTTCTTTGATTTGTTTAACTTCTAATCCTTATGATACATCTGTACTCACTATAACCACCTATAAGCTTGGGGGGTAACCTTGTTTCCGTTACTAGCGTCATTTAACTCGCACACTTTCCAACGCATGAAAACACGGGATGTAACACATTAGAACTCTCCAAACCTAACATGAAGTGAAAATAACATCAGTTTACATGGTAACAATTGTCACTTGAACTTTATTACCCTGTTCGATCAATGCTCTCAATATACCGCAACGCCGGTTGCTAGGATACACATACCCGTTGATACAGCCACATATAACTCTCCCTAGTTCTAGAGTTGTGATGCACCTTCTTTCTCTTAACCGGTCTAATCCGCCTCGTCTTACGCGACCTCCTAAGGTTCCCAACCACTCCGCATACTCTAATCTCCCTTGGGCTACTCTAGCTTCTCATTTGTCTCTTATGTCTGAATTTATAGAACTTTAGTACACTTCCCAGGGGGTCACCCATCCTGATATTTCTCTCACTCCAGCACGCTTAACCTTGAAACTCTGATAAAATCCGGCGCGTTAGTACTGGTATGATCGCATCCACCTCACCACATGACCTTCATCACATAATCTAGAGCAAGTTGAAGTCTTAATAGATTCCAAAATATACTCGTAATGCATCTCCCTCCGAATTAGAAAGGATCTCTTACTCTTCCGACTACACAATTACTACCATGGCCTTTTTAATCTTTACTATTGTGTATGACTACCTTTCGTCCTAGATTTCCAGATTCCCATTGGTGGCGAAAACACCTTGGTCGCCGCTGGTTACGTTCTAGTCTACAGCAATTACACATACATAGAAAATTCCAACAAAGGCTCATATACCTGTAGCCGATCGGTCTAGTATGATCTGGTGGACTATAAGGTGAAGTGTGCTCCTCGTCATCATCTACCCACTATCTGCTCGTCTGGCATCATCTCTCGTCATTCTGCACTTACCTGCTGGAAAAAGGATCAAAAGCGGTCTTTCCTAGACTCTGGCTCTATCGCACGATCTAAGACAGAAGGAAAGGTCAATAATTCCTAAATGCCCTGCAGCCTCCTGCTTATAAATGTGGTCGGCTTTACACCCATAAACAGGACTCTGCTAGACACGGCTTGTAGACAACACTAGGACAGAACTGCTCTGATATCAATTTGTCACACCCCACCCTTGGTAAGGCGTGATTGGCACCCGACACCTTACAGGAAACGAGCGAACCTGTCACGACCCAACCTCGTAGGCCGTGACTAGTGCCCGAGCTGGACACTCGTATACACACCTGTTAGCTATATGATCAATCCACAACTAAACATAATATGGAACTTATAAAGACCAAAATATAGTCTCAGAACTATCGCATAAATATATATAGATATCAAGCAACCTGTCTCCTGAGGAGTCACAACTATCAACAGGTAACACAGTACATAGGCCGACGAGGTTGTCATAGCATTTGGGAACGTCCCAACTATATATATACGCAAGCCGACAAGGCTGCCACTACACACAACATCCCAAAACATATATGCATATATGCAAGCCGACAAGGCTGCCACTACGAATGGGAACGTCCCAAAACATAAGTCATACTAGCACAGCTGCACAACATCTATATACAACCCACACATATATCTACAGACCTCTAAGAGTAACAATAGTAGCATATGACGGGACAGGGCCCCGCCGTACCCCTAGACGAAACACATATATACAACAAAAGGTTCTGTACCAAAATCTAGGCTCCGGGACAAGGGTAGCACTCCAAGATAGCTGAATAGGTATCCTAAGCTGGCGGATCACCAAAGCGAGCGTCTGTACCTGCGGGCATGAAACGCAGCCCCCCGAAGAGAGGGGGTCAGTACAAAATATGTACTGAGTATATAAAGCATAGGATACCATAAAGGAGATCACATCTGAAGTAGAGATTCAGGAGACAAGTATGATAATCAAGAAATCACTATACCTGTGTTTTATAAATGAAATCATACATATCGTTGTCATATGCCGTACCCGGCCCTTTATGGGACTCGTTGAATGAAGTCGTGTACACGTATACCGTACCCGGCCCGTCATGGGACTCGGTGCCATAATCATATCATCATGGGTCGTACCCGGCCCATCGTGGGACTTGGTGTCATAGTCACATCGTCATGTCATCATATCACCATAACATCGTATTATCATATCGCGTACCCGGCCCTCCAGTGAGGGACTCGGTGAATAATGTAGTGGAACCATACATGATAACATACCCGGCCCGGGACTCGGTGGATAATACAATAACAATATGCACGAATAGGGTATCATTAGTAACCATGTGTAACCATCATCTGAGACTCAATAGAACGAGTAAAATAAGCTAACACTCGAGTATCAAAGTGATGGTTATGTTAAGTTCTCTCTAACTGTCATTATGAACTATATTAAGTAAAGTCTCAGGGATCATAGACATATATCAAATTAATACGAGACAGCTTATGAAAGTTTAGGACATTAGTCATTAACCAGCCTTTAAAAAAATAGGAACTTTTATGTATCATTTACTATCCAATCATATAGAAGACTCGAGGGCAGTAGCTCGACTATTCCAAGAGTTCTAACATCGAGAAGTGAATAAGAATCATGAATCATATTCAGAACTTATGAACGAAATTACCCCAAAGCTCATATCATTCATCACTTACATCTAAGACATGCCAAAAGAAAGAAGGGGTAGGCTTTACATACCTTTAGCGCTTATTCGCAACACAACACGTATACGCTGCCCAGTCGTGTCTCAACCTATATTAAGACGTCAAGAACTATGGTTACGCTACGGGGATATTCAAAACGTATCCCAACGTTAGCAACTCCTTTCTAGATAATTTAGACGACGGTTTCCTTACATTCAAACCAATTACATAATAGTCAAGCCAACACCAATAACTATACGTTCAAGTATTATACCGAAGTTATTCAAGGCAGATTCGAGAACACTCCAAACAGTCCACACAACATTCCAAACATCCCACATTCACAACATTCGATAACAATCCACATACGACTACCACATCTTCAAGTTATCCCTAATAATCCGTAGCCTTAACATTTTTATCTAAACAACCCTATAACAGCCCAACCAACATACAACACAATGTATAATCTTAACTATCATTAATCTTCCAAGATCAACAAGATCAACAACAATATATCAAAACAGCCCCCAACTAACAATGCAAAGAGATGCCCGATAATCTCACAAACACCTACGAACATGCCAAACGAACCATCTACGTTCATTATGCATTACTTAATACATTCTTTCCATCCAAGTTCATGAACTATACCAGCAACCACACGTTAACAACATCACCTTCTTATGTGCAAGAAAATTACATTAACATCATATTAACTCCTACAACAGCCCACAAAACAATTACAACTTCAACTTAACCATTTAATTCCTTCATTCTCATCACATAATCCATGACAACAACAACCAAAATATTAATTTAAATCAGTTCGCCAATTTCAAATAAAACAGCCCCTACGGCTTCAACAACATTCCAACACCAACATACATAATTTCATAAATCCAATTCACATTTACACATTCACAACACGTCCAAATTCATCCTAAAACATATAAAAAATGATCAACTCTTACCTTAACAAATTGGCTCCTTAATTTGCTGAATTTAATGACTTCAATTAATTCAATCTTGCTGCCCCTAGGATCAATCCCACCTTGCTATGGACCTTCTAAAGGGTTGAATTACCTTGTAATATTAATTTTCTGATCACAAAACTTGAGACCTTCCATGGCTGACCATGGCCGAAGCTTCACCTCTCTCTATCTCTAAATTTCTTGAAATGTTGAAGATAAGAAATGAGCTCTTAGTCATCAATTTTACATTATATATGCAGCCCCAAAGAGTGACTAGTGTCCCACTCAAGGCTAGAGCCAATCAAATTTGGCCATGCCATGGGTGGGGTCCACACGGCCACTAACACTTAGTTAACATTAATTTAATATTAAAATAATCACTAATCCTCACTTAATAATCTAATCACAATTAATTAATTCCTAATCTCCAATAATAATATTTTTACACTAATTAAAATCTATAACAATTAGTTCTAATTTAGAAATTAAAAATTAAGGGTTTCTATTTCGTGTTCGAGAAGGGTTCCGCCTTTAACTCGCGTCGATTCTTTTGCGAATAACTCGACGTATAAATATACAGGGTATAACAGAACCAACTTATAACTTACATCCTTCATGTCTCCAATGAAAACAATAAGATCAAGAGGCTAAATATGAACATAATATCATGCATAAGTAAATGTACAATAGACCCATGATGTCAACATTACTACTGTCACACTATGACTAGGCTGTACACAGGAACTGTCTGCAAACCCTCTATCAACATGACTGAGGTACACAAGTCAGGACAGGTCCACCGACGTACCCTTAACACAATTCATATGTATATATATATATATATATATATATATATATATATATATATATCTAGACTCGGCAGTGCTCCAGGAAGAAATAGAGCTCACCAATCAGAACTGGTACCCTTAGGCAGCTTACTATGGAAGGTCCTTGTCTCGTCTATCTACACCTGCGGGCATGAACGCAGCGTCCACAAAAAGGGACGTCAGTACGAGCAATGTACTGAGTATGTAAGGCATGAATAGTAGTATGATATCAGAACGAAGATAACATAAGATAAAGTAAGTAATTATACCTCGTACTCTTCTTAAGATCTCTATCATGTAAACTACTCGTCTACAGGAAACATATTTCGTACACATCCATACACAACATACATGCATATGCATTCACATACACTTAGTATACACACATCTGTCATATCCGTACCCGGCCCTTTCGGGACTCGGTGTTATCCGTACTCGGCCCTTGCGGGACTAGATATTATCCGTACTCGGCCTTTGCGGGACTCGATGTTATCCCCAACTGATCAGAGGGAGGCAATATATATATATATATATATATATATATATATATATATATATATATATATATATATATATAAATACATAAATGAAATCAACGTCATCATTAGCATTACCATTATCATCATATCAATCCTTGAAGGATCAACCATCGCAAGATGAAATCGACGATGTCACGGGAGTCTCGAGAATTATGAACTTAGGTAGCACTGGAAATAGAATCGTTATCATCGCTATATCTATCCTCGAAGGAACGAGTAACATGAGGTGAGACCATCAACAATAAGTACGTTTAAGGGATTCATGGAATGGCTCAATAATCTCATAATGCCCTCAAATCATAGCTTCAGAGTTTCAAAAGAAGAGAATCATCATCATCGTCACAATCATCATGGAACGTATTCCATTTAACATCATAAGAGGCTTTAAGAGTCATGAACTTCGAGCTTTTGAAAACAAGGCGGTTATGGAAACATTTATGAAATCATAACATAGAAATCATGTCTTTGGAAGAAAGGGACGAGCCTTAACATACCTGTTCGACCTCCTACTAGCTACGTTTATGCCCCCGAGCTCGCAAGTCTACATTTAAGAGGATTTACACTAACGTTAGCCTCTTTATCGCACACTTATTCTAAGGTTCAAATCAAACTATTCTATATTCTGCCAAAAATCGGGCAGCATCTCCCCTGTTTATATGCCTAGCCCGAATTCTCAATTCAACAACCAACACAATAATAAAAATACCAACATTAATAACATCATTTCCCATATCAAATTATTCCATAGAACAGACCATATGGTGTTTGTCCCATATTTCTACCAACAGAATTAATTTACAACAATTTAATAATTCCTTCTCTGTAATTAAACCAAGATTAACGTTAATAACAAGAGATTCATACCTTTATCTCGATAATAATGCTATATCCTCACTCCTCCACCTTGAGCTTAAGCCACAACGCCTCAATACACAATTTTGTAATCGCAACTATACGCCGTCTGGACCGGGATTTGGAAATTATACTTTGATTTGCGTGAAAATTGATGAATGGAAGTTGGTGGAAGTTTCCAGAGGTTTGGGGAAGCTTAGAGGGTGTTTGGTTGCTGTTTAAGGGGGTAAGGCCCCTTTTATAAGCTTCTAGGCTCGGGTTGCACCGACCTAGAAAATGGTTAGCGCGTTCGCGCAGCTTCCTGGCGCGTTCGCGCTGGCTTATTCCACTGCCTGCGCGTTCGTTCAGTAAAAGGGTCATAACGTTTGATCCCGATATGATGTAAGGGCCCACGACCTATGGTTGGAAATATATTTCAATTATCTACAACTTTCATTCTAGGTGTTTTTCCAAATTCCAAACTTATAATATCCTTTTGGCCCCTCCAAGTCAGATCATCCGAAAATGTTTCCTTAAATCGTCCTTTTGGAGGGCTTATGCCCATATTTGGCTTATGGGTCCTTAGAAGGACTTGCTCAACTTTCCATATACTACTCATATGTCTCATCACATGTCCTTCATGAAAATCCGTTGTGTGGGCCCCACTTGGCTTACAACAACAAGGGCTTTTCGGCGAGTGACATATGAACCGATTCACCCTATATGGTCTCCACACGTCATACATATGCCATTATTCACTCTTATAGTATAACCTTTCTCCTTAATCCTCGCATGACTTTACTCTTATTCGGGATCACACTAAGCTGTCTACAGTCTAGGTAGTGCAAAATTTCCCGGGGTGTAACATTCTTCCCCCCTTAGGAACATTCGTCCTCGAATGTTGCAGTATTGCCAACCCACGATATTATCCTTGATTCCTTAGAACAGTTATTCTTTCTTTAGGGTCCGATTACCAGTTGCTTAAACTAGAACTTAGGTCAGTCTCTTCTCATTCTTCCTTAACCCTTTTATTGCCTTCAGTCAAATTCTTTCACTTCTTTGCCCTCATGTACATGATCGAAATTTGACTAGTATCTCACTCTCACTCTGTCCTCATTATTGTAGCCTTGACTTGCCGTGCCGTAACTATTCGTCATCCTATAAGTAGTATCTTTTTCTCGCTTCTTGTTTCCTTGTTAGTGGGAAATTACCTTTCTCATATATGGCGTCCTCTTTGCGTTTACTCCTTCGGTACCATCTCAGGCTATCCTTTTATACTCGTTGATTTTTAAGTATGCACTGTACCGACTTCTGGTAGCTCGTTAGTCAGGTTCCCTATTCCCTTACATTCCTATCACTGCCTCTCTTACCCTTACATTCCAAATACTTATTCAACATTACTTTGTCGCTAATGTGTATAATGGTTGTGTTCCTTTCCAAGGCCAGTTATATCAATATCCGAAATACGTAATGTTTCTTCATCATTTATTACCCTTCGCAGTACAATTACATTTATGGCAAACTTATAATCCGAGTTCAAGCTAAATCCTTGGTCTCCTTTATGCAATCCAAATTACCATGGTGACAACTCAAGTGTTCAAGCCGAGGAGATCGAAATTGAAGCCTGAGAGGATGTGGATTAAAGCCCAAGATCTGCCATGCAGGAAGAACAAGTCTAGCAGCCTAAATAATGACTTCTAGAAGCTCTAGTGTGAACATGAGGGGCTGGTCTAATGTGAACAAAGGAAGCTTCCAGTTTTGTGTTTTCTAAGCTTATTAAAGGCTATTTTGACTTTCATAATGTGTAGTGGATTTCTAGGCTTCTAGGAGTACGCATTTTGTAGTCTTCTATGCACCTAGAAGACTACACTTCCATTTATTTCTTTTGACTAGTATATTTTAAGAACCTTATTTAAAGGTACTTGTATTTCATTTGAAAGGAACCTATCTTTGAATATTGAATATTATTGAAACCCTTTAGTCTCGAATGACTAGTGTTAATTTGGTGGACTCCAAATTGTACAACCCCCGTTTGATCATTCAATTTGCAAGAGATTACTATTTTCTTGAGGATTGTAGGTGGTGCCTTTGATCCTTTTGGAAGGTAACTAAGACTAGTTCTTCTAGTTATTGTCCAATTTTTTATCTATTGTGTCTTCTTTCTATCTTGTCTTAATTTTCTTGCATCATTTGGTATCATAGCTAGTATAGATTTGTTCCAACAAATCTATTCTTGGGTTTTGTATTCACAAAAAAACAATCTGGAAAAAAAAATCTGGAAAAAAAAATCCAAAATTCATTTGAATTCCTTGTTTTGTTGTAGATTCGAGTTCCTTAGAGTTCTTAGGTTCTAAATCTGAATTTTTGAGTCAATTGAAGTTAGATTTTCAATTTCCACCATTGTTAGACTTTGAAACTTGAAGACTCAAAGTCTATCTTATAGAAGAGGTTGAAATTGAGGGTTGAGTTGTTGGGTTGATTTCCCCTAGTTAAGAAGGGCAAGAATCCAAAAATTGGAAAGATTTGGAGTATTTCGATGTTCTTGATCTGTTTGGTGAATCTGATTTTTAGTGTTTGAAGACTTGTGTTCTTGGATGTTCATGTTCAAGAAAAATTTCATGAACTATTATTTCTAAAGTTTCAAATTGTGCCATTAGTTTAGGAGTTATGGGTGATCCATGGTGATATTTGGAAACTAGACATCAAGATGGTCATTTTGGTATATCATTTGAAATGTTTTGAATACTTGTGTTCTTGAGTGTTCATAAATATTTTGTGAATATTTGTGTGTTCTTGATAATTTCAGATTTACTAACTTTGTTTGATCTAATTTTGGTGATAAGTTAAGCTTTCAAGATGTTAGGGAGTGTGAAAGATGTTTTGGAAGTCAAAGGGACTAGTCAAGAGTTGATTCCCAAGGAGTTGGTGCATTGAACCCCTCCAAAACGTGGAGAAGGGGGGCTGCACTCATTAGGAGAAGTCAAAAATCAGTTTGGGGTGTGTGAAAGGGAGTAGAGGCAAACAAATAGTCAAACCATTAATTGACACAAGTTCCCAAGTCAATTTTTGGGAAGACTAACAATCACCTTGAGAAAAGAGTGTCCAAATTCCTAATCACCTCTTGGGAAAATGAGAAGTCAAGTGTGCAAGTCCCTAGTCATCTTTTGGGAAGACGAGAAGCTACATTGAAACTTGTAGAAATTAAATTCCAAGACAAGTTGGTCAAAGGATATTAATTAGCAAGACCTAAGGTGCTGCCTTGCACATTTTAAGGGGGGTTGGGAAGCTTCTTAATCCTTTCTTTGTGACATAACTTCTAGGTAGTATCCATTGAGTAATTACCTACTTAAAGTTTACTAGTTCTTAAGCTATAACTTTTTCCGTGCTAATTCTTTCAAGCTTTTCTCATTTTAACTCGTCGTGAATTGTGTGACTCAAGTGCGCCACAATTAAAAGAGTCGTCCGACTATAGAGTCCATAATCTCACTCTAATCTCGAAGAGGTAGCATCTTTTGTATAATTTGGGAGATTGAATAGGAGTTGGTCAATTCCGAGGAAGCCAAGTACTACAAGACGGGAGTGAACCAAACCTATTGTATCATTGAGTGAACCGAGCGCCACCCAAATAAAGTAAAGGAGTGAGTAAAGTGATTTTTAACTCATAACCTTTTCTTTGAGCTTTGTTATGTAGGTATGATGGACCAAGGTGCAATGAGGACTAAACCTGTTCAATCAGAAGTGAGAACTAGATGGCTTACACAAAAGAGAGGACCACTATTTCCAAGAAAAGGAGAGAGATTGCCTAAGCCAAGGTTTCAAAAATTAAAGGTGAATGTTTGTGGGTATAATGTATTTGATATCTTGACGATTTGTGTGACTCCACATTCATCTCTCCTTATGCGACTGATTGGTTTAATTTGACATGGGTTAAAAAGAGATCCATATGACTATAATGGGTATCAAGTTGAGTGGATGGTCAAGGTGGTAATATCTCATGGAGATTATGTTGAAACGGTCCGATGTGATGTGTTTCCTCTAAAAATAAGTCACATATGCTTTGGACAGCCCTGGTTTCGAAAACACGACGTTCCAAATGTACGAGATTGCATAAGGTATGTCATGGACGAGGAAGGATGACCTCTCTTTCCATTCCCACTTAGGAAAGAAAATCCCAATAGTGCACATGTCTCTTCTATGCCTCTAGGGGAGTATAATTCCATGCAAAATAGGATGTTTGGGCTGACTGGGGTGAGCGGACTGCCACAAAAGAAACAAGAGAATGGAATTGAAAAGAACATGAGAGAAAAGAAAAATAATGAGGGAGATAAAATTCTTCACTTTAACACTCACAATGTTTCTTTTTCCTCTAGTTGTTTGAATTCTTTTGTAGGTACCATTGGAAACAATCTTGAGAATGAGCCTCATACAATGAAAACTCATGAAAAGGATGCAACAATTTTGGAAGAGCAGAATTGTCCAAAAGCGGGACTTGAAGGTAAAAACGATCAATCTTGTGAGCCTAAAGGTACTTCTAAAATCACTACTTTAGATGCTAATGTTAAGCATGTTGATTGTGTGAGTATGACTAAGGAATTATCTTGTTTGGGCTTAAAATCTTCTTTGTCTTGTGATGATAAACTGAATGAATCTTGTGGAGATACACTAGTTGTTCTCGATTGTGATCCTGAAACTGAAACTACTTGTGAGTTTGATTTGATGAAAACTAGTGTTGACACTTGTGATGAGAGTCTTAATGCAAAAGACACAACTTCTGTGGTTGGAAGGAGTAAAAACAACTTGATTGATTTTAATGTTTTGTCTTTAGAAAGCAATCTTGAACTTTGTGTGTGTGTGAGTAATATTCCATTATTAGTTGATGATTATTCTGGATATGATGGAATTGTTGGCCATAAATGTGATTGTTTGGAATTAGTCACACCACCCATGTTTGATAAGGAAGAAAGCAATTCATCTTTGAGTCTTTCTAATGTTGAATCTGCGCATGATAATGAAATTGACTTAAATGATGAGTTTGAACATGCGGACTTCAATGATGATGTGAAATTGGGTGAGACCTTTCTTGTGACACTATTTTTACTTGGAGATGCTTGTTTGTTTAATGATGAGTTTGAGTTTCTTAATACTCTTTCTTGTGATGGAATTAACTCCTTATTGGATAGTTTACTTGATAAAGGACATTGTCTTGGAAAGAAAAGTGTGGGAAGTTGCTTAAGTAATAAATCTTATTTGTGTGGTCCAAATCGTGATCTTGTGCTTAATAGTATTCATGATTGTGAAAGTGAACTTACTGATGGTGAAGTGATCTTAAGTAGCACTTTTCTTTACTATTTGTTTGCGTATGATGAAGGTCATGATTGTTTTAGGAGCTTTTGTGATGTGGAGGACTTAAAGTGTGATTTTGAGTGTGCTAGACATGTAGGAAGTGATCTTCAAGAGGATTGGGAAAGTAATGCAAAATTCTTTAATAGTGAAGAAGAATGTGAGGATGAGTTCTCACTAGGAGCAGAATTTCAGTTGAATAAGCTTGAAGCGGAAAAGGAAAGTAGAATGATGGATGCTAGTTCTAGTGTTTGTTACTTTACTTATTGTGATCCTTACATGGATCACTCACTTGAGATAGGCTATACCAAGTTCCTTAGCTTGAAATGTGGAAGTTATGGATTTGAATCCTGGGATAGTAGTCACGATCTTAGAGGTAAAATTCTTCCTTTTGATAAGTTTGATTGCTTATTTGACTTTTTTGTGAGTTATTGTCAAAGGAAAAGATGAGAGAAGTGTGAGAGATTTGGTCATTACACATGGTTTGATCCCTTTGATGTTTCTAAGATCAATGATGGCACATATTCTTACCTCATGATTCATGCTTCTCTAGAGTACTCTTGTAGTAATTGGATACATCATTGTCACTCTTGTTTGGTGTTACTGTTCAAGTTACTAGTAGATATTCTTGACACATATTCTAAGCTTAATGTGTTGACCATTTTTGTTTTTGACCCCGGAATTGATCATAAGGTTTATAACTTGTTGGAATTGATGACTTTGGGGTGGGCTGGTATATTACTTCGGTATTGGCAGTTGAGTTATTCTACTTGTTTTATACTTATCCTTGGAAAGAATTTAGTGTATTTTAAGGTGAATCAGGTGGAGAGCCATTGGAAAGATCCTCCCTGGAAATCATTGTGGTATGCGACCACGACTTGCAAACTCCATGAAGATGGTAGGTTTTCTTGGCTCATGCTTCTTCTTGGGCTTTCCAAATCCATGACGGATTACTCTATTATCTTTGGGAAGTTTTGTAGCACTCTTGTTTTATATCATGATTATTCACTCATGTTGCTACTTAACTGTTACCCGATTGAGACTTGGAAGCTACACATACTTATTCTCGACCATGTTTTGCAGGGATCGAATTTGATGACAAATTCTTTTCAAGGGGGGGGGGGGGGGGGGGGGGAGAATGATGTAGTCCATATAGCCATGATGATGACCCAACTGTGCCACAATGATGTGGTTGAGTTTGATGCTGCGGTCGAGGTTGATATTAATGTTGTAATTTCGAGGACAAAATTCTTCCAAGAAAGGGAGGATGATGCAATCCAAATTACCATGGTGACAACTCAAGTGTTCACGCCGAGGAGATCCAAATTGAAGCCCGAGAGGATGTGGATTGAAGTCCAAGATCTGCCCCACAGAAAGAACAAGTCTAGCAGCCCAAATTAGGACTTCTAGAAGCTCTAGTGTGAACATGAGGGGTTGGTCTAATGTGAACGAAGGAAGCTTCCAGTTTTGTGTTTTCTAAGCTTATTAAAGGCTATTTTGACTTTCATAATGTGTAGTGGCTTTCTAGACTTCTAGGAGTACGCATTTTGTAGTCTTCTATGCACCTAGAAGACTACACTTCCATTTATTTCTTTTGACTAGTATATTTTAAGAACCTTATTTAAAGGTGCTTGTATTTCATTTGAAAGGAACCTATCTTTTGAATATTGAATATTATTGAAATCCTTTAGTCTCGAATGACTAGTGTTAATTTGGTGGACTCCAAATTGTACAACCCCCGTTTGATCATTCAATTTGCAAGAGATTACTATTCTCTTGAGGATTGTTGCATAAGATATCTGCCTTTGATCCTTTTGGAAGGTAACTAGGACTAGTTCTTCTAGTTATTGTCCAATTATTTATCAATTGTGTCTTCTTTCTATCTTGTCTTAATTTTCTTGCATCACTCCTGCCACAACTTTTTCTTTAGCTTCCAGCCACAACTGTTTCTTTAACCTTCTTCCCTCAAATCTCACAATACAACCTAGAAGCATAGGTCTACGACAATTCTTACTCCATTACGACTCTCTTACAACATATAAATGTTTAGCTTCGATTTCCTTGTACCGCCAGTCATTTCATCCGTCGTTATTCCTTATTGGCTTTCTGATATGGCCTTTTTGCAACTATAGTTGGGCCTATGCTTCACGTTGATGATTCATATACTCCATAGCATATGCTCTCATGTTTAGTATAATTAGTGATCCATGAAATGTTTTCTAATATCCAGTGAACTCTTTTATTTCCATTCATAAGAGCAGCGTTCTTCCTCTCTTAGGAAAATTACCAAACTACCAATCATTGTCCTTTTTGCTACAATTGTTATCCCTTCCGGTGCTAAAATCCCCTTTTTGTTGTCATCGTTGGATCCGTCATCCTCTCTGTCATCCTTGTGAATTTGACTTGGAAACCTTTCTTGCTCCCTTTCATATAGACCAAACTTGGTCTTGAATGCTGTTTTCCACTCATCTCAAGGTTTCATCAAGATTTGATGATACCCACTCCTAAGATCTACCTTAGAGAATATTCATGAACCATTCAACTCGTTAAGCATGTCGTCAAGATGAGGTATGGGATGGTGATACTTTACCGTTATCTTGTTGATGGCTCGGCAATCAACACACATGCGCCATTGATGCAAGATTAAGAACGAAAATAGAAATAAAAGGCAAGAAACAAAAAGGATAGATAATTTGACACAACTTGTCACGACCCAACCCCATGGGCCATGACTAGTGCCCGAGCTGGACACTCATATACGTACCTGTTAGGTATAGTCAAACCGAATCTATGAAACAATATGGAAACTTGCATAAGAACTCCAAAGGTTCATAACGTCATCATATATATGTACTCGGATAACCTGTCTCCTGAGAAGTCACAACTAATCAAAACATAATATGATACGCAAGTCGACAAGGCTGCCACTACATATCAATATCATACGCAAGCCGACAAGGCTGCCACTACATAACAATATCCATAGCACATCGTATAGACACAGCTGAACAAACATATACACAATCCACACATATGTCTACAGACCTCTAAGAGTATCATCAGTGAAATATGACGGGACAGGGCCCCGCCGTACCCCTGGACAAACATATATATACATCAAAAGATCTGTACCAAAAGTCTAGGCTCCGAAGCAATGGAGCTCTCCAAGACAGCTGAGTGGGAATCCTAAGCTGGAGGATCACCGAATCGAGTATCTGTACCTGCGGGCATGAAACGCAGTCCCCGAAGAAAGGGGGTCAGTATGAGATATGTACTGAGTATATAAAACATGAAACACAATAAAGAGGATCATGATTGAAATAGAAATTGCAAGAGACAAGTATGGCTTTCAAAATACCAATACACTTGCCTTGTAAAATGTGAACATGCATATCAATATCATATATCATATCCGGCCCACTATAGGACTCGGTGAATAAAGTCATCATATACCATCCTTGGCGCCACAATCACATCATCATATCATCATATATATATATATATATATATATATATATATATATATATATATATATATATATATATATATATACCGTATCCCTGCCCTCTAGTGAGGGACTCGGTGAACAATGCAGTGAAACTGTGCACGAAAACGTATCCTGGCCCGGGATTCAGTGAAAGATATATTGAGGCATGCACGAGCAGAGTAGTGAGAAACTATATGCAAACTAAATCATATCTGCGACTCAATAGAATAATCAAAATGAACCATCATTTGAAAATCAAGCCAATAGTCATATCAAGTACCCTTCGAATGTCACTATGGATTATATATTAAAATAGGGCGGCTGGAATCATAGACACGTATCAAGACATAATGAAATAGGTTCTGGAAATCAAGAACATTAGCCATCCTAGTATCTCTAAGAATAGGAGCTTCTTTGGAGTTAAACATTTGTCGTCTGTGTGTTTCATATGGATCATGCCAAAAAGAAAGAAGGGTTAGCTTTACATACCTTTAACGCTTATTTAAATGTCCAACGTCTACTTCGCGAGCTCGTAGGTCTAAAATTAAGATAACATAAGCCACAGTTAGATCATCCACATCACTTACTAACCAATCCAAGTACGAATGAAACTTAACGAAATTCGGGCAGCATTTCCCCTGAAAACTTAACAATCCTCGAGATTCCAATTTAACCAAACATCCATCTAAATACCAACAACAACAACACCAACAATTTCATATCAAACTAGAATTAAATCCATTCTTAAATCACTTCCAAAACAGCCCAATATACATTCATATACCAATGCTTGTATACACTTCTTTATTTTCGTATATCCATAGTATAACAACAAACAAAACAACAACAACAACAACTACAGCCAATCCCACGATATTCCAGCCCACAAAACAATTCATAACAACCACCAAAGAGCCCCAAAATATCATCACAAAACAGTCACGAAAATCATATAAAACAGCCCGGTATACGCTTTGTATATGATATCTTCATACACTTTATTCTCCCAAATTCAAGAACAGCAACTTGTCAACAACATCAAAAATTATTATACATCATAACTCAGCTAATTCCATCCATTTAATCCAACTAAAACAGCCCCCGATCCATAAATCTCAACAAAACAACAAACAAATTTATAACGTTATTTTCTCCGTTCTAATCCGTTAAAACTCTAAATAAACTTATTAACAATGAAAAAGGGACCTTAATCTTACCTTAAGTATGCAGCAACCACGTCAACACTCTTCTTCTTGGCTGATTTTTAGCTCAAATTGAAGGCAACGCAACGTACAACACTTTTCTCTTCATGAGCTTCGGGATTCGGGGCTCAGATTGTGATCAAAATTTGGTTTCTCTCTCTAAAGGCTCTCTTCCCTCTCTCTAGAATTTTATGGATTTTTTTGGTATGAAGATGAGGAAGATAAGCTGAAAATTTCCCTTAAATAGCAAGGGAAATGGGCCTGACCCGACTTGGAATCGGGTTGGGCCGAGCTCACTGCCCAGCTTGACCTTTCTGCCTTAAAACATCCATAACTCTTTATCCCGATGTCACATACAGGCCCACGACCTATGGTTGGAAAGGTATTTCAATTAGTTACAATTTTAATCTTAGGCGTTTTCCCAAATTCCCAAATAATGATGGGGTATGGCCTCCCGAAGTCAGATCACCCAAAAACGTAACTTAAAAACATCTTGTTGGAGGGCTTACACTTGGATTTGGCTCAAGGGTCCTTCTTGAGTTGTGTTTAACTTCACATATATTGTCCATATAACTTATCATATGTCCTTTATAAAAATCCCATCATGTGGGCCCCACCTCAGCTTACGGTTACGAGGGCTATATATCTTTTGACGTATTATTTGAATCATATTGTACGAATTCCAAATATCATAATCATGTCACTACAGTAGAATTTCATTCTTTATACTTGTGATATTTGCTCCTCCTCGAGCTCACATTAAGTCGTCTGTAGCCTTAGTAACACGAAATTTTCTTGGGTGTAACATCCTTCCCCCCTTTGGAACATTCATCCTCGAATGTTAAACTAATCCTGCACTTCCAATACTTCCTTAAACGTTCTTTTACTGAATTATGCCCTGCACGTGCCTCCTTCATTGGTCGATCCCTTCAGTTTATTATAACGCATTCCAGATCTCTAAGTAACCATTCCCATAATATTTGTTCTTGCTCTTGCCTCTCGAGGTGATAATTCCACGCCGTTGTCTTTACTCTCCATTTCATTTCGCAGTTGGTTGACGATTGTATTGCGAGTTCTTCCGCTGAAATCTTACTCTCTCCTGGTGCACGTAGTCTTAACTCGACTCTTTCTTCTTCTATAGTTACTCCTTTAAGACGTATCGTTCACTTCATCTTACCTCTCACGCGTAGACGTCCCTCGTCGATTTATTAGACTTTACAATCCCTGGAGTATTTCATGTCTCTGGTAACCTGTAGACCCTTCGCAGACTCTACGAATAGGACGAAATTTCCGTTGGGGTAACACTATTTTCCTTTAATAACCTTACATTGCTCTGTGATCTGTCTATTATTAACTGGTACAATTCTGAAAGAATTTTTTATTTTGACATATAAATTCAATGTCATCCAGTAACCAGTTTGTTCCGATCGTCTCGCTTGAACTGTTTCACCATTTCCCTTACTCCAACTTGTAACACTTTAGGCATTTTACCTCGTGTCATTTCTTTATCTTTAATTCAAACTCTTCTATTTCCTCTTCACTCAGATTTGCTCTTAGTTTTTCTGTTACACACTATGTTGCAATCTTTACAAGAATACGCGAAGGTGCTCAAATTAGCCCAAGAAATACCTTAGTGTTGTTTCACCATCCTTCATGCTTTACCTGGCATTCCCCTCTCATATCTTACGATTGGTATCGAGGTAAATCTTCGGCTCAACCATGGTCACGTCCTATTTGCTCTCAGTACTAGTTCTATCTCGGTACTTTGGCTCAAACTATCTTACGCCTCTCCCTAATGTACCCAAAATATCTCAACCACATTGTTATTACTGAATCTTTACTCTTCTTATCAAGTACTCACTTGGTCTCATTCTTAGCATACAAATATTCGTAGGTTGCATAACTATCTTTGTACAACCTGTAATAAGTATATCCAATCTTAGCCGTAGTCTTTTCTTCTCCTGGTTCATTTTGATTTACATATTTCATCTGTACTAAAGCTCGCTCGTAGCCCATCTTGTCATACTCCTTTCCCTTCCTTTATTCACCCCTTTGGTTTTCTCATGTCCAACTATAGGGGATTTTCTATCCCTTCCCTTTGTTACTTATAAGTCGCAATATCATTAGCGCACAACTTTATTGCCAAATCTTAGGCTCTAATGCAGTATAGCATTGCTATCCTTTATATTATCTCTTAAGCTACTTGTTACCATTCTCTCATCGTACTCTTTCTTTTTATAAGCACCCATTTTTTAATGTCATATCATTCAAGATCTTTACAAATAATTCTCAGCACTGTCTCAAATACCATTCTGACTTCTATCCGTTTATTGTTGGCTTCCAGATCTTGCTAACTTGTTTCAGCGAGGGATCTCATTTGAAGTTTAAGTATCCATATCAAATATCAGCGTCAATTGTTTCCATCGTGCATTTCTCTCACCCGCTTCCCCCCTTAAGGGTGTACTTATACCATTATCTGTTTATATTCTGCTCTATGTCCCTATTTCCAATCTCAAATTCACCTGATTTTTTTTCTAACTCACTTGGTATACTGTACCATATCCATGCCTTTTCTTTATAATTTATAACTTTGATTATCCACGTACGAAACCTTAACAAAATCATGGAGCGACGAGGACCTTTCTATATATAGTACAAAATCTCATCTGACCATCTATGCTCGAGTAATGCAACCCATGTAGGAACTCATCCAAGGCCACATTCCACTTACTCCAATCAGTAATTAATTTAGTACCTGTAGTCATTCCAAATTCTCAATTAGGTAGCACTTATTTTCTAATGATAAGTGTCCAAAGTTCTCTTGTAACATCATCTTTATCCCAACCTACATCATCTGTTTCCTTTAATAAATTTACAATACACCATTTGTTCCTCAGGCCTACAGTCCTTGTCCTTTAAGGATTTCACTATTTCCGAGGTAAAGTCATATATGCACAGTACTCATTTATGCCTTATGCTCTTCTACCCTTGTTGTGTACCTAACACTGACTTCCAACTTACCCAAAATCATATCAAGTTCATCTTAATGATAGTCTTATCTTATCGCCTTGTCGTCGTATTACACCTTTAATTCGTAGCTATGTATTTCCCTTTTATTTTTACACTCGTACTCCATTAATTACGTCTATCTTGGGTGCTTCCTTTAGTATTCCTTTCCATTTCAGAGTCTATGTCCATCTTTCATTCTGTGCACGAGGAATCTTATGCTACCTCTGTATCCTTCGGAAAACACTACTTCTGCATAATCCCTTTCTCATTTTCAAAACGTATCTGTTCATCCCTGTTTGTTCTTATCATACTAGTAATTTTATAGCACTCATTCTACCTCGTTGCTCATCTTTCTGTAGTTTGGTCTTTCATAATTCTGTCACTTATTTTACTCGTGTTCTCGGCTATACACGTCATAACCTATTACTACACTGTTATCTCGCTTTCTTCTTATTTCCTTCTTTTAATTAACTCCTTCTTCACTTGTGCTCGCTATCATTTCCGTTATCGCATGATCTTTATCCTGAACTTCCGCTATAGAAGCACTTCATAAGTCTTTCTTATTCGTTCTATAGCTCGCCTTTATACTTTAATCACATAGATCACGTCACATTTTTTAGTCACTTCCTCGCTAGGCTTTACTCATTTTCATAACAATCCTTATTATATTGGCATTATATCCTGTTCGTAATCAATCCCATAATGTAACACTCTCTCCTCTTTTTTTTTACCCTATTCACGATTCTGACTATGGTTTAATCACACTCTGTGGAGTAGGCGTACCTAACCTTTTATCCTTTCTGGTTAATCTTAACCTCAATGCCTCACAAGCCATCTTACCAATACATTCATATTTGTCGTGATTCTTTTTCCTCTGTACCCTTGTCTCAATCATACTGTTATTTCTTCTAACTATAAACTCGTTGTAATTTATCCCTGCTTATCAATTCAGTCGATACCTCAATATAACGCTCTATTAAGATTTGCCACCCTTTTCTAAATCATATCTTAGTATCACAAGCCCTTCCAAATTATCCTAGCATCTTTTTTTACCATATCGATATCGACCTCATAATTACTATTACTATCAATTCAACAGTGAACTTATTTCTCAAAGTCAACTAGTACTCACCACTTTTGTCAAATCCTATCATTACTATTGACACGACCTTTCAGGAATATCACGAGCTTATATCCCATTCTCTTTTTATTTCTAGGAAAATTTTGGCAGAGTTTCCTCTGTATTTCTTACTATTTCAAAACTTGCACGCAGGAAATACCAAAAATGCCTCACAGGGCCAACATATACATATATTATATCATATCATAGCCGCACAGGGCTCCCCATATCAATAACAGTATGAAAATGACGAACTTACCTCGTATGTCCAACTCAATCTGTACCTGTTACACTTTCCTGTTTATTTTCCCTTTCAATCTTGAACTGCAGGTTTCAATCATACCTGTAACATTCACACTATATCTGACATATATTCTGCTTACCGTTACTGATTCCTTCAGCTTCTTCTGTGCGCACCTTATAACTGAACTTATCAACAACATATATACATTCAATCCATTTTCTTACTATACTTACAATAACTTACCTTGATGATGGCTAGTTTGCCATTCTATATATACAAATTTTGATAACGTAACCTCGATGAAATGTCCTGCCTCTGTAACTCCCAGTAGCATCATTTACCTTCTCTTGTCGAGAGCACTCTCCTGCTAAAATCAAAGGTCAGTATATAAGGGATATCATTTCCTATCTCTTGGCTCTATCGCACGATCTAGAGTAAGAAGGAAAGGTAACATCCTAAATATCCTGTAGCTTCCTGTTTATAGATGTGGTGCACAACACACCGATAAACAAGACTCTACTAGACACGGTCTGTAGACACTCCGAGGATGAACTACTCTGATACCACTTTTGTCACGACCCAACCCCATGGGCCATGACTAGTGCCCGAGATGGACACTCATATACGTACCTATTAGGTATAGTCAAACCGAATCTATGAAACAATATGGAAACTTGCATAAGAACTCCAAAGGTTCATAACGTCATCATATATATACATACTCGGATAACCTGTCTCCTGAGGAGTCACAACTAATCAAAACATAATATGATACGCAAGACGACAAGGCTGCCACTACATATCAATAACATACGCAAGCCGACAAGGATGCCACTACATAACAATATCCATATCACATCATACACAGCTGAACAAACTTATACACAACCCACACATATGTCTACAGACCTCTAAGAGTATCATCAGTTAAATATGACGGGACAGGACCCCGCCGTACCCCTGGACAAACATATATATACATCAAAAGATCTGTACCAAAGGTCTAGGCTCCGGAGCAATGGAGCTCTCCAAGACAGCTGAGTGGGAATCCTAAGTTGGAGGATCACCGAATCGAGTATCTGTACCTGCGGGCACGAAACGCAGCCCCCCGAAGAAAGGGGGTCAGTACGAGATATGTACTGAGTATATAAAGCATGAAACACAATAAAGAGGATCATGATTGAAATAGAAATTACAGGAGACAAGTATGACTTTCAAAATACTAATACACTTGCCTTATAAAATGTGAACATGCATATCAATATCATATATCATATCCGGCCCACTATGGGACTCGGTGAATAAAGTCATCATATACCATCCTTGGCGCCACAATCACATCATATATATATATATATATATATATATATATATATATATATATATATATACCGTATCCCTGCCCTCTAGTGAGGGACTCGGTGAACAATGCAGTGAAACTGTGCACGAAAACGTATCCTGGCCCGAGATTCAGTGAAAGATATATTGAGGCATGCACGAGCAGAGTAGTGAGCAACTATATGCAAACTATATCATATCTGAGACTCAATAGAATAATCAAAATGAACCATCATTTGAAAATCAAGACAATAGTTGATACAAGACTAACTCCATCGAGCTTCATGAAGATGGAGTATTTGAAGATCATGGGAGGTCCACATAGGATGGCCTTCAAGATATGGGAGATAGCTTGGATGGAAGGCTTCAAGAACGTCACATTCAAGATATGGAAGATAGCATGCAAAAGGAGCTAGCACTTAAATGCAAGCCTTTTCAAGTTTCACTTCCATGGAAGACATCCAAAAATGGCCCTTACTTCATTAAGGGTATAATTGTAATAATGTAGTTTCTTCTATTAGCTAGTTAGTATAAATACATTGTCTTTCATTTCATTGGAGGACTTTTTTTTGGACTTTTGATGAATGGATGAATTGATGAGTGATTTTGAGAGTTGTCTCTAGAGAGAGAAACTTGTGAGAGAGGCCATGGATGACTCTTGTTGAATCTTTGATTGTTGAGAGGATTGGTTGCTTGGGAATTCAATTCCCTTGAGGTCATCCTAAGAGGTTGGTGCTTGTTAATGTTAATTAATTGAGGTCTTTAGGTTTGATACACCTTTAGGTTGCTTTTAATTCCATTTTTTCTTGTGTCAATCTATCTATCCTTTACTTTCCTTGTTATTTTATTGCTTCCGCGTATCCGTTATTGTATCAATTGGTATCAGAGCTTAGTTTAGATTTGTTCCACCAAATCTAATCTTGGGATTTGATTCTACAAAAAAAAAATATGAAATTCAAAAATTCAAACTCGTGTTTGATTTTTCCTTGTTTGTTGTTTTTGACACTAGATTTGAGTTCCCTAGTGTTATTTGAGTCTAGATCTTAAGTTTCAAGTTATTTGAAGTCATATTGAGTCATTCACCATTGTTGAGCTTTGAAACTTTGAAAATTCAAAAGTGGGTTTGGTGATTGAGTTGAAATTGGGGTTAATTGATTAGTGGGTTTTGTTCTCCATATCAAAGGGAGCTTGGATCTGAAAATTGGAGGAAAAAGGAGTTAATTTGGTCCTAGATTGCATTTCGGTGTTCTTGGTGTTCATAAGAACATTCATATCTTCATATTGGAGAAGAAGACCAAAGAGGGTATTTGATCGAAAGTTGTCAAATAAAGTTGTGAAAAAAGTGTTTGTGGGTCCAACAAAAGCAAAAAAATCAGAAATACTTAGTCTAAATTTCTGATTTTGAAAAAAAAGAAAGAAAGAAAGAAAGAAAGAAAAGGCATCGAATTGGCCCATATGCGACACTAAATGCGAAACATGTGACTCGCATGTTGAACCTGCGAGTCGCAGGTAGTGTCGCATCTTGTGAGAGAAAGTTGAAATTTGGTTGCCTCATATGCGAGACGCATATCACTATCACATGTAGAACATGCGAGTCGCACATTGTTTCGCATCCTGTGACAGAGAGTTGACACCTTGGTTGCATCATCTGCGAAATGCAAATCGCCCTCGCATGTTGCATATGCGAGTCGCATGTGATGCACAGGCGTAGCATGTTGCGCATTTCAGGTTTTTCAACTTTAATTCTCTTTGATTCCATTTCTCAAAACAAAAATTTCTTGATCCTTAGTTGATGGTCTTGTGTCCCTAATCCTTTGGTAGCGAACAAAAAAAAAAAAAAAACAAGTATAGAAATTTTAAAATTTCCGTTATTTCAAATTGATACCTTGGATCAATTGGGGCCTCCCGGTCGTGTTTTCAAGTTATCACCTACCCGGGCCCGAAATTTTAGTTATTTTCCCGATTTTTGCATTCCATTTTCTGTTGTCTCTCAACTAGTAGCCATTTAGTAGTTGTTCCTACTTGTGTTTGCTAGTTCTTGTGTCCGCAATTCTTTCGTGCCAATTCTTTCGTGCTTTTCTTCGTTTTACTTCGTTGTTAATTTCTTGGCTCAAGTGCGTTTGTTTTTGTTGAGTCGTCCTCGTTCTTCTTGAGTCTACAAGAATCCATTCCGATCTCGAGTAGTAATTGTGCACCTTGCAAGCAACCTAATCCAATCGAGAATCAACATCGGCCAATCCATTTGAGTGCTAAAGGGCAAGAGTGCGTGAGTTCATTTGAGTGGTGCTAGCCGAGCACAAACGAGTGTAAACACGAGTGTGGTGAGGTTTCTTTACTACTAACGTGTTTGCTAAGTGTTCTTTGCAGGTACTTCTCCATGGAGAGGCGATTCTTGGAGACCAAGGTAAACCTTTGTGGTAGAGAGGGAACCCTTGTGCTTGATGACGATTGTTACACCAATTTCATCACCCCTCGTGCAGTTGAAGAGTTAAGGCTACCTTGTGTGAATAGGCAAAGTCCTTATTATGACGAGGGAGGGTATTGGGTTGATAAGAGAGTGATGGTATTCATTTCACTTGGTGAGTACCAAGAGGAGGTTTGGTGTGATGTGCTTCCAATGGATACTTGTCACGTATGTTTAGGTGGCCCTTGGTTTCAAAGGCATGAGATTCCATATGAGCAAGAGTGGCATAAGTATGTCGTGGATGAAAGGAGGAAACCTCTCTTTCCATATGTGCAAGAGCCCAATGTGAGATGGCCTATCTTGATTATGGAAGCTAGTGGAGAAGAGTATGTGAAATGGGAGTTCATGATGGAAGAAATCTTTGCTAGTTACCCTTATTCCCAAGAAAGGAAAATGAAATTGGCTATTGGGACTTTTGAGAAGAAGCTTGCACACTATTGGGCGTACAAGAGGGGAGATCCAATCACTACTTGGGATGCAATGAAAGAGAGCTTGAGAGGCTATTATCCCGAACCACATGAAAAGGGTTATAGGAGCAAAACCACTTCCCAAGAGAAAAAGTCAAAAGGGAAGAATCAGAGTCCCTCTTGTGAGATGCCACAAATTCAACATATTCCCTCTCCTATAGAAACCCCAAGTGAGATTTGGGCGGCATTGAAAAGAAAGTGGTTGAAAGGAGGAACGGCGGACCAGACCATTAATTCACGTGGTCAAATGAGCGTCCCTTTGGTGTCTCAAGGCAAGGAAGATCCCTTACATGAGAATCAAGGTAAAATAATTTCTCCTAATACTCTTACTTTGTTGAGTGATCTTAATGCCAATTTGAGTATGAAAGTTAGTTTACCTTGCATTGAGCCTAGTGAATCCTTGCCATGTCTTGATAATGTCATTGTTGAAAGTGTCCCTACACTAGTTGATCCTATTGATGACCGAATTGATCTTTCTTGTGAGGTCGATTTGTGTCCACCTAGTGTTGACACTTGTGATTTGAATGATAGTGCATTATCAATTGCTAAGCGTGCTCATACACTAGTTGATCCTTTTGATGACCAAGTTGACTCTTCTTGTAAGATCAATTTGTGTCCACCTAGTGTTGACACGTGTGACTTGAATGGTAGTACACTGTCATGTGGTAATCATGTTAGAAAATCTTGTGAGCTTTACATACTACCAACTAGTGTTGAAATTTGTGTTGATCAACTTGCTTGTAATGATAATTCACTACTTGAGGATTCTTGTGATGTGCTTAACGTGCCTCTAGTGAATGTTGATTTTGATATAGTCGGTCATTTGAAAGAGTGTGACACCTCATCTTTATTTGTTTCATGTCACAATGAGTCCCTTGATCTTGCCTTAGTGTCATGTGATACGACTCAAAATTGTGATGGTGGTGTGTGTCATGTAAACCGTCATGTGAATGAAAGTATGTTGAAAGATGGCGTTTGTCTTTGTGAGAATGAAATTGCATTCTTTGACTCCTCATTGTTCATGGATTATTCTCTCTTAAAAGATAATGTCTTATTTGATGCTAACATGACTATTGCAAGTGAAATAACTAGTGGAATGTTTCGTAATGTTAAAAGTGTAGCCACCTTTTGGGACTACATGGTGTTTAAAAATCCACTATGGCATGATGACGCTCTTCCCTATGATGGAGATCTTCCTTTGGGAAATGGTGATCCATTTGTGGGGAAGGAAAATGTTACAAAGGAAGGTAATTCTTGTCTAGAAATTGCAAATTCTTCCTTTCATGTTCAACTTCACAGTAGCCCCTTGGATAATCTTGTCCTTGAACCGTTTGGTGAGGTTACATTGGGGAGTGATATTGATGAGGAAGTTATTTTACGTGATACCTTTCTTTATTACTTGTTTGCATATGATGACATTCTTGAGCATATAGGGAGTGCATCTTATGTGGGAGAAGGCTCTTATGATCTAGCCGATTGTGTTCTTGACCATGCTAGATGGATGTTCGTCCCATTTGATCCGGGTGCCACCTTGTGTGATTTGAAAGCACTATCTTGGGGGAGTCCTTGTTTGAAAAATGAGAGTGTTCTTGTTTGGACATTATGCTACATGTCAAATAGAACCAATGTCGAGTTGCATACTTCGTATTTTGAACCCATTGGTTTTATTACTCCCTAATGTCATGAACCTCGGAGGAATCAACTGCTTGATACCTCATGTGTGCAAATGTTAGTCATGATTGTCATAGATGTGTGGTTGTACCACAAGTTTGTTCATCCTTGGCATGAATATGTGATTATTGCATTGTGTGCTAACCCTCAATCCTTGAGGAGTATGTTTTTGTTTGTCTCCCTTATGGTTTTTCAAGGTTTAGATTCGAGGTCGAATCCTTTTCAAGAAGGGGAGAATGATACAAGACTAACTCCATCGAGCTTCATGAAGATGGAGTATTTGAAGATCATGGGAGGTCCACATGGGATGGCCTTCAAGATATGGGAGATATCTTGGATGGAAGGCTTCAAGAACGTCATATTCAAAATATGGAAGATAGCATGCAAAAGGAGCTAGCACTTAAATGCAAGCCTTTTCAAGTTTCACTTCCATGGAAGACATCCAAACAAGGCCCTTACTTCATTAAGGGTATAATTGTAATAATGTAGTGTCTTCTATTAGTTAGTTAGTATAAATACAATGTCTTTCATTTCATTAGAGGATTTTTTTTTGGACTTTTGATGAATGGATGAATTGATGAGTGATTTTGAGAGTTGTCTTTAGAGAGAGAAACTTGTGAGAGAGGCCATGGATGGCTCTTGTTGAATCTTTGATTGTTGAGAGGATTGGTTGCTTGGGAATTCAATTCCCTTGAGGTCAACCTAAGAGGTTGGTGCTTGTTAATGTTAATTAATTGAGGTCTTTAGGTTTGATACACCTTTAGGTTGCTTTTAATTCCATTTTTTCTTGTGTCAATCTATCTATCCTTTACTTTCCTTGTTATTTTATTGCTTCCGCGAATCCGTTATTGTATCAATAGTCATATCAAGTACCCTTCGAATGTCACTATGGATTATATCAAAATAGGACGGCTAGAATCATAGACACGTATCAAGACATAATGAAATAGGTTCTGGAAATCAAGAACATTAGCCATCCTAGTATCTCTAAGAATAGGAGCTTCTTTGAAGTTAAACATTTGTCGTCTGTTTGTTTCATATGGATCATGCCAAAAAGAAAGAAGTGTTAGCTTTACATACCTTTAACACTTATTTAAATGTCCAACGTCTACTTCTCGAGCTCGTAGGTCTAAAATTAAGATAACATAAGCCACAGTTAGATCATCCACATCACTTACTAACCAATCCAAGTACGAATGAAACTTAACGAAATTCGGGCAGCATTTCCCCTGAAAACTTAACAATCCTCAAGATTCCAATTTAGCCAAACATCAATCTAAATACCAACAACAAAACAACCAACAATTTCATATCAAACTAGAATTAAATCCATTCTTAAATCACTTCCAAAACAGCCCAATATACATTCATATACCAATGCTTGTATACACTTCTTTATTTTCGTATATCCATAGTATAACAACAAACACAACAACAACAACAACTACAGCCAATCCCACGATATTCCAGCCCACAAAAAAATTCATAACAACCACCAAACAGCCCCAAAATATTGTCACAAAACAGCCAAGAAAATCATATAAAACAGCCCCAAAATATCATCACAAAACAGCCACGAAAATCATATAAAACAGCCCGGTATACGCTTTGTATATGATATCTTCATACACTTTATTCTCCCAAATTCAAGAACAGCAACTTGTCAACAACATCAACAATTATTATACATCATAACTCAGCTAATTTCATCCATTTAATCCAACTAAAACAACCCCCGATCCATAAATCTCAACAAAACAACAAACGAATTTATAACGCTATTTTCTCCGTTCTAATCCGTTAAAACTCTAAATAAACTTATTAACAATGAAAAAGGGACCTTAATATTACCTTAAGTATTCAGAAACCACATCAACACTCTTCTTCTTGGCTGATTTTTAGCTCAAATTGAAGGCAACGCAACGTACAACACTTTTCTCTTCATGAGCTTCGGGATTCGGGGCTCAGATTGTGATCAAAATTTGGTTTCTCTCTCTAAAGGCTCTCTTCCCTCTCTCTAGAATTTTATGGATTTTTTTGGTATGAAGATGAGGAAGATAAGCTGAAAATTTCCCTTAAATAGCAAGGGAAATGGGCTTGACCCGACTTGGAATCGGGTTGGGCCGAGCTCACTGCCCAGCTTGACCTTCCTGCCTTAAAACGTCCATAACTCTTTATCCCGATGTCACATACAGGCCCACGACCTATGGTTGGAAAGGTATTTCAATTAGCTACAACTTTCATCTTAGGAGGTTTCCCAAATTCCCAAATAATGATGGGGTTATGGCCTCCCGAAGTCAGATCACCCAAAAACGTAACTTAAAAACATCTTTTTGGAGGGCTTACACTTGGATTTTGCTCAAGGGTCCTTCTTGAGTTGTGTTTAACTTCACATATATTGTCCATATAACTTATCATATGTCCTTTATAAAAATCCCATCATGTGGGCCCCACCTCAGCTTACGGTTACGAGGGCTATATATCTTTTGACGTATTATTCCAATCATATTGTACGAATTCCAAATATCATACTCATGCTACTACAGTCTAATTTCATTCTTTATACTTGTGATATTTGCTCCTCCTCGAGCTCACATTAAGCCGTCTGTAGCCTTAGTAACACAAAATTTTCTGGGGTGTAACACAACTTAAGACCTAATTTAGCAACCAAAGTTATAGAAAACTAAGACCTCTAAATTAAGAGCAAAAGAAACACCAAATTCCTAGGAAGACCTCAAAGGATTTGAAACCCAAGCAACCTTTCCTCTCAATAATTACACAATCCAAGGCTTCACAAGCTCTCAACTCTCAAGAGTTTTACAATACCAAATATCAATATTCAAAATAGTCTAAGTCTTCCAAATGAAAAAACTACTATTTATACTAAAACTCAAAAGAAGACAACTACATTATTACACTTTTACCCTTAATGAAGTAAGGGCCTTGTTTGGGTGTCTTCTTTTGGGAACAAAGCTTGAATTTGCAAATCTTCAAGTAATAGTCACATTGCAAGCATGACCATCTTCAACCCTCTTCTCCAAACCATCCCCCCATGCTATCATGAACACTTGAAATCCCCGGGAAGGTGCTAGAGTGTATTCAAGTATGCCACTCCTCATGAACAATGCTTGCATAGCTTGAAGTTCCCTCGCTTGGCTCCTTGTAAAAGGTCTTTATGCCACTCGAATTGTATCATTCTCCCCTTCTTGAAGAGAATTTGTCCTCAAATTTAAGGGATCATCATCTTGCACCACCATAGGAGAGAGATCACACACATTCAAGGTGTTATGAACTTGGTATTCGGGTGGATGATCAATTTCGTATGCATTATCATTGAGTCGTTAAAGTACTTCAAATGGACCATCTCCTCTAGGCATCAACTTGGTCTTTCTTTTGTTGGGAAACCTCTCTTTCCGGAAATGTACCCAAACCCAATCACCCGGTTCAAGCACAACTCGTTTGCGGCCCTTGTTTGCTCTCTTGGCCGTTTCTTGATTCTTTTTCTCAAGGTGAAGCCTCACCTTCTCATGCAACTTCTTTATGGCCTCGGCTCGTTTGTTGCCATCTAAACTCAACACAACATCTTGAGACAAAGGGGTTAGATCTAAAGGGGTTAGGGGGTTAAAATCATAAACCACTTCAAAAGGTGACATGCCAATAGTGCTATGAATGACTCTATTGTAAGCAAATTCAACCAAAGGCAATTGATCTTGCCAAGATGCTTGCTTCCCTTTAACCATGGCCCTAAGCATAGAACCCAAGGTCCTATTGACAACTTCGGTTTGGCCATCGGTTTGTGGGTGACAAGAGGTAGAAAACAAAAATTTAGTACCAAGTCGTCCCCACAATGCTTTCCAAAAGTCGCTAAGGAATTTGGGATCCCTATCGCTCACAATGGTTTTGGGAATACCATGCAACTTTACCACATGTTCACCAAATTAAGATGCAACATGAGGAGCATCATCAACTTTATGACAAGCAATGTGTTATATCCCGTATTTTTGCACGTTGGATTATTCGTAAGCTAATCAATATAAGTCCAAGGACAAGATTATTTTGAGACAAGGACTTTTAATCCCCAATTTTAATAAGTGCACGATTTGCTTGTAAATTACAATTAGTGTAGAAATATTAGCTGAGATTAGGGATTAATTAACCATGATTAGATTATTAAGTGGGGATTAATGATTAATTAAGTTAATTAGTGTACTAAATGGACCCTACTACAACATGGCCGAATCTGATTGATCCAAGCCATAGTGGGACACATGTCATTGTGGCTGGTGGAACATATAATCTTGGTGATGACTCATTTAATCAACTTCATCTTCACAAAGTCATTTGAAGCAAGAATTTCACACAGCCATGGCTGCTCTTAAAGCTCACAGCCAGCCCTCTTCAAGATAATTAAATTGCTAATTTTCATCTTGGTTTGGAGGTTTTATTTATTAGAGTTTCGGGAAGGCTTCTGTATAGTTCATCCTATTCTCCTTCTTCAAAGAACTAAGGTAAGAATTCAACAATCCTTTTAAATCAGTTCATCTTTAACTTGGGGGAGATTTCACCTTAAGTTCGTCTTAGTGTAGAAATAAAGGTTAATGTAGTGTATTTGAGGATGATCTGGTTGTGTTGAAGGGATGGAAATATAGTTATAAGTATGTGTATGTGCCGTTGTTCTTGTTGTTCATGGTGGTATTTGTTACACCTTGGAAATTTCCCCGCGAACGTGCAATGAAAAGTTGTAGGTTTGCACTTTGACCCAGTCGGTTGTAAAGTGGAATACGGCCCGTAAAGTGATTTACGGACCGTAAACTGTTATCGTCCTCCAACCTTTCAAAAATTTCAACTTTCTGTCAAATGCTTCAAATGGTTAAAAACGACTTGGAATACGGACCGTAAATCGAAATACGGCCCCGTAAACTGAGTAGTAAATTGCCATGATCTCCAGCATGCCTTTCTGGTTTTGATATGCTTAAATACGCTCGCGAAGGACGGACCGTAAACAAGAATACGGCCCGTAAAGTGGGTTTACGACCACTGTACACCTCAGTCACTGTTCATTCCGGAATAGATTTTAAGTCATTAAAAAGAGAACCAAGCTCATTCAAATCATTTCATATTCACGATATTTCTCTCTAGAAACTCCTAGAATACTCTCCTCTTCAATTACAAGAACTCAAGGGAGATTGGTGATCAATTACATGAGACCCACGAAATTAAGTGTGAGAATCACACTAAAGTTCATCCTTCTCAAGAAAACCCAAAAAGAGTGAAGTAGGGTTTTGGTGCTAGAGAAGTAAATCCATTTAAAGCTTGTTCAACCATTATCTAAGATAAGTTTCATGATAATTGGAAGGTTAAGATACCCGAATTGTAGAAAAGCATAGAAAATGGTCATAAATGAGTGAATAGTGCCATGAGTGAATGGTAGTTGAATTGAATCATGAATGTTAGTGTGTTGTGAGTATGAATACGTTATAAATGACATGTAGACCATGAGATAAGTGTGATGCATGAGAAAATACGATAGCGAACCCACAACCATAATTGTGGGAAAAATGAAGAGAAATGGTGGATCGTGATCATTGTATATGAATGATGATTGTTGATTGCTATATTGTAATTGTTGTTGTAGGTGTTGGAAGTTGATATGAAACAGGGGAAAAGTAGTATAAACAAAGGAAGTGCTGCCCAATTGTCTCTAGAAATAGTAGTGCGTTCTTATAGTTGATTAACTAACGTTAGTACAAATCCTCTTTTGAAGGTAGAGGCGTGACATTGAAGGAGAATAAACGAACGCTAGATTGCTTAAACGAGAAAGGTATGTGAGGCTAGTCCCTTGTTTCTAATGGCATGAATCCTATAGTGTAACTACTTTCTTATCCACGAGCCTATGTCTATAGTTAGCTACACAAGGTAATGAGTTAAAGTATAGAAAGTCTAATGACGTTATTTATCGCTTACACTCACCTCATATGCTAATTCCTTCGAGGTGAGGCAGGATGTCAATGATTATTCCATAATGCAATCGGGGGATCACGACCTTACGTCACCCCGATAGAGCGTGGTTGATCTTGAGCCTTATGTTTGTATGATGATAAGCTAAGCATATTGTGATGAGCATATGATGATACTACTATTACACCGCACCTAATTGGCCGGGCAGTCACCGCCAAGGCGGGCAGCTATATGATACACCATGGCCAAATGTCATGGGCAGACACCACTAGTGGGCGGCATGAGATGTTACCCCAGACGCGGGAGGCCTGGACGCAGGCTCATGTTGTGATTATCACACCGATCCGATATGAACGGGAAGTTTATACATGATGTATATATGATATGATATGATGATGAGCATGAGTAAGACAACATGATTTGTTTTCTTATAGGCAGTTAGATTCTGATGTTCCATATGAGTATCTTCCTTATATCATTGTCTTACTTCATTGTTTATGCCTCTCATACTCAGTACAATATTCGTACTGACGTCCGTTTTCTTTGGATGCTGTGTTAATGCCCACAGATAGACAGGAAGGAGAGCTCGATCCAGATCCGTAGTAGCTGTCAGCTGAGTGGAAGCCCTCCATTGTCCCCGGAGGTGCTTATGATTATTCTTTTGTGTATATATCGCCATGTATATGTATTTCTTTGGGCACGACGGGGTCTTGTCCCGTCCCGATGTTCAGCACTCCAGTAGAGGCTCGTAGATACGCAGTGCGGGTTAGATGGTCTCACGAGATCACTATTGTATACATATTATATGGCTATATTATTTTGATAGCCTAAGGGCACATGTACACGAAAGTATTTTATGTTTTCATACGAAATATGATTTTCCTTCGCTATGAGTATAAAGATGATAAAAAAAGCATTAAATGAGTAAAATGAGCGACAGAGCGAGCGGTGCTTGGTGGTTAGTCCCGGGTACTCGTCGCGGCCCCTAGCTGGGTCGTGACAAAAGTGGTATCAGAGCAGTTCGGTCCTAGAAAGTGTCTACGAGCCGTGTCTAGTAGAGTCTTGTTTATGGTGTGTAGCGCGCCACATCAATAAACTCTTAGGCTACAGGGCATTTAGGAAAAATGACCATTTTTTCTTCTATGAGATCGTGCGATAGAGCCGTGTATAAGATTTTATCCTCCCTAATAGTGTGTTATGATTTCAGAATGCCGCCAAAGGGAAAAGCTACAGCTGCCCAGAAGGGCAAGACTACGACAAAGAGGCGGGCAAAAAGAGAGCCCCCAATGAATATTGAAGAGGGTGAATCACACAACGAGGCCTTGTCTAATACTTCTTCTACCCCGCCTAATGTGGGGGAACGAGGAGGAGCCCCAGCTCCAATTCCTCCGCCGGCTGCTTCGGGTCAACAAATGACCGAGGCCATTCAGCTATTGACACAATTGGTTGCCGCACAGGCACAACGACAAAATGTGGGTTCAACTGACCGGGCAGCAAGTACCAAGGCCCGTGATTTTATGAGTTTAAATCCTTCGGAATTCTTCGGGTCAAAGCCGGATGAGGATCCGCAAAGTTTCGTAGATGAGATGTTAAGGACATTGAAGATTGTTCATGCCTCCGAGACCAAATCCGTAGAGTTGGCATTGTATAGACTCCAGGATGTGGCGGTGTTGTGGTACAACAATTGGGTATTATCAAGAGGAGAGAACGCGCTTCCTCTGGTTTGGCAAGAGTTTGTGGATGCTTTTATTCGTCACTATTTGCCACCCGAGGTCCGCCGAGCTAGAGCGGATAGATTTCTGAATTTGAAGCAAGGAAACATGAGTGCCCGGGAGTATAGCCTGCAATTTAATTCCTTGGCTAGATATGCCCCGGCTATTGTGGCCGACATGGGGGATCGGGTACATGGATTTGTAAGTGGCCTAGGGCCACATTTATTCAGAGATTGTTTGACAGCTTCCTTGCTAGACGGGATGGATATTTCCCGAATACAGGCCCATGCACAGAATTTGGAGGGGCGACAACAACAACAAAGAGGCGACCGTGATGTCGATAGAAGACAAGGCAAGAGGGCCAGATCCATGGGAGCTAGCAGTGAACATAGAGGGGGATCAAGGCAGACATATTCTGGGTACTCAGGCCAGTCAGGGACAAGTGCACCTCCTCGATTCACAAGTAGGAGATTTGATCGCTCTTTTCGTTCAGGACAGGTCCAGAGTTCGAGGGCTTCAGATTCCCAACTCAGGGAAGATTATAGTCAGAGGAGACCCTGATGAAAATCAAGAAGCTATATTGGGCTTTTCGTATTTAGGGCGTCAACAACAAGCTCTTGTGAACCCAAGAATTGGTATGTGGACTTGTCTTCAAATTCAAGAAGCCCAAGGATGATTTCAAGCCCAAGAAGCCAAGTTAAAATTATTTCCTTCTTAAATTAGGATTAGTTGTTTTCCTTTTTCTAGTAGGTTTTACTTTCCCTTTTCCTTTGTAGAATAGGGATTTTACTTTCCTTGTTTTTAGCTACTTCCTTTCTACAGTAGAATAGGGATTTGTAGTCATCAAAGAAGAGACCCTAGGCCTATATAAAGGGTTCTTATTATTTGTTAAACATTATTTACGTTTTTGAGCATAAACCCTAGTTTGCAATAGAGTTATTTTCTCTATTTGGTCTTCTTTATCCTTGTTTTTGGTTCCAAGCAAGGTGGTGATAGTCTTTATCTTGTTTTCAATAGCGTGTGGTGTTTCTTTATCACGTAAGTTGATTTCAAGTGGTGACTTAGGAAATTTATTTGTTCTTGATCATTCAAGAACGCGTTTCTTGATTAAAATTCGTTCTAGTTCATATCCAGAACCCTAATTTTCTTTCCATCATTCCGCCTTTAATACTTACTTGATTTAAACGATTCAATAGTTATTTTTATAGTTCAAAACGTCATCTTTCTCCTCGTCTTGAAAACACATAATTCTGAGAACTATAGACCGATTTACGTCCGTTTCTTGAATTCTGCCCATCAATCGCTTCAAGAACAAGATACTGGTCGATTGGTTCTTTGTTAACTCGAAGAATCACATCAGACCCCCAGTGTCGCGATGCAACCAATGCGGCAGATTACATTCCGGACAGTGTCGTCAGGGTTCGGATGTCTGTTATACTTGTGGTCAGGTGGGGCATATGATGAGGGATTACCCGTCGATGAGTGCCAGAGTTGGAGTTCAGCCTACAGGTTCAGCAGCTGGCTCTTCATCAGTACACCCGGTAGGGCAGACTCCCCAGATGACAGCTGGCCGAGGCAGAGGCCGAGGGGCAGCATCTACTTCAGGTGCCACTCAGCCCCGTGTATATTCTTTAGCCGGACGGCAAGATCTCGAGTCCTCTCCGGATGTAGTTACAGGTATATTGTTTATATTCTCCCGTGATGTGTATGCATTGATAGATCTGGGTTCTACATTCTCTTATATTACTCCATATGTTTCTGGTTGTATTGGGGTGAAACCCGAGTCAATTAGACCCTTTGAGGTACTAACTCCGGTTGGTGATCCCGTGATAGCAAGACAAGTGTACAAAAATTGTGTCGTGATGGTATGTGATCGTCAGACCAAAGCTGACTTGATTGAGCTAAAAATGGTAGATTTTGATGTAATCATGGGTATGGATTGGTTGGCGTCGTGCTATGCAAACGTTGATTGCCGCACAAAAGTGGTCCGATTCCAATTTTCGGGAGAGCCCGTGCTTGAATGGAAGGGTAATACAGCATCTCCAAAGGGCAGGTTTATTTCTTACCTCGAGGCAAGGAAGATGATAGCCAAGGGTTATGTTTATCACTTAGTCCGGGTTCATGATACTGAGGAAAAGCCGCCAACTTTCCAGTCAGTTCCGGTAGTGAATGAATTCCCAGATGTGTTTCCGGATGAACTTCCAGGCCTTCCACCAGAAAGAGAGATTTACTTCGCCATTGATGTGTTGCCGGACACCAAGCCTATTTCTATTCCTCCTTATTGAATGGCCCCGGCAGAATTAAAGGAGCTAAAGGCGCAGTTGAAGGACTTGCTTGAGAAGGGATTTATTAGACCCAGTTCATCACCGTGGGGAGCACCAGTCTTGTTTGTGAGAAAGAGAGACGGTTCCCTGCGAATGTGCATCGATTATAAGCAACTGAATAAAGTGACGATAAAGAACAAATATCCTCTTCCAAGGATTTATGACTTGTTCGACTAGTTGAAAGGTGCCAAGTGGTTTTCCAAAATAGATTTGAGGTCAGGTTACCATCAAGTGAGAGTTAGAGAAGCAGATATTCCTAAAACAGTCTTCAGAACGAGATATGACCACTATGAATTTTAAGTGATGTCGTTCGGGTTGACTAATGCTCCAGCTGTGTGATAGCAATGAGGTTAGGGAGATCCCAAATTTATAATTAAAATATAAGAAGTGCGGAAGCAAATATAGAAAAGAATCTAAAAACTAGAAAATAAAAGATATGGGAAATTCGAAGGAACAATCAACGAATTTCCAAGAACGTTAGTTCTAAAGTCTTGACAAGATCCAAGTAACAATGTATAGATTTATAGGAAGAAATCTAACGCCTTTACTTGAGATAACAAATCAAAAACAGTAGATTAGGATCCTGACCGCTTTGTGAGTAACTTAAGACAACAATTAGTATTTAGAACTAACCGCCTTCGAAAGAATACCAAAAAGAAATCAAAGATATCAAGGAAGAAATTATCTTACTACCTTGAACTAGGAACTAGTTAGGTTGAAAGATAAAGCCTAAAGTAATGCCACAAAGGTTCAAAAGAACTCTCAATATATTATATTCTTCAAAATCTGATCTACAATGAATGACAATCAACCCTTTATATAGTTGTAAAGAAGGAGCTAGTCAAAATAGAAATAAATGGGAATTATCTTCCCTAGAAGCATAGACGACTTCCCACACTTGGACCAAGGCAGTGAACATGGATTAAAACAACCTAGAAGACTACCCATACTTGGACCAACGCAAGTAAACATAGATTAAAACAACAATTAAATATTTATTCTAGAAACTAATTGTTACACCTCGAAAAATTTCCCGTTGGTACTCAAGTAAATGAACTAATGATGTGTGCGAGGAGTGCGAGTGTATAATGTTTCATGGGAAATGTATGTAAAGGGATGTGGATGGTTAGAATGAGAAGTCGAGAAATGAGAAAAAATTGAAAGTTGGCAAAACTGCCCAGTGGTCGTATAGTGCAAAATACGGACCGTAAAGTGCAATACGGTCCGTAAACTTGACGTCGTAAACTGGCATGTCCAACTTCAACTTTCTGCCAGCTGAGGAAATAGCTAAAATACGACCTGGTGGACGGACCGTAAAGTGATTTACGGCCCGTAAACCATGGTCGTAAATCACCATGCATGCAGGCCAAAGTTTCTGGTTCTGCTTAAGCTTAAAAACGACCACGAGGGACGGTCCGTAAACTGAAATACGCACCGTAAACCTCCATGGACGACCACTGTTCACCCAGCACAGATTTTCCAATTCATTAAATATGAGGATCAAGACTTATTTTATTTCATTACAACATTACACCACTTCTCTCTAAAACTTCTCTCTACATTTATTATATGAGTTTTCAAGGATTATAAGCCATTAATAACATTAAGACAAGTGAATCAAGGATAAGGGAGTCATCAAGGATCATCCAAGTCAAGAAATCCAAAGGGAGAAAAACTAGGGTTTTGCTCAAAGAAGAGTATTACCAACCAAAGCTTGTTCCTACAACTTCTAAGGTAAGATTCATGATTTTTACAAGATGTTTAAGGTATTGGAGAATTAAAATACATAGATTGTAGAAAATGTGGTCAACTAGGTCATGAATGATGAATAGTGACATTTTGAGAAATAGTTTGAATTGAGATATGAATGTTGTTGTGTTGTGATATGAATGTGTTATAAATGGTATTAAGATCATGAACTAAACACTTTAGACGAATGGACGAAGATGGGTGTTATGACCATGAATGTGGGTGGATTAGAGGCAAATTGAGGAATCTAGATAATGTGGATAATGTGAATGACTAATGGCCATTGTTATGATATTAATGAAGGTATAAACGCTAGCATTGGAAGGGAACATGCAAGTGTAGAATAGTTCGACGGAAAGGTATGTAAGGCTAACCCTTCTTTCATAAGGCATGGTTCTTGGCCAAATTCCTAAATTCCTCTACATGAGTATGTTGTCTTCACATGGTTGACATTCCGAGCTCATAAGCTCACAACCCTTGATATGTACTATGCTTATACTACGTTCCTCGTATGACGAGTAAGTCTATAATGTAAATGTAACGATAATGACGAGGATAGTAATGATGATGAGAGTAAGATGAGACTAGACATGCTTACGAGCTACGATATATATGTATGTGTGCCTATGAAGGGCTATAATAAGACCCCGAGCTTATGATGCCAGGTAAGACTATATGTATAAAGTATGTATACGATTACGAAATGCGCGCACACCTCTGCAGAGGGTACGGATAACCCTGATGCCTTGGTAGGGTCAGGTATGTATGACCTTGAGCCTTGATTGGCCAAGTATGTATAAGACACCGATCCCATGAGGTCGGGTATGCTATGTAAATGCTATGTATATGAAATGACTATGTATATAATATGAATATGAATGTGAAAAGACTATGTATAGGAATACGAATAGGGACATGTATACGAACATGAGCACAAGTATGGTACGAGTATTATTATGGGATACGAACGACGATGTATGCAAGTAAGAGACATGATGATGATATTACTGTCTCCCCTCCTATGCTATCTTCATATGATACCTATTATGCTCCTATATTGATGTTGATCATGCTTTACATACTCAGTACATTCTTCATACTGACGTCCTTTTGTTTGTGGACGCTGCGTCATGCCCGCAGGTGCGCAGGGAGACAGATTTGATCCTTAGCTGCCTATTCGGAGATTTCATAGAGAGCTCCATTTCCTTCGGAGCCATATCTTTTGGGTACTCATTCTTTTGTGTATATAATTATGGGCATAGCGGGGTCCTGTCCCACTAATGTGATATGTTATACTCTTAGAGGCTCGTAGACATGTGTGTGTGTGGGTAGATGTGTTTGGCCTTGTCGGCCTATGTTTTGTATATCATTTTGTCGGCCACGTTGGCCCATGTATATTGATGTGGCATAAATGCCTATGATGATATAAATGTGCGGTTGTCCATATGGGACTAGTTGACGAATGAATGGAAATTCATGTATAATTATGTGGATCACCTAGATGTAAGTATAAGAGTAAGCTAAGAGGGTGCTCGGGTGGGTCAGCACCGGGTGCTCGTCGCGGCCCCCTAGTCGGGTCGTGACACTAATATTTGGGCTAATTTGGGCTGCTGGAAACTTCTTCTTTTGGGGCTGATTTGGGCCTCATTTCATCTCACTTTGGACTTTAATTTGGGCCTCCAAATAGGTGTAAGACTTGAGGAAAAAATCTAAATAGGGCTGGAGCTCTTCTGGTATCACAAGATAATTTTTTTAATTGCTAATTGAAGCCCGTTGATCTTGACATAACATTTCCTTGTCCTTCAATGGAGTTGAGCTTCCCTGGCTGCTATCACTGTGTTTATGAATTTGATGAACAACGTATTCCGGCCTCTCTTGGATCTATTTGTGATAGTATTTATTGATGATATTCTGGTGTATTCTCGCTCGGAATCGGAACATGCAGATCATCTGAGAATTGTTCTTGGTATTCTTCGAGCCCGAGAATTGTATGCAAAATTTTCAAAGTGTGAGTTCTGGCTGAATTCTGTGACATTCCTGGGCCATGTCATTTCAAATGATGGTATTCGAGTCGACACCCAGAAAATTGAAGCTGTCGTGTTGTTGTTGATATGGCTCATAAATTTTGAAGAAAGAAGCGTATGTTGTTGTTGGTTTTGTTGATTGAGTGGTGGTTGTTAAATATTAGGGGAAATGCTATCCGTTTCAATTTCGAACCGAATCATCATTGATGTACACAATATACGAAAGCCCTCTAAACTTGTGTACGTATATTCCTAACTAATTGTGGAAATTTCATGATTAAGTTGAGTTCCTAGGACGACATAAGGTATGTAAAGCTAACCCTTCTTTCTTTTTGGCATGATCTGTGTGAGACAAACAAACGACAAATGTATAAACTCCAAAGAAGCTCCTATTCTTAGAGATACTAGGATGGCTAATGTTCTTGATTTCCAGAAGCTATTTCATTATGTCCTGATACGTGTCTATGATTCCTGAAGTTCTATTTGATATAATCCATAGTGATATTCGAGGGTACTTGACCCAGTTGTCTTTGATTCTCAAGTGTTAGTTCATTCTAATTATTCTATTGAGTCTCAGATGATGATTTAGTTTGCATATGGTTGCTCATTATTCTGCTCGTGCATGTCGTTAATATATCTTTCACCGAGTCCCGGGCCGAGTATGTTTTCATGCACAGTTTCACTGCATTGTTCACCAAGTCCCTCACTAGAGGGCCAGGTACGTATGTGTATATGATTATGGCACCGAGTCCCATGATGGGCCGGGTATCGTATATGATGACTTTATTCACCGAGTCCCATAATGGGTCGGGTATGGTATATGATATAGACATGCATGATTCTCATCTCGTAAGGCCTGTGCATTGGTATCTTTGATTATCATACTTGCCTCCTATATCTTTTATTCAGTTATGAATTTCTTTATTGTATTTCATGCTTTATATACTCAGTACATATCTCGTACTGACCCCCTTTCTTCGGGGGGCTGCGTTTCATGCCCGCAGGTACAGACACTTGGTTTGGTGATCCTCCTGCTTAGGACTTTTGCTCAGCTGTTTTGGAGAGCTCCATTGTTCCGGAGCCTAGATTATTTTGGTACAGATCTTTTGATGTAAACTTATGCATATCCATGGGTATGGCGGGGCCCTGTCCCATCATATTTCACTTGTAGACTCTTAGAGGTCTGTAGTCATATGTGGGTTGTATCTGACTGTGTCGATATGGTTTGTTCTGGATATTCTCGTATATAGTGGCAACCTTGTCGGCTTGCGTATTGTGTTATGTTGTGGTTAGCCGTGACTCCTCAGGAGACAGGTTTATGATATGTGGCGTTATGAGTCTTTCATTTGTTTTTACAAGTTTCCATATTGTCCTTAGTTTCAGTATGACTATATCTAACAGGTTCGTATACGAGTGTTATGTCCCGTGTTTTCGTATAATTGGAAATCGAGAAATAATTGCGATTTGTGTGTTAAAAAGGAAATGATTTAATTTTTGTGAATATGACTATGTTGGTTGTGAAATCTTTAAATGCTAAGACCTCGGGAAAGGCCAAGGGTAAATTTGGAACTTCGTAAATTAGTTTCGGGAATTTCAAAACGGGGCATTTTAAGAATTGGGCCCAAGAAATTACAATGCAAATGAAGCCCAAACAAATGAAGGGGGGGCCGGCCATAGTAGTGGCCCAAGCCCATTTTTAAAGGGGCATGTGCTATGCACATGACCCCTAAAGTAGATATATACATGGATTACACTTGAACTTATCACAAAATTAGAAAAAAAATCAAGAACTCACCAAAAAGGGGTTCGGCCGAAGTGAAAAAAGGAAAAGAAGAGAAAAAATCCAAGCTTGTGTGGTGATTCAAAAATCTTGGTTTCTACATATTTGTGAAGTACTTAAGACGCTCTCCGACGTGGTATAAATAGTTTGGCACGGGGACGACGTTTTCGACAAGTCGGGTTTTCAAGGAAAGGTAAGAATTTTGCCCCTTTTATGTTATAGAATTGATGTGAATGTGTTAAGCATTGGAAGTAGATGGAGATCCCGTAATTTTAACGTAAATAGAAAGTCGTGGGTGTGTGTGTGTAGTGTGTTTGGCCGTGAGTTATGGAAGGAAAGAAATGGTTTGAATTGATCTTGTTTAAGTTGGCATAATGTGTTGTTGTGACCTTTAGATCGTAATTGATTGATTGTTGAATTAAATTGGCGGTGGAAAACGAATTCGGATATTATCGGAAAGTGTATATCCTTGGTATTCTTATGTATATCAATGTATATTTTGGGGTGCTATAGACTTTAGATATGAATCTATATCGATGTTGACGAATTCGGATTGAAACGACGTTAGTTAGAATGTTCGTCGTGAATTTTAATGTTTTGAAGAATTATGGAACTAATGGATTTTGGTGCAATTTCGTGTATGGTTTGAATTGTAATGAGAATGTGGTTGTATAAGTTTGAATGTGGGAATGAATACAAATAGGTAGATATAGAATTGGAATTTTGAAAGTTTGAATGGAAAGTTGCCAACTTAAGAAATCATGTAGGACTTTGAAGCTAGAGTGAATTGATTGTTGTTTACATTGTTTGGTTGATGTGTGGGCTGTTGTGGTTGGTTAATTTGAGCCGAGCTACGCCTCGGGGATGTTAGATTTATAGGGGAAATGCTGCCGAAATTTCGGTAGGCAAATATGGAGTTAAAGGCATTTTTGAGCCTAAGAATCTCAATTGGTAACTTTGACCATTTGCAGATTTTTGACGAAACGGGACGGACTTTTGGAGGAGCTTACGACATCTGAGAGGTATGTTAAGCTTCCCAATTCTTTATTTGGCATATCTTAGTGTGTTAGTTGAATATGAGACCTTCCGGAGCATTTCTGCTCCTCGAAACCCGATCCACAGGAAAGTTACTATTCATTCAATTCGATTGAAGCCTAAAGGCTCCCTTTTGGCTAGAATGCCATTATTCGTCCGAAACCTATCGAAATGTGGTCGGGTAACCTAGAAATGATTATGTATGACCCTTGGCATATTACTGCTCGTAAAAAAATATGTTCGCCACCTCACTTCGACTCGAGGTGGGTCCGCTACCCCGAAAGGCCCGATTTGCCCTTCGGGCCATCTTTGAGAATAGAGTTTAACGTACCACTTCTGATCTTTGGAACATCCTTCCACGGGGTATGTTTGGACTATCCTATGCACTAATCCAGGTTTTGAACTATATGGACCATTTTGGAATCGTTTTGCAAAATGAAACCTTATGTCGACTAAGTATTCGACTATTTTGTAATAGGATATGATTTATGAGTTTACTTTGTTTTGAAACACTATTTTGAAATACGATTTGCATTTGTTTGCTCACGACTCCGCTCGTGCCTTATTATGACTTCGTTCACCGGTTCCCGGGCCGGTTTTGATTCGTGCGTTTTATGATAATTCGGCCGTATGCTGTGTTACGGTTCCCAAGGCTTCGCCATAGGGCCGGGTTCCGTTTGGAGTTATGCTGTGATATGGCTCGGGATGCGATACGCTCACCGATGATTATGATTATGTTCGGGGATGTACGGAGATTTGAAACCTTCTGGTGTTATGCTGTGTGTGGTGCCAGCGTCGGAGTGGCGACCACGTTCTTAAGCGTTTGCATGATTTTATTTGCATAAAATATATGTATATGATTCCGATACAGATTTTGACATACCAGTTTGTACCCCACTTTGACATTTGATTTGCTTTCGGTTTTGATCTATAATTCTGTACTCCGTGCTTTACATACTCAGTACATATTTCGTACTGACCCCCTTTCTTCGGGGGCTGCGTTTTATGCCCGCAGGTGCAGACATCGGTGATCCTCCGCAGTAGGCTTCACTTCTTGCTTTTCGGAGTACTCTTACTGGGTCCGGAGTCCACTCTTGGTACAGACTCCTCTACTCTGTATATACTTTGTATATTTGACAGTTTGGGTACGGCGGGGCCCTGTCTCGCCTTATGTTATGTTTTGAATTCGTAGAGGCCTGTAGTCATCTTTGTGGGGCGAGGGTCCTATGTGTTTATCGTCTGATTTTGCTTTCGGGTCTTAAAGCGGTCTGTTTGATATGATGGCCCCAAATGGCCCTTTTGTATATATTTGTATTTTGACCGGCGATGTCTATTCCGCCGCTTTGTTTGAGTTTGATTTGATATGACCGTTTAAGACATATTTTCGATATAAATTATGTTTGATATAACTTCTTGAAAATTCTGAACTAAGTTTGGATTCGGAAATGAATATGCGATTTGGTCTGGGTACCCAGGTAGGGTGCCAGTCGCGGCCCACGGGGCTGGGTCGTGACAAAAGTGGTATCAGAGCGGTTTGTCCTCGGAATGTCTACATGCCGTGTCTCGTAGAGTCTTGTTTATCGATGTGTTGTGCACCACATCTATAAACGGGAAGCTACAGGGCATTTAGGATGTTACTTTCTTTGTAATCTTAGATCGTGCGATAGAGCTGTGCTATTAGGATGATTTTGATCTGACTCGCCTTCGTGTTTGCAGTGATGCCTCCGAAGAAGGCAACGGCGGCCCAGAAGGGCAAGGCGAGGATTGGAGAGACTAGCCAGGCACAGCGAGCTACCCGGGCTCGTGTCTATGATTTGCCCGAGGATGTGCCTCATTCTGAGGGGTCTGCTACACCCCCACTAGTACAGCCTGGAGCAGGACCTTCGGCAGCTCCAGAGGTCCGTGTACCCGCACCTGAGACTCCAGCCCCTCAGCCAGGGGCGGAGGATAGGACCCTGAGGGAGGCTGTACACCTGTTGACTACACTGGTAGCAGGACAGGCTCGCAGGCGCGGGCGGAGGGACGACGATGATGATGACAGGCGGGACAGCCTGAGAGTTCGGGAGTTTTTGCTATGTGGCCCTCCAGAGTTCTTCGGGTCTAAGCCCGACGAGGACCCCCACGACTTTATTCGGGGGATGCGACGCTCACTGGACTTGGTCAGGGCTTCAGAGACCGAGTCAGTTGAGCTGGCTTCGCACCTGCTTCGAGATGTGGCTACCCACTGGTACGAGACTTGGGAGCTGTCTAGAGGAGAGGGTGCCCCTCCAGCCACTTGGGATCAGTTTGTGACAGCATTCACCCGCCACTTTTTGCCCCCAGAGTTACGGCGGGCACGGGCTGATCGATTCTTACGTCTGCAGCAGAGGGGTCGGAGTGTTCGCGAGTATAACCTTGAGTTTGATTCTCTGGCCCGATATGCACCGGCCGTGGTAGCAGATATGTCCGATCGGATGCACAGATATGTTATGGGATTGAACCGGTATTTGGTTGATAGTTGTATGGCAGTGTCATTGCAGGCAGACATGGACATTTCCCGGCTTCAGGCCTATGCGATGGGTATGGAGGACCGTCGCAGATCTGATCCTGCTGGCAGAGATCGAGACAGGAGGCCGCCCAAGAGGGCTAGATCCGTGGGTTATTCAGGGGATTCTCGAGGCGGACAGCCTCAGCAGCAGCAGCAGTCTGACAGATATTTTCCTCCTTCCGGCCGGGGTACTCAGTCAGGTAGCCGGAGATTCGATAGTACAGGACCGTCTGGGGCCGGTCAGAGCTCCAGAGTGGCAGGTTCATAGGTACCCAGGGGTCCCAGCCAGGCCAGACCACCCAGACCCCGTTGTCCTCATTGCGGGAAGTCTCATCCCGGGGAGTGTTACCAAGCGACTGGAGCTTGCTTTTCGTGTGGTGGTCAGGGCCACTTTAGGAGAGATTGTCCATTGGCTAGCGGTTCTGGTAGTGCTGCTCAGCAGACAGGGTCAGCCGCCGGTTCTTCTTCTGTTCCATCAGTTGCACGCCCTGGAGGGCGAGGTATTTCAGCACCGGCAGGACGCGGTCGAGGCCGCGGTGGCACTTCAGGTTCTAGCGGTCCCTCGAACCGCATATATGCTTTTCCCAGCCGCCAGGATCAGGAGGCTTCGCCAAATGTCGTCACAGGTACATTGCTGGTTTTCTCCAGATCTGTATATGCATTGATTGACCCTGGCTCTACTTTATCATATATTTCCCCGCTCGTTGCTAGTAAGATTGGGATAGTGTCTGAGCCTATAAAACCATTTGAGGTAGCTACGCCAGTTGGGGATTTTATTATAGCGAGGCAGATTTATAAGGATTGTTCTGTGACCATTTATGATCGTAGCACTAAGGCTGATTTGATAGAGTTAGACATGCTTGAGTTTGACGTCATTATGGGCATGGACTGGTTGTCTTCCTATTATGCTAATGTCGACTGCCAGAAAAAGGTAGTCTGTTTTCAGTTTCCAGGGGAACCAGTCATAGAGTGGTTCGGATCTACAGCATCGCCGAGGGGTAAGTTTATTTCATACCTCAAGGCTAAGAAGATGATCCAGAAGGGGTATATCTATCATTTGGTTCGTGTGCACGATACTGCCGCGGAGGTACCTACCCTTCAGTCTGTTCCGGTCGTCAGCGAGTTTCCAGATGTTTTTCCTGACGAGCTTCCTGGCCTTCCGCCTGAGCGGGAGATTGATTTTTCTATTGAGTTGATGCCGGATACGCAGCCCATATCTATTCCTCCGTACAGAATGGCACCAGCTGAGTTGAAGGAGTTGAAGGAGCCGCTGAAAGATTTGCTGGATAAGGGCTTTATTAGACCCAGCACATCACCCTGGGGAGCACCGGTACTGTTTGTCAGAAAGAAAGACGGGTCGTTGCGGATGTGTATCGACTACCGGCAGCTGAATAAGGTGACTGTTAAGAATAAATATCCCCTCCCCCGGATTGATGACTTGTTTGACCAGCTGCAGGGTGCTAGACACTTTTCAAAGATAGATCTGCGTTCTGGTTATCATCAGGTGCGAGTACGGGAGTCAGATATCCCGAAGACTGCTTTCAGGACTCGGTACGGGCATTATGAGTTCAGAGTTATGTCTTTCGGGCTGACTAATGCTCCAGCAGTATTTATGGATCTGATGAACCGGGTATTTCGGCCTTTCCTGGATACGTTTGTTATTGTGTTTATTGATGATATCCTGATTTACTCGCGATCAGTCGAGGAGCATTCAGATCATTTGAGGACGATACTTGGCATCCTCCGTCAGCAGAAGTTATATGCTAAATTCTCTAAGTGTGAGTTCTGGTTGACTTCTGTGGCATTCTTGGGCCATATTATCGGCGCAGATGGTATTCGGGTTGACACGCAGAAGATTGAGGCTGTGCAGAATTGGCCCAGGCCTACTACACCGACAGAGGTGCGTAGTTTTCTTGGATTGGCTGGGTATTACCGCAGGTTCGTGGAGGATTTCTCTTCTATTTCAGCACCACTGACGAGGCTTACCCAGAAAGCAGCAAAATTCCAGTGGACAGATGCTTGCGAGCGCAGCTTTCAGATGCTGAAGGAGAGATTGATTACAGCACCAGTTTTGGCTCTTCCAGAGGGATCTGACGGGTATGTTGTCTATTGTGACGCCTCTGGTATTGGGATAGGATGTGTATTGATGCAGCACGGTCGAGTCATAGCCTATGCTTCCCGGCAGCTCAGACCGCACGAGAAAAACTATCCCACTCATGATCTTGAGTTGGCAGCGGTGATTCATGCTCTGAAGATTTGGCGGCATTATTTATATGGGGTCCATGTTGATATCTATACGGACCATAATAGTCTCCAGTATATTTTCAGACAGAAGGAACTAAATTTGCGGCAGCGGAGATGGCTTGAGTTACTAAAGGATTACGACGTTCATATTCTGTACCATCCGGGGAAAGCCAATGTGGTAGCTGATGCGCTTAGCCGCAAGTCCGTGGGCAGTCTGGCTGATGTTCCATCTGATAAGAGAGATTTGGTTCGTGATATTCATTAGCTGGCCAGCCTCGGAGTTCGTTTGGTGGATTCTGGAGATTCTGGGATTTCTGTTCGTCCAGTTGCTGAGTCATCTATTATTCAGGAGGTAAAGCAGCGCCAGTTTGAGGATCCTCTTTTGATTCAGTACAGAGATGTGGCCCTTAGTAAATCAAAGACTCAGTTTGAGATCTCGCCTGACGGAGTATTATTATATGACGGCAGATTCTGTGTACCGGACGTTGCGGGCTTACGGCGGCAGATTATGGGCGAGGCCCATAATGCACGGTATTCTGTTCATCCTGGTTCCACTAAAATGTATCGGGACCTCAGGTGTTTGTATTGGTGGGACGGCATGAAGAAAGATATTGCTGAGTTTGTTAGTCAGTGCCCGAACTGCCAGCAAGTTAAGATCGAGCATCAGAAGCCCGGTGGATTATTACAGGAGATGGAAATTCCAGCCTGGAAATGGGAGATGATTAATATGGATTTCGTTGTTGGACTACCGCGCACTCCACGCAGGTACGACTCTATCTGGGTTGTTGTTGACAGGCTAACGAAATCAGCCCATTTCCTTCCGGTTCGGACTACTTATTCGGCTGAGGACTATGCCAGATTGTATATCAGAGAGATAGTCAGACTTCACGGAGTCCCGATATCTATTATTACTGACCGAGGTACCCAGTTTACAGCAAATTTCTGGAGGTCATTTCAAGAGGGATTAGGGACTCAGGTGAGTCTCAGTACAGCTTTTCACCCTCAGTCCGACGGGCAGGCCGAGCGCACTATTCAGACGCTCGAAGATATGTTGCGGGCCTGCGTTATTGATTTCAGGGGCAGCTGGGATGATCATTTGCCGCTTATTGAGTTTGCCTATAATAACAGTTATCACTCCAGCATTCAGATGGCTCCGTACGAGGCCCTTTACGGCAGGAGATGCAGGTCTCCTATTGGCTGGTTCGACGTGGGCGAGACTAAGTTGATTGGGCCAGATGTGATCCAGGAAGCTGTAGATAAGGTAAAGCTTATTCGAGAACGATTATTGGCTGCTCAGAGTCGACAGAAAGCTTATGCAGATAGACGACGTCAACCGTTAGAGTTCCGGATTGGCGACTGGGTATTCCTGAAGGTGTCGCCCATGAAGGGTGTCATGAGATTCGGTAGAAAGGGTAAGTTGAGCCCCCGGTACATTGGGCCGTATCAGATCGTGCGAAAGATAGGCGAGGTCGCCTATGAGCTAGATTTACCATCCGACTTGGAGGCCGTACACCCGGTGTTTCATGTGTCTATGTTGCGGAAATGCATTGGTGATCCTGCCAGGATATTCCCAGTTGACGACATTCAGGTGACGGAGCAGTTATCTTATGACGAGCAGCCTGTATCTATTCTGGATCGACAGGTGCGGAGACTACGCACTAAAGAAGTGCCCTCCGTCAAAGTCCTGTGGCGCAACAATAATCGGGAGGAGATGACTTGGGAGGCGGAGGACGAGATGAAGAAGAAATATCCCCACTTGTTCCCGACATCCACAGGTAATCTAATTTCTTTTTCAGTTTGTTGTGTTGATTGATAAAATTATGTATGTCATTATTAAAAAGGGACACTCCTGCCTTGATCATAAGACCTTATAAGATTAATCTAACATTCGGGGACGAATGTTCTTAAGGGGGGGAGAATGTTATGTCCCGTGTTTTCGTATAATTGGAAATCGAGAAATAATTGCGATTTGTGTGTTAAAAAGGAAATGATTTAATTTTTGTGAATATGACTATGTTGGTTGTGAAATATTTAAATGCTAAGACCTCGGGAAAGGCCAAGGGTAAATTTGGAACTTCGTAAATTAGTTTCGGGAATTTCAAAACGGGGCATTTTAAGAATTGGGCCCAAGAAATTACAATGCAAATGAAGCCCAAACAAATGAAGGGGGGGCCGGCCATAGTAGTGGCCCAAGCCCATTTTTAAAGGGGCATGTGCTATGCACATGACCCCTAAAGTAGATATATACATGGATTACACTTGAACTTATCACAAAATTAGAAAAAAAATCAAGAACTCACCAAAAAGGGGTTCGGCCGAAGTGAAAAAAGGAAAAGAAGAGAAAAATTCCAAGCTTGTGTGGTGATTCAAAAATCTTGGTTTCTACATATTTGTGAAGTACTCAAGACGCTCTCCGACGTGGTATAAATAGTTTGGCACGGGGACGACGTTTTCGACAAGTCGGGTTTTCAAGGAAAGGTAAGAATTTTGCCCCTTTTATGTTATAGAATTGATGTGAATGTGTTAAGCATTGGAAGTAGATGGAGATCCCGTAATTTTAACGTAAATAGAAAGTCGTGGGTGTGTGTGTGTAGTGTGTTTGGCCGTGAGTTATGGAAGGAAAGAAATGGTTTGAATTGATCTTGTTTAAGTTGGCATAATGTGTTGTTGTGACCTTTAGATCGTAATTGATTGATTGTTGAATTAAATTGGCGGTGGAAAACGAATTCGGATATTATCGGAAAGTGTATATCCTTGGTATTCTTATGTATATCAATGTATATTTTGGGGTGCTATAGACTTTAGATATGAATCTATATCGATGTTGACGAATTCGGATTGAAACGACGTTAGTTAGAATGTTCGTCGTGAATTTTAATGTTTTGAAGAATTATGGAACTAATGGATTTTGGTGCAATTTCGTGTATGGTTTGAATTGTAATGAGAATGTGGTTGTATAAGTTTGAATGTGGGAATGAATACAAATAGGTAGATATAGAATTGGAATTTTGAAAGTTTGAATGGAAAGTTGCCAACTTAAGAAATCATGTAGGACTTTGAAGCTAGAGTGAATTGATTGTTGTTTACATTGTTTTGTTGATGTGTGGGCTGTTGTGGTTGGTTAATTTGAGCCGAGCTACGCCTCGGGGATGTTAGATTTATAGGGGAAATGCTGCCGAAATTTCGGTAGGCAAATATGGAGTTAAAGGCATTTTTGAGCCTAAGAATCTCAATTGGTAACTTTGACCATTTGCAGATTTTTGACGAAACGGGATGGACTTTTGGAGGAGCTTACGACATCTGAGAGGTATGTAAAGCTTCCCAATTCTTTATTTGGCATATCTTAGTGTGTTAGTTGAATATGAGACCTTCCGGAGCATTTCTGCTCCTCGAAACCCGATCCACAGGAAAGTTACTATTCATTCAATTCGATTGAAGCCTAAAGGCTCCCTTTTGGCTAGAATGCCATTATTCGTCCGAAACCTATCGAAATGTGGTCGGGTAACCTAGAAATGATTATGTATGACCCTTGGCATATTACTGCTCGTAAAAAAATATGTTCGCCACCTCACTTCGACTCGAGGTGGGTCCGCTACCCCGAAATGCCCGATTTGCCCTTCGGGCCATCTTTGAGAATAGAGTTGAACGTACCACTTCTGATCTTTGGAACATCCTTCCACGGGGTATGTTTGGACTATCCTATGCACTAATCCAGGTTTTGAACTATATGGACCATTTTGGAATCGTTTTGCAAAATGAAACCTTATGTCGACTAAGTATTCGACTATTTTGTAATAGGATATGATTTATGAGTTTACTTTGTTTTGAAACACTATTTTGAAATACGATTTGCATTTGTTTGCTCACGACTCCGCTCGTGCCTTATTATGACTTCGTTCACCGGTTCCCGGGCCGGTTTTGATTCGTGCGTTTTATGATAATTCGGCCGTATGCTGTGTTACGGTTCCCAAGGCTTCGCCATAGGGCCGGGTTCCGTTTGGAGTTATGTTGTGATATGGCTCGGGATGCGATACGCTCACCGATGATTATGATTATGTTCGGGGATGTACGGAGATTTGAAACCTTCTGGTGTTATGCTGTGTGTGGTGCCAGCGTCGGAGTGGCGACCACGTTCTTAAGCGTTTGCATGATTTTATTTGCATAAAATATATGTATATGATTCCGATACAGATTTTGACATACCAGTTTGTACCCCACTTTGACATTTGATTTGCTTTCGGTTTTGATCTATAATTCTGTACTCCGTGCTTTACATACTCAGTACATATTTCGTACTGACCCCCTTTCTTCGGGGGCTGCGTTTTATGCCCGCAGGTGCAGACATCGGTGATCCTCCGCAGTAGGCTTCACTTCTTGCTTTTCGGAGTACTCTTACTGGGTCCGGAGTCCACTCTTGGTACAGACTCCTCTACTCTGTATATACTTTGTATATTTGACAGTTTGGGTACGGCGGGGCCCTGTCTCGCCTTATGTTATGTTTTGAATTCGTAGAGGCCTGTAGTCATCTTTGTGGGGCGAGGGTCCTATGTGTTTATCGTCTGATTTTGCTTTCGGGTCTTAAAGCGGTCTGTTTGATATGATGGCCCCAAATGGCCCTTTTGTATATATTTGTATTTTGACCGGCGATGTCTATTCCGCCGCTTTGTTTGAGTTTGATTTGATATGACCGTTTAAGACATATTTTCGATATAAATTATGTTTGATATAACTTCTTGAAAATTCTGAACTAAGTTTGGATTCGGAAATGAATATGCGATTTGGTCTGGGTACCCAGGTAGGGTGCCAGTCGCGGCCCACGGGGCTGGGTCGTGACAATGAGTGTCCAGTTCGGGCACTAGTCATGGCCCATGGGGTTGGGTCGTGACAAAAGTGGTATCAGAGCAGTTCATCCTCGGAGTGTCTACAGACCGTGTCTAGTGGAGTCTTGTTTATCGGTGTGTTGTGCACCACATCTATAAACAGGAAGCTACAGGACATTTAGGATTTCACTTTTCCTTCTTACTCTAGAAGATCGTGCGATAGAGCTATTTTATCAGGATAATCCCTCTATAACAAATTATTACAACTATGCCTCCAAAGAAAGCGACAGCTGCACAGAAGGGCAAATCGGTAGTAGGAGATACTAGTCAGACCCGGAGAGTTACTAGGGCCCGTGCCCAGTCTATGCCTGAGATTGTACTCCAGTCAGCGAGCTCTACTACACTGCAACCTCCAGAGGAGCTTAGAGCAGCAGCAGCTCCAGTTTAGGCGGTAGCCCCACCGCCAGGTCCCGAGGCCCCAGTACTTGAGCCTCCAGCTCCCCAGCCAGGGGCAGAGGATAGGGCCATGAGAGATACAGCTCAGCTGCTGACCAGATTAGTGGCAGGGCAGGCTCGCAGGCATGGACTAGGAGTTGACCATGCGGATAGATCTGATAGTTTTAGGGCTCGTGACTTCTTAAGTTGTAATCCTCCAGAGTTTTTCGGGTCAAAGCCCGAGGATGATCTGCAGGAGTTTATTCGGCAGATGCAGCGTACATTGAGGATAATTAGGGCTTCTGAGACCGTGTCTATTGAGTTGGCTTCGTATCGGTTGCGAGATGTAGCTGTTAATTGGTATGAGTCTTGGGAGTTATCTAGGGGTGAGGGTGCTCCTCCAGCGGTATGGGATGAGTTTGTAGAGGCCTTCCTTGGCCACTTCCTGCCTCCAGAGATGAGGCGAGCTAGAGTTGATAGATTCTTACATTTGAGGCAGAGTGGCAGGAGCGTTCGAGAGTACAGTCTTGAGTTTGATTCATTGGCTAGATATGCGCCTACTATAGTAGCTGATATGGCTTATAGAGTGCATCGTTATGTAATGGGACTGGATCGTTACTTGATTGATGGCTGCATGGCAGTGGCTCTTCAGCCAGGTATGGATATTGCTCGGGTACATGCATATGCACAGGGGATAGAGGATCGACACAGAGGACGTCAGCCAGATAAAGATTGCGACAGAGGCCAGCATAAGAGGGCTAGATCGGCTGGCTATCCTGGTGAGTTTCGAGGCAGGCAGCCTCAGTAGCATTTTAGATATTCTTCCCAGCCAGCACGGAGTGCACCACCACAGTTCACAGGTAGGAGATTTGATAGCATAAGGTATTCAGGTGTCACACCCTCATCTTGATAGGGCATGATGGGCACCCGACTCCCTTCAGAGTCGAGCGAACCCTTAAACATTCGCTTTACGAAAACCTGTCATTTCAAAAACTTTTAAACACATGAAACTTTTCCAAATAGAGGTCATTATCTTTATACAAATTATAAAAAACTTTCAATCAATTACGTACTTTTTACCAACTGCAATCATCTAAAAATACATACTCTTTTAACATCTATAAATGATTCGCACTTCTCGACGCCTTATCCACAGGACACTGTCTGCAAAGTCTCTAACACATACAAAACACCATAACAAAGGTACTCGACTCGGCAATACTCCGAACTGAGATAGAGCTCGCCAATCCCGCTGGAATACCTTCTAGCAAAATCTTCTACTCACCTGGGTGTACCTGCGTGGCATGAAACGCAGCCCCCGAATAAAGGGGGTCAGTACGGAATATGTACTGAATATGTAAAGCGGGAATAAATGATAACCATCGCATAATTTAGGAAAGAAGAAATCATAACCAACCCAATACCTGCAGCCTTCGCTGGAAGAAACGTAAATATTTGCAATCTAACTAACATTTTCAAAATAAGTAATGTAATCTAACACACCTCCTTTAAGTGAATAATGCAATGCAAGACACGTGCCGCTTCCGGCAAATTAATGATGGCCCCTTCGGGCAGCCGCTTCCGGCTCTATATTAATGATGGCCCCTTCGGGCAGCCGCTTCCGGCTCTATATCAATAATGGCCCCTTCGGGCAGCCGCTTCCGGCTCAACATCAATAGTGGCCCCTTCGGGTAGCCGCTTCCGGCTCTATATCAATAATGGCCCCTTCGGGCAGCCGCTTCTGGCTCAACATCAATAGTGGCCCCTTCGGGCAGCCGCTTCCGGCTCTATATCAATAATGGCCCCTTCGAGCATGAATGCAAATATGCAAATGTATGGAAATCTCTTTTAAAGAAAATCCATAACATAAACTAAGGCCACGTGTCACATAGCACACTCAGACATAAACTGAGGCCATAGCGCACCCAGGCGTAAGTTGAGGCCATAGCTCACTCAGGCACGAGCTGAGGCCATATATCATATAGCACACTTAGCTACGTCATGAAGTCATCTAGTGACTTAGGCTTGAAAATCTCGCACCCCCTTCGGAGTGGTTTTTGGAAAGTCTAAATAATAAAATCTCGCACTCCCTTCGGAGTGGTTTTGAGAATCGACTTTATGTTTCCTTTAGTACAAAACTAGTTTTCTTGAAATCATTAGTAAACCACAAACACGTTTCAAGTAAATTCGAGTTAGTCTACGAAAGTTACGAGCTTTTGAAGTACGGAACCTTCTAAAAACATTTCATAAGCCATATTTCGAAATTCAAGTATTATTCATATTAGGAAACTTCTGAATAATGTTTTGGACCAAATCAAATAGGGACCTTAAGATCATATTTAAGTGTCAAAATATTCATCAAAGACTTTAGTCATATCGATTTTCTTTCGAACAACATTCGGAAATATACCCACTAAAATCTTTGAACGTCATGTATATACATATCAAACCATATGGAGTACTTATGGAAATCAAAGACATCGGCCATCCTAGTGGCGCTAAGAATAGAATTTTCCTTAGAATCATACATATACGTTATTTGTTCATTTCATAAAGGTCATGTCAAAAGAAAGAAAGGTAGGCTCTACATACCTGTCAGTGACTTAGTCGTGGATCCTTTTCGCCTCGTCGCCCTTTTAGCCTATTTATATAAAAGTAACGTTATCGTTAGTAACTATATTTTCTAGTCCACAATTCTATAACCCATTTCTTATTGAACCTATATTTTAGTTTATATATCCCCATTTAGGGTTTTTTTATTATCTAAAAATCTAGCGAAAATCCGACAGCACTTCCCCTATACATTCGCCTATCGCAAATTTTCAATCGCCCTCCTGTTGACACAGAAATACCAACAACAACATATGGATACAATCATATCTTCAATTCCTTCAATTCAACGAAAACAACATCATATTCACATCAACAAAATTCCAACTTTAACTTTCTAATCTTTTCGCCATATAATCCATTATAATAACAACCACATTACTAATTAAACTTCATTTACCATAGCTAGTTTAAATTGGCCCCATACGGCTCAAACTCCACTTCCATATCAACATACACAACTCTTGCAATTTCTTCCACATCCACCAATTCATACAAACACTAATCATCTTCTAAAATATGTAGGAAAATATTAAACCTTACCTTAATAGTAGCGCCGTGAATAGTGAATAGTAGCCCGCCGTGAATAGTAGCCCGTGAACAGTTGCCGTCGTGAACAGTTCGCCGTGAACAGTGCCCGAACCTCTCTCTCAATTCTCTATCCACAAGATAAAAAAATGATCTTTTGTTGCTGAATATTTCTGGAAATATTGGGAACTTTTGTGCTGAAAAAAATGAGATTTTTGTCCCTTAAAAAGGAATGCTGAAGTCGGTTTCACTGTAGCTACAGACTGTAGCAGTACTGTAGCGGTACTGTTGCAGTACTGTAGCAGTACCGCGGGAATGCTGTTTCTGCATCGACAGTTCAGTTTGTAACGTTTATAATTCCCTATTCTGATGTCCTATAAATGAACGGTTTGTTGCATTACAAACTAGACTCAACGAACTTCATTTTAGGATTTTGAAATACCTTAAAACTCCACATATACTATGAGGTATACGCCTCCAAAGTTGACTAAAACCCGTCTCGCGTTTCTCAAATTTTCGTCGAACTTATTTTCTTCAATTTGCTCGATCTCGAAATATTCTGAAATTATCCATACATGGTATTTATCACTTATTGCACTAATAATTGCCATGTTCTCGTGTTTCAAAGTACTTTTTCCCGATTACGACTTACGAGATCGTAATTCACCCGTTTTCTTCGTTGTTACGTACTTTCCATGGCTTGTGCCTTTCAAAGCATCCTGGGATGTCTCCGATACCCCATTACTGCGATGAGGTACATGCCATACTCATGCACTGGAAATGCGAGGTAAAACATCAGGGGCCGGTCAGAGCTCCAAGGCTTCAGGTTCACAGATGAACAGGGGTTCGAGTCAGTCGAGGCCACCTTTGCCTCGGTGTTCTCGGTGTGGTAGGCCCCATTTTGGGGAATGTCGTTGGGTTATAGGTGCTTGTTTTTCTTGTGGCCGTCAAGGCCATATGATGAGGGAGTGTCCCTATATCTGGTGTAAGTAGTATGGCTCAGCCTACTAGGTCGGTTGCTGGTTCATCTTCTTCTGTAGCTATGCGCCCTATGGGACAGGGTATTCAGACACCAGCAGGCCGTGGTAGAGGTCGTGGCGAAGCTTCCAGTTCTAGCGGTCCTTCGAACCGCATATATGCCTTAGCTAGTAGGCAGGATCAGAAGGCGTCACCGAATGTGGTTACAGGTATATTATCGATTTTCTATCGGGACATATATGCATTGATAGATCCAGGCTGCACCTTATCATATATATCTTCCTTTGTTGCTAGTAGAATCGGAATAGAACTTGAGTTGATAGAACCATTTGAGGTAGCCACACCAGTAGGAGATTCTGTTATAGCAAAGCAAGTATATAGAGATTGTTCGGTGGTTATATATTGTCGTCGTACCATGGCAGATCTGATAGAGTTAGATATGACTGAATTTGATGTTATTATGGGTATGGATTGGTTAGCCAATTGGAGGTCATACTTGCAAGTTCCAGGGTTAGAATGGCAATTGCAGGTCATAATTGCAAGCTATAAGGCTTTGGATGCAATTGAAGACCCATGTTGGTATTTTTGCAAAAGAGCCACTTTAGGGCCTTTTGGTGTAATAGGCATTAGTATAAATAGTTCTTTTCATCCATTTGGAAGACTTAGCTTGGATATTGTGTGAATTTATATTTTGAGAGATTTAGTTAATAGATAGTTTGTTTGGTTGATTATTGACTAAGTGTAATTTCTTAGTTGTGCATTGAATTGCAAGTTCCATTGAATTCATATTAGGATGCTCATTTGCGGATTCATTTGAGTCTTTCTCTTTGAATTCAAATTACTTAGGTTCTTAGGGTTGAATCAAATTGGGAGGGATTGGGTTTGATATACCCAATTTTGCCCATAGATTTACTATCATTTGGGTCTAGTATCTATCCTTCTATCTCTTCTTTTCTAATTCATCCAAGTTCCTTTTATTTTATTTTGTTGTTTTTTAATTCTTAGAGTTTCCTTAAGTTGAATCTTATCATTTGGTATCAGAGCCAGGTTAGAAGAGTGTTCTTACATTCTTCAATCCTTGGTTAAAAAAAAATCGAAAATCAGAATGTTGCTGCTTTGTTGTTGGATTTGAGGTTAGAATTGAGTTTGTTACTGTCAACAACCTCTAAATCCGAAGTTACAAGTGATTTGGTTGTTTGAAGTGAATGACCATTGTTGAGCTTGAAGCTTTGAAGAACTCAAGAACTTGAAAAGTGGGTCTTCTGATTCAGTTGAAATTAAAGGTTAAATCCTAGTGGGATTTGTTCTCCATATCAAAGAGAACTTGGATCCGAAATTTGAACGAATTCCGAGTTGATTTGAAGGTAGTTGCAATTTTGAAATTGTTCTTGTGTTCTTGAGGTTGTTCATATCTTCAAAGGAAGAAGGTGACCAAAAAAGAAGTGTTTGATCATCAAATTTTGGGTCAAAAGTTATTTTCTAGCCCAAAAGGGGAAAATACCAGGTTTTGTGGGCCCAAGTACAAGGAAAATTCAGAAAAAGAAGCATCCAAACAAATCCCAAGAGAAAAATTAATGTCACAAAAGTTGGCCGATATGCGACACATGCTAGTAGCACCTGCTAGTCGCAGGTGGTGTAGCATCTTGTGACAGAGAGTTGAACATTTTTGTTTGCATCATCTGCTAGACGCAGATCACCATAGCATGTTGCACCTGCGAGTTGCATGTGCTGCACAAGTGTAGCATTTTGCACATTTCAGGTTTTTCAATTCTAATTCTCTTTTGATTCCATTCCTAATCCTTTCCTTTGATTCTTACAACTAATTAACAACTAGTAATCGATCTTATTAGTTGCTAATTAGTTCTTGAGTTCGAATTCATTTCGTGCCAATTCTTCTTAAGTTTTCCCATTTATTTCGTTGAAACTTCTTTGGCTCTTGTCCATTTGCTTTGAGTCATCCGTCATTCATCTAAACAAAAATCCATTCTACCACAAAGGATAAGCAACATGTGAATTTGATCGGGCGAGTGATTCATCAACAACTTCGAAAGAGCACGGAGTGTGGTAAGGTTGAGAGTTCAATATGAGTGACGTGAGGCTTTTATTGCTAATCTTGTTCGCTAGTTTTGTAGGTCATCATGTCTAACCAAGGTGATAGGACGCAAGAGGTAGTATATTATGTTGAATGAAGAAACTCTTATGAGAGATTGTAGTTGATAGTTTTAGATTAATATAGATTGTTTGGTTGGTTAACCAAGTGTTACTTCCTCGTTGCGAAGTGAATTGCTTATTTCCATCGAATTCAATGTTGCTCATTTGTGGATTCATTTGAGTCGTTTGTCATTCGAATTGCTTAAGTTCTAGGGTTTGTAAATCCGATTGGAAGGGTTAGGGTTTGATACACCCTTGTCCATAGATTTCTTGCTCTTGGGTCAAGTATCTATCCATCTATCCTCTTCCATTTCTATTCTCCATCCACCTTTTAGTTTGATTTTCTTGTTCTGTTGTTTTTCTAGAGTTTCCTAGGTAGAATCGTATGAACCTAAGGAAACTCTAAGAATTCAAAAACAACAAAATAAAATAAAAGGAACTTGGATGAATTAGAAAAGAAGAGATAGAAGGATAGATACTAGACCCAAAGGATAGTAAATATATGGGCAAAATTGGGTATATCAAACCCAATCCCTCCCAATTTGATTCAACCCTAAGAACCTAAGTAATTTGAATTCAAAGAAAAAGATTCAAATGAATCCGCAAATGAGCATCCTAATATGAATTCAATGGAACTTGCAATTCAATGCACAACTAAGAAATTACACTTAGTCAATAATCAACCAAACAAACTATCTATTAACTAAATCTCTCAAAATATAAATTCACACAATATCCAAGCTAAGTCTTCCAAATGGATGAAAAGAACTATTTATACTAATGCCTACTACACCAAAAGGCCCTAAAGTAGCTCTTGTGCAAAAATACCCACATGGGTCTTCAATTGCATCCAAAGCCTCATAGCTTGCAATTATGACCTCCAATTTCCATTCTAACCCTGGAACTTGCAAGTATCCAATTGCAATCTTAGCCCCATAGTTGCACTTTTATCCATTTTGTGCTTCTAGCCACTTTGCAACTCTTCCAATGCCAACTCCCAAACGTTGTAAATCTGTGAAGTCTTCTCTCCAATCTCCTCCAAGGCATCCTTTTTCATGAACAAGGCTTGCAATTCTTGAAGTTCTCTTGCTTGACTTCTAGTGAAAGGAGTGCTTGGTGGGTTCATATCACAACAAAACCCAAGAAAACAACTTTATCAACACAAAAAGAGCATTTAGCAACATTAGCATAAAGTTTTTCTTGTCTAAGAACTTCAAACACACATTTCAAGTGAATAACATGCTCATCCATGGTTTTACTATACACCAAAATATCATCAAAGTAAAAAACCACGAATTTTCCAATAAAAGGTTTCATGACATGATTCATCAAACGCATGAAAGTACTAGGAGCGTTAGTGAGACCAAAAGGCATTACCAACCATTCATATCGACCAAACTTGGTCTTGAATGCGGTTTTCCACTCATCTCCGGGTTTCATCCAGATTTGATGATACCCACTCTTAAGATCTACCTTAGAGAATATGCAGGAACCATTCAACTCATCAAGCACGTCGTCAAAACGAGGTATAGGATGGCGATACTTTACCGTTATCTTATTGATGGCTCGACAATCCACACACATGCGCCATGATCCATCTTTCTTTGGCACCAAGATCACGGGCACAACACAAGGACTCATACTTTCTCGCACAACTCCCTTTTCAAGGAGCTCATCCACTTGCATTTGAAGCTCCTTAGTGTTATCCGGGTTGGCTCTATAAGCCGGTTTGTTTGGCAATTGAGACCCCGGGACAAAGTCAATTTGGTGTTCAATTCCCCTCAAGGGTGGTAACCCCTTTGGGAGTTTCGTTGGGAACACATCATCAAATTCCTGCAAAAGAGAAGAGATAGAACTAGGAAAAGAAGGGGTTAGTTCATTAGTGTGCAATGCATAGTCCCTATGCATGAGGAGAATCACTGATTGACGCTCCCCCAATTCCTCCCTAATTTCCCCACAATTCGCCAAAAGAGACACCTTGGTTTCTCCTCTAAGCTCTCCTTTCTTTCCACTCACCTCTTGAGAACTACTCTCCTCTACTCCCCCTTCCCCCACATTCTTCTTTTGCAATGCACTATGACCCTTCTCCTTCAACTCCCTCATTTTGTTATAGATCTCACCCACTTAGGAGGTGGTCATGGGATTCAAGACATGTTTGACACCATTATGGACAAGGGTGTATTGATTAGTTCTCCCATTATGGTTGACAAACCTATCATATTGCCATGGTCGCCCAAGTATAAGATGACACGCTTGCATGGGAACAAAATCACATAACACCTCATCGTGATACTTCCCAACCGTGAATTTGATGATAGCTTGCCAAGTCACCTTCAATTCACCACATTCATTGAGTCATTGAAGTTTGTAAGGGTTTTCATGGCGGGTGGTGGGATTTTTCAAGAAATCAACAAGGGTGGTACTAGCAACATTGGCACAACTCCCACTATAACCGATCATGATGCTAGTTTTTTGGTTAATGATGCACTTGGAATGGAAGAGATTTTCCCGTTGACTTAGGTCATCCATTTCTTTGCTTATCATGGTTCTTCGCACCACATAGAGAGGTACAATAGGCTCATCATCACCTTCAACACCATCCCCTTCACTATCATATTGTTCATTCTCATGATCGCCCTCATCATCTCCCTCCTCACATTCTTCCTCATCCTTACTATAAGTGTCTCTCAAAATAAACGCTCTACGGTTAGGGCATTCACTTGATCTATGACCGAAGCCATGACATTTAAAGCATTGAATAGGAGTTTTCGTACCTCCTTCTTTTGGAGCAAACTTCGGAGGTTGTTTGTCAACTTGCTTCTCACCTTGAGAATTCTTTACAAATGGTTTCTTGGCTTCTTGCATGGGGCCCTTATTCTTTTGCCAATTGGAGGAGGAGGCTCCTCGTTCTTTGTTATTGATTTTGTCTTCCTTGAGACCCTCCTCTATTTCAATAGCCGCTTGAAGGGTTTCTTCAATGCTCCCATAGTTGTGGAGTCTCATTTGGGAGACAATGTCACTATTTAAACTGGCTCGGAACTGAGTCATAGCATTTAACTCATCCTCGTCAAAGTCGATTCTCATCTTGACAATTTGGAACTCATCATATTATTCTTCCATACTCTTTTTGTTTTGCTTTAAAGTACACACCTTCTTAAGTTGTTCTTGTTTGTAGCGTTCGGTGACATACTTACGCCGTATGGCGTCCTTCAATTCATCCCAAGTAGGTGTGGGCGGAAGTCCAATTGTTCTTCTTGCTTTCACTTGAGTTTCCCACCATGTGGAGGCATACCCTTCGAATTGAGCAATGGCATAAGATGCCTTCTTCACATCGGACATGTCATTCGTCAAGAAGATTCTATCACAATGCATCACCCAATCAAGAAATGTATTGGGATCACTACTTCTTTTGAAGGTTGGGAGAGGAACCTTGATGGAATTGAGATTCGTGTCTCGCCCTCCTCCATAACCGTGATTCCCATTGAAATCTCCATCATCATCATAACATTGATGGTCACGATCTTGGTACCTTTCTGTTACATCCCGTGTTTTCATGCGTTGGAAAGCGTGTGAGTTAAATGAAATTAGTAACGGAAGCAAGGTTACCCCTCAATCTTATAAGTGGTTAGGGTGATGGTACAGATGTGTTGTAAATATTAGAAGTTAAACAAATCGAAGAAAATAAGTTTCGTCGAGGTTTGAAAATTATTTGAATGAAATACGGTCCAAGCTATAATATTCCGTATTTTTGGACTAGGAAATTGAACCATCCAACATGAGCAAATTTACCCGAGCCCTGAGGATGTGGTCATATTCAAGCATGAAAATCAAGAACTCGATTTATAAAAGGAATGAAGTCCCGAAATGATTTAAGACAAAAAAAAAGTGTGACGACGATGATTGCAAATAATATTTTATGTGTGGCAAAAGAGGTTATGGACTAGTGCTATATATCATGACCATGGCAATGAGTATATGAAGTGTGTGAAGGATAATTCATTATTTAAGTGAGTTGAGATCAAGAAATTAATTATGGATATAATTGGTTAAATATGAAAATTTTATGGAAGAGAAAGGAATTATTGGATAAGTTTGGGGAAGATTATTGCTTTCCACGTGGATCAAGGTAGCCTAACACTAAGTGGCTTGTATATATGTAAAGGTGATATCTACCAGACCACTAGTCATTCATTCAAGGTGGTGGCAAAATAGGGTGGACCCCACGAACTACTAAATATTTACAACTATTATTTTACTTTGATGTACTTATCTCTTCACATATATACATAGGACAAGCAACGTTTTAGCTAAGTATAGAGTAAATATGTATTTTCCTTCCTCTCAACCTAATTAGGAGAAGTCCTCTTGAGGAGAAAATACGAGCAACAACGCTATTCAATTTTGTTACGGGTTTCGCACACCGCTTCGATCTCGTTGGTCTGTTTCATCGCGTTGTTGAATCCAGGCTTTCTTCGAAGTGAAGTAAGGTGGAAGAAGATTATTTCTTGGCATATGAGGTAAGAATTCTCCTCTACTAGACATATTTGAGTTATCCAAGTCGTATCTACATTGCTAGATGAAAGGAATACGAAAGTTATATCGGAAATCGGATAAATTATTGTTATCGTATGGGTTGTTTGGTGGCTGTTTTGGAAATTGTTGTTGTTGTTGTTAATATAGTTGAGAAATTTCGGAATGAAGATGGGGTTTAAAACTATTGTTTAATTGACAAGCCGAGCTTGCCGCTCGTCGCATTATTGTTTGAATTATTGAAACTATTTTTTTTATATTGTTGAGGGGCTGGATCGATGGGATTAATTGTGATGCTGTTAATATGGTTGTTGGTATTGTTGTTGATGATTTGACCGAGTTGAATTCTCGGGGTTTGTATAAAGGAAATGCTATCCGAATTTCTATAAATGACGTGCTAGCTTAGGGTTGGATTCCTAAGTACCTATAGCTAATGTTTGGTAACTAATGACCTTGTTGTAGATCTTGGGAACCCGAGACTTAAGTTTGGATTAGCTTAAGAAGCGGACAAGGTATGTTAAGGCTATTCCCTTTTCTTCTTTTGGCATGGTCTATATGGAACAAACGGACGACGAACGTATAAACTCCAAAGAAGCTTCTATTCTTAAATACTAGAATGGCTAATGTTCTTGATTTCCAGAAGCTATTCCATTATGTCCTGATACGTGTCTATGATTCCTGAAGTCCTATTTTGATATTATAATCCATAGTGACATTCGAGGGTATTATGCTTTCAGGCTATTCAAAGAGTTTCCGAAATAATCTTATGAGTCTCACTTGCAATCATTTGCTTCTATATATATGTAAAGCTATCCCTTCTTTATTTTTGGCATGAATTACATAAACGAGCGAACGATGAACATACATCACTCCAATGAATTCTAGTTCTCAGCGGTACTTAACATGACAGTTGTCTTTGATTCTCAAGTGTCGGTTCATTCTAATGATTCTATTAAGTCTCAGATGATGATATAGTTTGCATATGGTTGCTCATGATATTCTACTCATGCATGCTATTAATATATCATTCACCGAGTCCCGGGCCGGGTACATATTCGTGCACAGTTTCATTGCATTGTTCACCGAGTCCCTCACTAGAGGGCCAGGTACGGTATATATATGATTATTTCACCGAGTCCCTCGCTAAAGGGCCGGGTACGGTATATATATATGATTACTTCACCGAGTCCCTCACTAGAGGGTCGGGTACGGTATATATTTATATTTCACCGAGTCCCTTACTAAAGGGCCGGGTATGGTATATATTTTACATTTCTAGTCATTGCCTTTGTGGCTACTTACATGGTTATTCTCTGCCTTCGGGGCTATTCATATTACAGGTGGTTTCTCATACTTTCATTATGGCTTATATCTCATTCTTTATGATTACTGCTGCCTTACATACTCGGTACCTTGTTCGTACTGACGTCCCTTTGCCTGGGGGCGCTGTGTTCATGTCACACCCTAGCAATGGTAGGGCATGACGGGCACCCGACTCTCATCAGAGTCGAGCGAACCCTTAGACATTCACTTTATTAAAACCTGTCATTTCAAAAACTTTTAAGAACATAAAAATTTTCCAAATAGAAATCATTATCTCTATAACGATTATGAGAACTTTCAATCAAATAAGTACCTTAACTAATCTAAATCATCTAAAATACATACTCTTTTAAAATCCATAAATTACTCAACTGACATCACTTTGTCGACATCTCGATAAACATACCACAGGACACTGTCTGCAGAAGTCTCTAAGAAGTAAACTGAACATTATGAGTAGGGACACAACCCTCACATACCTATAATCATACATAGATACATGACTTAGGAAAGCTCAAGAATGAGGTGGACTTGCCAATCCCAGTAGACATCCAAGCATCCTAGCTATACACTTAACCTGCCAAACAATTTGGGGATGCAGGCATGAATGCATCGTCCCCAGGCAAAAGGACGTCAGTACGGACAATGTACTGAGTATGTAAGGTGGTAACAAGTCATAATCATAATTTGACTTAGGAGAGAAGAAAACACAATCTAACTCAATACCTGCAGCCTTCGCTGGAAGAAACATAAATGTGCACACGAAGTCTCAAAATAATCTATAAGTAAATTATGAGATCGTCATATGCCGCTTCCGACATGTTAACAGAATGGTCCCTTCGGACAGCCGCTTCCGGCTAGTATCACAATAGTCCCTTCGGACGGCCGCTTCCGGCTTAATAACGATGGCCCCTTCGGGCAGTCGCTTCCGGCTTAATAATGATGGCCCCTTCGGGCAGCCGCTTCCGACTTAATAATTATGGCCCCTTCGGGCAGCCACTTCCGGCTTAATAATGATGGCCCCTTCAGGCAGCCGCTTCCGGCTTAATAATGATGGCCCCTTCGGGCAGCCGCTTCCGGCTTAATAATGATGGCCCCTTCGGGCAGCCGCTTCCGGCTTAATATCACCATCATATAAACACAAACCCAATTCACAAATATCAATTTCAATTCATATCATAAGTCACTAATAAATTCATCACAATCACATTATTAGCCTTAGTCTTTCATAAGAAGTTATTAAATTTGTATCTCACCAGACTTAGACATACTTCCGGGTTTGAGGGTAGAATTGTTATGAAATTCTTACTACTTATATTCTACTCAAATTCATCTTATTGCCCTACCCAAATAATAAATGATCATATCAATACAAAGGGATGATACTATGGAATGTAAACATAAATCGTAAATGAAATGAAGTAGTAAAATCTCGCACCCCCTTAGGAGTGGTTTTGAAAATCAAACTTTATGTTTCCTTTAGTATAAAACTCATTTCCTCGAAATCATTAATAAAACCATATACACAATGCAACTTGGCACCTTATGGGTGTTCCCTTTGGAATAGAATAGGAGTACAATATCGATAAGCCATCACAAGAAACATTTAGACCTTACTCGTCTAAGAATGGAATCATATGGAGTACATATAGAATGAATAACAACAAGAATCATGCCAAAGGAAGAAATGTTTGCCTTACATACCTTGTCGCTTACGTGATTAGCTTAACTTATGCTTCCAAACACTGGCCCATCCACAATCAAGGTAAAGGAAACCGTGGAAAACTTTAAAAAGGTTCATATACTTCTCTAAGCTCGTAATTAACTTCCGTAAATTCGGGCAGCATTTTCTTGGTAATCTTCGCTTCCCTCTAATTCCAATTCAATTTAACAACACAATCAACAATCAATAACAACAACAACCATCTCATATAAGCCTCTTTAAATTCAAAGCATCAACTCCCAAAGATATACACCAAAACAGCCCAGTACACGCTTTGTATACAATATCTTCATACATTTTATTCTCCCAAATTCAAGAACCGCAACTTGTCAACAACATCAACAACAATATCAACAATAATTTTATATCAATATCCAAATAATTCTATCCATTTAATCATACCAAAACAGCCCCCAAGTCATTTCATATCCAAAAATTATAACCGAACTTTCAACGTCATTTTCTCTATTCTAACCCGTCAAATCCATCAATGATCACGGTAAGAAAATCATTAACATCTTAAACATACCTTATATGAGCAGCCACCACGAAACCAAAATCCCCAAGTTCAACTTTTAGCTTAAAATGACGACGACAACTCGCACTACACTTTATCCTTCACGAGCCTCGGGATTCGGGGCCTCGAACTTGATTGATTCTCCACTTTCTCTCTCTACCTCTCCTCTCTCCCTCTCTAAAAGTTTGTGTACTGCTTGATGTGTAAATGAATGAATTTTTATGACTTTAGCCCTTATAAATGGGTCTTGGGTCAGTTCCCACCGACCTTCAGTCGGGTTGGGCCGAGCCCACTGCCCAGCTTGACCTTTCTGTCTTAAAACGTTTATAACTTTTTATCCCTATGTCGTGTGAAGGCTCACAATATATGGTTGGAAAGGTATTTCAATTATCTACAACTTTGATTTTTGGAGTTTTCCCAAATGCCCAAATAATGATTGGGTTATGGCCTCTCAAATTCAGATCACCCGAAAACGTAACTTAAAAACATATTTTTGGAGATTTTACACTTGGATTTGGCTCAAGGGTCCTTCTTGAGAATTGATAAACTTCCCATGTACTATTCATATACCTTGTCATATATGCCCTTTATAAAATCCCAACATGTGGGCCCCACCTCAGCTTACGGTTACGAGGGCTATATATCTTCTAACGTATCATTCCAATCATATTGTACGAATTCCAAATATCATACTCATGCTATCCTCATGCTAATACAGTAGAATTCCATCCTTTATGCTTGTAGTATCTGCTCCTCAGCTCACATTAAGTCGTCTGCAGCCTTAGTTACGCGAAATTTTCCGGGGCGTGACATCCTTCCCCTCTTAGAAACATTCGTCCTCGAATGTTAAATGAAGACTAATACTCGTATCCAATCCCAATGCTTACTAATATCACTCACCCCTTCACAATTCCTAAGGTCCTTTTCGATACTTATCTTTCCTCTATAAGCTTCAACTTCCCTTAACCTCATTGATGCTTTCAGTTATATTGATTTCTACGAGGGACACATTACTCCTTTCCATGCTTTCAGTTATATTGATTTCTATGAGGGACACATTACTCCTTTCCTCAAACACATATAATCATGTTTCTTTCTCTTCCTTGTTTCAGTCTTTACTTGTTTAAGCTTACTCTTTTGTATACTAACTCACCTCTCGAATGACTCCTTACTTATCATTGCTTCCCCTATTAAGTCTCTTCTCATAATCTTGTCACATTATTCGAATCACATTAATCTTAGTTCATCAACCTTACTTCTAATCCCCGAGAGAACTTAGCTTACCCCTCGACTCACTTCTATATCCTCGAGTAATTTCAGCCTAACTCGCAAACTCATTCGAAACCCATCTTATAACCCTCTTTTCAGTCGATTTACAACTATTATTAACCTTTCATTCTTCAGTTTACACTTGTGTATCTTACTATCATAGCACACATATATATACTGATCACAATAAATTTTAACAAAATTTTGGCAGAACCTCCTCTGTAATTTGTACTACCCACCAGTACACAAATAACCAACAAGCCTCACAGGGTAACAATCAAAATATATCAACATGCCTCACTGAGCCACAATCATATTACAACACCCTATACATACCTGTGCAAATGCTCTTCACAATGGCATTCTGAATTCAATAAGAAGCATACCTTTCTTACTGAAATCCTTAACCTGCAGCACAACTAGCAATCATTAATCATCAGCGAACTTACCTTTCTTACGAGCAATTCCAATTTCGCAACTGTAGCTGTACTTTACAATCACTTAATCGAAATTCGAATCTTAAAGTTAGCGGCAAGGATTCAAGGCCTATAACACAACTCTATAGCACATCTATGATCTGAATGAAGGGAAACCATCCTAGATGCCCTGTAGCGTACTGTTCATAAGTGTGGTCGACAACACACCCATGAACAAGACTCTACCTGACACGACTTTGCAGACAACCCCTAGAATGAACTGCTCTGATACCGCTTTCTCACACCCTAGTAATTGATACAATTCGAGTGGCATCAAGACCTTTTACAAGGAGCCAAGCGAAGGAACTTCAAGCGATGCAAGCATTGTTCATGACGAGGGACATACTTGAATACACTCTAGCACCTTCCCGGGGATTGCAAGTGTTCATGATAGCATGGGAGGATGGTTTAGAGAAGAGGTTTGAAGATGACCATACTTGCAATGTGGCCATCACTTGAAGATTTGCAAATTCAAGCTTTGTTCCCAAAAGAAGACACCCAAACAAGGCCCTAACTTCATTAAGGGTAAAAGTGTAATAGAGTAGTTGTCTTCTTTTGAGCCTTAGTATAAATAGTAGTTTCTTTCATTTAGAAGACTTAGTCTATGTTGAATATTGATATCTTGAAATTGTGAACTCTTTTGAGTGTTGAGAGCTTGCTAAGCTAGAGATTGTGAATCTTGTGAGAGGATTGGTTATTAGGGTATCAAATCCCTATTGGTCATCCTAAGAGTTTGGTGCTCTTTAGTTCCTAAATTAGAGGTCAAGTTAATTCAAGAACTTTGGTTGCTAATTTGGGTCTTGAGTTGTGTCAAATTATCTATCCTTTACTTTTCTTGTCCTTTTTCTTCATTTTCGTTTTGAATATTGTATCAATTGGTATCAGAGCTTAGTTTAGGTTTGTTCTACCAAATCTAATCTTTGGTTTTGATTCAACAAAAAAAATAAAAAAATCCGAAATTCAAAAAAATAAAATAAAAAAACATCAAATTTTCTTGTTGATTTTGTTGAATCTAGTGTTAGATTAGAGTTTCTTAGTGTTTCTAGAGTCTAAATCTTCAATTTCGAATCCATTTGGAGTTAGGGTTTGTGTTCCACCATTGTTGAGCTTCAAAGCTTCAAGAACTTGAAAGTGGGTCTTGTTGGAGAAGGTGAAGTTGAAGGTTGAAACCTATTGGGCTTTGTTCTCTACATTGAAGAGAACTTAAATCCGAAATTTGAGTCAATTTGGAGTTGATTTGAGGGTAGTTGAATTTTTGACTTGTTCTTGTGTTCTTGAACACCTTCAAATCTTCATAAGGAAGAAGACTCTCCAAAGGGCCATTTGATCCAAAAGTTGTCAAATTTTTCTGATTTTTGCGAAAAAAAAAAATCGAATTGGCCCATATGCGACACTACATGCGAGTCGTATGTTGAACCTGCGAGTCGCAGGTTGTGTCGTACTTGATGACAGAAAGTTGGGATTTTGGTGGCAGCATGTGCGACTCGCATATTCCATCGCATGTTGAGCATGCGAGTCGCATCTCGTGTCGCATCCTGTGACAGAGAGTTGATCCTTTGGCTGCCTCATCTGTGAAACGCATATTACCCTTGCATGTTGAACATGCGAGTCGCATGGGATGCACCGGGGTCGTGTTTCCAAGTTATCACTTACCCGGGCCCGAAATTTTAGTTATTTTCCCGATTTTTGCACTCAGTTTTCTTGTGTCTCTCAACTAGTAGTCGTTTAGTAGTTGTTCCTACTTGTGTTTGCTAGTTCTTGTGTCCGCATTTCTTTCGTGGCAATTCTTTCGTGCTTTTTTTTTTTTTTGCAAGTAGACGCATCTCACCATCTCATGTAGAACATGCGAGTCGCACATGGTTTCGCATCCTGTGACAGAGAGTTGACACCTTGGTTGCATCATCTGCGAAACGCATATCGCCCTCGCATGTTGCATATGTGAGTCGCATGTGAAGCACAGGCGTAGCATGTTGCGCATTTCAGGTTTTTTTCAACTTTAATTCTCTTTGATTCCATTTCTCAAAACAAAAATTTCTTGATCCTTAGTTGATGGTCTTGTGTCCCTAATCCTTTGGTAGGGAACAAATTGATACCTTGGATCACTTGGGGCTTCCTGGTCGTGTTTTCAAGTTATCACCTACCCGGGCCCGAAATTTTAGTTATTTTCCCGCTTTTTGCAATTCCATTTTCTTGTGTCTCTTAACTAGTAGCCATTTAGTAGTTGTTCCTACTTGTGTTTTCTAGTTCTTGTGTCGGCATTTCTTTCGTGCAAATTCTTTCGTGCTTTTTTTTTTTTACTTCGTTGTTCATTTCTTGGCTCAAGTGCGTTTGTTTTATTGAGTCGTCCTCGTTCTTCTTGATAACAAGAATCTATTCCGACCAAGAGTTGAATTTGAACCCTTGTGACTAGTCAACATTAACAAGCACACAATCTTTGGCAGAAGCAATTTGTGAGGAAATCAAAGGTGCGCCTACTTGAGCGATTGTGAGTTGATTTTACTAATCTAACGCGTTTGCTTGTTTTGTTGAGTGTCTTAATAGGTACCATGGCTACGGAGGATGAAACTCGAGTTCCCACCGGGGAACTCACACTAGTTGATGTAATGAGAGCCTTACAAGCCTTGAACGATAAGGTGGATAGTATGGGTGGTCGAATGGAAAACATGGGTGGTCGAATGGAAAACTTGGGAAGTAGGGTGGAAGCAATTGAAGGAGGTAGTAGGTAGGTCTCATATTCGCCCCAAGTGCAATACCAAGGTGGCACAAGTGGAGCTACTCGAAGCACTTCACCTAAATTGTCACCCGGCACCTTCCATCATCTATATAACCCCACTCCCCAAAACACTCCTCAAAACACGGCTCTCACCCCACCAAACAACATTCCCATAGGCCAACGGAACAACCCACTCCCACAAGATCAAAACCCAAATGACCCACCCCTAAATGCACCAATACCACCCCAAAACCGTCCAAACATCCAACAACCAAATGAGGAAGAGATAGAGGAAACTATACTTGAGCACGAACATTATGGTGACCAAGGGTGGAGGCCACGAGGACAAGCACAAGGAGGTTATCGAGGGAGGGCTGGAAGGCATGGTCCTAACCCTCACATGGCTTGCAAAGAGGGTACCAAGCTCGTGAAGGGTACCAAGGTCATGACCATCAAGGTTATGATGGCGATGGAGATGTCAATGGGAATCACGGTTATGGGGGAGGGCGAGACACGAGTCTCAATTCCATTAAGGTTACTCTCCCAACCTTCAAAGGAAGTAGTGATCCCGATACATTCCTTGATTGGGTGATGCATTGTGATAGAATCTTCTTGACGAATGACATGTCCGAGGTGAAAAAGGCGTCTTACGCCATTGCTCAATTCGAAGGTTATGCCTCCACATGGTGGGAAACTCAAGTGAAAGCAAGAAGAATTATTGGACTCCCGCCTACACCTACTTGGGATGAAGTGAAGGAGGCCATGCGGCGTAAGTATGTCATCGAACGCTACAAACAAGAACAACTCAAGAAGGTGTACACCTTAAGGCAAAACAAAAAGAGTGTGGAAGAATACTATGATGAGTTCCAAATTGTCAAGATGAGGATCGACTTTGACGAGGATGAATTAAATGCTATGACTCGGTTCCGAGCCGGGTTAAGTGGTGACATTGTCTCCCAAATGACACTCCACAACTATGGGAGCATTGAAGAGACCCTTCAAGCGGCTATTGAAATAGAGGAGGGTCTCAAGGAAGACAAAATCAATAAGTCAAGGGGCTATGTGAGTTCATGGAACAATAACAAAAAATGAGGGGCTTTCTCCTCCAATTGGCAAAAGAATAAGGGCCCCGTGCAAGAAGTCAAGAAACCAGTTGTGAAGAATTCCCAAGTTGAGAAGCAAGTCGACCAACAACCTCCAAAGTTTGCGCCAAAAGAAGGAGGTACGAAAACTCCTATTCAATGCTTTAAATGTCATGGCTTCGGTCATAGAGCAAGCGAGTGCCCTAATCGTAGAGCGTTTATTTTGAAAGACACTTATAGTGAGGATAAGGAAGAATGCGAGGAAGGAGATGATGAGTGCTATCATGAGAATGAACAACATGATAGTGAAGGGGATGGTGTTGAAGGTGATGATAATCCTATTGTACCTGTCTATGTGGTGCGAAGGACCATGATAAGCAAAGCAATGGATGAGCCAAGTCAACGGGAAAATCTTTTCCATTCCAAGTGCATCATTAACCAAAACACTAGCATCATGATCATTGATAGTGGGAGTTGTGCCAATGTTGCTAGTACCACCCTTGTTGATTTCTTGAAACTTACCACCACCCACCATGCAAACCCTTATAAACTTCAATGGCTCAATGAATGTGGTGAATTGAAGGTGACTCGACAAGCTATCATAAAATTCACGGTTAGGAAGTATCACGATGAGGTGTTATGTGATGTTGTTCCCATGCAAGCGTGTCATCTTCTACTTGGCCGACCGTGGCAATATGATAGGTCCGTCAACCATAATGGGAGAACTAACCAATACACCCTTGTCCACAATGGTGTCAAACATGTCTTGAATCCCATGACCCCTTCCCAGGTGGGTGAGATTTATAACAAAATGAGAGAGTTGAAGGAGAAGGGTCATAGCGCATTGCAAAAAAAGAATGTGGGGGATGAGGGAGTAGAGGAGAGTAGTTCTCAAGAGGTGAGTGCAAAGAAAGGAGAGCTTAGAGGAAAAACCAAGGTGTCACTTTTAGCGAATTGTGGGGAAATTAGGGAGGAATTGGGGGAGCGTCAACCGGTGATTCTCCACATGCATAGGGACTATGCATTGCACGCTAATGAACTAACCCCTTCTTTTCCTAGTTCTATTTCTTCTCTTTTGCAGGAATTTGATGTTGTGTTCCCAATGGAACTCCCAAAGGGGTTACCACCCTTGAGGGGAATTGAACACCAAATTGACTTTGTCCCGGGGTCTCAATTGCCAAACAAACCGGCTTATAGAGCCAACCCGGATGACACTAAGGAGCTTCAAAGGCAAGTGGATGAGCACCTTGAAAAGGGAGTTGTGCGAGAAAGTATGAGTCCTTGTGCCGTGCCCGTGATCTTGGTGCCAAAGAAGGATGAATCATGGCGCATGTGTGTTGATTGTCGAGCCATCAATAAGATAACGGTAAAGTATCGCCATCTCATACCTCGTCTTGACGACATGCTTGATGAGTTGAATGGTTCATGCATATTCTCTAAGGTAGTTCTTAGGAGTGGGTATCATCAAATCCGGATGAATCCCGGAGATGAGTCGAAAACCGCATTCAAGACCAAGTTTGGTCTATATGAATGGTTGGTGATGCCTTTTGGTCTCACTAACGTTCCTAGTACTTTCATGTGTTTGATGAATCATGTCATGAAACCTTTTATTGGCAAATTCGTGGTTGTTTACTTTGATGATATTTTGGTGTATAGTAAAACCATGGATAAGCATGTTTTTCACTTGAAATGTGTGTTTGAAGTGCTTAGACAAGAACAACTTTATGCTAATGTTGCTAAATGCTCTTTTTGTGTTGATGAAGTTGTTTTCTTGGGTTTTGTTGTGAGTTCAAGGGGTGTTAAGGTTGATGAATCCAAAATAGACGCTATTAAGAATTGGCCAATTCCTAAATCCATTGGTGATGTTAGAAGCTTTCATGGATTGGCTAGTTTTTATAGACGGTTTGTTATGGGGTTTAGTACCATAGCCGCTCCTTTGACTGAGGTAATCCGAAAGGATAGACCTTTTTCTTGGGGTGTGGAGCAAGCAAAGGCTTTTGAAACTCTAAAACAAATGCTTAGCTCCGCACCGTTGTTGCAATTACCCGATTTTGACAAAATCTTTGAAATTGAATGTGATGCTAGCAAAGTAGGTATTGGTGCCATTTTGATGCAAGACCAAAAACCCATTGCTTATTTTAGTGAAAAGCTTAAGGGTGCGACGTTGAACTACTCCACCTATGATCTTGAATTGTATGCTTTGATTAGAGCTTTGGGTAATTGGCAACACTACTTGTGGCCTAAAGAGTTTGTGATTAGGACCGACCATGAGTCCTTAAAACATCTCAAGGCCCAAGGAAAGTTGAACAAAAGGCATGCTAAATGGGTTGAATTCCTTGAAACCTTCCCTTATGTAATCCAATACAAAAAGGGAAAGGAGAATGTAGTGGCGGATGCCCTATCAAGGAAACATGTTTTGATTAATACCTTGTCTTCCAAATTGATGGGTTTTGAAAGCTTGAAGACATTGTATCCCGAGGACCCCGTCTTTGCCAAAATCTTTCTAGATTGCGAAGAGTGGGAAAGAGAGAGGTGGATTAGGGATAGGTCTTCTACTCCCTATTCTAGGTTTGATGGTTTCTTGTTTAAAAACAAGCGTTTGTGTGTGCCCATGAGCTCTTGGAGGGAATTATTTGTGAGGGAGGCACACAATGGGGGATTGATGGGACATTTTGGGATTGATAAGACTTTGGGAATTCTTGAGGAGCAATTTTATTGGCCTCATATGCGGAGGGATGTGGCTAAGTTTTGTGGCCAATGCATTGAATGTCGTGGCGCCAAGTCTAGACTCCTTCCCCATGGTTTGTATACCCCTCTCCCCACCCCTCAACAACCTTGGTTTGATATTTCGATGGATTTTGTGTTGGGTTTGCCTAGAACCAAAAGGGGTAAAGATAGCATCTTTGTTGTGGTTGATCGATTTTCTAAAATGGCTCATTTCATTGCTTGTCATAAAGTTGATGATGCTCCTCATGTTGCCTCTTTGTTTGTTGAACATGTTGTAAAGTTGCATGGTATTCCCAAAACCATTGTGAGCGATAGGGATCCAAAATTCCTTAGCCACTTTTGGAAAGAATTGTGGGGATGACTTGGGACTAAATTGTTGTTTTCTACCTCTTGTCACCCACAAACCGATGGCCAAACCGAAGTTGTCAATAGGACCTTGGGTTCTATGCTTAGGGCCATGGTTAAAGGAAAATTAGCATCTTGGGAAGATCAATTGCCATTGGTTGAATTTGCTAACAATAGAGTCATTCATAGCACTATTGGCATGTCACCTTTTGAAGTGGTTTATGGTTTTAACCCCCTAACCCCTTTAGATCTAACCCCTTTATCTCAAGATGTTGTGTTGAGTTTAGATGGCAACAAACAAGCCGAGGCCATGAAGAAGTTGCATGAGAAGGTGAGGCTTCACCTTGAGAAAAAGAATCAAGAAACGGCCAAAAGAGCAAACAAGGGTCACAAACGAGTTGTGCTTGAACCGGGTGATTGGGTTTGGGTACATTTCCGAAAAGAGAGGTTTCCCAACAAAAGAAAGACCAAGTTGATGCCTCGAGGAGATGGTCCATTTGAAGTACTTGAACGACTCAATGATAATGCCTACAAAATTGATCTTCCATCCGAATATCAAGTTCATAACACCTTCAATGTTTGTGATCTCTCTCCTATGGTGGTGCAAGATGATGATCCCATAAATTTGAGGACAAATTCTCTTCAAGAAGGGGAGAATGATACAATTCGAGTGGCATCAAGGCCTTTTACAAGGAGCCAAGCGAAGGAACTTCAAGCGATGCAAGCATTGTTCATGAGGAGGGACATACTTGAATACACTCTAGCACCTTCCCGGGGATTGCCAGTGTTCATGATAGCATGGGAGGATGGTTTAGAGAAGAGGTTTGAAGATGACCATACTTGCAATGTGGCCATTACTTGAAGATTTGCAAATTCAAGCTTTGTTCCCAAAAGAAGACACCCAAACAAGGCCCTAACTTCATTAAGGGTAAAAGTGTAATAGAGTAGTTGTCTTCTTTTGAGCCTTAGTATAAATAGTAGTTTCTTTCATTTAGAAGACTTAGTCTATGTTGAATATTGATATCTTGAAATTGTGAACTCTTTTGAGTGTTGAGAGCTTGCTAAGCTAGAGATTGTGAATCTTGTGAGAGGATTGGTTATTAGGGTATCAAATCCCTATTGGTCATCCTAAGAGTTTGGTGCTCTTTAGTTCCTAAATTAGAGGTCAAGTTAATTCAAGAACTTTGGTTGCTAATTTGGGTCTTGAGTTGTGTCAAATAATCTATCCTTTACTTTTCTTGTCCTTTTTTCTTCATTTTCGTTTTGAATATTGTATCAGCAATGGTAGGGCATGACGGGCACCCGACTCTCATCAGAGTCGAGCGAACCCTTAGACATTCGCTCTATTAAAACCTGTCATTTCAAAAACTTTTAAGAACATAAAAATTTTCCAAATAGAAATCATTATCTCTATAACGATTATGAAATCTTTCAATCAAATAAGTACTTTAAACTAATCTAAATCATCTAAAATACATACACTTTTAAAATCCATAAATGACTCAACTGGGATTACTTTGTCGACATCTCGACAAACGTACCACAGGGCACTGTCTGCAGAAGTCTCTAAGAAGTAAACTGAACATTATGAGTCAGGACAGAGCCCTCACATACCTATAATCATACATACCTATACATGACTTAGGACAGCTCCAGAATGAGGTGGATCTTGCCAATCCAGCTGACGTCCAAGCATCCTAGCTATACACTTAACCTGCCAAACAATCTGGGGCTGCGGGCATGAACGCAGCGTCCCCAAGCAAAATGACGTCAGTACGGACAATGTACTGAGTATGTAAGGTGGTAACAAGTCATAATCATAATTTGACTTAGGAGAGAAGAAATCACAATCTAACTCAATACCTGCAGCCTTCGCTGGAAGAAACATAAATGTGCACACGAAGTCTCAAAATAATCTTTAAGTAAATTATGAAACCAACACACAAGCCGCTTCCGACATGTTAACAGAATGGTCCCTTCGGACAGCCGCTTCCGGGTAGTATCACAATAGTCCCTTCGGACGATCGCTTCCGGCTTAATAACGATGGCCCCTTCGGGCAGCCGCTTCCGGCTTAATAATGATGGCCCCTTTGGGAAGCCGCTTCTGGCTTAATAATGATGGCCCCTTCGGGCAGCCGCTTCCGGCTTAATAATGATGGCCCCTTCGGGCAGCCGCTTCTGGCTTAATATCACCATCATATCAACACAAACAATTCACAAATATCAATTTCAATTCATATCATAAGTCACTAATAAATTCATCACAATCACGTTATTAGCCTTAGTCTTTCGTAAGAAGTTATTAAATTTGTATCTGATACAATAACGGATACGCGGACACGAGAAAGTAAGAAGATAAACAAAAGGGAAAGAAAAGATAGATAATTTGACACAACTTAAGATTCAATTTAGCAACCAAAGTTATATAAAACTAAAACCTCTAAATTATCATCAAAAGAAACACCAAATTCTTAAGGTGACCTCAAGGGAAACAAAGTCCCAAGCAACCGACCTTCTCAACAAAGAATTCAACCAAAAGCTTCAACAAGCTCTCATCTCTCATGCTCCCAATGGAGTCTTACAATTTCAATATTTCATATCATAAAAGTCTACCAAATGAAATAAACTAAGATAGTATTTATACTAGATAGAAAAGGAAGACCACTATGGCTATTACAATAATACCCTTAATGAAGTAAGGGCCTTGTTTGGTTAGTAGTCTTCTCAAAAGATGAGAAAGGCCTTCTTCTCCCTACTTCATCCAAACGAGGCCTATACTTCCATTTTAGCATATTCTTGATCTTCATGCCTTTAATCCAAGCACCTAGTAAGTCTCCAAAGACGTGATCCCTAGCTCGGCTTGATATGGATATTCTTGATGAAGCTCGGCTTGTATCATTCTCCCCTTTTTGAAAAGGATTCGTCCTCGAATCTAAACCTTGCAAAACCATAGGGAAGACAAGTAACAACGAGGTCCTCAAAGGATGAGGGTTAGTGTTAGAGTAGCCTACTCTACTAACATGCCAAGTATGCACACACTTGTGATATAACCAAGTATCAACCATGATTAAGAAGAACAAGCTCTCATATAGAGCACTAAGAACTTGGTTATCGCAAACAACATGAAAGAAAGATATCATAGAGGAACCAATGGTCTCAAAATACCAAAAAGGCAATACCACATTGATTCTAATAGACATAACATACAAATGATCCTCAACTTCAAAGTGATACCACCCCAAAGGTAACACTATGACCAAGTCACACCAATTTCAAAAAATCACCAAGATCAAAAGGGAAGAATATCCACACATAGTGGCCAAGAGAATGACTATCTACCCCATTAGATCCCCTCCCAACATAAGATGCACCCCCAACACAAGCATGAATGTCATCATATGCAAATAGATAGTAAAGAAAGGTTTCACACAAAACAACTTCATCTATGGTGTCCTCACATGTGGCTTCACTATTAAATTCAAGTACATGATCAAGCATACTACTAAGACTCGGAACACACAAGGAAGAGTGAACAATTTGCAAGCAAGTATCACCTCTCTTTTCAAAACACTCCTTCCCCACAAGTGCATTATCATTTCCCAAGGGGAGTTTTCTATCATTCCATAGTGGATTTTCAAAAACCATGTAGTCCCCAAAAGTGGCTACATTTTCAACATTACAATGCATTCCACTAAGCACTTCACTCTCATTAGTCATGTTATCATCAAATAAGACATTATCTTTAAAGAGAGAATAATCAATAAACAATGGTAAGCCGAAGCATGTAATTTCATTCTCAAAAAGACAAATGTCATTTTTCAAAGTACCTTCATTTACATGACTATCCACATGACACACATCACCATCACAAACGGGAGTATCATCACTCGACACAAAGATAAAGCCAAGAGACTCATTTCCACATTCATCAAACAAGGGTGGGGTGTCATAATGATCAACTAGAACCACATCATCACTAATCGAAGATTCATTAATCACATCACAAAATTCTTTGACTAGTGGACTAACATTACACTCAAGTTGAACAGATGATAATGTATTTTCATTCAAAGCACAAGTGTCAACACTAGGTGGACACAAATCAATCTTGCAAGAAGAATCAATTCGGTCATCTAAAGGATCAACTAGTGTAGGGACACTTTCAACAATGACATTAACAATGACATTATCATCACATGGTAAAGAATCATTAAAGTCACAGAACGACAAGCTACTACTCACACTCACATCACAAACTTGTGCATTCAAAGAGTTGGAAGTGTTGAGTTTAGCTATCGTACCTTGAAGTTCACATGAAGAATCATCTTTAGTTGACAAGGTTTCCATGGGAGAAGATTTTTGCAACCTTGCATTCATTGTCTCTTGTGGAATAGGTTGTGGAAAAAGAAGACCCCCACAATTGTCCACTACATACTTGTGCCCCTCTCTTTCATAGGTAGTTCCATGAGTTTCGAACCAATCACGCTCTTTTCGTCGTTTACATTCCACGATTTCTATCCTACTCTCTAGGTGATCCAATTGACTATTCAGGTGATCCATTTGACTATTCAATCTCCCTACCTTGTTGTTCATATCATGCAACAACCTCATCAAATCAACAATTGTAGGTTCCCCGGTGGGAACTTGCATTTCTCCACCTTGATTAGCCATTAGTACCTATTTAAGAAACTCAACAAAGCAAGCAAACACGTTACGTTAGTTAAAAATAACTCACCAAACGCTCAAGTATGCGCACCTTTTGAATGCCTCACAAATTGCTTCGGCTAATGGTTGTATGCTTGTTAATCCGGTTGGGTCACAAGGTCCCGTTCACTACTCGAGGTCAAGAGTGGATTCTTATCGACTCGAAGAAAGAAAGGACGACTCAATTTAAAGCAAACGCACTTGAATAAAGAAATTAACGATGAAGTTGTAAAACGAGAAAAGAACGAAAAGAATTGGCTTGAAAGAAACGACTCAAGAACTTATTAGCAACTAATAAGGTCGATTACTAGTTGTTAATTAGTTGTAAGAATCAAAGAAGAGAAGTTAGGAAAGAATCAAACCATTTTGACACTTGGAAAAAAATTTCGAAAACTCTTCAGTGATTCACGCTTTTCTTCCGCTCCGCTCTCAGACAATCAGGCTTGCCTTCCGCTATGCGGACTAAAAGCGGATGAACAGTACTTTTTTTTTTTTTTGAAAAATCAGAAATTTAGACTAAGTATTTCTGATTTTTTTTTTGTTGGGCTCACAAACATTTTTTCACAACTTTATTTGACAACTTTTGGATCAAATGGCCCTTTGGAGAGTCTTCTTCCTTATGAAGATTTGAAGGTCTTCAAGAACACAAGAACAATTCAAAAATTCAACTACCCTGAAACCAACTCCAAATTAGCTCAAATTTCGGATTTAAGTTCTCTTTGATGTAGAGAACAAAACCCAATAAGTTTCAACCTTCAATTTCAACCGAATCACAAGACCCACTTTTCAAGTTCTTGAGTTCATTAAAGCTTCAAATACCAAAAATGGTAGATCCTTAAATCCTTGGTCAAATACCTCCAAATTTCAGATTTAGAGTCCTTATCCACTAGAGAACAAACCCCAATCAACTAGAACCTTCAATTCTTCTCCTTCTTCAAACCCACCAACCTTGTTCTTGAAGCTTTGAAGCTCAACAATGGTGGAACACAAACCCTAACTCCAAATAGCTCGAAATGGGAGATTTGGATTCTAGAAACACTAAGAAACTCTAATCTAACACTAGATTCAACAAAATCAACAAGAAAATTCGAGATTTTTTTTTAATTTTGATTTTTATTTTGAATCAAAACCCAAGACTAGATTTGGTGGAACAAATCTAAACTAGGCTCTGATACCAATTGATACAATAACAGATACGCGGAAACGAGAAAGTAAGAATATAAACAAAAGGGAAAGAAAAGATAGATAATTTGACACAACTTAAGATTCAATTTAGCAACCAAAGTTATATAAAACTAAGACCTCTAAATTATCATCAAAAGAAACACCAAATTCTTAAGGTGACCTCAAGGGAAACAAAGTCCCAAGCAACCGACCTTCTCAACAAAGAATTCAACCAAAAGCTTCAACAAGCTCTCATCTCTCATGCTCCCAATGGAGTCTTACAATTTCACAATTTCAATATTTCATATCATAAAAGTCTACCAAATGAAATAAACTAAGATAGTATTTATACTAGATAGAAAAGGAAGACTACTATGGCTATTACAATAATACCCTTAATGAAGTAAGGACCTTGCTTGGTTAGTAGTCTTCTCAAAATATGAGAAAGGCCTTCTTCTCCCTACTTCATCCAAACGAGGCCTATACTTCCATTTTAGCATATTCTTAAGCTTCATGCCTTTAATCCAAGCACCTAGTAAGTCTCCAAATACGTGATCCCTAGCTCGGCTTGATATGGATATTCTTGATGAAACTCGGCTTGTATCAGTATCTCACCAGACTTAGGAGGACATACTTCCAAGTTTGAGGGTAGAATTGTTATGAAATTCTTACTACTTATATTCTACTCAAATTCATCTTATTGCCCTACCCAAAGAATAAATGATCATATCAATACAAAGGGATGATACTATGGAATGTAAACATAAATCGTAAATGAAATTAAGTAGTAAAATCTCGCACCCCCTTAGGAGTGGTTTTGAAAATCAAACTTTATGTTTCATTAAGTATAAAACTCATTTCCTCGAAATCATTAATAAAACCATATACACAACTCAACTTGGCACAACCATTTGGAACATAATAGGAGTACAATATCAATAAGCCATCACAAGAAACATTTAGACCTTACTCGTCTAAGAATGGAATCGTATGGAGTACATATAGAATGAATAACAACAAGAATCATGCCAAAGGAAGAAAGGTTTTCCTTACATACCTTGTCGCTTACGTGATTAGCTTAAATTATGCTTCCAAACACTGGCCCATCCACAATCAAGGTAAAGGAAACCATGGAAAACTTTAAAAAGGTTCATATACTTCTCTAAGCTCGTAATTAACTTCCGTAAATTCGGGCAGCATTTTCTCGGTAATCTTCGCTTCCCCTAATTCCAATTCAATTTAACAACACAATCAGCAATAAATAACAACAACAACCATCTCATATAAGCCTCTTTAAATTCAAAGCATCAACTCCCAAAGATATACACCAAAACAGCCCAGTACATGCTTTGTATACGATATCTTCATGCATTTTATTCTCCCAAATTCAAGAACCGCAACTTATCAACAACAATATCAACAATCATTTTATATCAATATCCAACTAATTCTATCCATTTAATCATACCAAAATAGCCCCCAAGTCATTTGATATCCAAAAATTATAACCGAACTTTCAACGTCATTTTCTCTATTCTAACCCGTCAAATCCATCAATGATCATGGTAAGAAAATCATTAACATCTTAAACATATCTTATATGAGCAGCCACCACGAAACCAACATCCCCCAAGTTCAACTACACTTTATCCTTCACGAGCCTCGGGATTCGGGGCCTCGAACTTGATTGATTCTCCACTTTCTCTCTCTAACAGTCCTCTCTCCCTCTCTAACAGTTTTTGTACTTCTTGATGTGTAAATGAATGAATTTTTATGACTTTAGCCCTTATATATGGGTCTCGGGTCGGTTCCCACCGATCTTGAGTCGGGTTGGGCCGAGCCCACTGCCCAGCTTGACCTTTCTGTCTTAAAACGTCTATAACGTTTTATCCCTATGTCGTGTGAAGGCTCACAATATTGGTTGGAAAGGTATTTCAATTATCTACAACTTTTATTTTTGGAGTATTCCCAAATTCCCAAATAATGATTGGGTTATGGCCTCTCAAAGTCAGATCACCCGAAAACGTAACTTAAAAACATATTTTTGGAGTGTTTACACTTGGATTTGGCTCAAGGGTCCTTCTTGAGAATTGATCAAATTCCCATGTACTATTCATATGAATCATGAGCTTCATCACTCGACTCTAAACCAAATGAAAAACACTCGGCTATAGGATGACAATCCTTCACATATGCCCTTTATAAAATCCCAACATGTGGGCCCCACCTCAGCTTACGATTTCGAGGGCTATATATCTTCTAACGTATCATTCCAAATATCATACTCATGCTATCCTCATGTTAATACAGTAGAATTCCATCCTTTATGCTTGTAGTATCTGCTCCTCCTTGAGCTCACATTAAGTCGTCTACAGCCTTAGTTACGCGAAATTTTCCGTGGCGTGACAGTTCATGCCACACAGTCCCAGATTGTTTTGCAGGTAAAAGTATTCAGCTAGGATGCTTTGCTATCAGCTGGGATTGGCAAACTCCATTTTCATCCCGGAGCAGTGCCGAGTCATTATGGTTATCATATATGTGTATGGGCATGTCAGGGCCCTGTCCTAACTCTTATGATTCAGGTGTTTACTCCTAGAGACTTTGCAGACAGTGTCCTGTGATTAGAATGTTAAGATGTCATGCATTATTTAAAGCGACCATGTAGGCCGATATGTCAGCTTGACTTAATCGGTTTTTGATTACTTGAGTATCGTTCGCAAATTTCTATGGTTTGACAAAAAGTAATTTATTATATTTCCGAATTTTTCTTTATGTCCAGTTTGCCAGAGGGTTCGCTCAGCTCTAAGTAAGAGCTAGGTGCCAATCATGCCCTTTCGGAATTGGGGTGTGACACTTTCACGAGCTTGGTACCCTCTTTGCCTACCCATGTGAGGGTTAGGACCATGCCTTCCACCCCTCCCTCGATAACCCCTTGTTGCCTCCAACCTTTGTCACCATATCTTCTATCTCATCGTCATTTGGTTGTTGGATTTTCGGATGGTGTTGGGGTGGCATAGGTGCATTTAGGTGTGGATCATTTGGATGCGAGTCATTTGGAGTTTGATCTTGTGGGGGTGGATTGTTCCGTTGGCCTATGGGAATATTGTTTGGTGGGGTGAGAGTTGTGTTTTGGGGTGTGTTTTGGGGAGTTGGGTTATATAGATGATGGAAGGTGCCGGGTGACAATGTAAGTGAAGTGCTTCGAGTAGCTCCACTTGTGCCTCCTTGGTATTGCACTCGGGGCGAATACGAGACCTCCCTACTTCCTCCTTCAATTGCTTCAACCCTACTTTTCAAGTTTTCCATTCGACCATCCATACTACCAACTTTATCGTTCAAGGCTTGCAAGGCCCTCATTACATCAACTAGTGTAAGTTCCCCGGTGGGAACTTGTGTTTCGTCCTCCGTAACCATGGTACCTATTCAAGACATTCAACAAAACAAGCAAGCACGTTAGATTAGTAAAATCAACTCACAATCGCTCAAGTATGTGTGCACCTTTAATTGCCTCACAAATTGCTTCCGCCAAAGATTGTGTGCTTGTTAATGTCGACTAGTCACAAGGGTTCAAATTCTACTCTTGGTTGGAATAGATTCTTGTTAGACTAAGAAAGACAAATGACTCAATTCAATCTAACAGATTTGAACCAAGAAATTAACAACGAAGCAAAAACGAAGAATAGCACGAAAGAATTGGCACGAAAGAAATGTGGACACAAGAACTAGCAAACACAAGTAGGAACAACTACTAAATGGCTAGTAGTTGAGAGACACAAGAAAATGGAATGCTAAAATCGGGAAATAAATCGAATTTCAGGCTCGGGTAGGTGATAACTTGAAAATGCAGTCGGAAAGCCCCAATTGATCCAAGGTATCAATTTGAAGTAATGAAAATTTTAAAATTTCTATACTCTTTTTTTTTTGCTCCCTACCAAAGGAATAGGGTCACAAAATCAACAATGAGAGTCAAGAATTTTTTTTGAGAAATGAAACTTGGATCAACGTAAATTACCTTGAGAAATACGACCTTACTTATACGGTCCGTAGAAGAGGATACGGTCCGTGGAAGTCCTCGTATAAGATGATGTCACAAAACAGTAAGTGCTCTTTGTTGGTCCTGAAATACGACCAACTTATACGGTCCGTATAAAAAGATACGGTCCGTGTAAGTGTCCGTATAAGCTGATGTCACTTTTTCCCTTGCCTTATACGACCTTACTTATTGTCACACCCCAATCTCATCAGAGCATGATGGGCACCCAACTCTTACTTAGAGCTGAGCGAACCCTCTGGTATTCACACAATGAAACTGGACATACAAAAATTTTTGGAAATATAATAAAGTACTTTCATTCAAACCATAGAAATTTGCGAACGATACTCAATTAATCAAAAACCGAATAAGTCAAACTGACTACATGGTTGCTTTACTCAACACATGACATCTCAACATACTAACCACAGGACACTATCTGCAAAGTCTCTAAGAGTAAACACCTGAATCATATGAGTCGGGATAGGACCCCGACGTACCCATACACACATATGATAACCATAATGACTCGACACTGCTCCAGGAGGAAAATGGAGTTTGCCAATCCCAGCTGATAGCCAACCATCCTAGCTGAATACTTTTACCTGCAAAACAATCTGGGACTGTGTGGCATGAGCACAGTGCCCCCAGGCAAAGGGACGTCAGTACGAACAATGTACCGAGTATGTAAGGCATAAGAACATCAAGTACAAATGAATCATGAAAACCAGTATCAATAATCGAATGCATCTGTGGCTAACATCTGAGAATATCTACGTAACTCTATATGACTGAAACTGATAGTGCTGAGGAACGTACAGCTCGATCCATTTATAATATAATAATGCCGAGGAACGTACGGCCCAATCCATATATAATATAATAATGCCGAGGAACGTACGGCCCGATCCATATATAATATAATAATCATATATATACCATACCCGGCCCTCTAGTGAGGGACTCGTTGAATAATGCAATGAAACTGTGCACGAATACATACCCGGCCCGGGACTCGGTGAATGATATATTAACGGCATGCACGAGTAGAATATCATGAGCAACCATATGCAAACTAAATCATCATCTGGGACTCAATAGAATAATTAGAATGAACCGACACTTGAGAATCAAAGACAACTGCCATGTCAAGTACCGCTGAGAACTAGAATTCACTGGAGTCATGAATGTTCATCGTTCGCTCGTTTATGTAATTCATGCCAAAAAGAAAGAAGGGATAGCCTTAAAATACCTTGTCGCTTCTCAATTTAACCATAACTTAGGTTTCGGGCTTCACCAATGTACAAAACAATACCAAATATGCCAATAATCAGATTAAGATACTCTTTCAAACCAATCCTTAGTTACTTAGGAATCTAACGATATTCGGGCAGCATCTTCCCTAAAAACTTAATAATCCTCGGGATTCCAACTTAGCCAAAATATCAATCAGAATACCAACAACAATAATATCAACAAATACATATCCAAATGAAATCAAGTCCATCCTTAAATCACTTCTAAAACAGCCCATCATCATAATAGCAACTCAATGAACATATCGAGATTATGATGTCATTTTCTTCATTCTAATCCCAAAACATCAATAACAATATCTTATCCGATTTCTTGCAATTAATTCTGTAGTTCCCATCTCACAATTTAGCTATGACCGGGATGAATTTAAATATATCTAGTAGAGGAGAATCCTTAACTTATTTTCCAAGAATTACTCTTTTCCACCTTACTTCACCACGAAGTAATCCCGTACTTTGCTAAGATTCGGAGGAAACCGATGTTATAACTATGAAATCAATGAAAAAGGAGGAGAAAGTTTGCTACTCTTCGTTGAACGGGAAACATCCAGCAACCTATTTTTCTTCCTATAGGTAAGAAAGTGTATGTATATCTAGAGGTTAAGTGGCAGGGGTGTAACAAACGTAAATGAAAAGCGGTAATTTAACGTAACATCGTGTAAATGTTAAACGGAGAAGACGAAGAAGATTGAAGGGGAAAAGTGAAGTAAGAATTTACAAAAATAATTTATGTGTTGGCAACAGAAATGAAAGCCATGTAATTAATGATAGTGTGTAGTTATAGGACCATAGACACGTATATGCAACTATTAAAACTAAGGGGTAAGCATGAAAATGGCTATGATGCCCTACATTAATTTAAAGACTAAAACTAACATATTAATCTCAACTCATCTTGCTGGAATAATAATAGTACTAACGTGTTAGCTAACTTGTCAAATATACTAGTAACAATCTTATCCACTTAATGGGTAATTGTTGCACATGGTAACAAAATAAACTCACTATTTAATTTCTTGATCTCAACTCACTTAAATAGTAGTTATTTTTAACATACATCGTATACCCATTACCATGACCATGTGATATAACACTAGTTCATAACCTCATTTGCCACACATAAAATAGTATTTTCAATCATTGTCGTCATAACTTTTCGTCTTAAATCATTCGGGACTTCATTCCTTGTATACACCGAGTTCTTGATTTTCATGCTTCAATATGACTAAATTCTCCAAGCTTGGGTAAATTTGCTCATGCTAGACGGTTCAATTTCCTAGTCCAAAAATACGGGGTATTATAGCTTGGACCGTATTTCATTCAAATACATTTCAAACCTCGACGAAGCTTATTTTCTTCGATTTGTTTAACTTCTAATATTTACAACACATCTGTACCATTACTCTAACCACCTATAAGCTTGGGGTATAACCTCGTTTCCGTTACTAATTTTATTTAACTCGCACGCTTTCCATTGCATGAAAACACGGGATGTAACACTTATACGGTCCGTAGAAGAGGATACGGTCCGTGGAAGTGCTCATATAAGATGATGTCACAAAACAGTAAGTCGCCTTTCGCTGATCCTGAAGCACGACCAATTTATACGGTCCGTAGAACAGGATACGTTCCGTGGAAGTGCTCGTATAAGATGATGTCACAAAACAATAAGTCTCCTGCGCTGATCCTGAAGCACGACCAACTTATACAGTCCGTATAAAAAGATACGATCCGTATAAGTACCCCATTTTCTCCTATAGTGATTTCGTGTTAAAACCGACCTTCTCGAAATTTGGACCAAATTTCTTGGATCTGGTGACGTTCCTGGGCCCACGCAACCTAGTATTTACCTTTTTGGGGTAGAAAAACACTTTCCCCAAATCTTGACTTGAAAACTTTGGATTAAATGCCCCTTTGGAGAGTCTTCTTCCCTATGAAGATTTGAAGATCTTCAAGAACACCAACAATTTCAAATTTCCAACTACCTTCAAATCAACTTGTTTTTCCTTCAAATTTCAGATTTAGACTCCCCAAGACATGTAGAACAAAGCCCAATAAGTTTCAAGTTCCAATTTCACCAAAATCAACAAGACCCACTTCAAGTTCTTCAACTCAACAATGGTGAAAATCTCAAAACAACTTGGAATGACTCGAAACTTCGGATTTGAAATCCTAAAACTCTAAGGAACTCAAATATAACACTAGATTCAACAAAATCAACAATAAAATTTGAGTTTTTGTTTTAATTTGGAATTTTGATTTTTTTTTTGTTGAATCAAAACCCAAGACTAGATTTGTTGGAACAAACCTAAGCTAAGCTCTGATACCAATTGATGCAAGATTAAGAATGAAAATAGAATTAAAAGGCAAGAAACAAAAGGGATAGATAATTTGACACAACCTAAGACCTAATTTAGCAACCAAAGTTATAGAAAACTAAGACCTCTAAATTAAGAACAAAGGAAACACCAAATTCCTAGGAAGACCTCAAGGGATTTGAATCCCAAGCAACCTTTCCTCTCAACAATTACATAATCTAAGGCTTCACAAGATCTCAACTCTCAAGAGTTTTACAATACCAAATATCAATATTCAAAATAGTCTAACTCTTCCAAATGAAAGAAACTACTATTTATACTAAAGCTCAAAAGAAGACAACTACATCATTACACTTTTACCCTTAATGAAGTAAGAGCCTTGTTTGGGTGTCTTCTTTTGGGAACAAAGCTTGAATTTGCAAATCTTCAAGTAATAGCCACATTGCAAGTATGACCATCTTCAACCCCTCTTCTCCAAACCATCCTCCCATGCTATCATGAACACTTGAAATCCCCGGGAAGGTGCTAGAGTGTATTCAAGTATTCCCCTCCTCTTGAACAATGCTTGCATATCTTGAAGTTCCCTCGCTTGGCTCCTTGTAAAAGGTCTTCATGCCACTCGAATTGTATCAGCCATGATCCATCTTTCTTTGGCACCAAGATCATGGGCACGACACAAGGACTCATACTTTCTCGCACAACTCCCTTTTCAAGGAGCTCATCCACTTGTCTTTGAAGCTCCTTAGTGTCATCCGGGTTGGCTCTATAAGCCGTTTTGTTTGGCAATTGAGACCTCGGGATAAAAGTCAATTTGGTGTTCAATTCCCCTCAAGGGTGGTAACCCTTTTGGGAGTTCCGTTGGGAACACATCATCAAGTTCCTGCAAAAGAGAAGAAATAGAACTAGGAAAAGAAGGGGTTAGTTCATTAGTGTGCAATGCATAGTCCCTATGCATGAGGAGAATCACCGGTTGAAGCTCCCCCAATTCCTCCCTAATTTCCCCACAATTTTTCAAAAGGGACACCTTGGTTTTTCCTCTAAGCTCTCCTTTCTTTCCACTCACCCCTTGAGAACTACTCTCCTCTACTCCCTCTTCCCCCACATTCTTTTTTTGTGATGCACTATAACCCTTCTCCTTCAACTCCCTTATTTTGTTATAGATCTCACCCACTTGGGAGGGGGTCATGGGATTCAAGACATGTTTGACACCATTGTGGACAAGGGTGTATTGGTTAGTTCTCCCATTATGGTTGACGGACCTATCATATTGCCATGGTCGGCCAAGTAGAATATGACACGCTTGCATGGGAACAACATCACATAACACCTCATCGTGATACTTCCCAACCGTTAATTTGATGATAGCTTGCCAATTCACCTTCAATTCACCACATTAATTGAACCATTGAAGTTTGTAAAGGTTTCCATGGCGGGTGGTGGGAAGTTTCAAGAAATAAACAAGGGTGGTACTTGAAACATTGGCACAACTCCCACTATCAATGATCATGATGCTAGTGTTTTGGTTAATGATGCACGTGGAATGGAAGAGATTTTCCCGTTGACTTGGGTCATCAATTGCTTTGCTTATCATGGTCCTTCGCACCACATAGAGAGGTACAATAGGCTCATCATCACCCTCAACACCATCCCCTTCACTATCATTTTGTTCATTCTCATGATCGTCCTCGTCATCTCCTTCCTGACATTCTTCCTCATTCTCACTACAAGTGTCTCTCAAAATAAATACTCTACGATTAGGGCATTCACTTGCTCTATGACCGAATCCATGACATTTAAAGCATTGAATAGGAGTTTTCGTACCTCCTTCTTTTGGACGAAACTTCGGAGGTTGTTTGTCAACTTGCTTCTCAACTTGAGTATTCTTCACAAATGATTTCTTGGCTTCTAAGAAGGGGAGAATGATACAATTCGAGTGGCATCAAGACAAAAACAATGAGTCAAGCGAGGGAACTTCAAGCTATGCAAGCATTGTTCATGAGGAGGGACGTACTTGAGTACATTCTAGAACCTTCCCGGAGATTTCAAGTGTTCATGATAGCATGGGAGGATGGTTTGGAGAAGAAGGTTGAAGATGGTCATGCTTGCAATGTGTCTATTACTTGAAGATTTGCAATTTCAAGTTCTTTTCCCAAAAGAAGGCACCCAAACAAGGCCCTTACTTCTTTAAGGGTAAATGTGTAATAATGTAGTTGTCTTCTTTTGAGCTTTAGTATAAATAGTAGTTTCTTTCATTTGGAAGACTTAGACTATTTTGATTATTATTACTTGATATTTGGATATTGTAACTCTTAAGAGTTGAGTGATAAGATTGGGTGTTTATTGAGTGGATAGGTTATTAGGGATTCTAATCCCTCTTGGTCATCCTAAGAATTTGGTTGCTTCTTCTTCTTAAATTTAGAGGTCTTAGTTTATTATAACTTTGGTTGCTAAATTGAGTCTAAGTTGTGTCAAATTATCTATCTCTTTTATTTCTTGCATTTTCTTGTTGTTTTCGTTCTTAATCTTGTATCAATTGGTATCAGAGCTTGGATTAGATTTGTTCTATCAAATCTAGCCTAGGGTTTGTTACTATTAAAACAAAAAAAAAAAAAAAAAAACCCCAAAAAAAAATTGTTTGTTTTGTTGTTTTGTTATTAGATTCTTGTTCCTTAGTACGTTAGGGTTTCAAATCTTTAAATTTCGTGCCAATTGGGTCAAGAAGAATCCACCATTTTTGAGTTGAAGCTTTTGAAAGAACTTGAAGTGGGTCTTGTTGATTTGGGTGAAATTGGGACTTGAAACTTATTGGGCTTCGTTCTATAAGTCTTGGGGAGTCTAAATCTGAAATTTGAAGGAAAAACAAGTTGATTTGAAGGTAGTTGGAAATTTGAAATTGTTGGTGTTCTTGAAGATCTTCAAATATTCATAAGGAAGAAGACTCTCCAAAAGGGCATTTAATCAAAAGTTTTCAAGTCAAGATTTGGGGAAAGTGTTTTTCTACCCCCCAAAAGGGTAAATACTAGGTTGAGTGGGCCCAGGAACGTCATCAGATCCAAGAAATTTGGTCCAAAATTCGAGAAGTTCGAGATCAACACGAAAATCGCTGAAGCTGGGAACATTGCAAATTACGGACCATAAATCACATTACGGGCCGTAATTTGGGGTCGTAAACTTGGATCTTGAAATTATAGCTCACTGGAATTTGGCAACATCGTTAAATACGGACCGTAAACCACAATACGGACCGTAAATCACAATACGGACCGTATTCCCTAACCGTATAAAAGGACCAAGGATTGGAGCATTCTGCCTAGGAAAGACATCGTTAAATACAGACCGTAAAACAAAATACGCCCGTATCTTGTGGGTCGTAAAAGGAAAGGAGCATTCTGTTTTGTGCATCACTAAATACGGACACGAAATAAAGACCGTAAACCACAATACGGACCGTATTTTGTCAAGCTCAAACCGTATACTCAAGGTACCTTTTTAATTCCAAATTTCATTTCAACCCACTTCCATTTCTCAAAAATTCTTGATCCTTAGTTGTTGGCCTTGTGTCCCTAGTCCTTCGGTAGGGAACAAAAAAAAAAGTATAGAAATTTTAAAATTTTCATTATTTCAAATTGATACCTTGGATCATTTGGGACCTCAACACCACGTTTTCAAGTTATCATCTACCCGGGCCCGAAATTCGATTTATTTCTCGATTTTAGCATTCCATTTTCTTGTCTCTCAACTAGTAACCATTTAGTAGTTGTTCCTACTTGTGTTTGCTAGTTCTTGTGTCTGCATTTCTTTCGTGCCAATTCTTTCTTGCTTTTCTTCGTTTATGCTTCGTTGTTAACTTCTTGGTTCAAGTCCGTTAGATTGAATTGAGTCGTCCGTCTTTCTTAGTCTAACAAGAATCTATTCCGACCAAGAGTAGAATTTGAACCCTTGTGACTAGTCGACATTAACAAGCACACAATCTTTAGCGGAAGCAATTTGTGAGGCAACTAAAGGTGCGCATACTTGAGCGATTGTGAGTTTATTTTACTAATCTAACATGTTTTCTTATTTTGTTGAGTGTCTTGAATAGGTACCATGGCTACAGAGGATGAAACACAAGTCCCCACCGGGGAACTCACACTAGTTGATGTAATGAGGGCCTTGCAGGCCTTGAACGATAAGGTTGGTAGTATGGGTGGTCGAATGGAAAACATGGATGGTCGAATGAAAAACTTAGGAAGTAGGTTGGAAGAAATTGAAGGAGGTAGTAGGGAGGTCTCATATTCGCCCCGAGTGTAATACCAAGTAGGCACAAGTGGAGCTACTCGAAGCACTTCACTTACATTGTCACCCGGCACCTTCCATCACCCATATAACCCCACTCCCCAAAACACCCCCCAAAGCACTCCTCAAAACACAACGCTCACCCCACCAAACAACATTTCCATAGGCCAACGGAACAGTCCACCCCCACATGATCAAACTCCACATGACCCATATCCAAATGATCCACCCCTAAATGATCCACGTTTAAATGCATATATGCCACCCTAATACCATCCAAACATCCAACAACCAAATGACGATGAGATAGAAGAAGCTATACTCGAGCACGAACGATATGGTGAACAAGGTTGGAGGCAACGAGGGCAAGCGCAAGGAGGTTATCGAGGGAGGGGTGGAAGGCGTGGTCCTAACCCTGACATAGGTAGGCAAAGAGGGTACCAAGCTCGTGAAAGGTACCAAGGTCGTGACCATCAAGGTTATGATGACGATGGAAATTTCAATGCGAATCACAGTTATGGAGGAGGGTGAGACACGAGTCTCAATTCCATCAAGTTTACTCTCCCAACCTTCAAAGGAAGTAGTGATCCCGATAATTCCTTGATTGGGTGATGCATTGTGATAGAATCTTCTTGACGAATGACATGTCCGATTTGAAGAAGGTATCTGTCACGGCCCAACCCCGTAGGCTGTGACTAGTGCCCGAGCTAGACACTCGTATACGTACCTGTCAGCTATAATCAACCCAAAACTAACAAAATATAGAAACTTATAAAGCAAAACGTCGTCTCAGAACTGTCACATATATATATCATGGTAATCTGTCTCCTGAGGAGTCACAACCAATCAAGCATGACATAATACGCAAGCCGACAAGGCTGCCACTACATACGGGAACATCCCAAAATACATGTGCATGCCGACAAGGATGCTACTACATACAACCTCCCAAAATATATATGCAGGCCGACAAGGCTGCCACCACGTACGGGGACGTCCTAAGTATAAGTCATGCTAACACAGCCAAACAACATATGTCTACTGACCTCTAAGAGTATCAACAGTAACATATGACGGGACAGGGCCCCGCCGTACCCCTGGATAAACATATATATACATCAAAAGGACCGGTACCGAAAGTCTAGGCTCCGGAACAACAGAGCACTCCAAAACAGCTGAGTAGAAATCCTAAGCTAGAGGATCCCCAAGGCTAGTATCTGCACCTACGGCCATGAAACGCAGCCCCCCCCCCCCCCCCCCCGAAGAAAGGGGGTCAGTATGAGATATGTATTGAATATATAAAGCATGAAATACAATAAGAAGGATCATAACTGAAGTAGAGCTTCCAGGAGGCAAGTATGATAATCAAGAAATCATTGTACCTGTGCCTTACGAAACAAAATCATGCATATCATTATCATATACCGTACCCGGCCCATTATGGAACTCGGTGCCATAATCATATCATCATGTCAGCATATACATATACCGTACCCGACCCTCTTGTTAGGGACTCGGTGAATAAATTCGTGTACACGTATACCATACCCGGCCCATCATGGGACTCGGTGCCATAATCATATTATCATATCATCATATCATCATATACATATGCCGTACCCGGCCCTCTAGTAAGGGACTCGATGAATAATGCAGTGTCACTGTGCACGATAACATACCCGGCCCGGGACTCGGTGAATGATACAATAATAGTATGCACGAGTAGAACATCATGAGCAACCATATGCAACTAAATCATCATCTGAGACTCAATAGAATAAGTAGAATAACTAATATTCGAGTATCAAAGGCAATAGTCATGTTGAGTACCCTCTAAAGGTCTCTATGGACTATAGCAAATAGAGCCTCAGGAATCATAGACATATATCAAGGTAATATGAAATAACTTATGGAAATCAAGGACTCAATAGAACATTCAAAACGAGCCATCATTTGAAAGTCCAGACAATAGTCACATCCAATACTCTTCGAATGCCACTGTAGATTATATCAAAATAGAACTTCTGGTATCATATACACGTATCAAGACATAATGAAATAGCTTCTGGAATTCAAGAACATTAGCCATCCTAGTGGCTCTAAGAATAGGAACTTCTTTGGAATCATATACACGTCGTTTGTTTGTTTCATAAAGATCATGCCAAAAAGAAAGAAGGGTTAGCTTTACATACCTGTTGAAGGTTAATCGTAATCACGTTCGCTTCGTCGCCCCTTTAGCCTATTTAATATGAAAGTAACGCTATCATTAGTAAACTATACTTTATAGCTTGTCAATCTGCATGTCACACCCGACCTTACTGGGGTGTGATGGGCACCCGACCCTTACTTAGGGCCGAGCGAACCCTCAGACTCTTGCTGCACATAAAATCACGTCAAACTTTTTAAATCAAATAAGATAAAATACATAGTAATTTTTTTTTTCAGAAATATTCTTTCTCGTAGTTTCCAAGTAGAACAAATCTATAATCATACAAAATTCAGTACATAACACAGACCGACATATCGGCTGACGGAGCCGCTTACAGACTGACTAACAATACCCACGACGTTGTCTGCAAAGTCTCTAACATCAATAAAAAACCTTTACATACGAACTCTGACTCGGCAGCGCTCCAGGAGCAAATGGAGCTTGCCAACTCCGCTGGAACATCTTCTATAATAATCTCGGCTCATCTGGGAGTACCTGCGCGGCATGAAACGCAGCCCCCGAAGACAGGGGGTCAGTACGGAATATGTACTGAGTATGTAAGGCATGCATCACAAAGAAGCAGACAGAACTAACAAACAAATACGGTATTCAGAGTACCAGACGCTCATTACTTTCAGACACAAAGCATACATACCTGTCTCACATATCAGTGAATATACAGAAAGTAAGGGTGTTGACCAAAGTACCAAAATACTTATTCTACATTTACAGATCGCATGTCCGAAGAGGTGCAGAAAATACAGAATACAGAGCGGAGTACCGAACGTACAGAGGTGATATCACGCGCCAAACGGGGTACAGAACGTACAAAATGCTCAGATGATGTCATGTTTCGGACGGAATACAGAACGTACAAAATACTCAGATGATGTCATATATCAGACGAAATACAGAAAGTACAGAATACCAGAGTGCTTACTTTCCGGACACAAATTATGCATATCGAAATCATATAATATTTCCACAGATAACAGATCCCGGCCCTGTGATAAGGGACGCGGTAAACAGAATCATCATATGTCAAAATCATGTGTCAATATATACATATGCAGATAGCAGATGACAGATCCCGGCCCTGTGATAAGGGACGCGGTAACAGAACCCGGCCTTCGGGGAAGAGACGCGGTGAACAGAATCATATGCCATCCTGGCCGCCATCCCCATATCATCATATACAGATAACAGAACCCGGCTCTCCCACCGAGGGGCGCGGTGAACAATGCAGAGGAAATGCACGATAACAAAACCTGGCCCGGGACGCAGTGAGCAAGCAGAAAAAGGGCACGATAACAGAACCTGGCCCGAGACGCAGTGAAAGAGACATTGAGTCATGCACGAGGAGAGTCATGAGAAACCATATGCACATAAATCCAGACTCGATGGATAGGTACACTTGCCGACATTCCTCAGAAACGAGTTTCGGGTTCTTCCAAGTTAATATCAGGAAGTTATTAGCATTTGAAATACAGAAACCTCTTCGGACTTTTAAGCGATCCGATATCGTACTTAGAGAACATTAAGGCTTACAGAGAATACTCATATCATAATACTTGGATCAGAAGGCTCATATCCAGACATTCATAGCCGAAAACTTATTTCGGAATACTTATATCGGAATACCCATATCAGAACACACTCGTACCAGTATACCTAACTCAGAATGCTTGTATCAGAATATTTATATCGGATTATTTATATTGGAATGCTTAAATCAGAACACTTATATCAGAATATTTACATCAGAATACTTATATCAAAATGTTCGAATCAGATCGTTCGTATCGGAGTATTTATATCAGAATAGTCGAGTCAGAACACTTGTATCTGAGTTACTAGGTACTTATAACAAACTTGGAACATTAGCCAAAGTTTCCCTTAATTATCGTACGGAAATAGGGCAAATAAAACAATACAAATAGGTCTCGGGGGTTGTGGGCCCACCTTGGGTCAAGTCGAGGTGACATACGTAAAACTATAAACATTTGGTCTTATAAGGTCATCTACGAAAGTTTCAGGGCAATCTAGTTCCGTTGGTGGAAGTTACATATATTCAAACTAACTTTTTCAACTAAACATAATATGCTTAATTCAATTACACTGAATGAAAAAGGGTCAAACATAAGCTCGGATTTCTAAGAGTAGAGTCATCCCCGAGGCTCGAATCATAGCCTACCACATCTAGGACATGCTAAGAGAAAGAGAGGGTAAGCCTTACATACCTTAGTTGCGCCTCACGCTCGTCCAGATTCAATTCCCGTTTCGCCCAGAATCTACAAATGGTCATTTTTACCAAATGTTAACTATAAGGCTTTTGGTATTCAATCTTGAATTGGTACTTGTCAACCGGAATTTCGGCAGCACCTCCCCTGTAAATACAACGCCCCGAGAATTTAACTCGGCCCAGAATATCAACAACAACAACACAACAATACCAACAACAACAACAACACAACAATACCAACAACAAACCAACAGCATCAATAGTCAATCAAAAATGCATTCTAACATACATTGTTTCCTTTCCTAAATAGTGCAACAACTTCCAACCCAACTTTGCACTTCTAAGTCAATATCAACATTTTCATATTCATGTACCAATTTAAGATCATTCTAACACAATTCGAAAGCTTTTCGTGTCACTCTACAAAATAGGCAAGATTCCACCAAATTCCATAACTTGCCCGAAAACTCCTCAACTTCCCTAGAAACGATTTTTAATGCAATTCTTGCTTCCGAATTCATGAACTACTCCAACAACACACATTCTAACAACATTATACTCGTGAATATAGAAACGACATTAATATTACATTGGCTTCCAAATCAACCCATAATATTTCCAACACCACTTTAAATCATCAAATTCCCATTTCTATCATAGGATACATATCAACAACAATTAAATTACTACATATAAATTTGGTCATCTTTCCTACACAACATATACACCACATGGCCAACCCAACATTTACAACTTCAACTAAAATCATCACACTTTCATTGTCACATAGAATTCACAACAACAACAACAACTAAAACACTTCATAAAATCATTGAATCATTGTTACTACAATCACCCATGCACACGGCCACACACAATCATCATGCAAACTTCCATATTCTTATGAATTCTACTCCTTTCTACATTCCACAACATAAACAAAGACTCCATAACATATAAAAGGAGATGAATTCTTACCTTTTCCTTCAACTTCCTCACTTAACCAAAGTTGTCAACTTGCAACAAAGAGAGAGATTCTTGCCTCAACAACTATACCATGTTGAAGAGCATCCTTGAGTTAGTAGAAATGCATGAAGAAATAAATTTTTGGGACAAGATTTCATGGGGATGAAATCCCCTCCTCTTGGCCGAAACTCCCCTTCTTTCTCCTTCATTTTTTTTTTTTTTTGTTCTTTCTCTCAAGTTCTTGAATTTTCCAAATGGCAATGTGATGAATTCTTCTCATCTATGTGCCATATATTAAAGGGTCATGTGCATGGCACATGCCCTCCTCTAGAATTTTCTTGAATGGTGGCAAAAGATGACTTATTTGTCATCTTTGCTTATTTTTTTTCCTTTCTCCTCTTTTTCTAGAATTTTGTGAAATTACCATCTTGCCCTTAGTCTTTCACATTATTTCCATTGGCCATTTTGCAAATTTCTCTTTTTACCCTTGGCCTCTCCCAATATTTTCATACCACCAATGTTCATAAATAATATTCCTAACCACTCGTACATTAAAATAATTCTTGAAAATGATCTTGTCCTTAACTTGTCACGAGTTTCTCGGATTATCCAAATGTATGAGATACGGGATATAACACTGCAACCATTCTTCAATTCATACTTTCTTGATTAGGATTTTTATTAGTTAAGAACTTAACGGAAATCGGGCAACATTTCCCCTATATAACTCGCCTAACCCGAACTTCCAATTAACCTCCTGTTGTCACAGCAATACCAACAACGACAGTAATAGAAATATTCATATCAAATCCTTACAATCCAGCCCATAAACAACTCAAACATCCCAATAACTTTTCTTAATCCTTTTCAATCCAGACCATTAATATCTAATCCATTTCATGTCTCAATAATCTTATAAAAACAACTACAACTTAAATTATCAAGATTCCTTCATCTTTAACACATAATCCATAATAATAATAATAACGCCAACAACAATCAAACCCAATCCAATTAAAATAACTCCAATTCTGCCCAATTACACGCTAACAGTAATCATGTAATTTTCTTACTTCCAATTTCGTCTAGTACACTTTAATCTCTCTATTACAACATCATTAAATCCAATTACATTTCAAGAAAAAGAAATCTTACCTCGAATTTAATTGGGACAAATCAACAATAATCACTTGCACCAATTGCACCGCTCCTTCTTTCTTAATTTAAATACCAAGGTTGCCGCCTCCTTGAACGCGTAGAACACTTTTAGAATTTAATTTCTCTTCCCTCCAATACTTTGAGCTCATCCGTGGCTGCCATGGCCGTGAGAGCAGCCATGGCTATGTGCCTTTCTTTTATATTTCAAATTAATTGTATTGAATTATGCAAATGAAGTACACGGCTGGTATGATTCATAATTGATGAATATGTATAGGCTTCCTAGCCGTGGGACATGTGTCCACCACCATGGCATGTGTCCCACCATGTTGACACATGTCAGTGGGGTCCATTTTAACATATTTAATTAATCCTAATTAATTCCTAACCCCCACTTAATAATTTAATCATGGTTAATTAATCCCTAATCTCCACTAATATTTCTATACTAATAGAAATTTGCAAGCAAGTCGTGCACTTATTAAAATCGGGGATTAAAAGTCCTTGTCTCATATCCAAAATAATCTTGTCCTTAAACTTATCTCGATTAGCCCAAAAAAAAAATATATATTCCAATGTACAAAAATACGGGATATAACAGTATCTTATGCCATTACTCAATTCGAAGGGTACGCCTCCACATAGTGGGAAACTCAAGTGAAAGCAAAAAGAATTATTGGACTTCCACTCACACCTACTTGGGATGAATTGAAGGATGCCATGCGGCGTAAGTATGTCACCGAACGCTACAAATAAGAAAAACTCAAGAAGGTGTATACCTTAAGGAAAAACAAAAAGAGTGTGGAAGAATACTATGATGAGTTCCAAATTGTCAAGATGAGAATCGACTTTGACGAGGATGAGTTAAATGCTATGACTCGGTTTCGAGTCGGGTTAAATGGTGACATTGTCTCACAAATGAGACTCCACAACTACGGGAGCATTGAAGAGACCCTTCAAGCGGCTATTGAAATAAATGAGGGTCTCAAGTGTCACGACCCAACCCGATGGACACTCGTATATGAATCTGCTAGATATAATCAGACTGAAACTAAGGACAATATGGAAATTTGTAAAAGCAAGCTATCGACTCATAACGTCATATATCATAATGAACCTGTCTCCCGAGGAGTCACAGTTAACCAAAACATAACAAAATATGCAAGCCGACAAGGCTGCCACTATATATGGGAATACCCAAAACGAACCATGTCGATATAGCTGACCAAAACCTATATACAACCCACACATGTCTACAGACCTCTAAGAGTATAATAGTGAAATATGATGGGACAAGGCCCTGCCATACCCCTAGATATGCATAAGTATAGTATAAAAGGATTTGTACTAAAATGACTTAGGCACCAGAACAATGGAGTTCTCCAAACAGCTGAGCAGAAGTCCTAGGCTGGAGGATCACCAAACTAAGTGTCTGTACCTGCGGGCATGAAACGCAGCCCCCGAAGAAAGGGGGTCAGTACGAAAAATGTACTGAATATATAAAGCAGGAAGTACAATAAAGAAGATCATGAGTAAGCAAAAGATGACAGGAGACACAAGTATGATAATCAAAGATACCAATGCATCTGTGCCTTATGAGATGAGAGTCATGCATATCTATATAATATACCGTACCCGGCCCATTATGGGACTTGGTGAATGAAGTCATATACATATATACCGTACCCGGCCCTCTAGTGGGGGACTCAGTGAACAATGTAATGAAACTGTGCACGAATACATACCCGGCCCGGGACTCGATGAAATGATGTAATAACGTTATGCATGAATAGAATATCAGGAGCAACCATATACAAATTAAATCATCATCTGAGACTCAATAGAATAATTAGAATGAACCAACACTGGAGAATCAAAGACAACTATCATGTCAAGTATCACTGAGGACTAGAATTCTTTGGAATTATGTACGTTCATCGTCCGCTTATTTTATGTAACTCATGCCAAAAAAAGAAGGAAGGGATAAATTTACATACCTTGAAGCGAGTCTATTCGTCCAAAATCTACTGCCAAGGTTTGTAGATGAAAGTCATTCTTTACTACTCATTGTAAGCTAACAAACAATCTAACGAAAATCCGGAAACATTTCCCTTATTTTTCTTACTCCGTCCCAACTCACCAACAACCCAAAATAATCACAACAATATCAACAACACACACAGCCACGAAAATCATACCAAACAGCCCAAAATATCATCACAAAATAGCTACGAAAATTATACCAAACAACCCCAACTTACAATAACATCTAAGTCCGTATATCGCTTGTATATCAACGTTTCTATCACGACCCAACCCCATGGGCCATGACTAGTGCCCGAACTGGACACTCATATACGAACCTACTAGATATAGTTAGACTGAAACAAATGAGGAGTCACGGCTGACCACAGCATAACACAATAAGCAAGCCGACAAGGCTGCCACTATATACGGGAATATCCAAAACAAACCATATCGACACAGTTAGATACAACCCACATATGTCTACAAACCTCTAAGAGTGTACAAATGAAACATGACGGGACAGGACCCCGCCGTACCCCTGGATATGCATAAGTCAAAAGATCTGTACAAAAATAATCTAGGCTCCGGAACAATGGAGCTCTCCAAAACAGCTGAGCAGAAGTCCTAAGCTAGAGGATCACCAAACCGAGTGTCTGTACCTGCGGGCATGAAGCACAGCCCCTCAATATGTACTGTTACACCTCGGAACTTTGGGTTGTTGAGCAGTGAGGGGACTAACGCAAGTTACGGTGTACATGATGTCCCTACAAGTAAGAAGGGATACTTAATAATCCTAATTAAGATTCCAAAGAAGTTAGAGGCACGGGAGAAAAGTTCGTTAAATGAAACTTCACTGCAGTTCTGCGAAAAGGGGGTTCGACGGTCTTTCTTTGTACCGTCGGACGGGCTGACAATTCGTCGATTGCGCCGTAGAATCGAGCTAGAGCGAAGACCATTCGACGAAGAGATCGACGCTCCGTCGATCAGTTCGACGAACCGTCCTTCTCACCGTAGAATGAAAGGAAACGATAGATTGCTCACTGGAAATTTAACGACTTCGACGACCAGATCGACGCTCCGTCGATCGTACCGTTTATCTCGGTCGGGACTGATTTTGAGAATTAATATAAGGACCCCTCCCTCATTTTATTTCATTTCATTCCACTCCTCCACACATCAAGAAACCTCTAGAACCTTCTCCATCATTCATCCACAAGAAAGCAAAGGAAATCCATGATCAACTACACCAAAACCATGAAATCAAGTGTAGAAAACATAGCAATATTCATCTAAGTCAAGAAAACTCAAGAGAGGGGAGTTAGGGTTTTGGTGCAAGAAGAGAAATTCCACTCAAAGGTTGTTCATCCATCATCCAAGGTGATTTTTATGATCATTCCATGTTTTCTAAGGTATTGAAAGTTAAAAACACTTGGATTGTAGAAGGAGGTAGAAAATGGGTCATGAATGTGTGAATAGTGTCATTGTTGAGTAGTAGTTTGGGGCGGATGATGAATATTGGTATGTTGTGATTGTAAATATGTTATGAACGACATCTAGAATACGGAATAAGTATTATTTGTGAGAAAATGCAATAATGAATTATGACCATGATTATGGAGAAATTGGAGTGAAATGGCGAAATGCGGATAATGTAGATGAATGATGATTGTTGCCTATGATATTGTGAATATTGTTATGGATGTTGGGAGTTGATATATGATATGGCGAAAAGTTGTATAAACAGAGGAAATGCTGCCCAATTTTCTTTAGCTTTAGTAAGTACGTTCAAGTAATCGATTAGCTAATGTTTATGTGACTTCTCTTGAAGGTAGAAACGTGGGCATTGAAGGAGAACAAGCAAGCAATAGATTAGTTAAATGGAAAAGGTATCAGAGGCTAGTCCTTTCTTTCTATGGCATGAATCCTATGGCTTGACTTTTATTTCTTTTTCATGAATTTCCTACATTCCGAAAAACAAAAAGTCTATGTTCGTGAATAGCCATATGAGATAAGAGATATATATTATGAGCCCAATAATGATGATGATGAGTTTAAGTCTACAGATTATAGAGTTCATGATATGGTAGCCCAACAAAGTTAATGATGTTGTTTATTGTATACACTCACCTTATATACTAATATCCTTCAAGGTGAGGCAGGATACTTATAAATGCTCCATAATGGAATCGAGGGTCCACGACCTTATGTCACCTCGATAAAGTATAACTATCTCTGAATTTCTATGCATGCATTATGATGAGCACATGTCGATGATATTACACCGCGCCTATATGGCCGGGCAGCACCGCTAAGGTGGGCGGCTTATAGATGATTACACCGTGTCTATATGGCACGGGCAGCACCACTAGTGGGCAGCATGAGATGGTACCCCGGACGCGGGAGGCCTGGACGTAGGCTAATGATTATCACACCGATCCGGTATGGACGGGCAGCTTATACATTTATGCATATATGATAAGATGATGATTATGAGTAAGACATCATGTGTTATTTCTTTTATAAGTGACAATCATATACAGTTGCTTCTTACTGATGCTTTCTTTATCTCATTGACGTATCTTCATTATTTATGCCTCTCACACTTAGTACAATGTTTGTACTGACATCTGTTTCCTTTGGACGCTGTGTTCATGCCCACAGGTAGATAGGGAGGTGATCTTCATCCAGACTCGTAGGAGCTAGTAGCTGACTTGAGAGCACTCCATTGTTCCGGAGGTGCTACTTGGTTCATTCTTTTGTGTATGTATATGTATTATGGGCATGACGGGGTCTTGTCCCGTCCATATGTCTAGTACTCTAGTAGAGGCTCGTAGGTACGCAGTGTGGGTTATATGGTCTCACGAGATTACTACCGTATATATATATATATATATATATATATATATATATATATATATATATATATATATATATATATATATATATATATTATTTTGATGGCCGAAAGGTTTATGTATATAAAAGTGTTTATGTTTCAAATGAAAGATGATTATATATATATATATATATATATATATATATATATTATTTTGATGGCCGAAAGGTTTATGTATATGAAAGTGTTTATGTTTCAAATGAAAGATGATTATCTTATGATTTGAATATGAATTTGATAAAATACGGCTTAATGAGCAAGATGAGTAGCAGAACGAGTGGTGCTCGGTGGTTAGCCCCGGGTACCCGTCACGGCCCCTCGGCGGGTCGTGACATGTACTGAGTATATAAAGTATGAAATACAATAAAGAAAATCATAACTGAATAAAAGATTACAGGAGGCAAGTATGATAATCAAAGATACCAATGCACCTGTGCCTTACGAGATGAGAATCGTGCATGTCTATATCATATACCATACCCGGCCCATTATGGGACTCGGTGAATAAAGTCATCATATACCATACCCGACCCATCATGGGACTCAGTGCCATAATCATATCATCATATATACACATACTGTTATATCCCGTATTTTTGTACGTTGGATTATTCGTATGCTAATCGACATAAGTTAAAGGACAAGATTATTTTTGAGATATGAGACAAGGACTTTTTTTATCCCGATTTTAATAATACACGGTTTGCTTATTAATTACAATTGGTGGAGATATTTGTTACATCCCGTGTTTCCATGCATTGGAAAGCGTTAGAGTGATGGTACATATATATCATAATGATTAGAAGTTAAACAAATCAAAGAAAATAAGTTTCGTCGAGGTTCGAAATATATTTAAATGAAATACAGTCCAAGCTATAATACCCCGTATTTTGGACTAGGAAATTGGACCGTCCCACACAAGCAAATTCACTCGAGCCCGAAGGATTTGGTTATATTCAAGCATGAAAATCAATAACTCGGTATATACAAGGAATGAAGTCCAGAAATGATTTAAGACGAAAAAGTGTGACGACGATGATTGAGAATAATATTTTATGTGTGGCAAATGAGGCTATGGACTAGTATTATATCACATGGTCATGGAAATGGGTATATGTCCAGTATGTTAAAGGTGATCAATATTTAAGTAAATTGAGATCTAGAGATTAATTATGTGTATAATTGGTTAAATGGAGATTTTAGTGGAAGACGGGAGTTAAATAAGACTTACTGGATAAGTTATTATATGAATAAATGGTGTAATAGTTAGCATACCAGGTGTCACGTAGTGGAAGCAAGCCTAGTCACTAATCTAGCACTATTAAATTATGTTCCAAGGGAGGAACATGGCAAGGACACGTATAAATGGGAATAGAAAAACTTCTGTCCTTGTATCACTTTACTTAATAATTAATTGTAAGAATAGATATGGCAACATATCTTAGCAACAAGAAACGTGAATTTGAGGTTATTAACAGCAACTTGAGCTCCAAATCCTAGGGTGGCAATGTAGAAATCTTCTCATTTTAGATGGAAATGTTTTTCATTTGAAACCTTTCCCACAGTAGGAAAAACGTACCAGCACTTTCTTTTTCAAGAAGATGCATCAATATTTTCCTTCAACAAATTAGTAATAACCTCTTCCTCCCAAGAATTGAGCAGCAACGTTACTTAAGTAAGTGTGCAGCAACGTTTCACACTTATTTTATGAAAGCAAGTATAGTTCTTGTTCAAATATCTAACAGGAGAAAGATTGCTCTTGGTAAGTTCAAGTGGAAAGGGTGGTTGATAGATTCATCAATTAAGGTATGTTTTATCCCCGTATCTTGTTAATTAAGTTGTTTACGAAAGAATTCCTTAGTTTAAGTGGCGGAAATGGTGCTACGAAATTATTAACTAGTTTGTTGATATGATTGCCTTGTGGGCTATTTTGATGAGATTTTTGGGGAAATTATCATGTGGTTATGTTGCTATTTGATGGTGTTGTTGTTTTTGGGGATGTTGTACATATTATGGACCCTTTTGGAATTGGATTCGAGTAAGGGTTATAGAGGAAATGCTGCCCGAATTTTGTTAAGTTCCATTCGAATGCAAATTAGATTGTAAATGGTGTAAGTGGTCTAATCGTGATGTTATGATACAATAACGGATATGCGGAAGGGATAAAATAATAAGGAAAGTAAAGGATAGATAGATTGACACAAGAAAATGGAATTAAAAGCAACCTAAAGGTATATTAAACCTAAAGACCTCAATTAATTAACATTAACAAGCACCAAACTCTTAGGAAGACCTCAAAGGAATTAGATTCCCTTGCAACCAACCTCTCAACAAATCTCAAATCAACAAGAGCCATCCATGACCTCTCTCACAAGTTTCTCTCTCTAGAGACAACTCTCAAAATCACTTTTCAATTTATCAATTCATCAAAATCTCCTATTGAAATGTTTAGTCTACTATTTATACTAAGAAAATAAGGAAGACAACTAGCTTTATTACAATTATACCCTTAATGAAGTAAGGGCCTTGTTTGGATGTCTTCTATGGAAGTGAAACTTGAAAAGGCTTGTATTTAAGTACTAGCCCCTTTTGCATGCATAGCCTCCTTCTCCACATAGCCTCCCAAGCTATCTTCCATATCTTGAATGTGACGTTCTTAAAGCTTCCATCCAAGCGATCTTCCATATCTTGAAGGCCATCCTATGTGGACCTCCCATGATCTTCAAAGGCTCCATCTTCATGAAGCTCGATGGAGTTGGTCTTGTATCCCCCTTCTTGAGAAGGATTCGTCCTCGAATCTAAACCTTGCAAAACCATAAAGGAGACAAACAAAAACCAAGTCCTCAAAGGATGAGGGTCAGTGTTAGGGTAGACTAACCTACCACCATGCCAAGTAAGCACAAATTTGTGATATAGCCAAGTATCAACCATTTTCAAGCAACATAAACTCTCAAATAGAGCACTAAGAACTTGGCTAACCCAAAGAGTAAGAAATAAGGATATTCTAAAAGAGCCAAGGGTTTCAAGACACCAAGTTGGCAGGACATACAAATGATCCTCAATTACAATATGACACCATTCACACCAAGTTAAGACTTCACCGAGATCAAAGGGAAAAGATACCCACATATCACGGGCAATACAACAACTGAGTACCCCGATAGGACTCCCTCCTCCATAAGATGCACTCCCAAAAAGATCATGAATGTCATCATATACAAAAAGGTAATAAAGAAAGGTGTCACGCAAAATAACTTCATCTAGGGTGTCCTAAAATGTAGTTTCACTATTAATCTCAAAAACATGGTCAATCATACTACTACTATTCGGAACACCCAAGGAAGAATTAGCAATTTGCAGACAAGTTTCACCCTTCTTTTGAACACTTCCCCTCCCAATAAGTGGGTCACAATTCCTCAAGGGAGGATCTCCATCATAGGGAAGAGAGTTATCATCCCATAGTGGATTTTCAAATACCATATACTCACCAAAAGTGGCCACGCTTTCAACATTACAAAACATCCCACTAGGTATTTCACTCTCAATAGTCATGTCATCCTCAAATAAAACATTATCCTTTACAAGAGAGTAATCCATGAACAATGAGGAGTCAAAACATGTCATTTCACTCTCAAAAGAACCAATGTCGTCTTTCAATGCATTTTCGCTCACATGACTATCTACATGACACACATAACCACTACAAATTAGAGTCTTATCACGTGACACTAAAGTACGATCAAGAGACTCGTTTTCACATGAAACAAACAAGGGTGAGATGTCACATTCTTTCAATTGACCAACTATATCAACATTACCACTAACTAGAGGTACATTAAACACATCACAACGATCCTCAAGTAGTGAATTATCATTACAAGCAAGTTGATCAATACTAGTTTCAACACGAGTTGGTAGTATGTCAAACTCGCAAGAATTACTAACATGATGACCACATGACATTGTACTACCAATCAATTCACAAGTGCCAACACTAGGTGGACACAAATCGATCTTGCAAGAAGAATCAATTTTGTCATCTAAAGGATCAACTAGTGTTTGAGGACCTTCATTCAATAATGCACTATCATTCAAAGCACAAGTGTCAACACTAGGTGGACACAAATCGACCTTACAAGAAGGAACAATTCGGTCATCAATAGGATCAACTAGTGTGGGGACACTTTCAACAATGGCATTACTAATACATGGCAAAGAAGCATTAGGCTTAACTCAAGGTAAACTAACTGTCACGACCCGACTAGGGGCCGTGACGAGTACCCGATACTTGTACCGAGCACCCCTTATCTATCATATTACCTTTACTTCATGGCAAGCCGTGTAAACAGAGCCATATATTTTTTTCCTTTCTGAACATTAACATTAACAGCGTCACCATAAACATAAGTAGTAAGCTTTCCGCTATCGCATTATACCGAGACGCGAACAATTCAAAATACAACACATCTAACTGTACATAGCTGACTGTGCATATCTGTCTACGAGCCTCTAGACATAGTACACTTATACATGGAAAGGGCCGAGTACTGTCGTGCCCGAATGCACATACACAAAATAGTACCGCTGGAGTGAGGCTCCGAAACAACTGGAGCGCTGTCAAGTGTGGCTGGTAGAACTTCTAAGGATCACGACCACCTGTCTGCTGACCTGCGCGGCATGAAACGCAGCGTCCACAAGAAGGGACGTCAGTACAAATAGTGTACCGAGTATGTAAGGCATAAAAGATAATATAAACAGTAACATAGAGTACGATTAACAATATCATGGAGTCATAGGACATATAACGGGGCAGGAAAGTAACCTGTACGTGGGAAGGCTTCTGTTTCAGGCCGGCTATCATGTAGGCTTGTCCTTTTCTCTTTGAGACATTTCTTTCTCGTAGACACAGAAAATAGGATTTATATCGTGTCATATTTTATCATATTATGTGCTGCTCTATCATAGCGTGTCGTATCACGTCATGTCGTAGCATCTCATATCATAGTATATCTTGGCATAGCGTATCATGTCATAGCATTGCCCCTTTTTCAGGACACGGTGTCCCTTATTCACGTATACAGAAAACAGTACAATTCAGTAAACGGTATCTTTTACTCACATTTACAGACGCCGAATACATCGGCTCTCCCAACCCCCCTCCCCAACGGTGTCCCAACACATCATATCATATATATCATACATCATATATATACAGACGCCGCGTACGGCTCTCCCATATCCCGCGTCCGGGCATCCCGCGTCCAGGATGAAATCCAGCTGAATCAGGTGGTGATATAATAGTGGCCCTTCCCCTTTCCCCATATACATATACGTGTACATTTACTTCTCTATTATACATATACATGTCCATACACATATCCCTGTATTATATAACCAGCATGCACGGGAGTCCAAAGAAAGTTACGTCTATCGGAGTGACATAAAGTCGGTAACCTCCGATTACATTATAGAATACTCGTGATCGCTTTGTCTCACCTTGAAGGAACGAGTATTTTAAGGTGAGACTATCAACAGAGAATAATATTAAAGTAAACGTAGAATGAAATCGTGGGCATCATAGATGATAGTTCATAGACTTTGAAATCTTTAGAAAATAAAGTCATAGCTAGGAAATAGAAATAGGATACAAAAATTAGTTTATCATTTTCATGTTTACATAAGATACTTAGCTTAGTCATCTTAGTCATAGAGTCGTTCCGGTAGTACGTATCATAGGCATATCCTCTTATCTAACATCATTGTTATCATTATCATCATGGAAGTGCCCTCGTTAGAGGAGTCATAGTACGTATCATTTGGTAACGAAATCGGGATCAAAGGTTCCCTTTGGATTCACTTCAAGTAAGTCAAGCAAGCCTGTAAGGAAAATCTGAGAGTAGCGGGCCCACCTCGGGCTGGATGGGGTGGCGTATATGATTTACATATGTTACGTGTCATGTCATTACTTGTGAGGGTTCTAGGGTAATCGGGTCCCACTTATGCAAGTTCTAAGGGTTTAAGAGGTCTTTCCATCATTTGCACACTTTCTAGTTCAATTCTATTGAACAAAAAGTGGAAAACTTTAGGTGCGGATTCCGGGGACTAGGGTTGTCCCCGAGGCTCGTACCCGACTTATTACATCTAAGACATGCCATAGAAAGAAGGGTGAAGCCTTACATACCTCTTTCCGCTCCTTTTGCTACTCCAAATTCACGTTGCAATCTCGTCAAAATCTGCAATTTGGTCATGTTTACCAAAACTCTTATTAGGATACTTAGAGTTAGAATCTTAAGGAAACACTTGGCTACCGAAATTTCGGCAGCATTTCCTCTGTAAATACACCATCCTCGACATTCAACATAGCCAAATCCTCATCAACCACAATCCGGGAATTCAAACCCGGCCAAACTATTAACATAATTCAACAACTACACTAGCGATTCACATATTTCATTCAATACACATGATCTCAATTTACCACTTTCTTCAAAACCTTCCGACTTCAATTAACACAATAACAACCTTATAGTACATATTCCAACAACATCATACTAATATCATTACATAGCATCCATACAAGAACATTATTTTCAATGTGCATAAACTTCTAAAATAAGTCTCCAACTTCTACAACTCCACTAGGGTTATTAAGCATTCATTAACAACAAAGCATCCACAACACAACAACAACCAAAATACTAAATAAACTTAACTCATTTTCTTCCACACTACACCATAACCTCACAGCCATATACCATGCACACACACACGGCCCCATCATGCATTCACAACTATAACCTCTCCAAAACCATTCAACTTCCATTTTCCACATAACATTCACAACAATAACAACCAAATACTAGATGAAATAATTAAAACATAGTTCCTACATACACATACATGCACGGCCACACATAATATTCCTTTCCTTCATGAATTTCATCCATTTTAGCATACTACAACACATATAAGCCATTCATAACACATAAAACAAGATTAGAATTCACCTTTATTCTTCAACTTCTCACTTGACTACAACTTGGTAACTTGAATGATTATGAATCTTTCTTGCTCCAACAACAACTCCACCTTGTTAAGCACCCTTTACTTGGTGGAAAGTGATTTTTAAGAGAATTTTTGCAATTCTTTCTTAGGAAATCCTCTATGGCCGAATAGCCTTGAGGTTTTTCTCCTTCTTTGTTTTGTTCTTCTTTTCTTGAAAGTTCTAGAGGTTATGTGATAAGGATGACTTAGTCATCTTATTTATTTATTGACCAAATTTTGTTCAATGTGGGCTTGGACCCTATGCATGGCCGGTTGGGCCTTCCATTTCCATAAAAATAATATGTCAAGCCCACTTTATATTCTTAGCTAGTTCTTGTAATTTATGGAAACAATTTTTCCAACTTCAAAATTTGCCCTTCGTCGTTCTCCATATTTCCACTTCTAGACTTTTCATAAGCAACTCATGTGCCAAACAAAATAAAATATTGCCTTGCTTGTTATTTTCCCGCGATTGTCTTGAATTATCCGATTGCATAAAATGCGGGATATAACACTAACTTTCATGCTTGACTTGACATTAAAATCACACAAAGATGTAGGAGTATAAGGATAAGTGATCTTACCTTGGTGTTCATGCAAGCTCCTTTGACCAATTGAAGGAATGGTTGTGGCCGCCATCCTTGCCTTCAAGCATGGGGTTCTCTCAAAAGAGGTACCCCTCAAAGATTCATTTCTTCTCACATATGGCTTGGGATATTGGCTTCTCAATATCCTTTTCATGTCCTCCCATGTATTGATGGGACTCCTCACTTGTCTCCCACAACATTTCACATACTCCCAATATTTGACAAGTTTTGAGTCAAAAGTTTGAACGGCTAAGTCCATCTTCATTTCTTGTGAATAGTTGTAGCTAGCGAAGATTTCATCTATTATGGATTCCCATTTCTCATATTCTTCTCCACTAGCTTCCCTAGCCAAGGTAGGCCATTTCACATGGGTATCTCGCACTTTTACACTTGGACTCTTCCTAGTAAGTATGCATGGAAAGAGAAATTTTCCTTTCTTGTCCACTACAAATCGATGCCAATCTTGTTCATGTGGGATTCCATGCTTTTGGAACCAAGGGACTCCTAAACATACATGACAATTATCCATTGGAAGCACATCACACCAAACCTCCCCTTGTACTCGCCAAGTGAAATGGATACCATCACCCTCCTATCAACCCCATATCCTCCCTCGTCATAATAAGGATTTCGCCTATTCACACATGGTAGCCTTAACTCTTCAACCGCACGAGGGGTGATGAAATTGGTGTAACAATCGTCATCAAGCACAAGGGTTCCCTCTCTACCACAAAGTTTTACCTTGATCTCCATGAATCGCCTCTTTGGAACCACCTCCTTTTGCATATGACGACTCCAACTAGTACTCACATTCCCACGCTTGCCACTTTGCTTCAGATAGGAAGTACTACAAGAAGAAGAAGCATATGCATGCCCACTAGAAGCCCTTCCATAATCAACATTAGCACTTCCACTACCTCCATACACATACCCTTCACGAGTCCTATTGGTATAAGGATTTTCCCCATAAGACACATGCGAAGGAGAGTCATATTTCGAGTCGTCTTCATTATCACGATATATAGCACAAAACTCTTCACCTTCATTATCTTCATCATACAAAGCATAACAAGGTTCTTCTTCATCCCCATCTTCCTCATGAGACACATGAGAACCACTCTCATCATATTCTCCGTCAAAATAGTAATTCTCTCCTCGAACTTCCTCATGATCACCATTTCCCATATAGCCCTCATATTCCCCATCGTCACATCCTTGATAGCTCCCATAGTCCTCCCCTTCATAACTACAACCATCATCATCATAACAATCATAATCGCCACCACATGAATCGGAATCCATGGAGAAGTACCTGCAAAGAACACTTAGCAAACACGTTAGTAGTAAAGAAACCTCACCACACTCGTGTTTACACTCAGTGTTTGTGCTCGACTAGCACCACTCAAATGAACTCACACACTCTTTCCTTTTACCACTCAAATGGATTGGCCGATGTTGATTCTCGATTGGATTCAGTTGCTTGCAAGGTGCACAATTGCTACTCGAGATCGGAATGGATTCTCGTTAGACTCGAAGAAAGAGGACGACTCAATTAAAACAAATGCACTTGAGCCAAGAAATTAACAACGAGGTAAAAATGAAGAAAAGCTTGAAAGAATTGGTACAAATGAAAATAGGACTCAAGAACTAGTTAGCAACTAATAAGATCGATTACTAGTTGTTAACTAGTTGTAAGAATCAAAGAAGGGAAGTTAACAAGGAATCAAACCGTTTTCGAGCACATAGACAATCTTCTGCAGGTCGTGCGTTAGCTATGCGTCGCACACCCGTCGCACAAAACACCCCTCTATGAATCTGACACTTAGAAAATTTTCAGAGTTTTCAGAGTCGTGCGATGGCCATGCGTCGCACAAGGATCGCACAAAATACTCTTCTTTGAATCTTTGCAACACACACTGATTTTTTTTTAAGATTCTGGCAATTTTTTTTTCGGTCATGCGATGGCTGCGCGACGCACAGCCAGAGCACAAGCCTCACCGTGCGATGGTTGCGCGAAGCACAGCCTCCTGTGAGGTTTTTCTCGAACTTTGGGCTGGATTTTCTGAATTTGGCTAATGTATTGGGCCCACTCAATCTAGGATCTTTCCATTTTGGGGTGGAAAAACAACTTTTGACAACTTTGAAAAAAATATTTTGGATCAAATACCCTCTTTGGTCTTCTTCTCCAATATGAAGATATGAACGTTCTTATGAACACCAAGAACACCCAAATGCAATCTAGGACCAAATCAACTCCTTTTTCCTCCAATTTTCAGATCCAATCTCCCTTTGATATGGAGAACAAAGCCCACTAATCAATTAATCCCAATTTCAACTCAATCACCAAACCTACTTTTTGAATTTTCAAAGCTTCAAATTCCAAAAATGGTAGATCCTTCAATCCTTAGCCAAAACCTCCAAATTTCGGATTTAGAGTCCTTATCAACTAGAGAACAAACCCCAATCAACTTGAACCCTCAATTTTTTCTCCTTCTTCAAACCCACCAACCTTGTTCTTGAAGCTTTGAAGCTCAACAATGGTGGAACACAAACCCTAACTGCAAATTGACTCAAAATTGAAGATTTAGACTCTAGAAACACTAAGAAACTCTAATCTAACACTAGATTCAACAAAATCAACAAGATAATTCGATTTTTTTTTGAATTTCAATTTTTTTTTGTTGAATCAAAACCCAAGACTAGATTTGATGGAACAAACCTAAGCTAAGCTCTGATACCAATTGATACAATAACGGATAAGCGAAAGGGATAAAATAACAAGGAAAGTAAAGGATAGATAGATTGACACAAGAAAATGGAATTAAAAGCAACCTAAAGATATATTAAACCTAAAGACCTCAATTAATTAACATTAATAAGCACCAAACTCTTAGGATCAAGGGAATTAGATTCCCTTGCAACCAACCTCTCAACAAATCTCAAATCAACAAGAGCCATCCATGGCCTCTCTCACAAGTTTCTCTCTCTAGAGACAACTCTCAAAATCACTCATCAATTTATCAAATCATCAAAATGTCCTATTGAAATGTTTAGTCTACTATTTATACTAAGAAAATAAGGAAGACAACTAGCTCTATTACAATTATACCCTTAATGAAGTAAGGGCCTTGTTTGGATGTCTTCCATGGAAGTGAAACTTGAAAAGGCTTGTATTTTAGTACTAGCCCCTTTTGCATGCATAGCCTCCTTCTCCAAATAGCCTCCCAAGCTATCTTCCATATCTTGAATGTGACGTTCTTGAAGCCTTCCATCCAAGCGATCTCCAATATCTTGAAGGCTATCCTATGTGGGAGCATGATCTTCAAAGACTCCATCTTCATGAAACTCGATGGAGTTGGTCTTGTATCATGTTACCATCTTAATTATAGATTTACGAGCTCGAGAAGTAGACGTTGGATTATTAGATATGATTCCCAGGTATGTAGAGCTATCATTCTTTCTTTTGGCATGTCTTAGATATAAGTGACATATGATATGAGCTTTGGGGTAATTCTATTTGATACAATTCGAGTGGCATCAAGACCTTTTACAAGGAGCCAAGCGAGGGAACTTCAAGCTATGCAAGCATTATTCATGAGGAGGGACATACTTGAATACACTCTAGCTCCTTCCCTGGGATTTCAAGTGTTCATGATAGCATGGGAGGATTTGGAGAAGAGGGTTGAAGATGGTCATACTTGCAATGTGGCTATTACTTGAAGATTTGCAAATTCAAGCTTTGTTCCCAAAAGAAGACACCCAAATAAGGCCCTTACTTCATTAAGGGAAAAAGTGTAATAGTGTAGTTGTCTTCTTTTGAGCCTTAGTATAAATAGTAGTTTCTTTCATTTAGACTTAGACTATTTTGAATATTGATATCTTGAAATTGTAAACACTTTTTGAGTGTTGAGAGCTTGCTAAGCTAGAGATTGTGAATCTTGTGAGAGGATTGGTTATTAGGGTATCAAATCCCTATTGGTCATCTTAAGAGTTTGGTGCTCTTTAGTTCCTAAATTAGAGGTCAAGTTAATTTAAGAACTTTGGTTGCTAATTTGGGTCTTTAGTTGTGTCAAATTAGATATCCTTTATTTTCTTATCCTTTTTTCTTCATTGTTTTTTAAATATTATATCAATTGGTATCAGAGCTTGGATTAGATTTGTTCTATCAAATCTAGCCTAGGGTTTGTTGCTAAAAAAATATCTGGAAATTTTCCACCAAAAAACCCAAACATTTTGTGTTTGTTTTGTTTTTTTGTTGTTAGATTCTTGTTCCTTAGTACGTTAGGGTTTCAAATCTTCAAATTTCATGTCATTCGGGTCAATATTGAAGAATCTACCATTGTTGGGTTGAAGCTTTAGAAAAAGTTGAAGAACAACTTGGTGGGTTTTGATTGGTGACGAAATTGGGAGTTGATAACCATTGGGCTTTGTTCTACAAGGTTAAGAGAGCTTAAATCCGAAATTTGAGGGTAAAATGAGTTGATTTGAAGGTAGCTAGAAATTTGAATGTTCATGTGTTCTTGAGCTATCTTCATATATTCAAGTGGGGAAGAAGACTCAAAAGGAAAGTTAGATCCAAAAGTTTATACCCAAGTTTAGGAAAAGTGTTTTTCAGCCCCAAATGGAATGATCCTAGGTTGAGTGGGTCCATTGTGTCAAAAAAAGTCAACAAACCCAGCCCAAGATCCAAGAAATCACGTGCTATACGAAATCACAGAAGCCACTATACGGTCCCACATACGGACAGTATAAATTTTACGGTCCGTATAATTTGGTCCGTAAAATTGGAGGTCCAAAAGTTACTTTCTGTAAGTGATCTACGGTGGAAAAATACGGACCGTAAAATTTTTACGACCCGTATAATTTGTGGTTCGTAAAATTGGAGACCCCAAACGTTACATTCTGGAAGTGATCTACTGTGGGAAAATACGGACCGTAAATTTTTTACGACCCGTAGATTTTGGTCGTAAATCTGGTACCAAATTATTGAGTTTCTGTTCCTATTCTACGGACACCTTTTACGGTCCGTGAATTATATACGGACCGTATAAGTTCCACAACCAATCCATGAATTTGAGGTACATTTTCAATTCCAAATTTCATTTCATCCCACATCCATTTCTCAAAAAAATAATCTTGATCCCTTAGTTGATGGTCTTGTGTCCCTAATCCTTTGGTAGGTATCAATCCAATTGATACCTTGGATCAATTGGGGCTTCAAGACCGTGTTTTCAAATTATCACCTACCCGGGGCCGAAATTTTATTTATTTCCGAGTTTTAGCGTTCCATTTTCTTGTGTCTCTCAACTAGTAGCCATTTAGTAGTTGTTCCTACTTGTGTTTGCTAGTTCTTGTGTCTGCATTTCTTTCGTGCCAATTCTTTCGTGCTTTTCTTCGTTTTTGCTTCGTTGTTAATTTCTTGGTTCAAGTCCGTTAGATTGAATTGAGTCGTCCATCTTTCTTAGTCTAACAAGAATCTATTCCAACCAAGAGTAGAATTTGAACCCTTGTGACTAGTCGGCATTAACAAGCACACAATCTTTGGTGGAAGCAATTTATGAGGCAACTAAAGGTGCGCATACTTGAGCGATTGTGAGTTGTTACTAATCTAACGTGTTTGCTTGCTTTGTTGAGTGTCTTAATAGGTACCATGGCTACGGAGGATGAAACACAAGTTCCCACCAGGGAACTCACACTAGTTGATATAATGAGGGCCTTACAAGCCTTAAACCATAAGGTGGATAGCATGGGTGGTCGAATGGAAAACATGGATGGTCGAATGGAAAACTTGGGAAGTTGGGTGGAAGCAATTGAAAGAGGTAGTAGGGAGGTCTCGTATTCGCCCCGTGTGCAATACCAAGGTGGCACAAGTGGAACTACTCGAAGCACTTCACTTACATTGTCACCCGGCACCTTCCATCATCTATATAACCCCACTCCCCAAAACTACCCTCAAAACACGACTCTCACCCCACCAAACAACATTCCCATAGGCCAACGGAACAACCCACCCCAACAAGATCAAACTCCAAATGACCCACATCCAAATGACCCACCCCTAAATGACCCACACCCAAATGAACCAATGCCACCCCAAAACCGTCCAAACATCCAACAACCAAATGAGGAAGAGATAGAGGAAGCTATACTTGAGCACGAACGTTATGGTGACCAAGGTTGGAGGCCACGAGGGCAAGCACAAAGAGGTTATCGAGGAAGGGGTAGAAGGCATGGTCCTAACCCTCACATGGGTAGGCAAAGAGGGTACCAAGCTCGTGAAGGGTACCAAGGTCGTGACCATCAAGGTTATGACGACGATGGAGATTTTAATGGGAATCACGGTTATGGAGGAGGGCGAGACACGAGTCTCAATTCCATCAAGGTTACTCTCCCAACCTTCAAGGGAAGTAGTAATCCCGATACATTCCTTGATTGGGTGATGCATTGTGATAGAATCTTCTTGACGAATGACATGTCCGAGGTGAAAAAAGCGTCTTACGCCATTGCTCAATTCGAAGGGTATGCCTCTACATGGTGGGAAACGAAAGTGAAAGCAAGAAGAATTATTGGATTCCCACCCACACCTACTTGGGATGATTTGAAAGAGGCCATGCGGTGTAAGTATGTCACCGAACGCTACAGGCAAGAACAACTCAAGAAGGTGTATACCTTAAGGCAAAACAAAAAGAGTGTGGAAGAATACTATGATGAGTTCCAAATTGTCAAGATGAGAATTGACTTTGACGAGGATGATTTAAATGCTATGACTCAGTTCCGAGCTGGGTTAAATAGTGACATTGTCTCCCAAATGAGACTCCACAACTATTGGAGCATTGAAGAGACCCTTCAAGCGGCTATTGAAATAGAGGAGGGTCTCAAGGAAGACAAAATCAATAAGTCAAGGGGCTATGTGAGTTCATGGAACAATAACAAAGAACGAAGAACTTCCTCCTCCAATTGGCAAAATAATAAGGGCCCCTTGTAAGAAGCCAAGAAACCATTTGTGAAGAATTCTCAAGTTGAGAAGAGTTGACAAGCAACCTCCGATGTTTGCTCCAAAATAAGGAGGTACGAAAACTCCTATTCAATGATTTAAATGTCATGGCTTCGGTCATAGAGCAAGCAAGTGCCTTAATCGTAGAGCGTTTATTTTGAAATACACCTATAGTGAGGATGAGGAAGAATGTGAAGAAGGGGATGATGAGGGCAATCATGAGAATGAACATCATGATAGTGAAGGGGATGGTGTTGAAGGTGATGATGAGCCTATTGTACCTCTCTATGTGGTGTGAAGGACCATGATAAGCAAAGCAATGGATGACCCAAGTCAACGGGAAATCTCTTCCATTCCAAGTGCATCATTAACCAAAACACTAGCATCATGATCATTGATAGTGGGAGTTGTGCCAATGTTGCTAGTACCACCCTTGTTGATTTCTTGAAACTTCCCACCACCCGCCATGAAAACCCTTACAAACTTCAATGGCTCAATGAATGTGGTGAATTGAAGGTGACTAGGCAAGCTATCATCAAATTCGCGATTGGGAAGTATCACGATGAGGTGTTATGTGATGTTGTTCCCATGCAAGCGTGTCATCTTCTACTTGGCCGACCATGGCAATATGATAGGTCCGTCAACCATAATGGGAGAACTAACCAATACACCCTTGTCCACAATGGTGTCAAACATGTCTTGAATCCCATGACCCCCTCCCAAGTGGGTGAGAGCTATAACAAAATGAGGGAGTTAAAGGAGAAGGGTCATGTTGCATTGCAAAAGAAGAATGTGGGGGACGAGGGAGTAGAGGAGAGTAGTTCTCAAGAGGTGAGTAGAAAGAAAGGAGAGCTTAGAGGAAAAACCAATGTGTCACATTTGGCGAATTGTGGGGAAATTAGGGAGGAATTGGGGGAGCATCCTAATGAACTAACCCCTTCTTTTCCTAGCTCTATTTCTTCTCTTTTGCAGGAATTTGATGATGTGGTCCCAACAGAACTCCCAAAGGGGTTACCACCCTTGAGGGGAATTGACCACCAAATTGACTTTGTCCCGGGGTCTCAATTGCCAAACAAACCGGCTTATAGAGCCAACCCGGATGACACTAAGGAGCTTCAAAGGCAAGTGGATGAGCTCCTTGAAAAGGGAGTTGTGCGAGAAAGTATGAGTCCTTGCGCCGTGCCCGTGATCTTGGTGCCAAAGAAAGATGGATCATGGCGCATGTGTGTTGATTGTCGAGCCATCAACAAGATAACGGTAAAGTATCGCCATCCCATACCTCGTCTTGACGACATGCTTGATGAGTTGAATGGTTCATGCATATTCTCTAAGGTAGATCTTAGGAGTGGGTATCATCAAATCCGGATGAAACCCGGAGATGAGTGGAAAACTGCATTCAAGACCAAGTTTGGTCTATATGAATGGTTGGTGATGCCTTTTGGTCTCACTAACGCTCCTAGTACTTTCATGCGTTTGATGAATCATGTCATGAAACCTTTTATTGGCAAATTCGTAGTTGTTTACTTTGATGATATTTTTGTGTATAGTAAAACCATGGATGAGCATGTTTTTCACTTGAAATGTGTGTTTGAAGTGCTCAGACAAGAACAACTTTATGCTAATGTTGCTAAATACTCTTTTTGTGTTGATGAAGTTGTTTTCTTGGGTTTTTTGTGAGTTCAAGGAGCGTTGAGGTTGATGAATTCAAAATAGACGCTATTATGAATTGGCCAATTCCTAAATCCATTGGTGATATTAGAAGCTTTCATGGATTGGCTAGTTTTTATAGGCGGTTTGTTAAGGGGTTTAGTACCATAGCCGCTCCTTTGACTGAGGTAATCCGAAAGGATAAACCTTTTTCTTGGGGTGTCGAGCAAGCAAAGGATTTTGAAACTCTAAAACAAATGCTTAGCTCCGCACCGTTGTTGCAATTACCCGACTTTGACAAAATCTTTGAAATTGAATGTGATGCTAGCAAAGTAGGTATTGGCGACGTTTTGATGCAAGACCAAAAACCCATTGCCTATTTTAGTGAAAAGCTTAAGGGTGCGACGTTGAACTACTCCACCTATGATCTTGAATTGTATGCTTTGATTAGAGCTTTGGGTAATTAGCAACACTACTTGTGGCCTAAAGAGTTTGTGATTAGGACCGACCATAAGTCCTTAAAACATCTCAAGGCCCAAGGAAAGTTGAACAAAAGGCATGCTAAATGGGTTGAATTCCTCGAAACCTTCCCTTATGTCATCCAATACAAAAAGGGAAAGGAGAATGTAGCGGCGGATGACCTATCAAGGAAACATGTTTTGATTAATACCTTGTCTTCCAAATTGATAGGTTTTGAAAGCTTGAAGACATTGTATCCCGAGGACCCCGTCTTTGCCAAAATCCTTCTAGATTGCGAAGAGTGGGAAAGGGAGAGGTGGATTAGGGATAGGTCTTCTACCCCCTATTCTAGGTTTGATGGTTTCTTGTTCAAAAACAAGCGTTTGTGTGTGCCCATGAGCTCTTGGAGGGAATTATTTGTGAGGGAGGCACACAATAGGGGATTGATGGGACATTTTGGGATTGATAAGACTTTGGGAATTCTTGAGGAGCAATTTTATTGGCCTCATATGCGGAGGGATGTGTCTAAGATTTGTGGCCAATGCATTGAATGTCGCGGCGCCAAGTCTAGACTCCTTCCCCATGGTTTGTATACCCCTCTTCCCACCCCTCAACAACCTTGGGTTGATATTTCGATGGATTTTGTGTTGGGTTTGCCTAGAACCAAAAGGGGTAAATATAGCATCTTTGTTGTGGTTGATCGATTTTCTAAAATGGCTCATTTCATTGCTTGTCATAAAGTTGATGATGCTCCTCATGTTGCCTCTTTGTTTGTTGAACATGTGGTAAAGTTGCATGGTATTCCTAAAACCATTGTGAGCGATAGGGATCCAAAATTCCTTAGCCACTTTTGGAAAGAATTGTGGGGACGACTTGGGACTAAATTGTTGTTTTCTACCTCTTGTCACCCACAAACCGATGGCCAAACCGAAGTTGTCAATAGGACCTTGGGTTCTATGCTTAGGTCCATGGTTAAAGGAAAATTAGCATCTTGGGAAGATCAATTGCCTTTGGTTGAATTTGCTTACAATAGAGTCATTCATAGCACTATTGGCATGTCACCTTTTGAAGTGGTTTATGGTTTTAACCCCCTAACCCCTTTATCTCAAGATGTTGTGTTGAGTTTAGATGGCAACAAACGAGCCGAGGCCATGAAGAAGTTGCATGAGAAGGTGAGGCTTCACCTTGAGAAAAAGAATCAAGAAACGGCCAAGAGAGCAAACAAGGGTCGCAAACGAGTTGTGCTTGAACCGGGTGATTGGGTTTGGGTACATTTCCGAAAAGAGAGGTTTCCTATCAAAAGAAAGACCAAGTTGATTCCTAGAGGAGATGGTCCATTTGAAGTACTTGAACGACTCAATGATAATGCATACAAAATTGATCTTCCACCCGAATACCAAGTTCATAACACCTTCAATGTGTGTGATCTCTCTCCTGTGGTGGTGCAAGATGATGATCCCTTAAATTTGAGGATAAATTCTCTTCAAGAAGGGGAGAATGATACAATTCGAGTGGCATAAAGATCTTTGACAAGGAGTCAAGTGAGGGAACTTCAAGCTATGCAAGCATTGTTCATGAGGAGGGACATACTTGAATACACTCTAGCTCCTTCCCGGGGATTTCAAGTGTTCATGATAGCATGGGAGGATGGTTTAGAGAAGAGTTTTGAAGATGACCATACTTGCAATATGGCCGTTACTTGAAGATTTGCAAATTCAAGCTTTGTTCCCAAAAGAAGACACCCAAACAAGGCCCTACTTCATTAAGGGTAAAAGTGTAATAGTGTAGTTGTCTTCTTTTGAGCCTTAGTATAAATAGTAGTTTCTTTCATTTAGAAGACTTAGTCTATGTTGAATATTGATATCTTGAAATTGTAAACTCTTTTTGAGTGTTGAGAGCTTGCTAAGCTAGAGATTGTGAATCTTGTGAGAGGATTGGTTATTAGGGTATCAAATCCCTAATGGTAATCCTAAGAGTTTGGTGCTCTTTAGTTCCTAAATTAGAGGTCAAGTTAATTTAAGAACTTTGGTTGCTAATTTGGGTCTTTAGTTGTGTCAAATTATCTATCCTTTATTTTTTTGTCCTTTTTTCTTCATTTTCGTTTTTGAATATTGTATCACTATTCATAAGTTTTGAGCGTGATTCATGATCCTTATTCACTTCTTGATGTTAGAACTCTTAAGGTAATTGAGCTACTGCCTCTCAAGTCTTCCATACATTGGATAGTAGTCGGTATGTAAAAGCTCCTATTCTTAGAAACTCTACGATGACTAATAATGTCCTTGACTTCCATAAGCTATTTCATACTATCTTGATGTCTATGATTCCTGAGGCTCTATTTGATATAGTCCATAGTGACATTTAAAGGGTACTCAATATGACTATCGCCCTGGATACTCGAGTGTTAGTTATTCTTTTTATTCTATTGAGTCTCAGATAATGATTTAATTGCATATGGTTGCTCATGATATTCTACTCGTGCATACTGTTATTGTATCATTCACCGAGTCCCGGGCCGGGTATGTTCTCGTGCACAGTTTCACTGCATTGTTCACCGAGTCCCTCACAAGAGGGCCGAGTACGGTATATGTATATGATGATATGATTATGACACCGAGTCCCATGATGGGCCGGGATGGTATATGATAACAACACGGTTAGTGGAAGACTTTAGAATTGAAAATTAGAAAGGGAGAAGGTTTGATTCTTGAGAAAGAAGAACACAAGTTCAAGTATTTGATACTTACAACGTTGTTTAATAGTGAAAGAAGGAGTTGAATCAATTAAGAAGAAGAAGACGAAGAAGAAGAAAAGGAGGGAGGGAACTCAAACAAGGAATCTTACCATCGAAGAATCCGAGTTGCGGTTCAAAGTAGAACAAAAAGGGCATAACCCAAAAGAGAACCTCAAGGGTCTCCACAAGCACAAGGCTAATATTATTAATATTCAAACGTCGTTACAATGAAAGAGAAAACACCCCTTTATATAGGAGAAATGGCGGCTGCCACCCTAAAGAAAATAAAGTTGGTCAAACTAAATTAATTAAGGTGCAATTTCCAAGCTGCATAGAAGACCACCAATTCTTTGTTCCAATGTGCATAGAAGACCACCAAACATTTGTTCCAATGTGCATAGATGACCACCAAACATTTGTTCCAATGTGCATAGAAGACCACCAACACTTTGTTCAATAAAAACATTAAATGTAGTCAGCATAGCATTAAATGATCTTCTAGAAACATAAGTATGGGCTGCTGAACTTGTTCCTTCTTTGGGCATGTTTTGGGCCATAATCCAACTCATATTGGTCTTCAATTTGGGCCTCCAATTAGTATTAAGACTTTCCCAAAAGATCTACTTTGGGCTGGAGCTATTCCTCCATTACAAGACATGTTTTCATTACCAAATGAAGCCCATTAAAGCATCTTGATATTTTTTAGTCTTCAACTAAAATAAGCTTCCTTGGTTGCTATCATTCTCCCCCTCTTATAGAAGATTCGTCCCGAATCTTGGTGGTGACCTTTTTTGCTCCTTAATGCATTTGAGCCTCTATGGTTGCTATCATTCTCCCCCTCTTAAAGAAGATTCGTCCTCGAATCTTGACATTGATCTGCAACCAACATGATGATCACAATAAGTAGGGAGCAAACAAAGGAAACAAAACAAGCATTTGGTAAAAACAACACAAGGTAGTGACCATGCAACCACTTAACCCACTTAGTTCTTTTATGCACAAACACCCCTTTTAAATATCCAAGCATTTCATCGTCTAATAGAACAATGTAATTTCCAACACAAGAACTAAAAACACAATTCATAAGCTCTTTAAACAGTAGAGGATAATTAGCCAGACCAAAAGCATATGAATACCAAGAAAACATACCATATTTGCTCTTTCTAAGCAACTTAACCTCACCATTCAATATACCATGGTCATAATATGGATCAAAAGTTATTTTCTTGTGAAGTGGCTTGGAATGAACCTGCAAATAAGGATCTAGAAAACAAGATAAAGATATTGTGAAGTTGAAAACATGTGAGCACTTGTCCTTTTCCACACTTGAGCTACTACATTCTGCACCTAGCTCAACTTTCTCAATATCTACGACACCAAAAGCTTCATGTGTCTCAATGTCTTTATTGGAAACTTCATGTTACACCTCGGAAGTTTCTCCGTACTTGTATGATGAGTGGAATGATGAAAAGTTGAGTGAATGATGTTTTGTTAAGTCGGGAATGGCTAATTAAGAATTTTTGGAAATAAGAAAGTCGCGGAAAAGTTTTCAGCCAGTGGTCGTATATGGCACTATACGGCCCGTAAAGTGATTTACGGACCGCATAGTGCAATCGTCCTCCAGCTTGTCAAAAATCCCAACTTTCTTTAAATGTTGAATATGGTTAAGTACGACCTAGTTTACGGCCCGTAAACTGGTTTACGGACCGTAAACCAGGTCGTAAACTACTATGTCCATCAGCCAAAACTTTCTGTCTTTGAAATGGTTAAATACGACCACAGTGGACGGACCGTAAATCAAAATACGGTCCGTATATGGTGGTTTACGACCACTGTTCATCCCGACAAGAATTCATTAAAGATCAGATTTTGTGATTTTTAAAAGGGACTTAAGCCCGTTTCACGTCATTTTTCATCCAACACTTCAAGAAAACTCTAGAGTGTTCTTCAACACTTCAACTCTAAGAATAGCAAGAAAAATCCAAGGAAACCTAAGATTATCTGTCAAATTCATGAGAATAAGTGTCAGAACATATCAAAGGATCTTCTAAGTCAAGAAATTCCCAAGAAGGTGGAACTAGGGTTTTGGCTAATTGAAGTATTTCAACTTAAGGACTGTTCAACCATCATCCAAGGTAAGTTTCATGATTATTCCATATTGTTTGAAGCATTGGAAAGCTTAGACACTTGAAATGTAGGAGAACATAGAAATGGGTCATTATTGAATGAATAGTGACATAAATGAATGATAGTGAAATTGAACTATGAGTATTGAAGTGTTGTGAATACTAATACATTATAAATGATGTTTATATCATGAAACAAGCATTAAATGCATGAAAACGCAAGGATGAGCTAGAAGTAGAAATAAGGGAAAATTGGAGGAAAATGGTGGATTTTGCCAAACGCACGTAAATGACGATTGTCGATTATGATATTGCGAATAATATTATGAATATCGGGAGTTGATATAGAACGTGAGAAAAGTAGTATGAGCGAAGGAAGCGTTGTCTGACTTCTCCTAGAATTAGCGACGCGTTCTTATAGTCAGTTACTAATGTTGATATGAACTCTCTTATGAAGGTAACAACGTTATATCGACGGAGAACAAGTGAGCGATATCTTAGCTAAACGACCAAGGTATGTGAGGCTAGTCCTTCCTTCTAATGGCATGAATCTTTTAGCTTGAATCCCTATTCCTTCCATGAGTTCTTACATTCTAAGAAGTTAAAAGCTTATGCCTATGAATGTCTATATGAGATAAGTTATACGATATGATGACACTAGAATGATGATGATGTTAATCCTTGCCTACACTCACCTTATGTACTAGTCCTTTCAAGGTGAGGCAGAACGTCCATGATGGTTCCATAATGTAATCGAGGGATCACGACCTTACGTCACCCCGATAGAGTAAAGTTGATCCTGAGTCTTATATACGCATTATGATAAGATAAGTATTTTATGATAAACATATTACTATGAGTATTTACATTAAGCATGTCATGATTGCATTCACACCGGGCCTAGTTGGCCGGGCAGACACCGCTTCGGCGGGCGGCGATACGGATACACCACGACCTACGGGCGTGGGCAGACACCACTAGTGGGCGGCATGAGATGGTACCCCGGACGCGGGAGGCCTAGACGCGGGCTAATATTATTGATTATCACACCGTTCCGACAAGGACGGACAGCTTGCATGTGATGCATACATGTCATGATGATGAGTATGAGTAAGATAGCATGCATTACTTCATTTACGATTATCAGTCAGATCCAGATGTCTCATGTTGATGTTATCCTCATATTATTGATGTTTCTTTTCATTATTTATGCCTCTCATACTCGGTACAATATTCGTACTGACGTCCTTTCTTCAGACGTTGTGTTCATGCCCACAGGTAGACAGGGAGGAGAGCTTGGCCCAGGTCCTCAGTAGCTACCAGCTGATAGATAGCACTCCATTGTTCGGAGGTGCTTATGGAGACCCTTTTGATGTACATTCATATATGCATATTTTTGGGCATGACGGAGTCTAGTTTCGTCTATGTATTCACTATGTTAGTAGAGGCTCGTAGATACGCAGTGTGGGTTAGATGGTCTCACAAGATGTTTTCAGATGTATATGTATTATTTTGATGGCCAAGAGACAAATGTATATAAAGTATTTATATTTTAATTAAATATGATTTTCCTACAATTGGTATGTAAAATTGATAAAAGAGTAATAAATGAGCCAGACAAGCAGTAGAGTAAGCGGTGCTCGATAATTGCTCCGGGTACCCGTCGTGGCCCCTAGCTGGGTCGTGACACTTCATCACCTTTGCTTCCTTCATTGGAATCCCAAAGTGGACAAAAATGTACAGTAAACTCATGTTTAGTATCATCCCACAATGGGTTATCCCACACTTTAAAACCTTGACCCATGAGATTGTCTTCTTCAAGTGAGTTGTCTGATCCATTACACAAAGTTCATCCTCAATTTTCTGCATGAAAGGAGATAAAAGACTAAAACAAGAAAGAGTTAGTTGATTAGCATATTAACAAGATTCATCCTCTCTCAAATTTTCTTGGATTTGTTCACTCAACTTATCTCGTCCCCCACTTTCACCATATTGTGGCAGATTGCTCAATTGAGAAGAACCACATAAAAGGTTAGGTTCAGTCCCAATTTGAGTTATACCTTCGCTTAAAACTCTTGATTTATTAGATTGTGGTACAAGTTCATTTTCATTTGCATCTACAAATAGATCATCGATAAGGTCATACCACATAAGATCATCAGGCTCAACTTTGTCTTCTACTTGCAATTGTTTCCATGAATCATCATCCTTTGCTCCTTTCAAATCCCATTTGAAGCTAGATTCTTCCTTCAATTGTTGTTCTAACACTTCAATGGGTTCTTCTTCAATAACCTTCACATTTGGAGCACAATCACTAGAAAAAGAATGAGTTAATTGGTTAGAACTTGAACAAGAATCTTTCACACTTATGCACTCAATTCTTTTAATCTCTTCTTTTTCCTCATCTCTCAAGTGCACTTGTTCACTCTCTATTTTACCTCTTGAGCTCACTTCACTCAATTCTTTCCACTAATTTTTGCTTCTTAACAACTCACTCTTTTCACTCATCACTTCCTCTCTCGAGTTGTCAAGTTGCTCACCCTCACTTCTCTCTTTCTTTTGTCTCTCATCCTCACTTTTGTTTGGTGTAGAGAAGGTTGTCCATGCGGTATCATCCCTTTCTATCCCCGGGCAAGGTATGCTACAATACGTATCACAAGTTCCCATATACTTGCCTCGAATCCCTCTTTTATCCCTTGGAGGACTTCTAACATCAACTCTAATTTTAGGCTTCCCAATCCCACTATTGTTTCCCCTCTTGCAGACCTTTTCCTTTTCAAACACCTCTATTGATCTCCTTACCTTTGATCTTCTTGAATCTCTGTAGGTGACAAAGATACAAGGGTAGTTCTTTTTCCATCATCTTTCACCAAGGAATACCTATACTTTTCTAGATCATATGAAACTTTCTTATAGAGATACCATGGCTTTCCCAATAAGACATGACATGTGAATAAGGGAATTACGTCACACCAAACCTCATCCTTGTATCTCTCAAGAGTTAATGACACAAACACCCTCTTCTCTACCTTCTCTACCTTAACACAAGATAAACCTACTTTTTCAACAAAGTAAGCACTAACTAAGTTATGACAAACATTCTTGTAAATCTTAGTACCACACACCTTAGACAGTACCTCCATTCTAGTTTGAAAAACTTTGTTAACTCTAGTAAGCTCATGGCCTCTTCTAAGACTCTTTCCCAAACTAGATCTTACCGGAGTAGGTTTAATAGGATTCAAACTCCCAACTTCAACATAATCAACACATTCATCACCATAACTAATGTCATCATAATCAAAAGATTCATCACTACTATAATAATCCTCACAAATGTTATTACCTTCACTAGAATCACAAATCTGATGTGACTCATCATAGGTTTGGCTATTTGACTCATCGTAGCCACCATACTCTTCACAAGAATCATTGTATGCCTTTCTACCATCTTCTGCATCTGATTCCCACTCTTCTTCACTAGAATAATCCATCCCTTCACTCCAAATGCTTTCAGAATCTGTAGAAAACATGCTTTAAAAAAAGAGAAAACAGTTAGTAGTAAAATGATCTCACATACACTCCCTTACGTGTATCACTCAAGTTGTGGCTCTCAACACTCGTATTTCACACTATTAGGCTTTTACCCTCAAATAATCTCACCACTCTTGCCTTTTACCACTCAAGGGTTGCGTCTCGAAGTTCTTCAATAAACCAACAACTCAAACACTTCAAAGTAAGTTCCAAAGCTTGATTCAAGAATGGAGTTTATGACAAACAAAGAAAGGACAACAAAAAACTTAAACAAACACGAAATAAGAAATACACAATGAAAATAGAGAGAGAAAAAAAAACACGGAACAAATTGGCACGAAACAAAGAAATAGACACAAAATTACTAGACAACTCTAAGTATGGACAAATACTTCAAGTATCTAGTAAGAGAACATAAAGAAATCTAAATGCAAGAAATAAACACTTTCAAGAAAAGATTTAGAACATATCAATGAGTTTGGATACAAATGTATTGCAATGACCTTTGCATTCCTCAAAGTGACTCTTGAGTTCCTTGATGAGCAAAAGTCAAAGAATCTTTAAAACTAATGGAATTTTCAAGAGATAACAACCACAATGGATTTCCCAATAATTTAAAGTCACCAAATCACAAGATAAAGCTTTGAACAAACCAAGAACAAGTGAAGATAACTAGAAGTACTGTTCACGTCACTGTTCACTCGAACAAATTTCTTTATTTTTCTTTCAAGAAATCCCAAAGATTATCAAGAACGAAATCTTAATAGAACCGCTCTGATACCACTTGATAACAACACGATTAGTGGAAGACTTTAGAATTGAAAATTAGAAGGGGGGGAGGTTTGATTCTTGAGAAAGAAGAACACAAGTTCAAGTATTTGATACTTACAACGTGTTTAATAGTGAAAGAAGGAGTTGAATCAATTAAGAAGAAGAAGAAGACGAAGAGGAAGAAAAGGAGGGAGGGAACTCAAACAAGGAATCTTACCATCGAAGAATCTGAGTTGCGGTTCAAAGTAGAACAAAAAGGGCATAACCCAAAAGAGAATCTCAAGGGTCTCCACAAGCACAAGGCTAATATTATTAATATTCAAACTTCGTTACAATGAAAGAGAAAAAACCCCTTTATATAGGAGAAATGGTGGCTGCCACCCTAAAGAAAATAAAGTTGGTCAAACTAAATTAATTAAGGTGCATTTTCCAAGCTGCATAGAAGACCACCAATTCTTTGTTCCAATGTGCATAGAAGACCACCAAACATTTGTTCCAATGTGCATAGAAGACCACCAACACTTTGTTCAATAAAAACATTAAATGTAGTCAACATAGCATTAAATGATCTTCTAGAAACATAAGTATGGGCTGCTGAACTTGTTCCTTCTTTGGGCATGTTTTGGGCCATAATCCAACTCATCTTGGTCTTCAATTTGGGCCTCCAATTAGTATTAAGACTTTCCCAAAAGATCTACTTTGGGTTGGAGCTATTCCTCCATTACAAGACATGTTTTCATTACCAAATGAAGCCCATTAAAGCATCTTGATATTTTTTAGTCTTCGACGAAAATTAAGCTTCCTTGGTTGCTATCATTCTCCCCCTCTTATAGAAGATTCGTCCCGAATCTTGGTGGTGACCTTTTTTGCTCCTTAATGCATTTGAGCCTCTATGGTTGCTATCAGTATACGTGTACATGACTTTATTCACCGAGTCCCATAATGGGCCGGGTGATAGCGGCCATGGAAGCTCAACTCCATTGAAGGACAAGGAAATGTTATGTCAAGATCAACGGGGTTCAATTAGCAATAAAAAATTGTCTTGTGATGGAAGAAGACCTCCAGCCCTATTCAGATTTTTTCCTCAAGTCCTACACCTATTTGGAGGCCCAAATTAAAGTCCAAAAAGTGAGATGACATGAGGCCCAAATTAGCCCCAAAAGAAGAAGTTTCCAGCAGCCCAAATTGGCCCAAATATTAGTTTCTAGAATAAATATTTAATTGTTGTTTTAATCTATGTTGACTTGCATTGGTCCAAGTGTGGGTAGTCTTCTAGGTTTCTAGGGAAGATAATTCCCATTTATTTCTATTTTTACTAGTTCCTTCATTTACAACTATATAAAGGGGTGATTGTCATTCATTGTAAATCAGATTTTGAAGAATATATTATATTGAGAGTTCTTTTGAACCTTTGTGGCATTACTTTAGGATTTATCTTTCAACCTAACTAGTTCTTAGTTCAAGGTAGTAAGATAATTTCTTCTTTGATATCTTTGATTTCTTTTTGGTATTCTTTCGAAGGCGATTAGTTCTAAATACTAATTGTTGTCTTAAGTTACTCATAAAGCGATCGGGATCCCAATCTACTATTTTTGATTTGTTATCTCAAGTAAAGGCGTTAAGATTTCTTCCTATAAATCTATATGTTGTTTACTTGGATCTTGTCAAGACTTTAGAACTTACGTTCTTGGAAATTCGTGGATTGTTCCTTCGAATTTCCCATATTTTTTATTTTCTAGTTTTTAGATTATTTTCTATATTTGCTTCTGCACTTCTTATATTTTAATTGAAAGTTTGGGATCTCCCTAACCTCGTTGTTATCAAGTGGTATCAGAGCGGTTCTATCAAGATTCCGTTCTTGATAATCTTGGGGATTTCTTGAAAAAAAAAAAATACTGTAGCAGTGAACAGTGACGGAAAAAAAAGAAAAAAAATTTTTAGTGTTTGCTCTTCAAGAAATTTCTTCCATTTATTTGTTTTCTAAAGATTAAGATAGAAAACAAAAAGAGGGGATCTTAGATCTTTAAAGCTAAGAAGCAATCAATATTTTTCTTACTCCTTTTATCTTGTTAAAAAAAAAAGTCCTTTTTGTTCGAGTCTTGTTTCAACTAAATTCTAATTCTTTCTAGGATTGGTTCTTCACTTTCTTTAGTGCCCTAAAATTCTTTATTTTACTACTAAGGGCTTGATTCTAGTGGGGTTTAATTATAAATCCATAAAGTGTTTTCCCAAAGGTTATTTGAGGGGAAAAAGGCAAGAGTGGGTGAGAATAATTGAGGGAAAAAGCCAAAAAAATAAATAAACTGAGTGATACATTTCTTTAAAATAACTATGTCTTTCACAATTGCAAGAATCTATGATTATGAAGGATTGGCCAAGTGCGGTAGTAATCATGTGGTACTACCAAGATTGTGCATGTGTGCTAGTAAAGAAACTTACCTACGATGGGAATACTATATGGAGCATATATTTGCTTGTAACAATTTTTGGGAGATGGAAAAATTGGAGTTTGCCACAAGGGCATTGTCCTTGAAATTACGAAAATTAGTCGATGATTATCGTAACCCTCATTGGGTGAAATGTAATCGGCTACTTTTGACGTGGAGTGATTTAAACGAGGAATTGAGATGCATTCATTCTATAACACTGTCCCAAGATGAAGCTAACTCCAAAAGTCCTATTCGTTCCAATACGATGGTTAAGTATGTAATCTTCCAAGAGGAGGAGTCAAGTTGTGAACAAAAGAGTGACTCTTCATCATGTGTAACTTTTCTTACACTAACAGAAGTGCCTAAACCTCCAGAAAGAAAAGAAGATGATAGAATAAAAGAACTGAGTGAAAAAGAAAATGATAAGGAAGAGAGATACAAAATTGGGAGGAGTAAGGGAGTGTGCAAAATGGCAACTCAAGAGAGGAAAAAGGAAAGTTTCAGTTGAGAAAAGCCAGTGAGTTGTCACATGAAAAGAATGGAGAGAAAAACAAAAGCAAGAGTCAAAAGAATGAGAGTGAAGGCAGAGATGTTAGAACAAAAAGTGTTTTGTTACAAGAATTGAGAGAATCAAAAGAGAGCTTAAGTGAGAATGGTTCTTGTTTATCTTCTAACCTCCTTACTCTTTGTCTTTCTAGTGTTTTTGAATCTACATTGCAGGTTTCGAAACAAGCGCCCATGCGGTCTTTAGAACAACAAAGAAAAGAGATAAAGATCTTATGTTGCCAAGAAGATTCCATAAAATTTTCAAGTGCTACATCACATGTAGACCAAGGTAGAGGATCCTTTAAGGAAGCAACTTGTGGTAAAATGGCTAAACCTAATACTGTATGTGCTTTAAAAGCAATTGAATGTGAAGGAATTGTAGGTAAGAGTTATGATAATTCAATTTTTGAATTTGTTGTTTCATCACCTATGGATGAGAGTTATGCTCTTTGTTTAGGTCATTCTTTATTTGACTCTAGTGATGCAGTTGTTGATGAGAACTCTTTCATGTCTAATGTGCACTATGCTAGTAGTCTTTTAGTTGTAGCAATGGAAGGGGATATGACTAATCTCATTAGTCAAGGTTTTAAATTGTGTCATAACCCATTGTGGGATGATAATAAAGATGAGTTTGCAGTTTATTTTTGTCCACTATGGGATACCAATGAAGGAAGAAAAGATGGTGAAATTCCCAATGAATATAACGAGACACATGAAGCTTTTGGTGTCTTAGATATTAAGGAAGTTGAGCTAAATGCAGGATATAGCCGCTCAAGTGTGGAAAAGGATAAGTGCTCACATATTGCTAATTTCACAATATCATTATCTTGTTTCGTCGATCCTTTTTTGCAGGTTTATTCCAAGCCACTTCTTAAGGAAATTACTTTTGATCCATCTCTTGATTATGGTATATCTAATGGTGAGGTTAAATTATTTAGCAAGAGCAAATATGGTATGTTTTCCTTGTACTCATACGCTTTTGGTCTAGCTAATGACCCTCTGCAGTTTAAAGAGCTTATGAATTGTGTTTTTAGTGCTTGTGTTGGTGATTACATTTTCCTATTAGCTGATGTTATACTTGGACATTTAAAAGGAGTGTTTGTGCATAAAAATAATAAGTGGATTAAATGGTTGCATGGTCACTACCTTGTGTTACTCATACCAAGTGGTTGTTGTGTTTTTCTACTTATTGTGATTATCATGTTGGTTGCAGGAAAATATCAAGATTCAAGGACGAGAATCATCTTTAAGAGAGGAAGAATGATAGCAACCATGAAGGCTCAAATGCATTAAATAGAAAATAAGATCACCACCAAGATTCGAGACGAATCTTCTTTAAGAGGGGGAGAATGATAGCTGCCATGGAAGCTCAACTCCATTGAAGGACAAGGAAATGTTATGTCAAGATCAATGGGGTTCAATTAGCAATAAAAAAATTGTCCTGTGATGGCAGAAGACCTCCAGCCCTATTCAGATTTTTTCCTCAAGTCTTACACCTATTTGGAGGCCCAAATTAATGTCCAAAAAGTGAGATGAAATGAGGCCCAAATCAGCCCCAAAAGAAGAAGTTTCCAGCAGCCCAAATTGGCCCAAATATTAGTTTCTAGAATAAATATCTAATTGTTGTTTTAATCTATGTTGACTTGCATTGGTCCAAGTGTGGGTAGTCTTCTAGGTTGTTTTAATCTATGTTGACTACATTGGTCCTAGTGTGGGAAGTCTTCTATGTTTCTAGGGAAGATAATTCCCATTTATTTCTATTTTGACTAGTTCCTTCCTTTACAACTATATAAAGGGGTGATTGTCATTCATTGTAAATCAGATTTTGAAGAATATATTATATTGAGAGTTCTTTTGAACCTTTGTGGCATTACTTTAGGATTTATCTTTCAACCTAACTAGTTCTTAGTTCAAGGTAGTAAGATAATTTCTTCTTTGATATCTTTGATTTCTTTTTGGTATTCTTTCGAAGGCGATTAGTTCTAAATACTAATTGTTGTCTTAAGTTACTCATAAAGTGGTCGAGATCCGAATCTACTGTTTTTGATTTGTTATCTCAAGTAAAGGCGTTAGATTTATTCCTATAAATCTATATGTTGTTACTTGGATCTTTTCAAGACTTTAGAACTTACGTTCTTCGAAATTCGTGGATTGTACCTTCGAATTTCCCATATCTTTTATTTTCTAGTTTTTAGATTCTTTTCTATATTTGTTTCCGCACTTATTATATTTTAATTGTAAGTTTGGGATCTCCCTAACCTTGTTGTTATCACCGGGTATGGTATATGATAATGATATGCATGATTTTGTTTCGTAAGGCACAGGTACAGTGATTTCTTGATTATCATACTTGTCTCCTTGAATCTCTACTTCAGTTATGATCTTCCTTAATGTATTTCATGCTTTATATACTCAGTACATATCTCGTACTGACCCCCTTTCTTCGGGGGGTTGCATTTCATGCCCGCAGGTGCAGATACTCGCTTTGGTGATCCTCCAGCTTAGGAATTCTACTCAGCTGTCTTGGAGTGCTCCATTGTTCCAGAGCCTAGACTTTTGGTACAGATCCTTTTGATGTATATATATGTTTATCCAGGGGTACGGCGGGGCCCTGTCCCATCATGTGTGTGGTTGATACTCTTAGAGGTCTGTAGACATATGTGTGGGTTGTGTACAGATGTTTTTCGACTGTGTTAGCATGACTTATATTTGGGACGTTCCCATACGTAGTGGCAGCCTTGTCGGCTTGTATATAGATATATCTTTTGGGATGTTGTATGTAGTAGCAGCCTTGTCGGCTTGCATATTTTAGGATGTTCCCGTATGTAGTGGCAGCCTTGTCGGCTTGCATATTATGTCATGCTTGATTGACTGTGACTCCTCAGGAGACAGGTTACCTTGATGTATATATGTGACAGTTCTGAGACGACGTTTTGTTTTTACAAGTTTCCATATTATGTTTAGTTTCGGGTTGATTAGCTAACAGGTACGTATACGAGTGTCCAGCTCGGGCACTAGTCACGGCCTACGGGGTTGGGTCGTGACACATACGTACTCGGCCCTCTAGTGAGGGACTCGGTGAACAATGCAGTGAAACTGTGCACGAAAGCATACCCGGCCCGGGACTCGGTGAAGATTAACGGCATGCACGAGCAGAATAATGAGCAACCATATGCAAACTATATCATCATTGAGGCTCAATATAATTAGAATGAACTAACACTTGAGAATCAAAGACAACAATCATGTCAAGTACCCCTCGAATATCACTATGGATTATATCAAATAGAACTTCAGGAATCATAGAAACGTATCAGGACATAATGAAATAACTTCTGGAAATCAAGAACATTAGCCACCCTAGTGTCTCTAAGAATAGGAGCTTCTTTGGAGTTTATACATTCGGCGTATGTTTGTCTCACATAGATCATGCCAAAAAGAAAGAAGGGTTAGCTTTACATACCTTTGACGTTTAATCCGTGATTTGATATGTATACGCTGCCCGAAGTACCTCAACCTATATTAAGACGTAAAGAACTATAGTTAAGATACATAAAGGCTTAAAACATATTTCGAAGTTAGTAACTCATTTCTAGAAAAAATTGGGCGGCATTTCCCCTATATCGCTCACTTCCCTCACATCCAAGATAACTATACCCCACCCAGAACGACATCAACAACTACACGTCCAAATTACCATACCTATATCAACAACTAGTCAAAACAAGGTCCAAGAACACCTAATCCAATTCATGTCTCAACAGTCTCTTAAAACCAACTACAACTTTAAATATCAAGATTCCTTCATTTTTAACACATAATCCATAACAACAATCAAACCTAATCCACCATTATTAAATTAAGACAACTCCGATTCTGCCCGATTACAACGTCAACAATAATCATGCAATTTTCTTGCTTCCAATTTCGTCTAATACAATTTAATCTCTCCATTACAACATCATAACTCCAATTACATTACAAGAAGAAGAAATCTTACCTTAAATTAGTTAGGACAGATTCTACAGTTACTTGCACCAATTGTACCACTTCTTTTTCCTCAATTTAAATTCTAACATGGCAGCTCCACCCCATAGGAACAAGGTCTTCAATTCAAAAGAATAAGAAAGTTGCTGCTCACTTTATCAAGGAGAGGGCTGGAATGTTTTTGCCTTATGAACAATATAAATTGAACATGCTACCTACTCCTAATTTCAACAAGAAAATGAAACTAGAACATTAAATTTCCCTTCCTATCACTTGGAGTTAGCCGTGAGCAGCCATGGCTATTTGGTTCTTGCTTTCAATTGAATTGCAGAAGATGATGAAGTGTATGACTACTAATTAGTCATCACTTATATATTTATATGCTGCCTCCCCACTTGACATGTGTCCCACTATGGCATGCACCAATCAAATTCAGCCATGTTGTAGTGGGGCCCACTTAGTGGTCTAATTAAGTTAATTAATCATTAATTCCCACTTAACAATCTAATCATGGTTAATTAATCCCTAATCTTTACTAATGTTTCTACACTAATTGTAATTAATGTGCAAACCGTGCATAATTAAAATCGGGATTTAAAAGTCCTTGTCTCAAAATAATCTTGTCTTTGATCTTATATCGATTAGCTTACGAATAATCCAACGTGCAAAAATACGGGATATAACATCCTTCCCCTCTTTAGAACATTCGTCCTCGAATGTTAAACTAGTTCTATAGGGTCTTATCAAAATTTTGGGAAAATATCCTTTATCGCTATACCTACCAACCTGTATCCAACAACCCATAGATAGATTCCTCATAGGGCCACAATATCAATAATCTCATCTATCAATAAATATAGTCAAGTCAGGGATTAATATTACCTGTAGGCGTAGGAACAAGTAAGGATACTTATTCTTCATCTCACCTTCGGCTTCCCATGTCATCTCTTCCCTATTATTATTTCGCCACAATACTTTGACGGAAGCCACATCCTTAGTACGCAACCTTCTAACTTGACGATCAAGTATAGCTATAGGGCTCTCCTCATAAGACAAGTCCTCTGTTATCTGGACATCATCTACAGGGAATACTCAAAAGGGTCACCAATACATTTCCGAAGCATCGACACATGAAAGACTGGATGTACTGCTTCCAAATCAGATGGTAGGTCCAACTCATAGGCAACCTTGCCTACCCTACGAATAATCTGATAAGGCCCAATGTACCTCGGGATAAGCTTCCCTTTCTTGCCGAATCTCATCACACCCTTCATGGGTGACACCTTCAAGAACACCCAATCACCAATCTGAAACTCTACGTGTCAACGTCGGTTATCTGCATATATGACTTATGTCGACTCTGGGCTACCAATAATCTTTCCTGAATAAGATTCACCTATCAACAGCTTGCTGAATCATGCCTGGGCCTACCAATTTAGTCTCACCAACATCAAACCAACCGATAGGTGACCTGCACTTCTTCCCATACGGTGCCATCTGAATACTAGAATGGTAGCTATTATTATAGGAAAACTCAATAAGTGGTAAATGATCGTCCCAGCTACCTCTGCAGTCAATAATACAGGCTCGCAACATATCTTCTAGTGTCTGAATGGTACGTTCAGCTTGTCTGTCAGTCTAAGGGTGAAATGCTGTGCTAAGACTGACATGTGTCCCCAATCCCTTCTGGAATGATCTCCAGAAGTTAGCTGTAAACTGAGCTCCTCTGTCTAAGATAATGTATGTGGGAACCCCATGAAGTCTCACTATCTCCTTAATGTATAATCTCGCATAGTCCTCAACTGAATAAGTAGTTCTGACTGGAAGAAAATGGGCTGATTTTGTCAGCCTATCCACAATAACCCATATAGAGTCATACTTCCGTGGAGTGCGACGTAAGCCCGTAATGAAGTCCATATTAATTAATTCCCATTTCCAAGTTGGGATCTCTATCTCCTGTAATAACCCACCAGGCTTCTGATGCTCGACCTTAACCTGTTGACAATTCGGGCACTGAGCAACAAACTCCGCTATGTCCCTTTTAATGCCATCCCACCAATATAAACATTTGAGGTCATGATACATCTTTGTTGACCCTGGATGAATAGAATAACGGGCATAGTGTGCCTCTTCAATAACCTGTTGTCGTAGCCCTGCAACTTCAGGTACACATAATCTGCCTCCATGTCGTAATACTCCGTCAGGTGTAACCTCGAATGGGGTCTTCTCCTTTTGAAGAGTTGTATCTCTATACTGTGCAGGAACAGGGTCCTCGTACTGGCGTCTCTTTACCTCTTCTATGATAGAGGATTCAGCAACTTCTCGAACAGAAACTCCACCATCTCCAGAATCAGCCAAACGGACTCCAAGGTTAGCTAGCCGGTAAATCTTCACGAACCATCTCCTTCATTTCTGGTTGTACGTCCTTCAAGCTACCCATAGATTTACAGTTGGTAGTATGTCAAACTCGTAAGGATTACTAACATGATGACCACATGACATTGTACTACCAATCAATTCACAAGTGTCAACACTAGGTGGACACAAATCGATCTTGCAAGAAAAATCAATTTTGTCATCTAAAGGATCAACTAGTGTTTGAGCACCTTGATTCGATAATGCACTATCATTCAAAGCACAAGTGTCAACACTAGGTGGACACAAATCGACCTTACAAGAAGGATTAATTCGGTCATCAATAGGATCAACTAGTGTGGGGACACTTTCAACAATGGCATTAGCAATACACGGCAAAGAAGCCTTAGGCTTAACGCAAGGTAACCTAACTTTCATGCTTGACTTGACATTAAATCACACAAAGATGTAGGAGTATGAGGATAAGTGATTTTACCTTGGTACTCCTGCAAGCTCCTTTGACCAATGGAAGGAATGGTTGTGGCCGCCGTCCTTGCCTTCAAGCATAGGGTTCTCTCAAAAGAGGTATCCCTCAAAGATTCATTTCTTCTCATATGTGGCTTGGGATATTGGCTTCTTAATATCCTTTTCATGTCCTCCCAAGTCTTGATGGGACTCCTCACTTGTCTCCCATAACATTTCACATACTCCCAATATTTGACAAGCTTTGAGTCAAAAGTTTGAACGGCTAAGTCAATCTTCATTTCTTGTGAATAACTGTAGCTAGCGAAGATTTCATCTATTATGGATTCCTATTTCTCATATTCTTCTCCATTAGCTTCCTTAGCCAAGGTAGGCAATTTCACACGGGTATCTTGCACTTGGACTCTTCCTAGGAAGTACGCGCATGGAAAGAGAAATTTTCCATTCTTGTCCACTACAGATCGATGTCAATCTTGTTCATGTGGGATTCCATGCTTTTGGAACCAAGGGACTCCTAAACATACATGACAATTGCCCATTGGAAGCACATCACACCAAACCTCCTCTTGGTACGCACCAAGTGAAATGAATACCATCACTCTCTTATCAACCCAATACCCTCCCTCGTCATAATAAGGATTTCGCCTATTCACACAAGGTAGCCTTAACTCTTCAACCGCACGAGGGGTGATGAAATTGGTATAACAATCGTCATCAAGCACAAGGGTTCCCTCTCTACCACAAAGGTTTACCTTGGTCTCCATGAATCTCCTCTTTGGAACAACCTTCTTTTGCATAGGACGACTCCAACTAGTACTCACATTCCCACTCATACCTCTTTGCTTCGGGCAGGAAGTACCACAAGAAGAAGCATATGTATGCCCACTATAAGTCCTTCCATAATCAACATTAGCACTTCTACTACCTCCGTAGACATACCCTCCATGAGTCCTATTTGTATAAAGATTTTCCCCATAAGACCCATAAGACACATGCGAAGGAGAGTCATATTTCGAGTCGTCTTCATCATCACGATGTATAGCACAAGACTCTTCACTTTCATTATATTCATCATACAAAGCATAACAAGGTTTTTCTTCATCCCCATCTTCCTCATGAGACACATGAGAACCACTCTCATCATATTCTCCGTCAAAATAGTACTCTCCTCGAACTTCCTCATGATCACCATTTCCCATATAGCCCTCATATTCCCCATCGTCACACCCTTGATAGCTCCCATAGTCCTCCCCTTCATAACTACAACCATCATTATCATAACAATCGTAATCGCTACCACATGAATCGGAATCCATGGAGAAGTACCTGCAAGAACACTTAGCAAACACGTTAGTAGTAAAGAAACCTCACCACACTCGTGTTGACACTTATTTGTGCTTGGCTAGCCCCACTCAAGTGAACTCACACACTCTTTCCTTTTACCACTCAAATGGATTGGCTGATGTTGATTCTCGATTGGATTTGGTTGCTTGCAAGGTGCACAATTGCTACTCGAGCTCGGAATGGATTCTTGTTGGACCCGAAGAAAGACGGACGACTCAATTCAATCTAACGGACTTGAACCAAGAAATTAACAACAAAGCAAAAACGAAGAAAAGCACGAAAGAATTGGCACGAAAGAAATGCGGACACAAGAACTAGCAAACACAAGTAGGAACAACTACTAAATGGCTACTAGTTGAGAGACACAAGAAAATGGAATGCTAAAAAAATCGGGAAATAAATAAAATTCCGGCCCGGGTAGGTGATAATTTTAAAACACGACCGGGAAGCCCCAATTGATCCAAGGTATCAATTTGAAATAACGATTTTTTTTAAATTTCTATACTTTTTTTTTGTTCCCTACCAAAGGATTAGGGACACAAGACCATCAACTAAGGATCAAGAAATTCTTGAGAAATGGAAGTGGAATGAAATGAAATTTGGACTTGAAAAGGTACCTTGAGTATACCAAATGCAGCACCTGCGACTCGTAGGTTCAACCCGCGATGGTGATCTGCGTCTCGCGGATGATGCACCCCAAAAACATTCAACTCTCTGTCACAAGGTGCGACACCACCTGCGACTCGCAGGTTCTACCTGCGATGGTGATCTGCGTCTCGCGGATGATGCACCCCAAAAACGTTCAAGTCTCTGTCACAAGGTGTGACACCACCTGCGACTCGCAGGTTCAACATGCGACTCGCATGTGTCGCATGTAGTGTCGCATATGGGCCAGTTCGATACTTTTTTTTTCTCTGAATTTTCCTTGTACTTGGGCCCACAAAACCTGGAATCTTTCTCTTTTGGGTCTTATAACACTTTTTCACAACTTTGTTTGACAACTTCCAGATCAAATGGCCCTTTGGAGAGTCTTCTTCCTTATGAAGATTTGAAGGTCTTCAAGAACACAAGAACAATTCAAAAATTCAACTACCCTCAAATCAACTCCAAATTCGCTCAAATGTCCGATTTAAGTTCTCTTTAATGTAGAGAACAAAGTCCAATAGGTTTCAACCCTCAATTTCACCTTCTTCAACAAGACCCACTTTCAAGTTCTTGAAGTTTTCAAAGCTTCAAATTTCAAAAATGGTAGATCCTTCAATCCTTAGCCAAATACCTCCAAATTTTGGATTTAGAGTCCTTATCAACTAGAGAACAAACCCCAATCAACTTGAATCCTCAATTTTTCACCTTCTTCAAACCCACCAACCTTGTTCTTGAAGCTTTAAAGCTCAACAATGGTGGAACACAAACCCTAACTCCAAATTGACTCGAAATTGAAGATTTAGACTCTAGAAACACTAAGAAACTCTAATCTGAGACTAGATTCAACAAAATCAACAAGAAAATTCGATTTTTATTTATTTATTTATTTTGAAATTCGATTTTTTTTCGTTGAATCAAAACCCAAGATTAGATTTGGTGGAACAAACTTAAACTAAGCTCTGATACCAATTGATACAATAACGGATACGCGGAAGCGAGAAATTAAGAAGATAAACAAAAGGGAAAGAAAAGATAGAAATATAGACACAAGATTAGAGAGAATTAAGCAACCAAAACTATATTAAAGTCTTGACCTCCTAATTACACAACTAATTAGCACCTAACTCTTAAGTTGACCTTAAGGGAATTAAATTCCCAAGCAACCAATCTCTCAACAATCAAAGGTTCAACAAGAGCCATCCATGGCCTCTCTAATAAGTTTCTCTCTCTAGAGACAACTCTCAAAATCACTCATCAATTAGATCAATTCATCAAAGTCCCCCTAATGAAATAAAAATCTAGCTATTTATACTAACTAAATAATAGAAGACCCTATTATTACATAAATGCTATTAATGAGGCAAGGGCCTTGTTTGGCTAGTCTTGTGGAGATGGAAATCTTGAATTTGCGAATGTGGCCTCTTGCAAACATAGTCTTCCTTGCTCGTTGGCCACTTTAATGCTCTTCCATCTCCCATCCGTCCTCTCCATGCTATCATCAAAACTTTGGCTCCATGAGTCGTCCTTTAAGTGTCCTTGAGGCAACTCGGCTTGCATCACAAGGGGCTATGTGAGTTCATGGAACAACAACAAAGAACGAGGAGCCTTCTCCTCCAATTGGCAAAAGAATAAGGGCCCCATGCAAGAAGCCAAGAAACCATCTGTGAAGAATGCTCAAGTTGAGAAGCAAGTTGACAAACAACCTCCGAAATTTGCTCCAAAAGAAGGAGGTACGAAAACTCCTATTCAATGTTTTAAATGTCATGGCTTCGGTCATAGAGCAAGCGAGTGCCCTAATCGTAGAGCGTTTATTTTGAGAAACACTTATAGTGAGGATGAGGAAGAATGTGAGGAAGGGGATGATGAGGGCAATCATGAGAATGAACTTCATGATAGTGAAAGGGATGGAGTTGAAGGTGATGATGAGCCTATTGTACCTCTCTATGTGGTGCGACGGACCATGATAAGCAAAGAAATGGATGACCCAAGTCAACGGGAAAATCTCCTCCATTCGAAGTGCATCATTAACCAAAACACTAGCATCATGATCATTGTTAGTGGGAGTTGTGCCAATGTTGCTAGTACCACCCTTGTTGATTTCTTGAAACTTCCCACCACCCGCCATGAAAACCCGTACAAACTTCAATGGCTCAATGAATGTGGTGAGTTGAAGGTGACTAGGCAAGCTATCATCAAATTCGCGGTTGGAAAGTATCACGATGAGGTGTTATGTGACGTTGTTCCCATGCAAGCGTGTCATCTTCTACTTGGCCGACCATGGCAATATGATAGGTCCGTCAACCATAATGGGAGAACTAACCAATACACCCTTGTCCACAATGGTGTCAAATATGTCTTGAATCCCATGACCCCCTCCCAAGTGGGTGAGATCTATAACAAAATGAGGGAGTTAAAGGAGAAGGGACATGGTGCATTGCAAAAGAAGAATGTGGGGAACGAGGGAGTAGAGGAGAGTAGTTCTCAAGAGTTGAGTGGAAAGAAAGAAGAGCTTAGAGGTAAAAAAACCAAGGTGTCGCTTTTGGTGAATTGTGGGGAAATTAGGGAGGAATCAGGGGAGCGTCAACCGGTGATTCTCCTCATGCATAGGGAATATGCATTGCACACTAATGAGCTAATCCCTTCTTTTCCTAGTTCTATTTCTTCTCTTTTGCAGGAATTTGATGACGTGTTCCCAACGGAAATCCCAAAGGGGTTACCACCCTTTAGGGGAATTGAACACCAGATTAACTTTGTTCCGGGGTCTCAATTTCCAAACAAACCGGCTTATAGAGCCAACCCAGATGACACTAAGGAGCTTCAAAGGCAAGTGGATGAGCTCCTTGAAAAGGGAGTTGTGCGAGAAAGCATGAGTCCGTGTGCCGTTCCCGTGATCTTGGTGCCAAAGAAAGATGGATCATGGCGCATGTGTGTTGATTGCCAGGCCATCAACAAGATAACGGTAAAGTATCGCCATCCCATACCTCGTCTTGACGACATGCTTGATGAGTTGAATGGTTCACGCATATTCTCTAAGGTAGATCTTAGGAATGGGTATTATCAAATCTGGATGAAACCCGGAGATGAGTGCAAAACCGCATTCAAGACCAAGTTTGGTCTATATGAATGGTTGGTGATGCCTTTTGGTCTCACTAACGCTCCTAGTACTTTCATGCGTTTGATGAATCATGTCATGAAACCTTTTATTGGCAAATTCGTGGTTGTGTACTTTGATGATATTTTGGTGTATAGTAAAACCATGGATGAGCATGTTATTCACATGAAATGTGTGTTTGAAGTGCTTAGACAAGAACAACTTTATGCTAATGTTGCTAAATGCTCTTTTTGTGTTGATGAAGTTGTTTTCTTGGGTTTTGTTGTGAGTTCAAGGGGCGTTGAGGTTGATGAATCCAAAATAGACGCTATTAAGAATTGGCCAACTCTTAAATCCATTGGTGATATTAGAAGTTTTCATGGATTGGCTATTTTTTGTAGGCGGTTTGTTAAGGGGTTTAGTACCATAGCCGCTCCTTTGACTGAGGTAATCCGAAAGGATAAACCTTTTTCTTGGGGTGTGGAGCAAGCAAAGGCTTTTGAAACTCTAAAACAAATGCTTAGCTCCGCCCCGTTGTTGCAATTACCCGACTTTGACAAAATCTTTGAAATTGAATGTGATGCTAGCAAAGTAGGTATTGGTGCCGTTTTGATGCAAGACCAAAACCCCATTGCCTATTTTAGTGAAAAGCTTAAGGGTGCGACGTTGAACTACTCCACCTATGATCTTGAATTGTATGCTTTGATTAGAGCTTTGGGTAATTGGCAACACTACTTGTGGCCTAAAGAGATTGTGATTAGGACCGATCATGAGTCCTTAAATCATCTTAAGGCCCAAGGAAAGTTGAACAAAAGGCATGCTAAATGGGTTGAATTCCTTGAAACCTTCCCTTATGTAATCCAATACAAAAAGGGAAAGGAGAATGTAGTGGCGGATGCCCTATCAAGGAAACATGTTTTGATTAATACCTTGTCTTCCAAATTGATGGGTTTTGAAAGCTTGAAGACATTGTATCCCGAGGACCCCGTCTTTGCAAAAATCTTTCTAGATTGCGAAAAGTGGGAAAGGGAGAGGTTGATTAGGGATAGGTCTTCTACTCCCTATTCTAGGTTTGATGGTTTCTTGATAAAAAACAAGCATTTGTGTGTGCCCATGAGCTCTTGGAGAGAATTATTTGTGAGGGAGGCACACAATGGGGGATTGATGGGACATTTTGGGATTGATAAACCTTTGGGGATTCTTGAGGAACAATTTTATTGGCCTCATATGCGGAGGGATGTGGCTAAGATTTGTGGCCAATGCATTGAATGTCGCGGCGCCAAGTCTAGACTCCTTCCCCATGGTTTGTATACCCCTCTCCCCACCCCTCAACAACCTTGGGTTGATATTTCGATAGATTTTGTGTTGGGTTTGCCTAGAACCAAAAAGGGTAAAGATAGCATCTTTGTTGTGGTTGATCGATTTTCTAAAGATGCTCCTCATGTTGCCTCTTTGTTTGTAAAGATGCTCCTCATGTTGCCTCTTTGTTTGTTGAACATGTGGTAAAGTTGCTTGGTATTCCTAAAACCATTGTGACCGATAGGGATCCAAAATTCCTTAGCCACTTTTGGAAAGAAATATGGGGACGACTTGGTACCAAATTGTTGTTTTCTTCCTCTTGTCACACACAAACTGATGGCCAAACCGAAGTTGTCAATAGGACCTTGGGTTCTATGCTTAGGGCCATGGTTAAAGGAAAATTAGCATCTTGGGAAGATCAATTGCCTTTGGTTGAATTTGCTTACAATAGAGTCATTCATAGCACTATTGGCATGTCACCTTTTGAAGTGGTTAGTTTTAACCCCCTAACCCCTTTAGATCTAACCCCTTTATCTCAAGATGGTGTGTTGAGTTTAGATGGAAACAAACGAGCCGAGGCCATGAAGAAGTTGCATGAGAAGGTGAGGCTTCACCTTGAGAAAAAGAATCAAGAAACGGCCAAGAGAGCAAACAAGGGTCGCAAACGAGTTGTGCTTGAACCGGGTGATTGGGTTTGGGTACATTTCCGAAAAGAGAGGTTTCCCAACAAAAGAAAGACCAAGTTGATGCCTAGAGGAGATGGTCCATTTGAATTACTTGAATGACTCAATGATAATGCATACAAAATTGATCTCCCACCCGAATACCAAGTTCATAACACCTTCAATGTGTGTGATCTCTCTCCTGTGGTGGTGCAAGATGATGACCCATTAAATTTGTGGACAAATTCTTTTCAAGAAGGGTAGAATGATACAATTCGAGTGGCATCAAGACCTTTTACAAGGAGCCAAGCGAGGGAACTTCAAGCTATGCAAGCATTGTTCATGAGGAGGGACATACTTGAATACACTCTAGCACCTTTCCGGGGATTTCAAGTGTTCATGATAGCATGGGAGGATGGTTTGGAGAAGAGGGTTGAAGATGGTCATACTTGTAATGTGGCTATCACTTGAAGATTTGCAAATTCAAGCTTTGTTCCCAAAAGAAGACACCCAAACAAGGCCCTTACTTAGTGTAATAGTGTAGTTGTCTTCTTTTGAGCCTTAGTATAAGTAGTAGTTTCTTTCATTTTAGAAGACTTAGACTATTTTGATTATTATTACTTGATATTTGGATATTGTAACTCTTGAGAGTTGAGTGATTGTTAGCCTTGGATTGGGTGTTTGTTTAGAGGATAGGTTATTAGGGATTTTAATCCCTCTTGGTCATCCTAAGAATTTGGTTGCTTCTTGTTCTTCAATTTAGAGGTCTTAGTTTTCTATAACTTGGGTTGCTAATTTAGTCTAAGTTGTGTTAAATTATCTATCTCTTTTATTTCTTGCATTTTGCTTGTTGTTTCGTTTCCAATATGGTATCAAAGTTGCTGCTCACTTTATCAAGGAGAGGGATGGAACGTTTTTGCCTTATGAACAAGATAAATTGAACATGCTACCTACTCCTAATTTCAACAAGAAAATAAAACTAGAACATTAAATTTCCCTTCCAATCACTTGGAGTTAGCCGTGAGCAGCTATGGCTGTTTGGTTCTTGCTTTCAATTGAATTGGAGAAGATGAAATGAAGTGTATGACTACTAATTAGTCATCACTTATATATATATATATATATATGCTGCCTCCCCACTTGACATGTGGCCAGCCCACTTGACATGTGGACCACTATGGCATGCACCAATCAAATTCAACCATGTTGTAGTGGGGCCCACTTAGTGGTCTAATTAAGTTAATTAATCATTAATTCCCACTTAACAATCTAATCATGGTGAATTGATCCCTAATCTTTACTAATGTTTCTACACTAATTGTAATTAATGTGCAAACCGTGAACTATTAAAATCGGGATTTAAAAGTCCTTGACTCAAACTAATCTTGTCCTTGAACTTATATCGATTAGCTTACGAATAATCCAACGTGCAAAAATACGGGATATAACAGTTTCCTTCACGTATACACCATGTTAAACCTTTAATCCAACTTAATAACATGAGTAGGAGGTTGAACTTACCTTTAACAATCAGAATCTTCAAGAATCTAGTTCCTCTTTCCAGCTGCTTGCTTAACAACACAAAGAGAACATAGGCTACAACTTCTCTTTAACTAATCTCATGTCAAGGGGCTAGGATTTAGTTTATATGATGGCTCAATTAGAAAGGGGGTTTGGGAGAGAGCATAAGGGTTCTTGGATCTGTTTTAGGTCGTGTGAAGTGATATAGGACAAAGTGGTGACTTATATATAAATTTTAATGGGCCTCATGGGCCGAAATATGAATGTTTGGGTCGGGTCTCAACTTAGTACCCCGCCAGCCCAACTTGCATCGTCCATAACTCCTTATCCCGATATCATTTTGATGAGGGGTTTGTTGCGTTGGAAACTAGACTCGATGAAATTCATTTTAGGATTTTGAAACACCTTAAAACTCCTCATATACTAGGAGATATGCCTCCAAAAATATGGGCTAAAAATCTGGTCCGAGATTTTACTGAAGCTGTTTCGATTCATTTCGTTTAGATTCGTTTAACTTCTAATCCTCTCCCAACCCTTTGAGTAACCTCTTATACATACATATACCTACTCATATACATCCATAACAATCCATACATGTGTCTCGAAGGGTCCGAAGAATCACAATAACCTTAAACATAACTAGAGAACTCACAAAGCTTTGACAAAACTCCAATCGCAAAAGTATATTCATATTTTTTGTCCATCTTCTATATCATTACTAATAATCTCAAATACTTTAAAAGGGCACTCACATTACCTCGTATACGTACTCATAACATGATTTCAAGTCCTTTAGGTTACCATGTCACCTCGGGATACTTAAGGCAACCACATATATAACGATATTCCTACTAACTCGATTAACTTTCCTTGAACTTTCTTAACTCATTCATTCTTGTCTTGAGTCAAGTAGCACGGACTCTTACGGGGTGTAACATCCTTTCCCTCTTAAAAAAAATTCGTCCTCGAATGTTAAACTCGTCTATATAGTCTTATAAAAATTTCGATAGAGTCTCCTCTATAGCTATAACTACCAACTTGCATTAAGTAACCCACAGATGCCTTAGAGGGCCACAATATCATGTAGTCTCATTTACCAATAATATAGTCGAAGTAAGGAATTAAAGTACCTATAGGCATAGGGAACAAGTAAGGATACTTATTCTTCATTTCGCTTTCTGCTTCCCAAGTCACCTCTTCCCTATTATTATTTCGCCACATTACTTTGACGGAAGACACATCCTTAGTACGTAACCTTCGAACCTGGCGATCAAGTATAGCTATGGGGCTCTCCTCATAAGACAACTCCTCTATTACTTGGACATCATCTACGGGGAATACTCTAGAAGGGTCACCAATACAAATACGTAGCATTGATATATGAAAGACTGGATATACCGCTTCCAAATCAGATGGTAGGTCCAACTCATAGGAAACCTTGCCTACCCTACGAATAATTTGATAAGGCCCAATGTATCTCAGGCTAAGCTTCCCCTTCTTGCCGAATCTTATCACACCCTTCATGGGTGATACCTTCAGGAACACCCAATCACCAATCTAAAACTCTAAGTGTCGACGTTGATTATCTACATATGACTTATGTCGACTATAGGCTGCCAATAATCTCTCCTGAATAAGCTTCACCTTATCAACAGCTTGCTGAATCATGTTTGGGCCGATTAACATAGTCTCGCCTACATCGAACCAACCGATAGGTGACCTGCACTTCCTCCCATATAAGTCCTCGTACGGTGCCATCTAGATACTAGAATGGTAACTATTATTATAAGCAAACTCAATAAGTGACAAATGATCATCCCAGCTACCTCTGAAGTCAATAATACAGGCTCGCAACATATCTTCTAGCGTATGAATAGTACGCTCAGCCTGTCCATCAGTCTGAGGGTGAAATGCCATGCTAAGACTCACCTGTGTCCCCAATCCCTTCTGGAATAATCTCCAGAAGTTAGCTTTAAATTGAGCTCCTCTGTTCGATATAATAGATGTGGGAATCCCATGAAGACTATCTCCCTGATGTATAACCTCACATAGTCTTCAGTTGAATAAGTAGTCGTGACTGGAAGAAAATGGGCTGATTTTGTCAACCTATCCACAATAACCCATATAGAGTCATACTTCCGTTGAGTGCGAGGTAAGCCTGTAATGAAGTCCATATTAATCACTTCCCATTTCCAAGTTGGGATCTCTATCTCCTGCAATAATCCACCAGGCTTCTAATGTTTGACCTTAACCTGTTGATAATTCGGGCACTGAGCAACGAACTGCACTATGTCCTTTTTCATGTCATCCCACCAATATAAGCATCTGAGGTCATGATACATCTTCGTTGACCCTGGATGAGCAGAATAACGGGCATAGTGTGCCTCTCCCATAACCTGCCGTCGTAACCCTGCAACATCAGGTACACACAATCTGCCTCTATATCGTAGCACTCCGTCAGGTGCAACCTCGAATAGGGTCTTCTCTTTTCGAAGAGTTGTATCTCTAACAGGGTCTTCGTACTGATGTCTCTTTACCTCTTCTATGATAGAGGACTCAGCAACTTCTCGAACAAAAACTCCACTATCTCCAGAATTAGCCAAACGGACTTCAAGGCTAGCTAGCAGGTATATCTCACGAACCATCTCCTTTCTTTCTGGCTGCACACCTGTCAAGCTACCCATAGATTTACGGCTAAGAGCATCTGCTACAACATTTGCTTTCCCTGGATGGTATAGAATATCAACATCATAATCCTTTAGTAACTCTAGCCACCGTCTCTGTCGTAAATTCAGCTCTTTCTGCTTAAAGATATATTGGAGACTCTTATGATCCGTATAAATATCAACATGAACAACATAAATTAATAATTCCTCCATATCTTCAAAGCATGAATCACTGCTGGTAACTCCAGATAAAAAAAACAAAGGGCAGCTCGGTGCACTAAGCTCCCGCTATGCGCGGATTAACTCCAGATCATGAGTAGGATAATTCTTCTCGTGCTTTCTGAGCTGTCGAGAGGCATAGGCTATAACCCTGCCATGCTGCATCAACACACAACCTAGTCCAACACCTGAAGCATCACAATAAATAACATAACCATCTGGTCCCTCAGGAAGAGTTAGAACTGGAGCCGTAGTCAACTTGTCTTTCAGCAACTGGAAGCTTTGCTCACAAGTATCAGTCCACTGGAACTTAGCTGCCTTCTGAGTTAGCCTTGTTAAAGGCGCTGAAATCGAAGCAAACTTTTCTACTAATCTCCTGTAATATCCTGCTAGCCCCAGAAAACTGCATACCTCAGTAGGTGTCGTAGGTCTGGGCCAAGTCTTTACTGCCTCAATCTTCTGCGTATCTACCCGAATACCGTCAGCTCCAGTAATATGCCCCAAGAATGCTATTGAAGTCAACCAGAATTCGGATTTAGATAATTTGGCATACAACTTCTGGTGCAGGAGTACCCTAAGTACCATCCTCAAATGGTTTGCATGCTCCTCTTCTGAACGTGAATAAACTCTATCATCAATAAATACAATAACGAACATATCTAGGAATGGTTTGAATACTCGGTTCATCAAATCCATAAATACTGCTGGAGCATTGGTCAGCCCAAAAGACATCAGTCTAAATTCATAATACCCGTATCGGGTCCTGAATGCTGTCTTCGGAATATCTGCCTCCATTACCGACACCTGATGATAACCTTGTTACACCTCAATTCCGATAGGCCATGATGGGCACCAACTCTTACTTAGAGCTGAGCGAACCCTCTGGAATTCACATAATGAAACTGGACATATAAAAAAAAATCAGAAATATAATAAAGTACTTTCCGTCAAACCATAGAAATTTGCGAACGATACTCAATTAATCAAAAACCGATTAAGTCAAGCAGACATATCGGCCTGCATGGTTGCTTTACTCAACGCATGACATCTTAACATACTAACCACAGGACACTGTCTGGAAAGTCTCTAAGAGTAAACACCTGAATCATATGAGTCGGGACAGGGCCCAACGTACCCATACACACATATGATAACCATAATGACTCGGCACTGCTCCAGGAAGAAAATGGAGTTTGCCAATCCCAGCTGATAGCCAACCATCCTAGCTGAATACTTTTACCTGCAAAATAATCTGGGACTGTGTGGCATGAACACAGCGCCCCCAGGCAAAGGTACATCAATACGAATAATGTACCGAGTATGTAAGGCAGCAGTAACCATAAAGTATGAGATATAAGCCATAATGAAAGTATGAGAAACCACCTGTAATATGAATAGCCCCAAAGGCAAAGAATAACTATGTAAGTAGCCAAAAAGGCAATGACTAGAAACGTAAATATATACCATACCCGACCCTCTAGTAAGGGACTCGGTGAAATATAAATATATACCGTACCCGGCCCTCTAGTGAGGGGCTCGGTGAAATAATCATATATATACCGTACCCGGTCCTCTAGTGAGGGACTCGGTGAAATAATTATATATATAACGTACCCGGCCCTCTAGTGAGGGACTCGGTTGATACAATAACGGATACGCGGAAGCGAGAAATTAAGAAGATAAACAAAAGGGAAAGAAAAGATAGAAAGATAGACACAAGATTAGAGAGAATTAAGCAACCAAAACTATATTAAAGTCTTGACCTCGTAATTACACAACTAATTAGCACCTAACTCTTAAGTTGACCTCAAGGGAATTAAATTCCCAAGCAACCAACCTCTTAACAATCAAAGATTCAACAAGAGTCATCCATGGCCTCTGTCACAAGTTTCTCTCTCTAGAGACAACTCTCAAAATCACTCATTAATTAATCAATTCATCAAAAGTCCCCTATTGAAATGTTTAGTCCCCTATTTATACTAAGAAAATAAGGAAGACAACTAGCTCTATTACAATTATACCCTTGATGAAGTAAGGGCCTTGTTTGGATGTCTTCCATGGAAGTGAAACTTGAAAAGGCTCGTATTTAATTACTAGCCCCTTTTGCATGAATAGCCTCCTTCTCCAAATAGCCTCCCAAGCTATCTTCCATATCTTGAATGTGACATTCTTGATGCCTTCCATCCAAGCTATCTCCCATATCTTGAAGGTCATCCTATGTGGACCTCCCATGATCTTCAAAGACTCCATCTTCATGAAGCTCGATGGAGTTAGTCTTGTATCATTCTCCCCTTCTTGAAAAGGATTCGTCCTCGAATCTAAAAATTGCAAAATCATAAGGGAGACAAACAAAAACATACTCCTCAAGGATTGAGGGTTAGCACACAACACAATAATCACATATTCTTGCCAATGATGAACAAACTTATTGTACAACCACACATCTATGACAATCATGACTAACATTTGCACACATGAGGTATCAAAAGGTTGATTCCTCCAAGGTTCATGACATAAGGCTGTAATAAAACCGATGGATCCAAAATACGAAGTATGCAACTCGACATTGGTTCTATTTGACATGTAGCATTGATACAATATTCAAAACGAAAATGAAGAAAAAAGGACATGAAAAATAAAGGATAGATAATTTGACACAACTCAACACCCAAATTAGAAACCAAAGTTCTTAAATTAACTTGACCTCTAATTTAGGAACTAAAGAGCACCAAACTCTTAGGATGACCAATAGGGATTTGATACCCTAATAACCAATCCTCTCACAAGATTCACAATCTCTAGCTTAGCAAGCTCTCAACACTCAAAAAGAGTTCACAATTTCAAGATATCAATATTCAACATAGACTAAGTCTTCTAAATGAAAGAAACTACTATTTATACTAAGGCTCAAAAGAAGACAACTACACTATTACACTTTTACCCTTAATGAAGTAGGGCCTTGTTTGGGTGTCTTCTTTTGGGAACAAAGCTTGAATTTGCAAATCTTCAAGTAACGGCCATATTGCAAGTATGGTCATCTTCAAACCTCTTCTATAAACCATCCTCCCATGCTATCATGAACACTTGAAATCCCCGGGAAGGTGCTAGAGTGTATTCAAGTATGTCCCTCCTCATGAACAATGCTTGCATCGCTTGAAGTTCCTTCGCTTGGCTCCTTGTAAAAGGTCTTGATGCCACTCGAATTGTATCATTCTCCCCTTCTTGAAGAGAATTTGTGCTCAAATTTAAGGGATCATCACCTTGCACCACCATAGGAAAGAGATCACAAACATTGAAGGTGTTATGAACTTGGTATTCGGTTGGAAGATCAATTTTGTAGGCATTATCATTGAGTCGTTCAAGTACTTCAAATGGACCATCTCCTCGAGGCATCAACTTGGTCTTTCTTTTGTTGGGAAACCTCTCTTTTCGGAAATGTACCCAAACCCAATCACCCGGTTCAAGCACAACTCGTTTGCGACCCTTGTTTGCTCTCTTGTCCATTTCTTGATTCTTTTTCTCAAGGTGAAGCCTCACCTTCTCATGCAACTTCTTCATGGCCTCGGCTCGTTTGTTGCCATCTAAACTCAACACAACATCTTGAGATAAAGGGGTTAGATCTAAAGGGGTTAGGGGGTTAAAACCATAAACCACTTCAAAAGGTGACATGCCAATAGTGCTATGAATGACTCTATTGTAAGCAAATTCAACCAATGGCAATTGATCTTCCTAAGATGCTAATTTTCCTTTAACCATGGCCCTAAGCATAGAACCCAAGGTCCTATTGACAATTTCGGTTTGGCCATCGGTTTGTGGGTGACAAGAGGTAGAAAACAACAATTTAGTCCCAAGTCGTCCCCATAATTCTTTCCAAAAGTGGCTAAGGAATTTTTGATCCCTATCGCTCACAATGGTTTTGGGAATACCATGCAACTTTACAACATGTTCAACAAACAAAGAGGCAACATAAGGAGCATAATCAACTTTATGACAAGCAATGAAATGAGCCATTTTAGAAAATCGATCAACCACAACAAAGATGCTATTTTTACCCTTTTTGGTTCTAGGCAAACCCAACACAAAATCCATCGAAATATCAACCCAAGGTTGTTGAGGGGTGGGGAGAGGGGTATACAAACCATGGGGAAGGAGTCTAGACTTGGCGCCGCGACATTCAATGCATTGGCCACAAATCTTAGCCACATCCCTCCGCATATGAGGCCAATAAAATTGCTCCTCAAGAATTCCCAAAGTCTTATCAATCCCAAAATGTCCCATCAATCCCCCATTGTGTGCCTCCCTCACAAATAATTCCCTCCAAGAGCTCATGGGCACACACAAACGCTTGTTTTTGAACAAGAAACCATCAAACCTAGAATAGGGAGTAGAAGACCTATCCCTAATCCACCTCTCCCTTTCCCACTCTTTGCAATCTAGAAAGATTTTGGCAAAGACGGGGTCCTCGAGATACAATGTCTTCAAGCTTTCAAAACCCATCAATTTGGAAGACAAGGTATTAATCAAAACATGTTTCCTTGATAAGGCATCCGCCACAACATTCTCCTTTCCCTTTTTGAATTGGATTACATAAGGGAAGGTTTCAAGGAATTCAACCCATTTCGCATGCCTTTTGTTCAACTTTCCTTCGGCCTTGAGATGTTTTAAGGACCAATGGTCGGTCCTATTCACAATCTCTTTAGGCCACAAGTAGTGTTGCCAATTACCCAAAGCTCTAATCAAAGCATACAATTCAAGATCATAGGTGGAGTAGTTCAACGTCGCACCCTTAAGCCTTTCACTAAAATAGGCAATGGATTTTTGGTCTTGCATCAAAACGGCACCAATACCTACTTTGCTAACATCACATTCAATTTCAAAGATTTTGTCAAAGTCGGGTAATTGCAACAACGGGGCGGAGCTAAGCATTTGTTTTAGAGTTTCAAAAGCCTTTGCTTGCTCCACACCCCAAGAAAAAGGTTTATGATTACCTCAGTCAAAGGAGCGGCTATGGTACTAAACCCCTTAACAAACCGCCTATAAAAACTAGCCAATCCATGAAAACTTCTAATATCACCAATGGATTTAAGAGTTGGCCAATTCTTAATAGCGTCTATTTTGGATTCATCAACCTCAACGCCCCTTGAACTCACAACAAAACCCAAGAAAACAACTTCATCAACACAAAAAGAGCATTTAGCAACATTAGCATAAAGTTGTTCTTGTCTAAGCACTTCAACACACATTTCAAGTGAAAAACATGCTTATCCATGGTTTTACTATACACCAAAATATCATCAAAGTAAACAACTACGAATTTGCCATAAAAGGTTTCATGACATGATTCATCAAACGCATGAAAGTACTAGGAGCGTTAGTAAGACCAAAAGGCATCACCAACCATTCATATAGACCAAACTTGGTCTTTAATGCAATTTTCCACTCATCTCCGGGATTCATCCGGATTTGATGATACCCACTCCTAAGATCTACCTTAGAGAATATGCATGAACCATTCAACTCATCAAGCATGTCGTCAAGACGAGGTATGGGATGGCGATACTTTACCATTATCTTATTGATGGCTCGACAATCAACACACATGCGCCATGATCCATCCTTCTTTGGCACCAAGATCACGGGCACGACACAAGGACTCATACTTTCTCGCACAACTCCTTTTTCAAGGAGCTCATCCACTTGCCTTTGAAGCTCCTTAGTGTCATCCGGGTTGGCTCTATAAGCCGGTTTGTTTGGCAATTGAGACCCCGGGACAAAGTCAATTTGGTGTTCAATTCCCCTCAAGGGTGGTAACCCCTTTGGGAGTTCCGTTGGGAACACATCATCAAATTCTTGCAAAAGAGAAGAAATAGAACTAGGAAAGGAAGGGGTTAGTTCATTAGTGTGCAATGCATAGTCCCTATGCATGAGGAGAATCACCGGTTGACGCTCCCCCAATTCCTCCCTAATTTCCCCACAATTCGCCAAAAGTGACACCTTGGTTTTTTCTCTAAGCTCTCCTTTCTTTGCACTCACCTCTTGAGAACTACTCTCCTCTACTCCCTCATCCACCACATTCTTTTTTTGCAATGCACTATGACCCTACTCCTTCAACTCCCTCATTTTGTTATAGATCTCACCCACCTGGGAGGGGGTCATGGGATTCAAGACATGTTTGACACCATTGTGGACAAGGGTGTATTGGTTAGTTCTCCCATTATGGTTGACGGACCTATCATTTTGCCACGGTCGGCCAAGTAGAAGATGACACGCTTGCATGGGAACAACATCACATAACACCTCATCGTGATACTTCCCAACCGTGAATTTGATGATAGCTTGTCAAGTCACCTTTAATTCACCACATTCATTGAGCCATTGAAGTTTATAAGGGTTTGCATGGTGGGTGGTGGTAAGTTTCAAGAAATCAACAAGAGTGGTACTAGCAACATTGGCACAACTCCCACTATCAATGATCATGATGCTAGTGTTTTGGTTAATGGTGCACTTGGAATGGAAAAGATTTTCCCGTTGACTTGGGTCATCCATTTCTTTGCTTATCATGGTCCTTCGCACCACATAGAGAGGTACAATAGGATCATCATCACCTTCAACACCATCCCCTTCACTATCATGTTGTTCATTCTCATGATCACACTCATCATCTCCTTCCTCGCATTCTTTCTCATCCTCACTATAAGTGTCTTTCAAAATAAACGCTCTACAATTAGGGCACTCGCTTGCTCTATGACCGAAGCCATGACATTTAAAGCATTGAATAGGAGTTTTCGTGCCTCCTTCTTTTGGCGCAAACTTTGGAGGTTGTTGGTCGACTTGCTTCTCAACTTGGGAATTCTTCACAACTGGTTTCTTGACTTCTTGCATGGGGCCCTTATTCTTTTGCCAATTGGAGGAGAAAGCCCCTCGTTCTTTGTTATTGTTCCAAGAACTCACATAGCCCCTTGACTTATTGATTTTGTCTTCCTTGAGACCCTCTTCTATTTCAATAGCCGCTTGAAGGGTCTCTTCAATGCTCCCATAGTTATGGTGTCTCATTTGGGAGACAATGTCACCACTTAACCCGGCTCAGAACCGAGTCATAGCATTTAATTCATCCTCGTCAAAGTCGATCCTCATCTTGAAAATTTGGAACTCATCATAGTATTCTTCCACACTATTTTTGTTTTGCCTTAAGGTGTACACCTTCTTGAGTTGTTCTTGTTTGTAGCGTTCGGTGACATACTTACGCCGCATGGCCTCCTTCAACTCATCCCAAGTAGGTGTGGGCGGGAGTCCAATAATTCGTCTTGCTTTCACTTGAGTTTCCCACCATGTGGAGGCATAACCTTCGAATTGAGCAATGGCGTAAGACGCCTTTTTCACCTCGGACATGTCATTCGTCAAGAAGATTCAATCACAATGCATCACCCAATCAAGGAATGTATTGGGATCACTACTTCTTTGAAGGTTGGGAGAGTAACCTTAATGGAATTGAGACTCGTGTCTCTCCCTCCCCCATAACCGTGATTCCCATTGACATCTCCATCGCCATCATAACCTTGATGGTCACGACCTTGGTACCCTCTTTGCCTTCCCATGTGAGGGTTAGGACCATGCCTTCCACTCCTCCCTCGATAACCTCCTTGTGCTTGTCCTCGTGGCCTCCAACCTTGGTCAGCATAATGTTCGTGCTCAACTATAGCTTCCTCTATCTCTTCCTCATTTGGTTGTTGGATGTTTGGACGGTTTTGGGGTGGTATTGGTGCATTTAGGGGTGGGTCATTTGGGTTTTGATCTTGTACGAGTGGGTTGTTCCGTTGGCCTATGGGAATGTTGTTTGGTGGGGTGAGAGTCGTGTTTTGAGGAGTGTTTTGGGGAGTGGGGTTATATAGATGATGGAAGGTGCGGGGTGACAATGCAGGTGAAGTGCTTCGAGTAGCTCCACTTGTGCCACCTTGGTATTGCACTTGGGGCGAATATGAGACCTCCCTACTGTCTCCTTCAATTGCTTCCACCCTACTTCCCAAGTTTTCCATTCGACCACCCATGTTTTCCATTCGACCACCCATACTATCCACCTTATCGTTCAAGGCTTGTAAGACTCTCATTACATCAACTAGTGTGAGTTCCCCGGTGGGAACTCGAGTTTCATCCTCCGTAGCCATGATACTTATTAAGACACTCAACAAAACAAGCAAACGCGTTAGATTAATATAATCAACTCACAATCGCCCAAGTAGGCGCACCTTTGATTGCCTCACAAATTGCTTCCGCCAAAGATTGTGTGCTTGTTAATGTTGACTAGTCACAAGGGTTCAAATTCTACTCTTGGTCGGAATAGATTCTTGTTATCAAGAAGAACGAGGACGACTCAATAAAACAAACGCACTTGAGCCAAGAAATGAACAACAAAGTAAAAAAAAGAAAAGCACGAAAGAAATGCGGACACATGAACTAGCAAACACAAGTAGGAACAACTACTAAATGGCTACTAGTTAAGAGACACAAGAAAATGGAATTGCAAAAATCGGGAAAATAACTAAAATTTTGGGCCCGGGTAGGTGATAACTTGAAAACACGACCGAGAAGCCCCAAGTGATCCAAGGTATTAATTTGAAATAACGGAAAATTTTAAATTTCTATACTCTTTTTTTTTTTTGTTCCCTACCAAAGGATTAGGGACACAAGACCATCAACTAAGGATCAAGAAATTTTTGTTTTGAGAAATGGAATCAAAGAGAATTAAAGTTGAAAAAAACCTGAATTGCGCAACATGCTACGCCTGTGCATCACATGCGACTCGCATATGCAACATGCGAGGGCGATTTGCGTTTCGCAGATGATGCAACCAAGGTGTCAACTCTCTGTCACAGGATGCGAAACCATGTGCGACTCGCATGTTCTACATGCGATGGTGAGATGAGTCTCGCATATGAGGCAGCCAACTTTGTCAACTTTCTGTCACAAGATGCGACACAACCTGCGACTCGCAGGTTCAACATGCGACTCGCATGTAGTGTCGCATATGGGCCAATTCGATTCTTTTTTTTTTTTTTTTGCAAAAATCAGAAATTTAGACTAAGTATTTCTGATTTTTTTTTTTTTTTGTTTTTGTTGGACCACAAACACTTTTTTCACAACTTTCTTTGACAACTTTTGGATCAAATGGCCCTTTGGAGAGTCTTCTTCCTTATGATGATTTGAAGGTCTTCAAGAACACAAGAACAAGTCAAAAATTCAACTACCCTCAAATCAACTCCAAATTGGCTCAAATTTCGGATTTAAGTTCTCTTTAATGTAGAGAACAAAGCCCAATAGGTTTCAACCTTCAACTTCACCATCTTCAACAAAACCCACTTTCAAGTTCTTGAAGTTTTGAAGCTCAACAATGGTGGAACACAAACCCTAACCCCAAATGGATTCGAAATTGAAGATTTAAACTCTAGAAACACTAAGAAACTCTAATCTAACACTAGATTCAACAAAATCAACAAGAAAATTCGATGTTTTTTTTTGTTGAATCAAAACCCAAGATTAGATTTGGTGGAACAAATCTAAACTAAGCTCTGATACCAATTGATACAATATTCAAAACGAAAATGAAAAAAAAGGACAAGAAAAATAAAGGATAGATAATTTGACACAACTCAAGACCCAAATTAGCAACCAAAGTTCTTAAATTAACTTGACCTTTAATTTAGGAACTAAAGAGCACCAAACTCTTAGGATGACCAATAGGGATTTGATACCCTAATAAACAATCCTCTCACAAGATTCACAATCTCTAGCTTAGCAAGCTCTCAACACTCAAAAAGAGTTTACAATTTCAAGATATCAATATTCAACATAGACTAAGTCTTCTAAATGAAAGAAACTACTATTTATACTAAGGCTCAAAAGAAGACAACTACACTATTACACTTTTACCCTTAATGAAGTTAGGGCCTTGTTTGGGTGTCTTCTTTTGGGAACAAAGCTTGAATTTGCAAATCTTCAAGTAATGGCCACATTGCAAGTATGGTCATCTTCAAACCTCTTCACTAAACCATCCTCCCATGCTATCATGAACACTTGAAATCCCCGGGAAGGTGCTAGAGTGTATTCAAGTATGTCCCTCCTCATGAACAATGCTTGCATCGCTTGAAGTTCCTTCGCTTGGCTCCTTGTAAAAGGTCTTGATGCCACTCGAATTGTATTAAGCATAATGTCCAAACAAGAACACTCTCATTTTTCAAACAAGGACTCCCCAAAGATAGTGCTCTCAAATCACACAAGGTGTCACCCGGATCAAAGGGAACAAACATCCATTTAGTGTGGTCAAGAACACAATCGGCTAGATCGTAAGAGCCTTCTCCCACATAAGATGCACACCCTATATGCTCAAGAATGCCATCATATGCAAACAAGTAATTAAGAAAGGTTGCGTAAAATAACTTCCTCATCAATATAACTCCCCAATGTAACCTCACCATACGGTTCAATGACAAGATTATCCAAGGGGTACTATGAAGTTGAACATGAAAGAAAGAATTTGCAATTTCTAGACAAGAATTACCTTCCTTTGTAACACTTTCCTTCCCCACAAATGGATCACAATTCCTCAAAGGAAGATCTCCATCATGGGAAAGAGTATCTTCATCCCATAGTGGGTTACATATCACATTATAGCCTCCAAATAAAACTAAACGTTCAACATTACCAAACACCCCACTAGGTTCATCACTCTCAATAGTCATGTCATCCTCAAATAAAACATTATCCTTTACAAGAGAGTAATCCATGAACAATGAGGAGTCAAAGCATGTCATTTCACTCTCAAAAGAACCAATGTCATCTTTCAATGTATTTTTGCTCACATGACTATCTACATGACACACATCACCACTACAAATTGGAGTCTTATCACATGACACTAAAGTACGATCAAGAGAACCATTTTGACATGAAACAAACAAGGGTGAGATGTCACATTCTTTCAGTTGATCAACTATATCAACATTATCACTAACTAGAGGTACATTAAACACATCACAAGGATCCTCAAGTAGTGAATTATCATTACAAGCAAGTTGATCAACACTAGTTGGTAGTATGTCAAACTCGTAAGGATTACTAACATGATGACCACATGACATTGTACTATCAATCAATTCACAAGTGTCAACACTAGGTGGACACAAATCGATCTTGCAAGAAGAATCAATTTTGTCATCTAAAGGATCAACTAGTGTTTGAGCACCTTCATTCGATAATGCACTATCAGTCAAAGCACAAGTGTCAACACTAGGTGGACACAAATCGACCTTACAAGAAGGATCAACTCGGTCATCAATAGTATCAACTAGTGTGGGGACACTTTCAACAATGGCATTAGCAATACACGGCAAAGAAGCCTTAGGCTTAACGCAAGGTAAACTAACTTTCATGATTGACTTGACATTAAAATCACACAAAGATGTAGGAGTATGAGGATAAGTGATCTTACCTTGGTGCTCATGCAAGCTCCTTTGACCAATGGAAGAAATGGTTGTGGCCGCCGTCCTTGCCTTCAAGCATGGGGTTCTCTCATAAGAGGTACCCCTCAAAGATTCATTTCTTCTCATATGTGGCTTGGGATATTGGCTTCTTAATATCCTTTTCATGTCCTCCCAAGTCTTGATGGGACTCCTCACTTGCCTCCCACAACATTTCACATACTCCCAATATTTGACAAGCTTTGAGTCAAAAGTTTGAACGGCTAAGTCCATCTTTATTTCTTGTGAATAGTTGTAGCTAGCGAAGATTTCATCTATTATGGATTCCCATTTCTCATATTCTTCTCCACTAGCTTCCTTAGCCAAGGTAGGCCATTTCACACGGGTATCTTGCACTTTTGCACTTGGACTCTTCCTAGGAAGTACGTATGGAAAGAGAAATTTTCCATTCTTGTCCACTACAGATCGATGCCAATCTAGTTCATGTGGGATTCCATGCTTTTGGAACCAAGGGACTCCTAAACATACATGACAATTGCCCATTGGAAGCACATCACACCAAACCTCCTCTTGGTACGCACCACGTGAAATGAATACCATCACTCTCTTATCAACCCAATACCCTCCCTCATCATAATAAGGACTTTGCCTATTCAAACAAGGTAGCCTTAACTCTTCAACTGCACGAGGGGTGATGAAATTGGTGTAACAATCATCATCAAGCACAAGGGTTCCCTCTCTACCACAAAGGTTTACCTTGGTCTCCATGAATCGCCTCTTTGGAACCACCTTCTTTTGCATAGGACGACTCCAACTAGTACTCACATTCCTACTCATGCCTCTTTGCTTCGGGCAGGAAGTACTACCAGAATAAGCATATGTATGCCCACTAGAATTCCTTCCATAATCAACATTAGCACTTCCACTACCTCCATAGACGTACTTTCCGTGAGTCCTATTTGTATAAAGATTTTCCCCATAAGACCCATAAGACACATGCGAAGGAGAGTCATATTTCGAGTCGTCTTCATCATCACGAGGTATAGCACAAGACTCTTCACCTTCATTATCTTCATCATACAAAGAATAACAAGGTTCTTCTTCATCCCCATCTTCCTCATGAGACACATGAGAACCACTCTCATCATATTCTCCGTCAAAATAGTAATTCTCTCCTCGAACTTCCTCATGATCACCATTTCCCATATAGCCCTCATATTCCCCATCGTCACACCGTTGATAGCTCCCATAGTCCTCCGCTTCATAACTACAACCATCATCATCATAACATTCGTAATTGCTACCACATGAATCGGAATCCATGGAGAAGTACCTGCAAGAACACTTAGCAAACACGTTAGTAGTAAAGAAACCTCACCACACTCGTGTTTACACTCGTTTGTGCTTGGGTAGCACCACTCAAATGAACTCACACACTCTTGCCTTTTACCACTCAAATGGATTGGCCGATGTTGATTCTCGATTGGATTCGGTTGCTTGCAAGGTGCACAATTGCTACTCGAGATCGGAATGGATTCTTGTTAGACTCAAAGAAAGACAGACGACTCAATTCAATCTAACGGACTTGAACCAAGAAATTAACAACGAAGCAAAAACGAAGAACAAGCACGAAAGAAATGCGGACACAAGAACTAGCAAACACAAGTAGGAACAACTACTAAATGGCTACTAGTTGAAAGACACAAGAAAATGGAATGCAAAAATCGAGAAAATAACTAAAATTTCGAGCCCGGGTAGGTGATTACTTGAAAACACGACCGGGAAGCCCCAATTGATCCAAGGCATCAATTTGAAATAACGGAAATTTTTAAATTTCTATACGCGTTTTTTTTTTGTTCCCTACCAAAGGATTAGGGACACAAGACCATCAACTAAGGATCAAGAAATTTTTTGAGAAATGGAATCAAAGAGAATTAGAGTTGAAAAACCTGAATTGCGCAACGTGCTATACCTGTGCAGCACATGCGACTCGCAGGTGCAACCTGCGATTGTGATCCGCGGTTCGCGGATAATGCAGCCAAAATGCCAATTCTCTGTCACAAGGTGCGACACCACCTGCGACTCGCAGGTGCAACCTGCGATGGTGATCCGCGGCACGCAGACGATACACCCCCAAAACGTTCAACTCTCTGTCACAAGGTGCGACACTACCTGCGACTCGCAGGTTCAACATGCGACTCGCATGTGTCGCATGTAGTGTCGCATATGGGCCAATTCGATGCTTTTTTTTTTTTTTTTTGCAAAAATCAGAAATTTAGACTAAGTATTTCTGATTTTTTTTTTGTTTTTGTTGGACCCACAAACACTTTTTCACAACTTTATTTGACAACTTTTGGATCAAATGACCCTTTGGAGAGTCTTCTTCCTTATGAAGATTTGAAGGTCTTCAAGAACACAAGAACAATTCAAAAATTCAACTACCGTCAAATCAACTCCAAATTGGCTCAAATTTAGGATTTAAGTTCTCTTTAATGTAGAGAACAAAGCCCAATAGGTTTCAACCCTCAATTTCACCTTCTTCAACAAGACCCACTTTCAAGTTCTTGAAGTTTTCAAAGCTTCAAATTTCAAAAATGGTAGATCCTTCAATCCTTAGCCAAATACCTCAAAATTTCGGATTTAGAGTCCTTATCAACTAGAGAACAAACCCCAATCAACTTGAACCCTCAATTTTTCACCTTCTTCAAACCCACCAACCTTGTTCTTGAAGCTTTGAAGCTCAACAATGGTGGAACACAAACCCTAACTCCAAATTGACTCGAAATTGAAGACTTAGACTCTAGAAACACTAAGAAACTCTAATCTAACACTAGATTAACAAAATCAACAAGAAAATTCTTTTTTTTTTTTTGAATTTCGATTTTTTTTTTGTTGAATGAAAACCCAAGATTAGATTTGGTGGAACAATTGATACCAATTGATACAATAACGGATACGCGGAAGCGAAAAATCAAGAAGATAAACAAAAGGGAAAGAAAAGATAGAAAGATAGACACAAGATTAGAGAGAATTAAGCAACCAAAACTATATCAAAGTCTTGACCTCCTAATTACACAACTAATTAGCACCTAACTCTTAAGTTGACCTCAAGGGAATTAAATTCCCAAGCAACCAACCTCTCAACAATCAAAGATTCAACAAGAGTCATCCATGGCCTCTCTCACAAGTTTCTCTCTCTAGAGACAACTCTCAAAATCACTCATCAATTAATCAAATCATCAAAAGTCCCCTATTGAAATGTTTAGTCTACTATTTATACTAAGAAAATTAGGAAGACAACTAGCTCTATTACAATTATGCCCTTAATGAAGTAAGGGCCTTGTTTGGATGTCTTCCATGGAAGTGAAACTTGAAAAGACTTGTATTTAAGTACTAGCCCCTTTTGCATGCATAGCCTCCTTCTCCAAATAGCCTCCCAAGCTATCTTCCATATCTTGAATGTGACGTTCTTGAAGCCTTCCATCCAAGCTATCTCCCATATCTTGAAGGCCATCCTATGTGGACCTCCCATGATCTTCAAAGACTCCATCTTCATGAAGCTCGATGGAGTTAGTCTTGTATCATCGGTGAACAATGCAATGAAACTGTGCATGAATACATACCCAGCCCAGGACTCGGTGAATGATATATTAACAGCATGCACGAGTAGAATATCATAAGCAACCATATGCAAACTATATCATCATCTAAGACTTATAGAATGATTAGAATGAACCGACACTTGAGAATCAAAGACAACTGTCATGTCAGTACCATTGAGAACTAGAATTCATTAGAGTCATGTATGTTCATCGTTAACTCGTTTATGTAATTCATGCCAAAAAGAAAGAAGGGATAGATTTACATATATATAGAAGCAAATGAATGCAAGTGAGACTCATAAGATTATTTCTGAAACTCTTTGAATAACCTGGAAGCATAATACCCTCGAATGTCACTATGGATTATAATATCAAAATAGGACTTCAGGAATCATAGACACGTATCAAGACATAATGAAATAGCTTATGGAAATCAAGAACATTAGCCATTCTAGTATTTACAAATATAAGATTCTTTGGAGTTTATACATTCGTCGTCTGTTTGTCCCATATAGACCATGCCAAAAGAAAAAAAGGGAATAGCCTTAACATACCTTGTCCGCTTCTTAAGCTAATCCAAACTTAAGTCTCGGGCTTCCCAAGATCTACAACAACGTCAGTAGATACCAAACATTAGTTATAGGTACTTAGGAATCCAACCCTAAGCTAGCACGTTATTTTTAGAAATTCGGACAACATTTCCTATATTGAACAAACCCCGAGAATTCAACTCGGCCAAATCATCAACAACATTACCAACAACCATATTAACAACATCAACAATCAATCCCATCGATTCAGCCCCTCAATAATATAAAAATAGTTTCAATAATTCAAACAATAATGCGACGAGCGGCAAGCTCGGCCTGTCAATTAAACAATAGTTTTAAACCGCGTCTTCATTTTGAAATTTCTCAACAATATTAACAACAACAACACCTCCAGGTTATTAAATTAATTTCCAATCATATATTTTCATAAGAACAACCTCCCAAAACAGTCCACCGAACTACAACGCCAAATTATCCAATTTTCGATAAAATTTTCGTATTTCTTTCATCTAGCAATGTAGATACGACTTGGATAAATCAAATACATCTAAGAGAGGATTTCTTACCTTATATGAAAAGAAGTACTCTTTTTCCACCTTACATCACTTTGAAGAAAGTCTGAATTCAACAACGCGATAAAACGGAACAATGAGACTGAGCAGTGGGCAAAACCCGCAAATTGTTCTCGAGAATATTTATACATGGTTCTCTTAAAATATGATCCATGCCACTTCTTGGAGAGGATCTCTCGTTGCTGCTTCCAAAACTATTTTTATCAAACTCTTTTTTTTTTTTGGCCAAAGGAGTGATCAACAAATGAATATATAAACTTAATAAATCGTTGGACACGTGGGGAACTATGGCCTCCTCTTAGTGTTACTCATTAAAGGTGACACCAAACATAATCCTTGCTGCCACATTTCCATTATGCACATGGGTATGTCCCCTAAATTTATCCACTAATTCCCAACCAATTTATGTAATTCCACTATAATTTCCCCACTTAATCAATTACACACATAATTAATTTCTTGATCTCAATTCACTTAAACATGAACCACTTTTAACATACTTCATATACTCATTATTATGCTCATATTATATGGCTTTAGTCCATAGCCTCATTTGCCACACATAAAAATTATTTCCAGTCATCGTCGTCAGAATTTTCCATCTTAAATCATTTCGGGACTTCATCCCTTGTATACACCAAGTTATTCGTTTCATGCTTGAATATGATAAAATCCTCCGGGCTCGAGTAAATTTACTCAGGTTGGACGGTCCAATTTCCTAGTCCAAAAATACGGGGTATTATAGCTTGTACCGCATTTCATTCAAATAAATGTTGAACCTCGACGAAACTTATTTTCTTCGATTTGTTTAACTTTCTAATATATACAACACATCTGTACTATTACTCTAACCACCTATAAGCTTGGGGGATAATCTCGTTTCCGTTACTAATTTCATTTAACTCACACACTTTACATTGCATGAAAACACGGGATGTAACATCCTTCCCCCCTTTAGAACATTCGTCCTCGAATGTTAAACTAGTCCTGTATAACTATACTAGTTATGGTGACCTTATAACGAATCAATTCTAACTAGAACTCGTCTATCATGCTGTGCCATTCTTTACTTGGCTTAATACCATTCTTCACTTGACATCAGTCAATATTAAATTTCCAAAGAAAGTGGTCATAATTTAGCTACTTCCATAATTGACTGCAACTTACCATATCCATCTACGTTTGAAGCTTAGGTCGAGTTTTTCTTGTTTTGGAGTCATTCTTCCAGTAATACTGTAGAATAGGAGTTGTCGTTCCCTTGGGTAGGTTTACCATCTCATATTTGTTCCTCTTGTTCTCTCTTCTAATTCTTATAGGTCTACTTCCACTTTTTATTTAGGTCGCATAGTCCGCAGCGTACATCCTTCTTGGAGTCATCATTTTAATCCTCTGACATGCACTATCTGTAACATTCCTTTTGAATAGTTGAAAACGAGTTTCCTTCTTAGTAATGACTCTCGGTTGCAATACTCTCTTGATTCCTCAGGAGTATCCTTTCAAGAGATATAAGTGAGTCGCTTTCCTGATACGACCCTTCTTGGTACTCGGACTCGTCGATCCTTTTTCTTGTTCAATAATGGTGTTAGATCTCACATAGTTAGCAAATCTCTCCCACTTCGTTTCTTCCATATGACCGTAATAGTGTTATTGATTCACATCTGTAGAGTCTCGGTAAATTCAACCCGAGATACCCTGTCGTAGGGGTCCCTCATCTACTCATTAGACTTTACAATCCTTGGTTCATGCCTCTCGGTAACCTGTAGACCCTTTACAGACTCTACGAATAAAACGAAATTTTCCCAAGGTGTAACATTGTTTTACTTCAATAACCTTACATTGCTCTGCTGTTCTAATCCATATTCTGGAATCTTCAGCCTCATGTATCACTTTTCGACTTTTTTAAGAAACTTTAACTGTCATTTTACTATTTTAGCTCTTAATCTCGATCTTAGAGTTGGCTATCAAGTAGCACTGGAGTTCCCTCATATTATAACTTTACATTGCTGCTCTGTAATCTGTGTTACACCTTGGAAATTTCATGTCGTCGCATAGTGAATGAACCAACGCGAGCTTAAGGGTCACATGAAGTTCTTAAGACTATAAGACCAATGTTTAGTGGTCTTAGAATGCGTACAACAAGATCTTGAAGTTATATGAATTGATGGAATAGGGATGGATAAGGATAAGTGAAGTATAAGTGAGATTTAGGAAGGGTTTCATAAATTAATTGCGTTGAGAATTGTTTGGTAAGGTTTTGAGGACGAGTTATAGGGATGTTTAAATCGTTAATGAAGTATTAAAAAAGTGTTAAGAAGGTTGTATAAGGATTGGAGATCAAACGAAACGATGCGGACAACTTCGGAAAGGCTGTGAGTTCCACGACCACAACCACAGGCCATGAAACTTTCCACGGACCGTATATTAGTCTGTGGAATACCCAACAGAGATGATGACTGGCCAGTGGTGAACCACGACCAGTTCCACGAACCGTGAAGTGTTTCACGAACCGTAAACTGGTCTGTGGAATACCAGTAGAGTTGATGACTGGCCAGTGGTGAGCCACGACCAGTTCCACGAACCGTGAAGTGTTCCACGGACCGTGAAAGTGTCCGTGGAAGTCCCGACAAGCTGAACAAGTTCTGGTTATATAAATGTGTTCCCACTTCATTTATTTCATTCCCACACTTTTCTATCTCCCTCAAGACTTGTAGAAAATTCCACACTCTTCATCCACAAGAACTCAAGAAATATTGGTGATTAACTTCATCAAACCAACAAGAATCAAGTGGAAGAAACACATTAAAGTTCTTCCAAGTCAAGGAATTCCTGTGGAAGTGAATTAGGGTTTTGGTGCAAGAAGAGTATTCCTACTCAAGGCTTATTCCTACACTATCTAAGGTATGTTTTATGATCTTTCCATGTTGATTAAGGAAATGATAAGTTGAAACACTTGGATTGTGGAAGGGGTATAGGAAATGGGTCACAAAGATGAAAGCAATGAAGTTCTTGAGTTGTAGTTGAAATGAATCATGACTATTGAGATGTTGTAGTTATAATTATTTTATAAATGACATTTAGAACATGGGTTAAGCATTAAATGTGAGAGAACATAATATTGTGAAATATGGATAAGGTGGATGAATGATGATTGTGAAATATGGATAAGGTGAAATATGGATAAGGTGGATGAATGATGATTGTTCCTTATCATATGGTGAATGTCTCATAGATGTTTGGGAGTTGATATCCTATATGAGGAAAGTAGTATAAACAAAGGAAATGCTGCCTAATTTTTTCTAGAAATAGTAAGCATGTTTAAGTAATCGATTGGCTAATGTTCATGCGACTTCTCTTGAAGGTAGAAATGCGAATATTGAAAAGGAACGTTCAAGCGATAGAGTAACTAGACGAAAAGGTATGTAAGACCAATCCTTTCTTTCTAAGGAATGAATCTTTCAAATTTTCCATGATCTTCTTATACGGTAGAGACTATGAGTCCATGAATATACGAAGCTACACACACACGTGATTAAGAAAGGAAATATGATACAAGCATGATAATGATGATGATGAACATAAGTGTGAGAAATCCTAGTATAACAAAGGATGTCCGTGAAGCTAATAATTCTAAGTATGCTTCCAGCGATGCTTCTCTTTGCGTACACTCACCTTAGATTGTTAGTTTCTTCAAGGTGAGATATGATGTCGATGATTACTCCATAATATGATCGGGGGTTCACGACCTTATGTCACCCCGACATAGCCATAACTACCTTCAAATCCTAATGTATGTCTTAAATGATAAATGTATAATGATGATAAGATTATGTTATGCCTATGAGCTGTGTAATAATGATGAAGCTATGATTGATCGTATGACGATATGATTCCACCGTGCCTAGATAGCTGGGCATGTCACCGCTAATGCGGGCTGCTATGATTCCACCGTGCCTAGATGGCCGGGCATGTCACCGCTAATGCGGGCTGCTATGATTCCACTGTGCCTAGATGGTCGAGAATGTCACCGCTAATGCGGGCTACTATGATAATACATGGCACCACTAGTGGGCGGCGTATGATGGTTACCCGGATGCGGGTTAACGATGATGATGATGATGTGATGATATATGCGCTATGATAATATATGTTCGTTCCATGATTATGTAAATATGGGATATATGTATGAAATGTACTCACCTATAGAACTCATGCAAGTTTTATCCTTCCCCTATGGTTTATGAATCTTCTACTGTGCTTATTTCATTCATGTCTTACATACTCAGTACAATGTTCGTACTGACGTCCATTTTATTTGGACGCTGTGTTCATGCCCACAGGTAGACAGGGAGGTGACCAGACTCATAGGAACTAGTAGCCGATTTGAAGAGCACTCCATTTTCCGGAGGTGCCATTGATTATTCTTTTGGTATGTATATGTATATTTTTGGCATGACGGTGTCACGAGGATCCGATGAGCCATGACTAGTGCCCGAGCTGGACACGTATATGAACCTGTTAGATATAGTCAGACTGAAACTAAGGACAGTATGGAAACTTGTAAAAGCAAACTATAGACTCATAACGCCATATATCATAATGAACATGTCTCCTGAGGAGTCACAGCTAATCAAAACATAACATAATATGTAAGCCAACAAGGCTGCCACTATATACAGAAATACCAAAAATGAACCGTATCGACATAGCTGACCAAAACCCATATACAACCCACACATGTCTACAGACCTCTAAGAGTATCATAGTGAAATATGACGGGACAGGGCCCAGCCGTACCCCTGGATATGCATAAGTCTACATCAAAGGATCTGTACCTAAATAACTTAGGCTCCGGAACGATGGAGCTCTCCAAACAGCTGAGCAGAAGTCGTAGGCTGGAGGATCACCAAACTGAGTGTCTGTACCTGCGGGCATGAAACGCAACCCCCGAAGAAAGGGGGTCAGTACCAGGAATGTACTGAGTATATAAAGCATGAAATACCATAAAGAAGATCAAGACTGAAATAAAGATAACAGAAGGCAAGTATGATAATCAAAGATACCAATGCTGCCTTACGAGATGAGAATCAAGCATATCTATATCATATACCATACCCGGCCCATTATGGGACTCGGTGAATGAAGTCATATACATATATACCGTACCCGGCCCTCTAGTGAAGGTCTCGGTGAAATAATCATATATATACCGTACCCGGCCCTCTAGTGAGGGACTCGGTGAACAGTGCAATGAAACTATGCACGAATACATACCCGACCTGGGACTCGGTGAATGATATATTAACGGCATGTACGAGCAGAATATCATCAGCAACTATATGCAAACTAAATCATCATCTGAGACTCAATAGGATAATTAGAATGAACTAACACTTGAGAATCAAGACAACAGTCACGTCAAGTACCACTGAGAACTAGAATTCATTGGAGTCATAATGCAAGTGAGAATCATAAAATTATTTCTGAACTCCTTGAATAACCTGGGAGCACCCTCGACTGTCACTATGGATTATATCAAAATAGGGCTTCAAGAATCATAGACACGTATCAGGACATAATGAAATACCTTCTGGAAATCAAGAACATTAGCCATTCTAGTATCTCTAAGAATTATATGTTCGTCGTCTGTTTGTTTCATATAGACCATGCCAAAAAGATAGAAGGGATAACGACTACTATGAAATCAGTCCGTCCTTTACATGCTAATCTACAAGAATTATAATAACGACACTATCAAATACAAGAAAATACAATCAACTAAACGAATAAAAGCAAACTCGCTATAATCAACTATACGGTGGTTCTCCACATCCTTCACCCTTCCAAACTCCAAAACATCAACAACACAAGCTAGGCACTCAAATAAAAATTTAAGCAACCAACACTATGTTCACTATAATTCTAACTCACCGTTTCCGATCACCGTCTCGTGAGTCCTTTATCCAAAACATACTAAAATCGCTCATCCGAACCAGTGAATCAAACTAGAACAGAAGTCTTACCTCAATAAATGGAGAAAACCTTAATTTGTACTCTTGTGTTATGAACGTTCTTGTTGGAAATCTTGAATTATTTCCAATAAAAAAGTTGGCCGAGAGCTCTAGGTTAGTCATCCATGGCCATTTGATTTTGCTTCTTCACGTACATAGTAGTCTAACATGTACATACACAACTATACATGAATATCTAAACATGAAAACGTTTTTTTTTTGCCACAATCTCATCCTACTTGCTTCCCACAAAACACGTGAAACCACATCATTCTACATTAATCACTGATACGATCCTACTTGGCACACCTCATTTCAAGACTTACATCCAAGGCCAAGATATGAAACTTCAAGCTCTACAAGCGGCATGGATGATAAGGATGGCGTTGAAGGCCTTTGGAGGCCCATACAAGCCCCACAATGAGTCCTATGATGTGTGAGAGGTGGCTTGGGTGAGGCGGCTTGGGTGAGGCTTGAAGAAGAAGCTACTAGATAGGGGCCAAATGCGCAAAGTGGCCAAACGTGCAAATAGGGGCATTTCTGCAAATTGGCTACATGTGCAAACTTGGACAAGGTTGGGAGTTGGCTATTTGTGCAAAGAAGGTTATGCTTGCAAGAAGGCCATGCATGCAAGGTTGATTAGAGGGTCATCTATGCAAGGAGGGGTGTGTTTGGCCATTGGAGGTCAATTCTTGAATTGAAGGCTACACTAAGAAGACTAGCCAAACAAGGCCCTTACTTCATTAAGGGTAGCATTGTAATTGCCTATTAGTCTTCTTTACTTAGCTTGTATATATAGCTTGTCTTTCATATCATTACTTAGATTTTTAGATTTTGGATGATGAATTATGATATTCTAAATTGAGTGATAGATTGTTAGGTAGATTCTAGGGCTATTTTAGTCAATATGATAGTGGAATCCATTGTTGGTTTGTGAACCTTTTATGTCCATTGATATTCATGAAGAGATTGCCATTTGTGGATTCAAATTGAATCTCTTGCCTTGAGTGTCAAATAGTAGTGGTTCTTTTAGGATCGGATTCGATTGGAAGGGTCTAAGTTTAATATACTTAAGTTTGTCCATAAATTCGCCCTAATTGGGTCTTACTTTTATCCTATTTTCTCATTCCTCTTTCTTCGTATCCTTTATTTTTCCGCGTTTGAATTGATTTGGCTTCATTCCCAAATCGATTCTTATCATTTGGTATCAGAGCTAGTTTAGAAGAGTGTTCTCACATTCTTCAATCTTTGGTTAAAAAAAAATACAAAAAAATTCGAAAATCAGATTTTTGTTGTTGGATTTGAGGTTAGAATCGAGTTTGTTACTATCAATAACCTCTAAATTCGAAGTTGTAAGTGATTTGGAGAAGTTTGAAGTGAATCACCATTGTTGGGCTTTGAAGCTTTGAAGAACTCAAGAACTTGAAAAGTGGGTCTTGCGATTCGATTGAAATTGAAGGCTAAATTCTAGTGGCCTTTGTTCTCCTTATCAAAGGGAGCCTAGATCCGAAATTTGAGCAAATTCGGAGTTGAATTGAAGGTAGATGAAATTTTGAATTGTTCTTGTGTTCTTGAGGTTGTTCATATCTTCAAAGGAAGAAGGTGACCTAAAAAGGGGGTTTGATCTTCAAAATTTTAGTTAAAGGGTCAAAAAGTGTTTGTGGACCCAAGTAAGTATCCAAAAGAAAAATCAGAAATACTTATGTCTTATTTTCTGATTTTTGCAAAAAAAAAAAAAAAAAAAAAACAGAGTACTGTTCACTCAGCTTTTGGTCCGCATAGCGCAAAGATAGCCTGATTTCCTGAGAACCGCCCTTTTTCATCCGCGAAGCGGAATGAAAGCCTGATTCGCTGAAGAGTTTTTGAAAAATTTTCCAAGTGTCAAAATGGTTTGACTCTTTCCTAACTTCTTTTCTTTGATTCTTACAATTAATTAACAACTAGTAATCGACCTTATTAGTTGCTAATTAGTTCTTGAGTCTGAATTCATTTCGTGTCAATTCTTCTTAAGTTTTTTCCATTTATTTCGTTGAATCTCCTTGGCTCAAGTCCTTTTTCTTTATCGAGTCGTCCATCGTTCTATTAACAAGAATCTATTCCTCCACAAAGGTTAGCAATCTTGTGAATTGATTTGGATTAAAAGGGTTCTTGACCAACCTTGGAAGATGCTTAGGTTGAGAGGTAAGGTGCAAATACGAATGACGTGAGGAACCTTTGCAACTAATATTGTTTGCTCGTTTTGTAGGTACACGAAGAGGGTCTTGTGGGTATGACTAGAGTTATGCCTCTAGCAATGGAGGGTATGACTATGAGGGTGACGGAGGCTATGAGGGAGACGACATGGGATATGAGCATCGCTATTCTTACAATGAATATAATGGTGATGGTGCGCATGAGTCGTATGAGGAACATGGTCGATATGATCATAACTTGTACGAGGGTGAAGAATACTACTCCGAGGGCAATTGTGAGGCAACACCTTATGATACAAGACGAACTCCATCGAGCTTCATGAAGATGGAGTCTTTGAAGATCATGGGAGGTCCACATAGGATGACCTTCAAGATATGGGAAATAGCTTGGATGGAAGGCTTGAAGAACGTCACATTCAAGATATGGAAGATAGCTTGGGAGGCTATTTGGAGAAGGAGGCTATGCATGCAAAAGGGGCTAGTACTTAAATACAAGCCTTTTCAAGTTTCACTTCCATGGAAGACATCCAAACAAGGCCCTTACTTCATTAAGGGCATAATTGTAATAGAGCTAGCTGTCTTCCTTATTTTCTTAGTATAAATAGTAGACTAAACATTTCAATAGGGGACTTTTGATGATTTGATTAATTGATGAGTGATTTTGAGAGTTGTCTCTAGAGAGAGAAACTTGTGAGCGAGGCCATGGATAACTCTTGTTGAATCTTTGATTGTTGAGAGGTTGGTTGCTTGGGAATTTAATTCCCTTGAGGTCAACTTAAGAGTTAGGTGCTAATTAGTTGTGTAATTAGGAGGTCAAGACTTTGATATAGTTTTGGTTGCTTAATTCTCTCTAATCTTGTGTCTATCTTTCTATCTTTTCTTTCCCTTTTGTTTATCTTCTTAATTTCTCGCTTCTGCGTATCCGTTATGGTATCAATTGGTATCAGAGCTTAGTTTAGGTTTGTTCCACTAAATCTAATCTTGGGTTTTGATTCAACAAAAAAAAATCGAAATTAAAAAAAAAAAAATCGAATTTTCTTGTTGATTTTGTTGAATCTAGTGTTAGATTAGAGTTTCTTAGTGTTTCTAGAGTCTAAATCTTCAATTTTGAGTAAATTTGGAGTTAGGGTTTGTGTTCCACCATTGTTGAGCTTGAAAGCTTTAAGAACAGGGTTGGTGGGTTTGAAGAAGGTGAAAAATTGAGGGTTCAAGTTGATTGGGGTTTGTTCTCTAGTTGATAAGGACTCTAAATCCAAAATTTGGAGGTATTTGGCTAAGGATTTAAGGATCTACCATTTTATAAATTTGAAGCTTTGAAAACTTCAAGAACTTGAAAGTGGGTCTTGTTGAAGAAGGTGAAATTAAGGGTTGAAACCTATTGGGCTTTGTTCTCTACATTAAAGAGAACATAAATCCGAAATTTGAGCCAATTTGGAGTTGATTTGAGGGTAGTTGAATTTTTGAATTGTTCTTGTGTTCTTGAAGACCTTCAAATCTTCATAAGGAAGAAGACTCTCCAAAGGGCCATTTGATCCGGAAGTTGTCAAACAAATTTGTGAAAAAGTGTTATAAGACCCAAAAGAGCAAGATACCAGGTTTTGTGGGCCTAAGTAGAAGGAAAATTCAGAGGAAAAAAAAGCATCGAATTGGCCCATATGCGACACTACATGCGACACATGCGAGTCGCATGTTGAACCTGCGAGTCGCAGGTCGTGTCGCACCTTGTGACAGAGACTTGAACGTTTTTGGGGTGCATCATCCGCGAGACGCAGATCACCATCGCAGGTACAACCTGCGAGTCGCAGGTAGAACCAGCGAGTCGCAGGTGGTGTCACGCCTTGTGACAGAGAGTTGAGAATTTTGGGTGCATCATCTGCGAGACGTAGATCACCATCGCGGGTTGAACCTGCGAGTCGCAGGTTCTGCATTTGGTATACTCAAGGTACCTTTTTCAAGTCCAAATTTCATTTCATTCCACTTCCATTTCTCAAGAATTTCTTGATCCTTAGTTGATGGTGTTGTGTCCCTAATCCTTTGGTAGGGAACAAAAAAAAAGTATAGAAATTTAAAAATTTCCGTTATTTCAAATTGATACCTTGGATCAATTGGGGCTTCTGGTCGTGTTTTCAAGTTATCACCTACCCGGGCCCGAAATTTTAGTTATTTTCCCGATTTTTGCATTCCATTTTCTTGTGTCTCTCAACTAGTAGCCATTTAGTAGTTGTTCCTACTTGTGTTTGCCAGTTCTTGTGTCCGCATTTCTTTCGTGCCAATTCTTTCGTGCTTTTCTTCGTTTTTGCTTCGTTGTTAATTTCTTGGTTCAAGTCTGTTAGATTGAATTGAGTCGTCCGTCTTTCTTCGAGTCCAACAAGAATCCATTCCGATCTCGAGTAGAAATTGTGCACCTTGCAAGCAACCGAATCCAATCGAGAATCAACATCGGCCAATCCATTTGAGTGGTAAAAGGCAAGAGTGTGTGAGTTCACTTGAGTGGTGCTAGCCAAGCACAAACGAGTGTAAACACGAGTGTGGTAAGGTTCCTTTACTACTAACGTGTTTGCTAAGTGTTCTTGAAGGTACTTCTCCATGGATTCCGATTAATGTGGTAGTGATTACGAATGTTATGATGATGATGGTTGTAGTTTTGAAGGGGAGGACTATGGGAGCCATCAAGGGTGTGACGATGGGGAATATGAGGGCTATATGGGAAATGGTGATCATGAGGAAGTTCGTGGACAGAATTACTATTTTGACGGAGAATATGATGAGAGTGGTTCTTATGTGTCTCATGAGGAAGATGGGGATGAAGAAGAACCTTGTTATGCTTTGTATGATGAAGATAATGAAGGTGAAGAGTCTTGTGCTATACCTCGTGATGATGAAGACGACTCGAAATATGACTCTCCTTCGCATGTGTCTTATGGGTCTTATGGGGAAAATCCTTATACAAATAGGACTCGTGGAGGGTATGTCTATGGAGGTAGTGAAAGTGCTAAAGTTGATTATGGAAGGACTTCTAATGGGCATGCATATGCCACGTCTTGTAGTACTTCCTGCCCGAAGCAAAGAGGCATGAGTAGGAATGTGAGTACTAGTTGGAGTCGTCCTATGCAAAAGAAGGTGGTTCCAAAGAGGCGATTCATGGAGACCAAGGTAAACCTTTGTGGTAGAGAGGGAACCCTTGTGCTTAATGATGATTGTTACACCAATTTCATCACCCCTCGTGCGGTTGAAGAGTTAAGGCTACCTTGTTTGAATAGGAAAAGTCCTTATTATGATGAGGGAGGGTATTGGGTTGATAAGAGAGTGATGGTATTCATTTCACGTGGTGCGTACCAAGAGGAGGTTTGGTGTGATGTGCTTCCAATGGGCAATTGTCATGTATGTTTAGGAGTCCCTTGGTTCCAAAAGCATGGAATCCCACATGAACTAGATTGGCATCGATCTGTAGTGGACAAGAAAGGAAAATTTCTCTTTCCATGCATACTTACTAGGAATAGTCCAAGTGTAAAAGTGCGAGATACCCATGTGAAATGGCCTACCTTGGTTGAGGAAGCTAGTGGAGAAGAATATGAGAAATGGCAATCCATAATAGATGAAATCTTCGCTAGCTACAACTATTCACAAGAAATGAAGATGGACTTAGCCGTTCAAACTTTTGACTCAAAGCTTGTCAAATATTGGGAGTCTGTGAAATGTTGTGGGAGATAAGTGAGGAGTCCCCTCAAGACTTGGGAGGACATGAAAAGGATATTAAGAAGCCAATATCCCAAGCCACATATGAGAAGAAATGAATCTTTGAGGGGTACCTCTTTTGAGAGAACCCTATGCTTGAAGGCAAGGACGGCGGCCACAACCATTCCTTCCATTGGTCAAAGGAGCTTGCATGAGCACCAAGGTAAGATCACTTATCCTCATACTCCTACATCTTTGTGTGATTTTAATGTCAAGTCAAGCATGAAATTTAGTTTACCTTGCGTTAAGCCTAAGGCTTCTTTGCCGTGTATTGCTAATGCCATTGTTGAAAGTGTCCCCACACTAGTTGATCCTATTGATGACCGAATTGATCCTTCGTGAGACCATCTAACCCGCACTGCGTATCTACGAGCCTCTACTAGAGTACTGAACATAGGGACGGGACAAGACCCCGTCATTCCCAAAAATACATATACATGGCTATATATATACAAAAGAATAATCATGAGCACCTCCGGGACAATGGAAGGCTTCCAATCAGCTGACAGCTACTACAGATCTGGATCGAGCTCTCCCCCCTATCTACCTGTGGGCATGAACACAGCGTCCAAAGAAAACAGACGTCAGTACGAATATTGTACTGAGTATAAGAGGCATAAACAATGAAATAAGACAATGATGTAAAAAAGATATCAGTATAGAACATCTGAATCTGACTGTCAAGTATAAGGAAAACAAGTCATGCTGTCTTACTCATGCTCATCATCATATCATATATGCATCATGTATAAACTGCCCATCCGTATCGGATCGGTGTGATAGTCATAACATTAGCCTGCGTCCAGGCCTCCCGCGTCCAGGGTAACATCTCATGCCGCCCACTAGTGGTGTCTGCCCATGCCATCTGGCCATGGTGTATCGCATAGCTGCCCGCCTTGGCGGTGACTGCCCGGCCAAATAGGCATGGTGTACAGTAATATCATCATATGCGCATCACAATATGCTCAGCTTACCATAATACATACATAAGGCTCAAGATCAACCATACTCTATCGGGGTGACGTAAGGTCGTGATCCCCCGATTGCATTATGGAACAATCATGGACATTCTGCCCCACCTTGAAGGAATTAGTATATAAGGTGAGTGTAAGCGATAAATAACATCATTAGACTTTCTATACTTTAACTCATTACCTTGTGTAGCTAATTATAAACATAGGCTCATGGATAAGAAATAAGTTACGCTATAGGATTCATGCCATTAGAAAGAAGGGACTAGCCTCTCATACCTTTGAAGTTTAACTAAGTTATCGTTCGCTTGTTCTCCTTCGATATCGCGTTTCTACCTTCAAAAGAGAATTCGCATTTACGTTAGTTAATCGACTATAAGAACGCGCTACTATTTCTAGGGAAAATTTTGCGGCACTTCCTTTGTTTATACTACTTTTCCCATATTCTATATTAACTCCCAAACGCTCACAATATTGAAATCAACAATCATCATTTACATGCACTAACCACAATCCACCATTTCTCCCTAATTTCTCCACATTTATACTTATAACTCATTATCACGTTTCCCCATATATGATACTTATTTCATGGTCTAAGCATCCTTTTCAACATATTCATAATCATAGCGCATCAACATTTATGATTCCATTCAACTACCATTCAATTGTGACACTATTCATCCATTTTAAGACCCATCTTCTATGTTTTCCTACCATTCAAGCATCTTAGCTTTCCAATACCTTAAACAACATGATAGAGTCACGAAACGTACCTTAGATGATAGTGGAACAAGCCTAGGGTGGAATCCTTCCTTTTGCACCAAAACCCTACTTCACCTTTCTTGGAGCTTCTTGGTTTGGATGAACTTCACTTGAGTTTCACACACTTTGTTTCATGGATTGAATGTTGTTGATCATTGATTTCCTTGTTATTCTTATGGCTGAAATGTTTGGAGAATTTTCTAGAGAGTTCTTGAGTGGTGTAGATGAGAAATGAAATGAAAATGAATGAAAAGGGTCCCTTATATTAATCACTAAATCTGATTTTTTATGAACAGTAGTCGGGATGCACAGTAGTCGTAAACCCACTTTACGGGCCGTATTCTGGTTTACGGTCCGTCCTTCGCGACCGTATTTAAGCATAACAGAACCAGAAAGGTTTGCTAGAGTCATGGTGGTTTACGGTCACAGTTTACGGGTCGTATTTCGATTTACGGTCCGTATTCTGGGTCGTATTTAACCATTTAGACATTTGACAGAAAGTTGAAATTTTTGAAAGTTTGGAGGACGATAGCAGTTTACGGTCCGTAAATCACTTTACGTGCCGTATTCCACTTTACGACCAACTGGGTCAAAGTGCAAACCTGCAACTTTTCACTGTACGTTCGCGGGGAAATTTCCGAGGTGTAACATTCTGGAATGAAGCCCTAGTGGCAAACTCATCCTTCCTTCGGTCCCTCAGAGTACGCGAAACGTACTTGTCCAGAAACACAGATTAAAACTGGACCCCAGTCAATGGAGGAGACCCAGCTAGCCTACACTCCACATAAGCCCTCCACCAAAGCTTGGCATCACCCAAGAATTGGAACGTCACAAACTGTACCCCGTACTTATCCACGGCCCCCATCTTATGGAGCCGCTCATGACAGTCAATGATGAACTCATATGCGTCCTCCAACTCAGTACCATAAAACATAGGAGGTTTATTTTTTTGAACCTCCAAAACAGATCATGTTCTTCACCAGTCATCATTAGCCCTGCAACAGGCCTCGGGAAGGCCTCAAAACCCGAAACCTCATCCAAGCGAGATGCCACCGGAGCCTGTGCTGAACCCCCAGAGCCAGTGCTCTGTCCATATCTGAGCCACTACCCCTGCACCGCTACCTGCTTGACCCACAGATATAGATCCGGCCTTTGCTAACCCATGCAACAGATTCAGCACTTGTTCCATCTGTTACACCTCAGAAATTCTGGATTTTGTTGCCTCGTATGTAGAACAATGTAAGCTTAAGGTGAACACGAAATCCATACGAGATTAAGGAAAGCATTAGATAGCTTAAGGTGCATACTATAAGATTTCGAAGTTATATGAATATATGAGCCTAAGTGTGTTGAAGGAAGTGAAATGAAAGTCATGTTCGGAAAGGTTTTTTCTATAATTGAGCTAATATTTATTTGGTAATGTCTTGAGGGGATTCTATAGGGCCTATTGTATGGTTAATGAAGTGTTACATAAGTGCCAAGAAGGTTCCACAAGGATTGGAAGTCAAACGAATCAACTAGAGAAAGTTTCGGATAACTGTGAGTTATACGACCACTTATACGGTCCGTATAAGGGGGGTCCGTATAACATGACCTTTACAGAAAGGGATATTTACATGGTGGTGTTATATGGTCCATTTATACGGACCGTATAATATTATACGGACCGTATAAATGGTCCGTATAAGTCCATCGGGCTGCTTTTTAATTTTTGTATAAATAGACGACCCTTGTTATTTTATTTCATTTCCCACTTTTCCACTAGTCTTGAGAGCTCCAAAACCCTTCTCCAAGCATATTCCACTCCAACCCAAGAGAAAACAAATATCAAGAGGCAAGAATCAAGATATCTATGTGCTAGAAGTCTTGCTAGGGTTAGTAGACAACAAGAAATTCTTGGGTATTGAAGCTAGGTTTTCATATAAGTTGATAGCTGCTCCAAAGATCATTCTTATGAGATAAAAGGTTAGTGTTCATGCTTATTTCATGTTATCATAAATTCTTGGTTGTTGAACAACTTAGGTAGAAGAAGAAAGTAGAAAATAAGGTCTAAATGTAGCTTTTATGATGTTTTTGAGTAGTAAGCTAACTTGAATCATGATTCCTAGTGTGATATGGGTATAATATTGTTATGGAAGGTAATAATAGTGATGAGGAAGCATTGTATAAAAATGTGCTAAGGATGGATGTGGAGTTGTTAGTATAAGTTAAACATGAGAATGAATTTTGAAGACTTAAGGGAATGTGATTACTTGATTATGATATTGTGGATGTTATTATGGTTGTTTGGGAGTTGTTTTGTAATATGGTGGAAGTTGATGAAATAGGGGAAATGCTGCCCAATTTTCATTAGAACATGAATTATTTTAGTTTGGATTTAAGAGTATCATTAAGGCTTAATCATGGCATGAATCCTTCTAAATGTAGATTCTCCAAGCTTCGACGGGGAATGTTAAATAGTTAAGAAGACGACGACGTATGTAAGGCTAACCCTTCTTTCATTAAGGCATGATTCCTTTGCTATATACCTCCTCATGGGTTCCAAAATGTCTTCTAAATGACTCCATCCCTAGAATTACTAAAGCTCATGATTCTCGATATTTTCATGATGCCATTGCCCCCTTTATATAGCAGTTGATCCTCTAAGGAAAGATGTAACGAAAATGATGTCGTGGATGGACTAGTATGTATACGTGTATAAGTATGAATGGCTATTATGTGACACCGAGCTTATATGGCCGGGTATGACATTTATCGCGCGCACACCACTGCAGTTGGGTATGGATAACACTGAGCCTTGGTAAGGCCAGGTATGTATAACACCGAACATTATCATAGTCAGGTATGTAAAACACCGAACCTCCATGGTCGGGTATTATACTTCTAAATGTATGAATGTATGAAATAGAAGTTTCCCATTAGAAAGAGGGTAAGTAAATATGATGAACGACGCTAGAGGTATACATAGCTCTTTCATTTCATGACTCGTCTACCTTATGCTATTTCTTATGCTTTAATTATGTTATTGATCATGCTTTACATACTCAGTACATTATTCGTACTAACGTCCTTTTGTTTGTGGATGCTGCGTCATGCCCGCAAGTGGACAAGGAGACAGGCTTGACCCATAGACTGCTTGTTCAGAGACTGCATAGAGGTGCTCCATTTGATTCGGAGCTGCAGCTTTTGGGTACTATTCTTTTGTGTATATATAGGCATGGCGGGGTCCTGTCATGTGTATATGATGTTACATACTTTTCTTAGAGGCTCGTAGATAGTTGTGTATAGTTAGATATCCTGTAGCCTTGTCGGCTCATATTTTGTATATTATTTTGTTAGCCTCATCGGCTGGTGTATGTGGATATGAGCATTGTTGTTGATGATGATATAAATGTGTTGTTGCCCGATGTGATTAGTATTATCAATGTATACAAATCATGAGTAGGTCATGTGGCTCACCTAGATGTAAATATGAATGTATGATGAGAGGTGCCCGGGTGGGTTAGCACCGGGTGTCCGTCATGGCCCTCCGGTCGGGTCGTTACAAAGGTGGTATCAGAGAAGTTCTGTCCTAGGGTGTGTCTACAAGCCATGTCCAGCAGAGTCTTATTTATAGGTGTGTTGCGCGCCACACTTATAAGCAGGAGGCTGCGGGCATTTTGAGGAAATGAATGACCTTCTTTCTTCTCTAATCGCGCATTAGAGCCATGATATAAGGATTTCTCTTTCCTTAACCGTGTATTAATGCATTTCAGAAATGCCTGTGAAGAGAAAGGCTACGGCAACCTAAAAGGGCAAGACAGTGGCAGAAAAGCGGGCCGAGAAAGTACCACCAACGGTTATAGAGGAGGGTGAGTCCCAGAATGCGGCTCAATCTTAGTCCTCTCGCTCATTTCCTATTTCTGAAGAGCATGAGGGAGCCTCAGCCCCAGCTCCTCCACCAGATGCTTCAGGCCAAGATGTGAAAGAGGCCATTCATGTACTCATTCAGTTGGTTGCCGCTCAGACCTAATGGCAAGGTACAAGTTAGTGTGATAGGGCTGTGTTATACCTCGAAAATTTTCCCGTTAGCGTACAGTGAATAGGTTAACAAGAGACATAGCGTGTGCAATGTTTTGATAAGTAGTGACGTCCCTTAGATTGGTATCGAAGTGTTGAACAATTATTAAGAAGGTCCCATAAGGATCGGAGATTTAACGAAGTAACAAAAATAAGATTCAGTTAACTGGTGGATTATATGGTCGATTATACGGACCATATAATGAACTGTAGAAGTGTCACAGAGTAAGTTGAGAAAAGGTGGGTTTTACGGTAGATTATATGGACCGTATAAAATTATACGGCCCGTAAAATGAACCGTCAAGTTGACACAGAGAAGGGAAGCCACTGGAGCAGTTTTACGGTCCATTATACGGACCGTATAAATTTATGCGGACCGTATAATGGACCATATAATGGCATCGGGATAGATTTCAACTTTATAAAAAAAGTGATCCAAGTTCATCTTATTCATTTCTCTTTCTCACTCCACGACCCAATCCCTCTCTAGAACATTCCAAACTCTTCCAAACCAAGAACTCAAATGAAGAATTAAGATCAATTTCATCAATCCACCAAAACCAAGTGTAAGAAACACATCAAAGGATCATTTAAGTCAAGAAATTCCATAAAGGGTGGAACTAGGATTTTATCCAAGTGAAGCATTTCAACTCAAGACTTGTTCAACTATCATCTAAGGTAATTTCATGACTTTATCATGTTGTTTAAAGTATTAGAAGACTAATAAGCTTGAATTGTAGAAAGACATGGGAAATGGGTCTTGAATGGGTGAATAGTGTCACCATTGAATGATAGTGGAATTGAATCATGAATGATGATGTGTTGTGATTATGAATGCATTATAAATGATGTTTATATCATGAAACAATTATTAAATGTGCGAAAACACAAAAATGAGTCATAAGGATAAATGTGGGAAAATTGGAGGAAAATGGTGGAATGCGATAAACGTATATAAATGTTGGTTGTTGATTGTACTATTGTGGATGTTGTTGTGAACGTTGGGGAGTTGATATAGACTATGGGAAAGGTAGTATAAATAAAGGAAGTGCTGCCCAATTTTCTCTAGAAATAGTGACGCGTTTCCTTAAGTCGACTAACTAATGTAAATACGGATTCTCTCGTGAAGGTAGCGACGTGACGCTAAAGGAGAGCAAGTGAATGACAGCTTAGCTAAACGACAAAGGTATGTGAGGCTAGTCCTTTCTTTCTAATGGAATGAATCCTATAGCATGAATTCTTTTCCTCTTCATGAGTTCCTATATTCTGGAAAGCTAAAAGCCTATATCCATAAGTGCCCATATAAGATAAAGAGATATGATATGATGATGCCATGTTGATAATGACGTTATTTATTGCTTACACTCACCTTATGTATTATTTCCTTCAAGGTGAGGCAGAATGCTCATATATGTCCATAATGGAATCGAGGGTTCACGACTTTACGTCACCTCGATAGAATGCAGTTGTTCTATAGTCTTTATGCATGTATGATGACAAGTATATTTTGATAAGCATATTATGATAAGTATTTTATGATGAGCATGTCATGATTGCATCACACCGGGCCTAGTTGGTCGGGCAGTCACCGCCAAGGCGGGCCGCTATACGGATACACCATGGCCAGTTGGCATGGGAAGACACCACTAGTGGGCGTCATGAGATGGTACCCCGGACGCAGGAGGCCTGGACGCGGGCTAATGTTATTGATTATCACACAGTTCCGAAAAGGACGGGCAGCTTACACATTATGCATACATGATATGATAATGAGTATGAGTAAAACAGCATGCATTACTTCTTTTATGATGGTCATACGGATCCAGATGTTTCATATTGATGTTTTCATTATATTATTGTGGTCTTTCTTCATTGTTTATGCCTCTCATACTCAGTACAATATTCGTACTGACGTCCGTTTTCTGTGGACGCTGTGTTCATGCCCACAAGTAGACAGGGAGGTGAGCTCGGTCCAGATCCTTAGTAGCTATCAGCTGATTCAGAGCACTCCATTGTTCGGAGGTGCTTGTGATTATCCTTTTGGTATATATGCATATTTTGGGCACGACGGAGTCTTGTTCCGTCTATGTATACAGTATGTCAGTAGAGGCTCGTAGATACGAAATGTGAGTTAGATGGTCTCACAAGATGTTATTGTATGTATATATTATTTTGATGGCCGAGAGGAAAGTTTATATAAAGAAATTATTTTTCTATATAAAATATGATTTTTCTACGATTGTGTACAAGTTGATAAAAAGGGCATTAAATGAGTAAGATGAGTAGTAGACCAAGCGGTGCTCGGTGGCTAGCTCCGGGTACCCGTCGCGGCCCCTAGCTGGGTCGTGACAGGCTGTTAGTGCAAGAGCCCGTGATTTTATTTGCTTAAACCCAGTGAAATTTTTTGAGTCAAAGCCGAATGAGGACCCTCAGAGCTTTATTGATGGGATGTTAAGGACACTTCGGTTAATGCATGCTTCAGACATTGAATTGGTAGAGTTAGCATCCTATAGACTCCGGGATGTCGTGGTTCATTGGTATGTGGTTTGGATGGCTTCAGGGGGAGTTAATGCACCTCCCCTGGTATGGCAAGAATTCGTGGACGCCTTCCTCCGACATTACTTACCTCCAGAGGTTCAGCGGGCTAGAGCCGATAGGTTCTTGAATCTTAGGGATGGAAGCATGAGTGCTTTAGAGTATAGTCTCTGCTTCAATTCTTTGGCTAGGTATGCTCCGGCCATGGTAGCGGATATGGGTGATCGAGTGCACCGATTTGTGAGTGGCTTGGAGCCACATTTGATGGATAAATGCTTGATTGCGTCCCTTCAGGACAACCTGGATATTTTGCGCATTCAAGCCCATGCCCAGAATTTAGAGGAAAGCCAACAACACCAAAGAAGTGAGCATGACAGAGGGTATAGCAAGAGGGCTAGATCTTCGGGTCCGATGAGTGAATTTAGAGGAGGGCAAAGACAGCAGTTTTTTAGGCATCTAGGCCATTCTATGAGTAGTGCGCCTCCACAATTTACGGGACAGAGATTTGATAGATCTACTCACTAGGGCTTCGGGTTCTTATTTCAGAGGCGATTTGGGTCAGGCAAGGCCACCTGTGCCACGATGTTCCCAGTGTGGGAAGCTATATTGGGGCCAGTGTCGACTAGGCTCAGAGGTTTACTATACATGTGGTCGGCCAGGCCATATCATACGTGATTGTGCCTCGATTGGTGGTAGGGGTAGGGTCTAGCCTTCAGGATTGGCAGGTGGGTCTTCATCATCTATACGCCCTATGGGGCAAGGTTCACAGGCACCAGTCGGCCATGGTAGAGGTAGAGGGAGAGCTCCCAGTTCTAGTGGTCCTCAGCACCGTATTTATGCTTTGGCTGGACGGCAGGATCTTGAGTCTTCCCCTGATGTCGTCACAGGTATATTGTCGGTACTTTCTCATGATGTATATGCATTGATAGATCCCGAATCCCTAATGTCATATGTTACTCCATATATTGCGGGTCGCTTTGGGGTCAAACCGGAGTCAATCAAACCTTTCGAGGTATCGACACCTGTTGGTGAACCGGTAATAGCTAGTCGAGTATATAGAAATTGTGTAGTTGTGATTTGTGACCATCGTACTATGGCTGATTTACATGAGTTAAAAATGGTGGACTTTGATGTTATCATGGGCATGGATTGATTGGCTTCTTGCTACGCCAATGTCGATTGTAGAACGAAAATGGTTCACTTCCAATTTTCGAGAGAACCAGTTTTGGAATGGAAATGAAATACAGCGTCCCCGAAGGTAGGTTTATTTCCTATCTCAAGGCGAGGAAAATGATTGCTAAAGGTTGTATTTACCACCTAGTTCGGGTTCAAGATGTAGAAGCTAAATCGCCAACTTTTCAGTCTATCCCATTAGTGAATGAGTTTCCGGATATACTCCCGGATAAGCTTCCAGGCCTCCCTCCTGAACAGGAGATTGATTTTGCTATTGATGTGCTACCGGATACCAAGCCCATATCCATTCCTCCTTATAGAATTACTCCCGCAGAGTTGAAAGAATTGAAGGAGCAATTGAAGGACTTTCTTGAAAAAAGTTTTATTAGGCCTAGTTCTTCCCCGTAGGGAGCACCCGTGTTATTTATGTGGAAGAAAGATGGCTCCTTGTGAATGTGCATTGACTATCGGCAACTGAAAAAGTGATGATCAAGAACAAATATCCGCTTTCGAGAATTGATGACTTATTCGACCAATTACAAGGCGCCAAATGGTTTTCAAAAATAGATTTGAGATCCGGGTACCATCAGGTGAGAGTTAGGGAGAAGGATATTCCTAAGATGACTTTCAGAACAAGATATGGCCATTTTGAGCTCTGGGTAATGTCATTTGGGTTAACTAATGTGCCGACAGTATTCATGGATTTAATGAACAATGTATTCAGGCCTTTCCTAGATTTGTTTGTGATCGTGTTCATTGATGATATCCTGGTATATTCTCGATCCAAAGCCGAACATGCGGATCATTTGTGTACCGTCCTTAAGGTTCTCCAGACGCGAGAGTTATTCGCTAAATTTTCTAAGTGTGAATTCTGGTTGAATTCGGTGACCTTTTTAGGGCATGTTATTTTAGCCGAAGATATTTGGGTGGATACCCAAAAGATTGAGGCAGTGAAGACTTGGCTAAGGCCTACAACACCTACGGAGGTTCGTAGTTTTCTAGGCTTAGAAGGTTATTACCAGAGGTTTGTAAAAAGATTTTCTTCTATATCTGCACCACTCACGAAGTTGACCCAGAAATTAGCTAAATTTCAATGGACTGATGCTTGTGAACGTTGTTTCCAAGGGCTAAAGAATAGGTTAACTTCTGCCCCAGTCCTGACGCTACCAAAAGGACCAGAAGGCTATGTTGTCTATTGTGATGCTTTGGGCATTGGATTAGGATGTGTATTGATGCAGCATGGTAATGTGATTGCCTACGCCTCAAGGCAGTTGCGCAAACATAAGAAGAAGTATCCGACCCATGATCTTGAGTTGGCCGCAGTGATTCATGCATTGAAGATGTGGAGGCATTATTTGTACGGTGTCCATGTGGATATCTATACGGATCATAAGAGCCTCCAGTATATTTTCAAGCAGAAGGAATTGAATTTGCAGCAAAGGCGATGGTTGGAGTTGTTGCAAGATTATGATGCATCAATTTTGGCTTAACTTGGTAAGATCTAACATAAAATTTTGCTCGGGAAAGGACAGGTAGCCTAGTAACTCGATCTCCGTGGTGTTATCATCGTGGAGAGGGGCAGCGACACCAAACCGAGTGCCATATCGCGCATACAACCCTTTTTAAGGTAAGATTCTTCCTCCGTTAGCATAAATTCCTAATGGGTATCGCTAGAATTAGCTCGGAATAGTTCGAATTGGTGGAAATGTGAAGTAAATCTATGGAAATTGTTGTTAATGGATTTTAGTGGTGATTTTGACAAGTTGGTATAGAAATTGAATTGGGAATTGGATTGTTGGTATTGGGTTTTTATTAAATTCGAAGATAAATTCGTGAATTATGACGTGTGGGCAAAATTAACGGAATTAATCTCGTAATGAAAATTATTGGTAAAATCCCATGGAAATCGATATGGGTTACTAAATGGTATGTTGTATTCTTGTTGTTGGCATTATTGTCGACACTTGGGATGTCACAAAAATAGGGGAAATGCTGCCCGAATTTCCTTAGCTTCGGATAATTGGGAAAATTAGCACCAAAATATTTGCATGCAAGTCGAAGAGGACTAACCCAGGATTTGTAGGTCCTTGCATAGGTGCGAAGGAAAGGACAAGCTCATGATAGGAAATCCCTTTAGGCAGCAAGTTAGAGAATAAGGTGTGTAAGGTCTTCGTTCCCGTATCTTTGGCACGAATCTTAGAGCCCACTAGCGTTCATGATATATTCACTCAAGTTATCCCTAATTTCCTAAATTTTATGAAAAATATGTATTTATTGGAATATATATGTTTTATGAAAATTCAAGTTTTCTACGGATTTTCCAACGAATATATGTATATTAAGTACATGTCCGAGAGTACGACATTTATTGACTCCTAGTTGTAACGTCTGTATATTTCATAATAGATTCCCATAACATTATTGTTGATTATTGTCATTTGGGTCATTCCTTCGCCTCGATACGAGTCTCATAATTAATTCGGAGGCATAGCGACCTTACATCACTGCAAAAGGCCCGATGTCATTTCTGTGACTCCTCATGCATTTATATATATATATATATATATATATACATACTATTTTACAACACCGAGTGGCGCTATAGTCGGCCGGGTACGACACTTAGATGTGCAACCACTGATCAGTTGGGTATTCACACCGAGTCCTATTAGGGTCGGGTATGTTATGATATAATGATGTTTTCCTAGATGCTGGGAGGATGATGTTATGATGATGATGATTATATACACACCGAGTCCTGAAAAGGCCGGGTACGTTTCACACCGAGTCCCAAAAGGGTCGGCTACGCTTCACACCGAGTCCCACTAGGGTTGGGTGCGTTATATATATATATATATATATATATATATATTATGTATATTTACTTGCATATGAAAAATGATTTTTTCATGCATGGCATATTGTATGGTTTCAGATGTCACAGGTTACCAGTTTTCACTATTCTTCCATGTATACATTTATATTTTACTGATGTCATTACATCCCTGCCTTACATACTCAACACTTTTATCTGTACTGACCGTCCCACTTCATGGGGCGCTGCATTTCATGCTGCATGGCTTGACAGGCAAAGCAGAAGGACCTTCTCATTAGGATCGCCAGCTTCAGCGGGACGTCAGCAAGTACCACTATGCCGGGCTTGCTAGTCGGGTATATATCGAGTCTACATGTTATGTATACGACAGATTTATGTACTCTTAGAGGCTCATAGATAGTGAAGTGGGTGTCAGAGTCATGCATATTTTCGTTATACTTATGATACACATGTTATAGCCTGGGCGGCTATATGATATTTTATGATGTTCACGTTGCAGCCTTGTCGGCCAGCTTATGTATACAATCGTTCACAAAGAGGTTATGTTATCCTTGTGTTGGGCCTTTCTGTGCACCGGTGCTCTTATATGTACATGCTAATGATTACGATTAGGATTGTTGTATTAAGGTTGTATTATGTCACGTCAGGTGGTACTCGGCTGTTAGGGTCAAGTACCCGTCATGCCGCTGGTGGAGGTGTGACAGGAGACCTCTCTTTCCACCCATATTTCCTAAAAATGAAGCAATTGCAAGTGTTACCCTTCCTGTGGTGAGTGGCCCTGACCCATATTTAGAAGAGCTTCACCTAATGATGGAACGCTTACGCAAGGTACAACAAATGAACGAGAAGAAATCCAATCCTTATGAAGCGGAGGGGAAGATTGAAGTGGAGGGTTTCCTTAACCCTTTTAAAGAAGTTCCTGGCACTTATCCCAACTCCTATGAAATTGAGAGAGAAAAGATTGAGAGGAGTAAGGGAGTGAAAAGTGACAACTCTATAGTGAAAAAAAAAGAGGTTGTGAGGAGTGATGTGAGGGAGTTGTCACAACCCCATTCTAAATCTTGTAACTTTTTTTTCTTCTTTAGTTGCTTTGATAATGGTGCAGGTACTCTTGAGAGCAAACTGAATATGAATCTCAAACTTTGAAAGTTCATGAGGCAGTTGAAGGCTTCCCAAAGGAGCAAACGGGCTCCAAAGTTGAAAACCACGATAAAGAAGGTACTTTGTGGGAACCTCAAGGTAAAATATCTCAACTTAACACTCCAAATAATGTGAATGATCATGTTTTTGAATTGGGTGTGAGTGAAAGCTTTTCTTTATGTGAGCTTAATGAGTCTTTACCATGTGATGAGCTTAGTTCTTTAACGATTGTTGACAATGTTGTTGATATTGATCCAACACTAGTTGATCTTATTGATGACTGAATTGATTTTTCCTGTGAGATCAATTTGTGTCCACCTAGTGTTGACCCTTGTGATTTGCATGTTAGTACATTGTCATGTGATATAATTGCTCACCCACTAATTGATCCTAGCAATGACCGAATTGATTGTTCTAGCAAGATCAATTTGCAACCAACTAGTGTGGATACTTGTGTTGATCAATTTGTTTGCTATGATAATCCACTAATTGACGGAACCTTATGATGTGCTTAATGAACCTCAATTTAGTGATGATATTGATGTAATTGATCATGTGGATAGTCATGTGAATGAAAATTCTTTGAAAGATGACATTTATCTTTTTGAGAATGAGATTGCATGCTTTGACTCTTCATTGTTCATTGAATCTTTTTCCTTTAAAGATAATGTCTTATTTGATATTGACATGACTTGTGGAAATGATGTACCTATATGGATGTATGGTAATTTTGAAAATGTGGCCACCCTTGGAGGCTACAAAGTGTTTCGTAACCCACTATGGGTTGATGATGAGCTTTGTCATGATAACAAACATGGGGCGAGTGAAGTTATTGACACTATCCCCGATGATGAAAATTCCTTCTTGAGGGTTTGTGACCCACTTGATGGACCAACGTCATGTCTGAAAAAGGCTTTTGAAATTGAAGAGTGCTCTTTAAAGAAGGGGAGAAATTTGAAAGGAAAAAAGTACACTTCTTAAAAGTACTATGCTAGATCTTCTAACTAGTGTGGATACTTGTGTTGATCAATTTGTTTGCTATGATAATCCACTAATTGAGGAACTTTATGATGTGCTTAATGAACCTCAATTTAGTGATGATATTGATGTAATTGATCATGTGGATAGTCATGTGAATGAAAATTCTTTGAAAGATGACATTTATCTTTTTGAGAATGAGATTGCATGCTTTGACTCTTCATTGTTCATTGAATCTTTTTCCTTTAAAGATAATGTCTTATATGATATTGACATGACTTGTGGAAATGATGTACCTATATGGATGTATGGTAATTTTGAAAATGTGGCCACCCTTGGAGGCTACAAAGTGTTTCGTAACCCACTATGGGTTGATGATGAGCTTTGTCATGATAACAAGCATGGGGCGAGTGAAGTTATTGACACTATCCCCGATGATGAAGAGTCCTTCTTGAGGGTTTGTGACCCACTTGATGGACCAACGTCATGTTTGAAAAAGGCTTTTGAAATTGAAGAGTGCTCTTTAAAGAAGGGGAGAAATTTGAAAGGAAAAAAGCACACTTCTTGAAAGTACTCTGCTAGATCTTCTAACCTTAAGGATGAGGAGATGCTACTCAAAGCTTGGCATAAGTTCAATGAGCCTAAAGGTAAAACTCTCTCTCTTGATAAGCTTGGTTATTTGACTAACTTACTTATGAATTTTTATCAAAAGAGGAGTCTTGAAGATGAAGACCATTTGAGGAGGCCTCATTGGACCTAAGTTACTCGGACTTGGCAGTTTCGGTGCCGTACACATGTCAACACGACACTGACATGGGTAAGGGTATGGGATCTGTGTCGGATCTGGTCAACCGAGATCGAGTGTGTTGACCAAAATTTTGGGGAAAGAGTTGAGATTTGATTTCCCAAAGTAAATTTTTGAAGGGATGGAAAACGAAATACCTTCAATTTCGCTGCTATGTAGTAATTTATACTAGTCCTTTTGTTTCCATTGAAGGTTTTTTCTTGGTCAATCTTCTAGTTCATGCTACAGGTTTCTGAAATCAAGAGCTTGTGGTGTTCTTTTATGGAGCAGAGAAGCTGAGGATGGGTGGATCGAATAGATCGTGTTGGGGAGGGATCAAATGGGTCTCGTGTTGGGGAGGAAAAAAACAGAGACATGGAATAAGTTTTATTGGGGAAGAAGATGAAGAACAGAGAAAGAAAGAAGAAGAAGACGCGAAGACGCTAATTAGCCCTTGTTAATTTCAATTAACCCTTTGCTGCCACGTTGATTTATGACTTATGAGATAAACAATTTTTTCTGTAATTATGAGATAAACATTACATATAGAGATCTCTTATACTCCATCCGTTTCAATTTATGTGAACCTTTTCGGAGTACGAGGGTCAAACTTTATAACTTTGACCATAAAATTTGACATAGATTTTCAAGTTTGTAAAAATAAAATTTATATATTTAAAAACTACATGAAAAGTACTATAAGTCATGATAATTTATAATTCAAATAATTTTTAAAAAATATAAGGAAAACGTGGTCAAATAGTGATCTCGTAGACTCCCCAAATAGTAATAGGTTCACATAAATTGAAACAAAGGGAGTATATACTATCTCTTCAAGATGTTTAAGTTGGTAAAAATTAAATTAGAGTTTTAATTGTACCAATAATAGTTAAGGTTTTAATCTAAGCAATAAAAAATTATTTACTTGTAAATTAAAGATAATTGTATATGCTTTGAAGGCACATTTTTCATTTAAATAAACTTCACATATATTACAAATAACTATATGCTTTAGCTAAAAAAAAATTAATTAACCTAATTACCCAATTTACAAACTTATTAGGGAAATCTAAATGGACTAGGAATTGTTTTAGATACTCCCATTCAACAAAATCATAGGCTTTCTTCATGTCCAGTTTTAGCATGCCTCTAGGGGACACACTCTTCCTACCATTACTCAAAATGGTATTATCATTAATCAGTCTGCCTGGCACAAAAGCAGACTGATTCTTATTTATTATCCCATCCATTACTGATTATAATTTATTAGTTATCACTTTGGAAATGATTTTGTATAGTAGTGTCTAACAGAAAATAGGTCTGTACTCAGATATATTGGTTGGGTGCTCTATCTTTGGGATAAGTATGACTGTTGTGCAATTGATGGCTTTGTGAAGTTTACCTGTTGAGAAGAAATCTAATACAACATCTGTTATTTCCTCCCCCATAGCTGACCAGGTTTTCTTGAAAAATAGGCATTAAACCCATTACATCCCGATGCTTTATCATCACTAAAGCCCTTCAAAGCTAGTACCACTTTATGTCTCGAGACCTTCTCTGTCAGATGGAATCTATTCAGAGCTGGACCATCCTTCATTACTACTGAGTTGACTACAGGCAATTGATACGCATTTGGCCCTAGTAGTTACTTGTAGAATGAAATTATTTCAGCTTCTATAGCAGCACTGGTAGTAGCAATTATATCAGCTGAGGTTCTTAAGCTTGTAATTTTATTTGGTGCTGCCCTACTCCTCAAGCTAGTATGAAAGTAGGCTGTATTTCCATCTCCAAGCTGTAACCACTGCACCCTTGTTTTTTGCTTGACTATGCTTTCTAAATTAGTAACCATTTCTCCAAGTTGAGTTTTATTTCTTTTTTTGTGTCCAATAAATCTTGAGGTTGACCAGGTTGTCTCACAGAATATTGCTGGTCTTGAAGCTGTTGTCTGTAGCTGCTAATTCTATCCTTCACTCCTTGAAATTCTGTGATATTCAACTGTTTCATAGCCTGCTTCAAAACCTTAAGTTTTTACCATATCTCTGACAGTTTTGAAGTCCTTGACCTTTGTTGCCAAGCATCCTTTACTATATCTTGGAATTTCTCATGAGAAGCTATATGATTAAGGAAGTTGAAATGACTTGATCTACTTTGGTTTTCCTGATTCAGAGAAATGCTTAGAGGAGAATTGTCCGAACACCCTGGCTCCATTATGAGCACTTTCAGTAAAGGCATATCAAACATCCAACTAGCATTGACTAGGGCCCAATCAATACTACCATAAGTATGCCTATTTGTCCAGGTGTATTCTCTCCCAATATATTTCATGATAGTCATACCTCTATCTTATAAGAATGACTCAAAATCCCTTGTTTCAGTAATAGTGATAGTTGCGCCTACCATTCTGTATTCTCCCCTGGATATACCATTATAATTACCCATGGACAACCAAGGCCCCTGCTGATTATTATTGATCTGCTTGAGACCCATCTATAAGCTTTTGTTGTCTTCAACACTACGTAACCCATAAATGGTAGTAAAGTTGAAACTGAGATTCAAAACATTAATTCTTACTTCTGAATATATGTATTGCTCTGTAGTCTCCACTGGCCTGCAAGTAATGCTCTGAGGATCATGCAAAGTCCATATTCTACCTTTAGCACCGTGAACATAGTTATTTAGACTGGCCTAACCAGGTGCTATTTTCCTCAATACATGTGCAGCATGATGCTCTTTTATTTTATGTTCTAATATAGCTATAAGACTAACATTATTGGTTCAAATAAACAGATTTGCTTCCTTTTGTTTATGAACCTTATTCAAACCCCTAATAATCCAAGTTACTAATTTCATTGATGATGGGTTAACAAGCTACCCCTTTTTGTCCCCTTAGTAACACCACCTTGTCCTCTCCCAACCCCTTCTACATGTCTTGTAGCATGGTCATGTATGATTCCAAATTCATTTGTAGTATTGAGCTAGGGCCTAGAGATAGCTTGCTTCTGGCCCCCTTTTGCTGGAGATTTCCCTATAAGTTCCTGCCAGTTATCAGTTTGCCCCTATTAATCATGTGCAGGTTTAGGATTCACTTCCTTACTATGCTACTTTTCCTTAATAGTTTTAGTCCCCATTTGATGCCTTTGTACTAATTTTGTATCCTTATCAACTGAACTAGTAGTTATTTGTTCATCCACTACTAGGGGATTTGGCTAGCTTGTCTCATAATTTCCTTTGCTACTACTACATCACCCTCTTGGGTGCCATCTGTCACGACCCAGCTAGGGGCCGTGACGGGTACCCGGGGTTAGTCACCGAGCACCGCTCGTTCTACTACTCATCTTACTCATTTAATGCTCTTTTATCAATTTAGAATTAGGACATAAGAAAATCATCTTTTCATTTGAGAGCATAAAATACTTGTATATGCATAAGCCTCTCGGCTATCAAAATAATATATAAATATAATAGCATCTCGTGAGACCATCTAACCCACACTGTGCATCTACGAGCCTCTACTGGAGTGCTAAACATAAGGATGGGACAAGACCCTGTCATGCCCAAAAATACATATACATGACTATACACGCAAAAGAATAATCAAGCACCTCCGGAACAAAGGAGTGCTTCCAATCGGTTGACAGCTACTACGAATCTGGGTCGAGCTCTCCTCCCTGTCTACCTGTGGGCATGAACACAGCGTCCAAAGAAAACAAATGTCAGTACGAACATTGTACTGAGTATGAGTGGCATAAACAAAGAAATAAGACAATGACATAAAGGAAACATCGATATGGAACGTCTGTATCTGACTGTCAAGTATAAAGAAAATAATGCATGCTGGCTTACGCATAATCCTCATCATGTCATGTATGCATAAACATATAAGCTGCCCGTCCATATAGGATCAGTGTGATAATCATAACATTAGCCTGCGTCCAGGCCTCCCGCGTCTGGGGTACCATCTCATGCCGCCCACTAGTGGTGTCTGCCCATGCCATTTGGCCATGGTGTATAGTATAGCTACCCGCCTTAGCGGTGACTGCCCGGACAAATAGGCGCGGTGTTATATCATCATCGTACATGCTCATTATAATATTTTTATCGTAACGTACTTATCATAATATATGCATAAGGCTTAAGAACAACTTTACTTTATCGGGGTGACGTAAGCTCGTGATCCCCGGATTTCATTATGGAGCACTCTTTGACATTCTGCCTCACCTTGCGGGAACTAACATATAAGGTGAGTGTGAGCAATAAATAACATCATTGACATTATACGATCATCATATCATATCTCTTATCTTATATTTCCATTCATAGATATAGGCTTTTAGCTTTCCAGAATATATGAACTCACAACGAGGAAGGACAATCATGCTAGAAGATTCATGCCATTGGAAATAAAGGACTAGCCTCATATACCTTTGACGTTTAACTAAGATATCGCTTGCTTGTTCTCCTTCGATATCACGTTGCTGCGTTCAAGAGAGAATTCGCATTGACGTTAGTTAATTCGACTATAAGAACGCGCTACTATTTCTAGGGAAAATTTGGGCAGAATTCCGTTTGTGTATACTATTTTTCCCATATTCTCTATCAACTCCCAAACATTCATATCAATATTCACAATATCGCAACAATTATCGTTTGTATACAATTACCACCATTCACCATTTCTCTTCAATTTCCCCACATTTATGATTATAGTTCATTATCGCGTTTCCACATATATAATACTTATCTCATGGTCTAAATGTCATTTATAACGTATTCAAAATCACAACACACCAATATTCATGATTCAACCCAACTACCATCCAACTATGACAATATTCACTCATTAATGACTCATTTCTTATGTCTTTCTACAGTTCAAGTATCTTAACCTTCCAATACCTTAAACAACATGGTTTAGTCATGAAACTTACCTTAGATGATGGTTGAGCAAGCCTTGAATGGAATTACTCCTCTAGCACCAAAACCCTACTTCACTTTCTTTGGGTTTTCTTGAGAGAGATGAACCTTAGCTAGGTTTCATACACTTTGTCACATGGATTTGGTGTTATTGATCATGAATTTTCTTTGATTTTCTTGTAATTAAGAGTAGAGAGTATTCTAGAGGTTTCTAGAGAGAAGTACCATGGAAATGAAATGAATTTAATGAGCTTGGGTCTCCTTTTAATGACTTAAAATCTGATCCGGAATGAACAGTAGTTGAAGTGTACAGTGGTCGTAAACCCAGTTTACAGTCCGTATTCTAGTTTACGGGACGTATTTCGTGGTCGTATTTAAGCTTAACAAAACCAGAAAGGTATGTTGGGGATCATGGTGATTTAAGATCGCAGTTTACGAGCCGTATTTCAATTTACGGTCCGTATTCCAAGTCGTATTTAACCATTTGAACATTTAGCAGAAAGTTGAAGTTTTGTAAGTTGAAATACGACATGGTGGTTTATGGGCCGTATACCACTTTACGGTCCGCATTTCATTTTACGACCGACTGGGCCAAAATGCAAATCTGCAATTTTTTCCGCATTTTCAAAACCTATGATTAGTCATTGTGGAGCATAACCTATCTCTTATTGCAATTGCCTTTGAAATCTTACTTAGGGTCGTCAAACTTCATTCCCTTCAGATTAAAACATTATACACTCGTATTCTTCGTTAGTCTATTTGTTGTACGTTCACAGGGAAATTTCCGAGGTGTAACATTTAAGTCATCGGGGATTCAAGAAACATTTCGCCAGAGTTTTCCCTGTAATATGGCACTACCATCCTGTCATCTCAACCCATAATATCATTGCCTCACAGGGATACATCACAATATCAACGTATCTATGGCCACACACGACCAAAAGCATGAAAAGTAAGCATATATATACCTTATATCGTTGACGTTTCATCTTGAATTTCTTCTGGGGTTTGAAATAAATGCGGGTACGTGGATTTTATCTGCTCTTCCGCCTCCCAAGTCATTTCTCCTCGGTTATTGTTTCGCCACAAGGCTTTAACTGAAGCTACCTCTTTATTTCGGAGTCTTCGCACTTGCCTGTTTAGAATAGAAATAGGCACTTCTTCATAGGTTAGCTTTTTTGTTATTTGCACATCATCTATTGGGACAATCTTTGTGGGATCTCCAATACACTTGCGGAGCATCGAAACGTGGAAGACTGGATTGACTGATTCAAGCTCCGAGGGTAAGTCCAATTCATAGGCCACCTGACTCACCTTGCAGATAATTCTATAGGGTCCAATGTACCTAGGACTTACCTTTCCTTTCTTACCAAATCTCATCACTCCTTTCATTGGCGATACTTTCAAAAATACCCAATCATCAACCTGGAATTCCAAGTCTCGTCGGCGATTGTCTGCATAAGACTTTTGGCGACTTTGGGCTGTTAGCAATCGATCTCGGATCACCTTAACTTTTTCCACCGCTTGTTGAATCAATTCAGGGCTTACTAATTGTGCTTCTCCAATTTCGAACCATCCGACTAGGGATCTACATTTCCTCCCATATACAGCATCATATGGGGCCATTTGAATACTGTAATGATAGTTATTGTTGTAAGCAAACTCAATAAGGGATAAGTGATCATCCCAGCTACCACCAAAATCTAATATACATGCCCGTAGCATATCTTCCATAGTTTGAACAGTACGCTCGGCTTGTCCATCAGTCTGTGGATGAAATGTCGTGCTAAGCTTCACTTGAGTGCCTAGACCTTCTTGGAAGGACTTCCAGAACTTGGCTGTAAACTGTGCTCCTCTATGTGTAATAATAGATAATGGAATACCATGAAGTCGTACCATTTCCTTGAGATATAACCTCGCATAATCTTCGGCTGAGTACGTGGTTCTAACTGGAAGAAAATGGGCTGCTTTCGTCAATCTATCCACGATCACCCATATAGAATCATACTTTCCACGAGAACGAGTTTACCCCACAATACAATCCATGTTGATCACTTCCCATTTCCAAGTAGGGATTTCCATTGCTTGTAATAAGCCTCCTGGCTTTTGATGTTCAACTTTTACTTGTTGGCAATTTGGACACCGTGCTACAAATTCCACTATGTCCCTCTTCATGCCATCACACCAATATATTTTTTTAAGGTCATGATACATCTTGGTTGCACCTGGGTGAATAGAATACCGAGAACAATGGGCTTCTTCTAGAATTCATCGGCTCATTTCCGCCACATTCGACGCACATAACCTGCCTCGGTATCTAAGAACCCATCCGTAGAATCTTCAAATGAAGACTTCTCTTTTCCATGAGACATGTCTCTGTAATTGCATAATTGAGGATCTTTATATTGACACTCTTTAACTTCTACGTTCAGGGATGAAGTTGTGGGATCATTGATACTAATCCCTACATTACCCGAATCAATTACACGTACCCCAAGATTAGCTAGTTGGCGGAGCTCATGAACCATCTCTTTCTTTTCCGGAGGGACTTCATATAAACTACCCATTGATCGGCGGCTAAGCGCATCGGCTACTACATTCGCTTTTCCAGGGTGGTACAAAATGTTCACATCATAATCTTTTATCAATTCTAACCACCGCCTCTACCGCAAGTTCAACTCCTTTGGCTTGAAAATGTATTGAAGACTTTTGTGATCTGTATAAATATCAACATGCACACCGTACAAATAATGCCTCTATATTTTTAAGGCATGAATAACTGTAGCCAATTCGAGATCATGAGTTGGATAATTCTTTTCATGTTTTCGTAATTGTCTCGAAGCATATGCAATAACTTTACCATGCTGCATCAATACGCATCCTAGTCCGACACCGGAAGCGTCACAATACACAACATAGCCATATGATCCTTCTGGGAGTGTTAAGACCGGAGCTCAGGTCAATCTGCATTTCAACTCTTGGATGAAAAGCCCTCTACGAATCTTCTATAATAACATGCCAAACCCAGAAAACTACGAACTTCTGTAGGCGTCGTAGGCCTTGGCCAAGTCTTCATAGCTTCGATCTTCTGGGTGTCGACTCGAACGCCATCATCTGAAATAACATGGTCCAGAAATGTTACAGAATTTAGCCAGAACTCGAACTTTGAAAATTTTGCATACAATTCTCGGGCTCGAAGAATGCCAAGAACAATTCGCCAATGATCTGCATGTTCTGATTCCGTCCGAGAATACACCAGAATATCATCAATAAATACTATCACAAATAAGTCCAAGAGAGGCCTAAATACATTGTTCATTAAATACATAAACACGGCCGGAGCATTAGTCAACCCAAACGACATCACTCGTAATTCATAGTGGCCGTATCTCGTTCTGAAGGCCGTTTTGGGAATATCCGCTTCTCTAACTCTCACTTGATGGTAACCCGACCTCAAATCTATGTTAGAAAACCACTTGGCACCTTGCAACTGGTCGAACAAGTCATCAATCCTTGGAAGAGGATGTTTGTTCTTTATCGTCACTTTGTTCAATTGCCTATAGTCGATACACATTCGTAGAGATCCGTCTTTCTTTCTCACGAACAAGACTGGTGCTCCCCACGGTGACGAACTGGGTCTAATGAATCCTTTCTCGAGCAAGTCTTTCAACTGTGTCTTTAGCTCTTTTAATTCCGCTGGAGCCATTCGATAAGGAGGAATAGAAATAGGCTTGGTGTCTGGCAACACATCAATGGCGAAGTCAATCTCTCTTTCTGGAGGAAGGCCTGAAAGTTCATCTGGAAACACATCTGGAAATTCGTTCACTACCAGAACTGATTGGAAAGATGGCGTCTTTGCCTCGGTGTCATGAACTCGAACTAGATGATAAATATAGACTTTAGCTATCATCTTCCTTGCCTTAAGGTAGGAAATAAACCTACCCTTTGGAGATGCTGTGTTACCCTTCCATTCAAGCACGGGCTCTCCCGTAAATTGAAATCGCACCACTTTCGTTTGGCAATCGACATTAGCATAACATGATGCCAACCAATCCATACCCATAATTACATTGAAATCTAAAATTTCCAGTTCAATTAATCAGCTTTGTTCTGGCGATCACATATCAGAATTACACAATGTTTATACACTTGTCTTGCTATCACGGGATCACTAACTGAAGTAGACACCTCAAAAGGTTTGATTGGCTCAGGTTTCACCCCAATACTACCAACAACATATAGAGTAATATAAGAGAATGTAGAACCCAGATCTATCAATGCATACACATCACGAGAAAATATGGACAATGTACCTGTAACCACATTCGGAGAGGACTCAAGATCCTGTCGTCTGGCTAAAGCATATACACAGGGCTGAGTGGCACCTGAAGTAGATGCTGCCCCTCTGCCTCTACCTTAGCCTGCTGACACCTGTGGAGTCTGCCCTACCGGGCGCACTGAGGAAGAACCAACTGCTGAACTTGTGGGATGAACCCCAACTCTACCAGTCATCGATGGGAAATCTCTCATCATGTGCCCTACCTAGCCGCAAGTATAACAAGCATCTGAACCCTGGCGACATTGTCCGGAATGTAATCTACCGCACTGGTTGCATCGCGGTACTGGGGATCTCCTCTGGCTATAGTCTTCCCTGAACTGGGAATCTGGATTCCACGAACTCTGGCCCTGCCCTGAACGGAAGGAGCGATCAAATCTCCTACCTGCGAATCGAGGGGACGCACTAGTTACTGACTGGCCTGAGTACCTAGAATATGTCTGCCTTGATCCCCCTCTATAATCACTGCCTGCTCCCATAGATCTGGCTCTCTTGCTTTGCCTTCTATCATTATCACGATCACTTCTTTGAGGTTATTGTCGTCCCTCTAAATTCTGAGCATGGGCCTGTATTCGAGAAATATTCATCCTGTCTTGCAAGGAAGCCATCAAACAATCTCTAAATAAATGTGGCCCTAGGCCACTCGCAAATCTATGTACCCGATCTCCCATGTCGACCACCATAGCCGGGGCATATCTAGCCAATGAATTAAATTGAAGGCTATATTCCCGGGCACTCATATTCCCTTGCCTCAAATTTAGGAACCTATCCGCCTTAGCTCGGCGGACCTCAAGTGGCAAATAGTGACGAATAAAAGCATCCACGAATTCTTGCCAAACCGGAGGAGGCACATTTTCTCCTCTCGATAATACCTAGTTATTATACCATAAGATTGCCACGTCCCAGAGTCTATAAAAGGCCAACTCCACGGATTCAGTCTCACAGGCATGAATAATCTTTAGGGTCCTCAACATCTCATCAATAAAGCCTTGCGGATCTTCATCCGGCTTTGACCCGAAGAACTTTGAAGGATTCAAAGTCATGATGTCACGGGCTCTAGTACTAGCCGATCGATGACTTGGGCCCGCATTCTGCCGTTGTGCTTGTGCGGCAACCAACTGCGTCAATAGATGTATGGCCTCAGTCATTTGTTGACCCGAAGCAACCGGTGGAGGGATTGGAGCTGGAGCTCCTCCTCGTTCTTCCACATGAGGCGGGGCAGAAGAGGTATTAGAAAAGGACTCATTATGTGATTCACCTTCTTCTATATTCATCAGAGGCTCTCTTTCTACCTGCCTCTTTGCCGTAGTCTTGCCCTTCTGGGCGGCTGTAGCTTTTTCCTTTGGCGGCATTCTGAAATCACGACACACTATTAGGGACGATAAAATCTTATGCACGGCTCTATCGCACGATATCATAACAAGAAAGATGGTCATTTTTCCTAAATGCCCTGTAGCCTCTTGTTTATTGATGTGGCGCGCAACACACCATAAATAAGACTCTACTAGACACGGCTCGTAGACACTTCCTAGGACTGAACTGCTCTGATACCACTTTTGTCACGACCCAGCTAGGGGCCGTGACGGGTACCCGGGGTTAGTCACCGAGCACCGCTCGTTCTACTACTCATCTTACTTATTTAATGCTCTTTTATCAATTTAGACTTAGGACATAAGAAAATCATCTTTTCATTTGAGAGCATAAAATACTTCTATATGCATAAGCCTCTCAGCTATCAAAATAATATATACATATAATAGCATCTCGTGAGACCATCTAACCCACACTGCACATCTACGAGCCTCTACTAGAGTGCTAAACATCAGGACGGGACAAGACCCCGTCATACCCAAAAATACGTATACATGACTATATACACAAAAGAATAATCAAGCACCTCCGGAACAAAGGAGTGCTTCCAATCGGCTGACAGCTACTACGAATCTGGGTCTAGCTCTCCTCCCTGTCTAACTGTGGGCATGAACACAACGTCCAAAGAAAACGGACGTCAATACGAACATTGTACTGAGTATGAGAGGCATAAACAAATAAATAAGACAATGACATATAGGAAACATCGATATGGAACAGCTATATCTGACTGTTAAGTATAAAGAAAATAATGCATGCTGGCTTACTCATAATCCTCATAATGTCATGTATGCATAAACATATAAGCTGCCCGTCCATATAGGATCGGTGTGATAATCATAACATTAGCCTGCGTCCAGGCCTCCCGCGTCCGGGGTACCATCTCATGCCTCCTACTAGTGGTGTCTGCCCATGCCATTTGGCCATGGTGTATGGTATAGCTGCCCGCCTTAGCGGTGACTGCCCGGCCAAATAGGCGCGGTGTTATATGATCATCGTACTTGCTCATTATAATATGTTTATCGTAACGTACTTATCATAATATATGCATAAGACTTAAGAACAACTTTACTTTATCGAGGTGACGTAAGGTCGTGATCCCCTGATTTCATTATGGAGCACTCTTTGACATTCTGCCTCACCTTGAGGGAACTAACATATAAGGTGAGTGTGAGCAATAAATAACATCATTGACATTATAGGATCATCATATCATATATCTTATCTTATATTGACATTCATAGATATAGGCTTTTAGCTTTCCGGAATATAGGAACTCACGAAGAGGCAGGAAAATCATGCTAGAAAATTCACGCCATTAGAAACAAAGGACTAGCCTCACATACCTTTGACGTTTAACTAAGCTATCGCTTTCTTGTTCTCCTTCTATATCACGTTTCTGCCTTCAAGAGAGAATTCGCACTGACATTAGTTAATTCGACTATAAGAACGCGCTACTATTTCTAGGGAAAATTTGGGCAGCATTCCCTTTGTTTAAACTATTTTTCCCATATTCTATATCAACTCCCAAACGTTCATATTAGCATTCACAATATCACAACAACAATCATCGTTTGTATACAATTACCACCATTCACCATTTCTCTTCAATTTCCCCACATTTATGATTATAGTTCATTATCGTGTTTCCTCATATATAATACTTATTACATCGTCTAAATGTAATTTATAACGTATTCATAATCACAACACACCAACATTCATGATTCTACCCAACTACCATCCAACCATGACACTATTCACTCATTAATGACCCATTTCCTATGTCTTTCTACAGTTCAAGTATCTTAACCTTCCAATACCTTAAACAACATGGCTTAGTCATGAAACTTAACTTAGATGATGGTTGAACAAGCCTTGAATGGAATTACTCCTCTACCACCAAAACCCTACTTCACTTTCTTTGGGTTTTCTTGAGAGAGATGAACCTTAGCTAGGTTTCATACACTTTGTCTCATGGATTTGGTGTTATTGATCATGGATTTACTTTTATTTTCTTCTAATGAAGAGTAGAGAGTATTATAGGGGTTTCTGGAGAGAAGTACTGTGGAAATGAAATGAATTTAATAAGCTTGGGTCTCCTTTTAATGACTTAAAATCTAATCTAGAATGAACAGTAGTTGATGTGTACAGTGGTCGTAAACCCAGTTTACGGTCCGTATTCTAGTTTACGGGATGTATTTAGTGGTCGTATTTAAGAATAACAAAACCAGAAAGGTATGTTGGTGATCATGGTGATTTACGATCGCAGTTTACGGGCCGTATTTCAATTTACGGTCCGTACAAATGGCTCTATTACCTCCTACTTCTCCCACCTTATGCTATATTTGATGCCACTTCTTACAATATTTCTCATGCTCCTATTACGATGTTGATTTTGCTTTACACACTCAGTACATTGTTCGTACTGACATCATTTTGTTTGTGGACGCTGCGTCATGCCCGCAGGTGGACAGGGAGACAGACTTGATCCATAGATTTTCTTATTCAAGGACTGCATAGAGGAGCTCCATTTCATCCGGAGCTATAGCTTTTGGGTATTATTCTTTTCTTTACATACATATGGGCATGGCAGGGTCTTGTCCCTCTTATATGATGTTACCTACTCTTCTTAGAGGCACGTAGACAGTTGTGTATGGTTAGATGTCTTGCAGCCTTGTTGGCTCATACTTTGTATATTATTCTGATAGCTTTGTCGGCTCATGTATTTGGATATGGGTATTGCTGCTGATGACGATATAAATGTATTGTTGCCCAATGAGATTAGTACTATTGATGAATGTAAATTATGAGTAAGTCATGTGTCCTATCTAGATGTGAATATGAATGTATGATAAAAGGTGCCCGAGGTGGGTTTGCACCGGGTGCCCATCAAGGTCCTCTGGCTGGGTCGTGACAGCCAATTGGGGGTCACAGTTATAGATTCATGAGATGTCGGAGTTGATATTCAGACTACAACAACATCATCCTTAGTTGCCGAGGTGAAAAGGCATCAGTATGAAGACCCTTCATTGACCCATTACAGGGATACAACCCCGCAAAAGAATAAATCACCATTCGAAATTACTGGAGATGGAGTCCTCAATCGATGCAGGTTGTGTGTCCCCGATATTGCGGGGTTACATCAAAAGGTTATGGCGGAGGCTCATTGCTCGCACTATTCTATCCATCCAAGGTCAACAATGATGTACCGCGACATCAAAGAGGTTTATTGGTGGGATGGAATGAATAAGGATATAGCAAAGTTTATAGCCCAGTGTCCTAACTGTTAATAGGTGAAGATTGAACATCAGAAGCCCGGCGGATTATTGCAGGCTATGGAAATCCCGACTTGGAAGTGGAAAGTAGTTAATATGAATTTCATTTCAGGCTTACCCCAGTCTCAGCGTAGGTTTAATTCTATATGGGTAATTGTTGATAGATTGACAAAATCAACACATTTTCTACCTATCAGGACTACGTACTCTACCGAGTGTTATGCGAAGCTTTATATTAAGGAGATAGTCCGACTTCATGGTGTTCCTGTATCCATTATCTCAGACAAGGGTACGCAGTTTGCGGCTAACTTTTAGAGATCTTTCCAGGAGGGTTTGGGTGCTTAGGTGAACCTTGGCATAGCATTTCACCCCCAGACAGACGGATAGGTTGAGCGTACCATTCAGACCCTTGAAGATATGTGAAGGGCATGTGTACTAGATTTTGGGAGTAATTGGGATGATCATTTGCCTCTTTTTGAGTTTGCATGCAATAATAGTTACCACTCCAGTACTCAGATGGCCCCGTATGAAGCTTTATATGGGTAGAAGTGCAGATCATCAATTGGATGGTTTGAAGTGGGAGAGACGAAATTAGTAGGGCCAGACTTAATTCAACAAGCCGTGGATAAAGATAAGCTTATTCGGGATTGATTATTAATGGCCCAAAGTCGCAGAAGTCTTACGCGGCTAATCGCCGATGAGACTTGGTGTTCCAAAGTAATGATTGGGTATTCCTAAAAGTGTTGCTGATGAAAGGCGTTATGAGATTTTATAAAAAAGGTAAGCATAGCCCTCGATACATTGGGCCTTATAGGATTATTTGTAGAGCTGGCAAGGTAGCTTATGAGTTAGATCGACCTTCCCACTTAGAGTCCGTACACCCAGTATTCCATGTATCCATGCTCCGTAAGTGTGTTGGATATCCTTCGAGAGTTGTGCCCATCGATGATGTTCAGGTTACCGAGCAGTTATCATATGAAGAGGTCCCCATTGCAATCCTGGATACACAAGTTCAGAGGCTAAGAACTAAAGATGTAGCCATAGTGAAAGGTCCTTAGAGAAACAATAATAGAGAAGAAATGACATGAGAGGCTGAGGAAGATACGTAGTCCAGGTATCCACATTTGTTTCCACTTCTAGAAGAAGTTCATACTGAGACGTGATTGTCTTCAGGCGCGTAACGCTTTCCTACTTATAGTTCCTTGGCCGTGTGATGCCATTATTGCTATTGTTATTGTAGCCCTGTGAGGCACTGTATAGTTTTGGTTGTTGTGACAAGATGGTTGTCACACCCTAATCTCCCTAGGGTATGATGGGCACCCGACCTTTATTTAAGGCCGAGCGAACCTGCAAACACTTACTACACATATAATCTCTTTGGACTCTTAAATCAGATACAAATGAAATTCATAGTAAATGCTTTCAGAATATTCTTTTCATCTTTCTCAAATCAAATAAAATCTATAATCATGTGGAATTTTATTTCCTAACACAAAATGATACATCGGCTGATAGAGCCGCTTACAGACTGACTTCCAATACCCACGACTCTGTCTGCAAAGTCTCTAACATCAATCCAGAAATCAGAACATACATATACTCTGACTCGGTAACACCCCAGGAGGAAATGGAGCTCGCCAATCCCGCTGGATCATCTTCCGACGAAATCTTCTACTCATCTGGGTGTACCTGCGTGGCATGAAATGCAGCCCCTGAAGAAAGAGGGTCAGTACGGAATATGTACTGAGTATGTAAGGCATGAAATACAGAAAACATAACCATAATCGAAACAAACAGTACAAGAGTGAGTACATTATCCAGATTACCAAAGTGCTTACTTTCCAATCACAAATCATGCATGTCAGAATCATATGTCGTATATATATGCATATAACAGATCTCGGCCCTTTGGTGAGGGACCCGGTGAACAGAATCATAGAACAGATCCCGGCCCTTTGGTAAGGGACTCGGTGAACAGAATCATATATGCGGACATCATATATCATATATGCATGTAACAGTACCCGGCCCTTTAGTGAGGGACGCGGTGAGCAGAATCATCAATGCATGTCAGAATCATATATCATATATGCATATCACAGATCCCGGCCCTCTATTGTAGGACGCGGTGAACTGAATCATCACATGCCATCCTGGCCGCCATCCCCATATCATCATAACAGATATACATATAACAGAACCCGACCCGCAAGGGAGAGGCACGCGGTGAACAATGCAGAGGAAGATGCACGATAACAGAACCTGGCCCGGGACGCAGTGGAGGACATACTGAGCTTGCATGAACAGAGTAGTGTGAAACCATATGCACACAAATCAAGACTCGATAGATACGTACACTTACTGACATCTGAAGGCTCAAAAACAAGTTTCGGGTCAATCCGACTTAGTATGAGAAAGTTACGAGCGTTTGAAGTACAGAACCTTCTACGAACATTTCAGAAGCCATTTTTGGAAAATCGAAGCGACAATCATATCAAGTACCTTTCAGATATCGTATGGATCAAATCAAATATAGGTTTTGGAGTCATATGTACATATCAAAATGTATCAAGATTTAACGGAATAACCAGACGTGCTGTCATTTGAAAGTCAAGACATTAGCCGTATCACTTATCTTTCGAATGCCATTCGGAAACATACAAAACTCTTTTAGGAACAACTCTTTATGCTCATCTCGACATTCAACCGTACAATAAGTTCAACTATATCGAACGTACTCGTGTCAGAAGTGAACAAGAATCATAGACAGACTCGGAAACATATCGAATAGAGCTTCAGAAATCATAGATACATATCAAAAGGTGAATACGAATCATAAACAAACTCGGAATCACAGAATTGAATAAACCCAAGATGCATATCATACCTTATTTGGCTCTAGGACATGCCAAAAGAAAGAAAGGGTAAGCCTTACATACCTGTCCCACGTCCTATTAGTTACACTTAATTGTCCGAACTTGCTATTGCTAAACTACATTCAAGAAGATTTACACAATCGTTAGATTTGTCGTCATATACTTGTCTTAATCCTTCAAATGAATTCATTTATAATCTGCCGAAATTCCGGCAGCATTTCCCCTGTAAATACATCACCCCCGATAATATCAACAATTACATCTCCAACTCCAACAATTATTTCAAAATTTATTCTAACACAATTCAAGATCTTTCAAACAATTTACAAAATGTTCAAACAACCCAACCAACATACCACTTCACCCGAAACCTTCCACGTTCAACAAGAACGATAACAACACATTTCTTCTCTCCCAACTTCATAAATTACACCAACAATTTACATACTAACAACATTGTCTTCCATAATTACAAGAAGACTATGTTCAAATCACATTAACTTGTAAACAACTCTCCAACCATTACAACTTCACTAGAATCATTAAACTTTCATTTTCATTATAGAATTCATTACAACAACAATCAAAATACTAGACAAAATTAATTCATCATCCTATACAACACAACACACACACACGGCCAAGCTCCACACCACACGGCCACCACTCCAACACACTAAATTCATGGTTTTCATTCATTTTACATCATGGAATCCACAACACAACAATCAAACCACTAAATAAAATTAATTCATCACGTCGACACCACACCACTTCCATTCGGCCACAACACTACACCCATATTTTCATGAAATTCATCATTTTCTACATACTACAATACTCACAACCATCCATAACACATGAAAGAATATTGAATACATACCTTTTTCACTTAGCTTCTTCATTCGGCTGGACTTATAAGTTGTCCAAATGAATGCTTTGCTTGTTCCAACAACCACTCCATGTTGTTAAGGACGTTCCAATTGGTAGAAAAGCTAGAAGAAAATATTTTTTGATCAAGATTTTCCAAGGTTCTTCTTTAGTTAGCTATGGCCGAATGGCCCTCTTGGTTTTGTCTCTCCATGCTTCTTGAAATTTCTAAGGATGAGAATGAGAAATGTGATGAATTAATCATCTATATTCACATATATAATTTATTCATGTAAGCCAAGGCCCATACCTTCATGGACGGCCACATGGCCTTACTTTCAAGAATTATAAAGTTTCCAAAATCAACTTTTAACCCCAAATTTTCCTTAATATTTCCATGGGCCACCTTGTGAATTTCCCTTTTTACCCCTAGCCTTTCTTAATATTTCCACACCATTAATTTTCATAAGCAACTTGTACATTAAAATAATTTTCAAAAATGGTCTTTCCCTTAACTTCTCGCAATTATCTCAAATTATCCGAACGTACAAAATACGGGCTATAACATCCTCCCCCCCTTTAGAACATTCGTCCCCGAATGTTCAACTGGCCTCATGGGGTGTCATAATACTTTGGGAGGGTCCCTTTCATAGTTGTCCTTTCCTTTATACCCATTCTTTATCTTTTACCCTATCTTCTTTATAGTCGAACTCCTCGGTCTTTAAATGAGTCCTCATTCCGTGTCATGGGTTTTCCAATCCATTGCGTCAATTCTTTATCCTTGTCCTTCCCAGGTCATCTCTTCTCTGTTACTGTTTCGTTACAATACCTTAATAGAAGCCATGCCTTTGTTATGAAATCTTCACTTGAAGCTTCGATATGGCCACCGGTTGTTCCTTACTCTCATTTGTTCTACAGTATTGCAGTCTCTCTTATCATGCTGTAAATATTTGTCTGCCTTTGGTGTTCTCCTTTCATCGCTCCCTATTTATTTATGCCTTTGTCACTATCTCTTCTTAATCTTTCATTTTAAATATTCATCCAAAAACGTATGTACGAAATGTTTCCTCATTTGTTATCCTTCGCAAACGCTGCGTTCTTTCTTTCTTTTTTTCAAAACTTTCCGAACCACCAATCGTAGGTACTTTTATTATAATAGTCGTTCTCATCCGAAATATCCTTTGAGTCTTATCATTTTCTCCCTTATCCTTTCTGCATTTAGCTTGTAGCCGTTTTCTTGCTCTTTATTTCTCGTACAACATGTCGCTTAAGGTATCTTTCAACCCTTCCCTTTATGTCGGGCCTCGCGGTACACTCATTGTCAATTCGTTTCTACTTCTCCCGTGTATCCTTTTGATGTGCCGACATGTTTCGAACTCTGGTCCCGAGCTAATAAATTTCCTTTTCCAGCGCTTGAAAATGCTGTGATTCTTTTCAAGCCTAACGTAATATGTTCTCCCCCCCCCCCCCCCTTTTAGGGGCTCCTCATGTGCCAATAGTCCTTTTGTGAGATCTTTTCCAACTCTGTGCATAACATATTGAAACTTCTTACCATAAGCTTTCCTTTTCATTTCCTGTCTACATTATCATTCTTGTCAACATTCCCATACTTTTCCATCCACTATTAATCCTTTCACCTATTTTAGCTTACTTACTCGTAGTTCTTCTTAATTATGCGTTAGTGTTACAGTTGTACATCCATGTTGTTTCGAGCGTCCTGTTAGTCTTGCTTTTAGCACAAAATCCTTACAGTTTACACTTTCTCTATCCTTGCTCATCGAACCTCTAACTATATCTATGATGCTATGACTGAGCGACTTCCCACGCACGTTCCTTTCATTTCATTTCCATTTCTTCTGAGATCAGAACCTTTAGACCTCGCATGATTTCTTATTCCATACCATTAATTTTCCCAACCACAGTGTCGACCCATCACACTTGTTCTTTCCTTGGTACGTAATCGGGTTTCTATCGCTAGCTCGCTAAGGTATCCTTCTTACGCCTATGGTTAGAGGTTTCCAATTGCCCTGCGCCTAAACGCTCTCCTCTTCCTTCGACCAATCCATTTGTATGCTTTTCCTACTTTCATCCTTAACCTTCCTGAGGTTCCTTCCTCCTCGGACACTTTCCTGCTTTTGCCATTTGTGGCATCGGCTCTGAAGCTCATGAAATTTTACCTTAAACGCGTAAATCCGTCTCATTCCCAAGTCATCCTTTCAGGAAAGCATTTCCATGTCCGAGGCAACCACATCAATATAGCTGCACATTTATTCCTTTATATACCTTTCGAGGGTCTAAATCTCCTAACGTTGTCACAAGGCCTAATCATTCTTTCTCTTACTTCACATCCCCTGTCCTAGTCGCTATTCCTTTAGCCCTACTTATTGATATTGGTTCTCGAACTTCACACGTCTTTGTTTTCTTCCATATTACCATATTTTATCCTCTTCACATACCTACTTTGAGTTCTTGCCCAAATAGTCTTGTGCTTTTCCGGTAGTTTCTCTCGGGAGTTTAACTCACTAAGGTTTCTTACCTTTCACCTTCTTCCGACATTTGATCTCTTTATTTTCCATTTACCCACTCACTTTCTTTCCCAAATATCATTGCATTAGAATTTTCCAATCTTAACCTGTAGTGAAAGTGACATCAACTTACCTTGTAACACTTGTACTATTTATTTTGCTGTCATTTGAACTTCGATGCCCTTTCCCGACCAATGCCTTCTTTGCCGTAGCACTGGCTGCTGGGACATACACCACATGCCCGTCGATACTATCACATATGAGATATTGTACGCATTCATATATAGATATATAGTTACTATCAACTAACCCACAAAATACTTCCGAACGCTATTCAAGCCTATCCAAATTCCAGAGCCGTAACGTACTTTCTGTCTTTTCTCTAGTCTAGCCTGTCACGTGCTATGTAGCCTTTTGTGGTCTCCAACCATCCCGTATACTCTAATTTCACTCAGGCTATTCTAGCCTTCCATTTGTCCCTTATATCTAAATCTTTAGGATTTCTCGCATACTTCCCAAGGGGTCACCCATCCGGAAATGTCTCCAACCTTAGCACGCTTAACCTCGAAACTTTAATGAAATCCGGTGTCTTAATGCTGATATAATCTCGTCCGCTTCCTCGCATGACCTTTATTACATGATTTGGAGCGAGTTGAGGTCTTACAGATTCCGAGACATTCTCGTAACACGTCCTTTCCTTACCATTACCATTTTACCCTTTTCACTCCTCAATATTCACTTTTCGCTTATATGTGTAACTACCCTTCATCCCAGATTCCTAGATTCCCGATGGTAACAAATTTACCTTCGTCACCGTTATTTGTAAGTACTCGGGTATCAGTCTGTTCGGATTCCCACTCACCATTATTGTGTGTTATTCTACAGCAAAACGGATCGTCGACTTTCCCTGAATCTTCTAACAGGCCTTGCTCCTACTAAACCTCGAATATTATCCATCTTAATCCTTCGGAATACTAACCGTCTTCCTCGCTATTATTCTTCATGCCATGCCAAATCCGTAAAATATCACATCCCACTTATCGTCTGTTTACGATATTTCCTTTCCACGCTTCTTCCTGTTAGCCATTCCTTACTAAATGACCTGATTTTGTAAAGATTCTGACCGGGTCTCCTTTACCCTTCTTACCATTCAAAATTTGTACGCAGCAAATACCAATAATGACTTACAGAGTATACGGCTATATGTCACATTCTAGCCATCCAGAACTTCCAATTTCAGATAACAGAACAAATATGTCAATACTTACATTTATGACTTTCCATATCGCCACTCACTTCTTTCGTCTTATGTAAGGCTTACATAAGGAATTTCACTTCCTATGAGTTGGCTCTATCGTACGATCTAAGACAGAAGAAAGGTCAACAATCCCTAGATGCCCCGTAGCCTCTTGCTTATAAATGTGGCCAGCTTCACACCATAAACAGGACTCTACTGGACACGACTTTGCAGACAACCCCTAGGACAACCTGCTCTGATACCACTTTGTCACACCCTAATCTCCCTAGGGTATGATGGGCACCCGAACTTTATTTAAGGCCGAGCCAACCCGCAGACACTTACTACACATATAAGATCTTTGGACTCTTAAATCAGATACAAATGAAATTCATAGTAAATGCTTTCAGAATATTCTTTTCATCTTTCTCAAATCAAATAAAATCTGTAATCATGTGGAATTTTGTTTCATAACACAAAATGACACATCGGCTGATAGAGCCACTTACAGACTGACTTCCAATACCCACGACTCTGTCTGCAAAGTCTCTAACATCAATCCAGAAATCAGAACATACATATACTCTGACTCGGCAACACCCTAGGAGGAAATGGAGCTCGCCAATCCCGCTGGATCATCTTCCGACAAAATCTTCTCCTCATCTGGGTGTACCTGCGTGGCATGAAATGCAGCCCCCGAAGAAAGGGCGTCAGTACGGAATATGTACTGAGTATGTAAGACATGAAATACAGAAAACCGAACCATAATCGAAACAAACAGTACAAGAGTGAGTACATTATCCAGATTACAAAAGTGCTTACTTTCCAATCACAAATCATGCATGTCAGAATCATATGTCGTATATGTATATATATATGCATATAACAGATCCCGACCCTTTGGTGAGGGACGCGGTGAACAGAATCATAGAACAGATCCCGGCCCTTTGGTAAGGGACGTGGTGAACAGAATCATATATGCGGACATCATATATCATATATGCATGTAACAGAACCCGGCCCTTTAGTGAGGGACGCGGTGAGCAGAATCATCAATGCATGTCAGAATCATATATCATATATGCATATCACAGATCCCGACCCTCTATTGCGGGACGCGGTGGACAGAATCATCACATACCATCCTGGCCGCCATCCCCATATCATTATAACAGATATACATATAACAGAACCCGGCCCGCAAGGGAGAGGGACGCGGTGAACAATGCAGAGGAAGCTGCACGATAACAGAACCTGGCCCGGGACGCAGTGGAGGACATACTGAGCTTGCACGAACAGAGTAGTGCGAAATCATATGCACACAAATCAAGACTCGATAGATACGTACACTTACTGACATCTGAAGGCTCAGAAACAAGTTTCGGGTCAATCCGACTTAGTATGAAGAAGTTACGAGCGTTTGAAGTACAAAACCTTCTACGAACATTTCAGAAGCCATTTTTGGAAAATCGAAGCGACAATTATATCAAGTACCTTTCAGATATCGTATGGATCAAATCAAATATAGATTTTGGAGTCATATGCACATATCAAAATGTATCAAGATTTAACAGAATAACCAGACGTGCTGTCATTTGAAAGTCATGACATTAGCCGTATCACTTATCTTTCGAATGCCATTCGGAAACATACAGAACTCTTTTAGGAACAACTCTTTATGCTCATCTCGACATTCAATCGTACAATAAGTTCAACTATATCGAACTTACTCGTGTCAGAAGTGAATAAGAATCATAGATAGACTTGGAAACATATCGAATAGAGCTTCAGAAATCATAGATACATATCAAAAGGTGAATACAAATCATAAACAAACTCGGAATCACAGAATAGAATAACCCCAAGATGCATATCATACCTTATTTGGCTCTAGGACATGCCAAAAGAAAGAAAGGGTAAGCCTTACATACCTGTCCCACGTCCTATTAGTTACGCTTAATTGTCCAAACTTGCTATTGCTAATCTAAATTCAAGAAGATTTACACAATCGTTAGATTTGTCGTCATATACTTGTCTTAATCCTTCAAATGAATTCATTTATAATCTGCCGAAATTCCGGCAGCATTTCCCCTGTAAATACATCACCCCCGAGAATCTAACTATGCCAATTTTATTAACACAATCCGAGAATTCAACTCGGCCAAACTATCAACAACAATATCAACAATTACATCTCCAACTCCAACAATTATTTCAAATTATACTCTAACACAATTCAAGATCTTTTAAACAATTCACAAAATGTTCAAACAACCAACTAACATACCACTTCACCCGAAACCTTCCACGTTCAACAAGAACGATAACAACACATTTCTTCTCCCAACTTCATAAATTACACCAACAATTTACATACTAACAACATTGTCTTCCATAATTACAAGAAGACTATGTTCAAATCACATTAACTTGTAAACAACTCTCCAACCATTACAACTTCACTAGAATCATTAAACTTTCATTTTCATTATAGAATTCATTACAACAACAATCAAAATACTAGACAAAATTAATTCATCATCCTATACAACACAACACACACACACGGCCAAGCTCCACACCACACGGCCACCACTCCAACACACTAAATTCATGGTTTTCATTCATTTTACATCATGGAATCCACAACACAACAATCAAACCACTAAATAAAATTAATTCATCACTTCTACACCACACCACTTCCATTCGGCCACAACACTACACCCATATTTTCATGAATTTCATCCTTTTCTACATACTACAATACTCACAATCATCCATAACACATGAAAGAAGATTGAATACATACCTTTTTCACTTAGCTTCTTCATTCGGCTAGACTTATAAGTTGTCCAAATGAATGTTTTGCTTGTTCCAACAACCACTCCATGTTGTTAAGGACGTTCCAATTCGTAGAAAAGCTAGAAGAAAATATTTTTTGATCAAGATTTTCCAAGGTTATTCTTTAGTTAGCTATGGCCGAATGGCCCTCTTGGTTTTGTCTCTCCATGCTTCTTGAAATTTCTAAGGATGAGAATGAGAAATGTGATGAATTAATCATCTATATTCACATATATAATTTATTCATTTGGGCCAAGGCCCATACTTTCATGGACGGCCACATGGCCTTATTTTCAAGAATTATAAAGTATCCAAAATCAACTTTTAACCCCAAATTTTCCTTAATATTTCCATGGACCACCTTGTGAATTTCCCTTTTTACCCCTAGCCTTTCTTAATATTTCCACGCCAATAATTTTCATAAGCAACTTGTACATTAAAACAATTTTGGAAAATGGTCTTGCCCTTAACTTCTCGCACTTATCTCGAATTATCCGAATGTACAAAATACGGGCTATAACAATGGTAGTGCTACAATTATGGGGGAAACTCTTGCGAAATTTTCACAGGAATTCCTAAGAATTTAACATTCGAGGACGAATGTTTCTAAGGGGGGAGGAATGTTACACCTCGTAGTCTTGTACGTTAAGATTCGTTAGTTGTTAGCTGTGTAATTATTGATACTAGAGTACCTTCTAGGATATATGAGAGTATATGCGCCTATTGTTTGGTTATGATGGTTTAAGATCATGTATGAGAAGTATCGAAAGGATTGGAGGTCGAACGGGTGAAAAAATGAAAATTTGACGAACTGACCAAAATTGCCCTTCGCGTCCACGATGGAGCATAGTGTTCCCGATAGCCATGCAAATTCCAGACCATCACGTTCGTGAGAGGACCTCGCGTTCGCGAAGGTCAATCATTAAGTCGGTTTGCACCGACTTCCACAGCCTATATAAGGGCCAAGACACTTATTTTTTCCCCAAATTATTTTCCAAAAAGCTCAGCACATATAGAGGGGTATTTGTGTCGTAAAAAGTGAGGATTTTGAGAGATTTCAAGTGACGGAGTATTAATCGAGGTCCGGGTAACATGTTGTCGCGATTATAGCTTTGTCTTGCGATAGATTTGGTTCGGATTCCACACAACTGTTGAAGGTCTTGCTATTCTAGTACGTATAAGGTATGAACCTCTCTTTATTAACGCGAATTTAGGAATATTTACAAGAATAAGAGTTATTGCGATTGTGTTGGTGTTGGCTTATGGATTGAGGTTTGTAGAAAATTTTGGATGAAATTGGATATATATTGTTATATCCCGCATTTTCGTGCAATCGGATAACTCAAGATAATCGCGGGAAGATGACAAACAATGCTTCATTTTTATTTTTTGTTTGTCATATGAGTTGTTTATGAAGAATTTTGAAGTGGGAATGTTGAGAAAGGTCAAGGGTATAAAGGGAAATTCGCAACAAGTCTCGTGGAAAAATGGAGGAAGACGAAGGGTAAATTTGGAATTCAAAAAAAATTATTTTTCATGAAGAGCAAAATAGAACAAAAAAAAAGTGGCCTTGAGTCATTTGGGCCATGTTGGCCATCCAAATGATAGTGGGCTTAAGCCCACATGAAAGCTTAATGGACAAGGTTTAAAGATGACTAAGTCATCTTGTTTCTGACATTATCTCTTAGAAATTTCAAGAACATTGAAGAACAAAAGAGAGGGAGAAACCTAAGGGCCATTTTCGGCCAAGCTCAAGACCAAGAAAAAAATTCCTTCAAAAATCATTTTCTACCAATTGAAGGGTCCTTAGTAAAGTGAAGAGGTTCTTAGAGCAAGAAAAAATCATATTCTTGCAAGCTACAAGGCATAGCTAAGTGGGAAGTCAAGGAGAAAAGGTAAGAACTTATACTCTTTTATATGTCATGGATGTTTATGTATGTTGTAGTGTGCAAAAATGGATGAAATTCATATGGAATATGAACATGGGGGTGTGGCCGTGCATGTATGTGTGTGTGTGGAAATTATGTTCTAATTATTTTATCTAGTGTTTGGTTGTTATTGTTGTGGATGCTATGTTGATAATGGAAGTTGAATGATTTTGGAGAGGTTGTAGTTGTGTATGCATGATGTTGGCCGTGAGTGTTGTGTGTGTGGTAGCCGTGTAGTTGTGGTGTGGTGTGGAGGAAAATGAGTTAATTTCATTTAGTATATTGGTTGTTGTTGTGTGGATTCTATATTGCTAATAAAAGCTTAATAATCTTAGTGAAATGGTAGAAGTTGGAGACTTGTGGTTGAAGTTTATGTAAATTGAATATTATGTTTCTACATGTATGGAAGACAATGGATATTAGTATGGTGTTGTTCGAATATATATTATTAAGTTGTTATTGTTTTTATTGGAGTTGGAAGGCTTTGAAGGAAGTAGTATATTGATTGAGTTGTGATAATGTATCTTGGATTGAATATGGAAATTGTTAGTATGGTTGTTGACATTATGTTGATAGTTTGGCCGGGTTTAATTCCCGGATTGTTGTTGATTAAAAATTGGCTAAGTTGAATTTTGGTGACGGTGTATTTACAGAGGAAGTGCTGCCGAAATTTCGGTAGACAAGTGTTATCTTAAGATTCAACTTCTAAATGCTCTAATCAATGTTTGGTGAATGTGACCAAATTGTAGATTTTGGCGGATTTGCAACTTGAATTTGGAATAGCATAAGGAGCGGAAAAAGGTATGTAAGGTTTTACTCTTTCTTCCTTGGCATGTCTTAGGCATACTAGGTTGGATACGAGCCTCGGGAACAACTCTATTCTCCGGAATCCGCACCTAAAGTTACCCCTTTTTCATTCAGTAGAATTAAATTAGATATTCATGAATAGTTGGGAGAATTGCCTAGATATCTAGAACTTGTGCAAATGAGACCCGACTACCTTAAAACTCTCACAAGTGACGTCATGAAATGTAATGTACGTAGATTGTGTACGCCGCCTCACTCGGCCCGAGGTGGGCCCATTGTTCCCGGATTTTCCTTATTGTTCCGTATGACTTATTGTGAAGTAGAATCCAAAGGAAACTTTTGATCCTTGTTCCGTTTATCAAACGTTAAGTACTGTAACTATTCTAATGGAAATATGTCTATGATGACAATGATAACGATGATGCTAAGAAAGAGAATATGTCTATGATAAGTATGACAAGAATGGTTCCATGACTAAGAGTCTTAAGCCAAGGATTCAATATGAGTATGAAAGTGTTAAACTAGTTCTTGATCTTTAATTCTATTCCTTAGCTATGACATTATTTTTCTAAAGATTACAAAGCATATGAATTGACGTCTATGATGCCCATGATTCCATTCTATGTTTCCTTTAATGCTATTCTCCGTTGATAGTCTCGCCTTAAAATACTCGTTCCTTCGAGGTGAGACAAAGCGATCACGGTTATTCCATAATGTAATCGGAGGTCACCGACCTTACGTCACTCCGATGGATACATAATTTTCTTTGGGTTCTCCTGCATGCTTATATGACATATGTATACGAGATATGTATATGTATATTGGGAAGGGGAAGGGACACATGTTTCATTGCCACCTGGTCAGCTGGCGTTATCATCCCGGACGCGGGATATATGGGCGAGCCGACATTGTTCGGTGCTACGATATGACATGCTATGATATCACATGATATGATATGACACGATATGATATGATATGATATGATATGATATGATATGATATGATATGATATGATATGATATGATATGATATGATATGATATGATACGATATGATATGATATGATAAGACATGACATGATATAAGTTCTATTTTCTATGTCGATGAAAAAGAAATGTTTTTTTTTAAAGGGAAAGACAAGCATGCATGGTATCCGGCCTGAAAGGGTATTCCTATGTACAGGTTACTTTCTTGTCTCACTATATGTCCTATGATCCCATGATATTGTTAATCATACCTTATGTTTCCGTTTGTATTATCTTCCACGCCTTACATACTCGGTACATTATTCGTACTGACGTCCCTTCTTGTGGACGCTGCGTTTCATGCCGCGCAGGTCTGCAGGTAGACAGATTTGACTCCTAGAAGCTCCATCAGCAGTACTGTGTCAGCGCTCCAGTTGTTCCGGAGCCTCAGCTTCAAGGTACTACTTTTGTGTAAATATTCGGGCGCGGTAGAACCCGACCCTTCTTGTATATATATGTGTGCTATGTTTAGAGGCTCGTAGACAGATATGTACAGTCAGATGGTTTGTACTTTTGTTCGTTTTGTGTTTTATAACATGCTAGCAGATTTTATTAACACCTGATTATGGTTATGCTATTAATAATAGGAATAAGTAAAGAAACAACGGTATTACCAATCTGGCCCACTTAGGAATAAGAATGAGATACGAGTTAGGGGGTTCTCGGTACAAGTATCTGGTATCCGTCGCGGCCCCTAGTTGGGTCGTGACAGAAGTGGTATCAGAGCAGTTCGGTCCTAGGGGTTTGTCTACGAGCCGTGTCCAGTAGAGTCCTGTTTATGGGTGTGTAGCGCGCCACACTTATAGACAAGAGGCTGCAGGGCATTTACGAAATACGACCTTCTTTGTACTCTAGATCGTGCGATAGAGCTGTGCTACCAGGTTTCCATATTCTTTTCTAATCCTATGTTATGGTTCCAGTAATGCCGATGAAGAGGAAGGCTACGGCGGCCCAGAAGGGCAAGATGGTGGCCGGGAACAGAGTTGAACGGGAGCTAGAAGAAGATGAGTCTTATAATGAAGCTCCCCCTCAGACTTCTCCTGCTTCCCCTGTATCAGCCGAGCAGGAAGGAGCTCCAGCTCCAGCACCAGTACCACCAGTTCCACCGCCGGTAGCCGAGGGCCAGCAGATGGCAGAGGCTATTCAGCTGCTGACCCAGCTAGTTGCCGCACAAGTTCCGCGGCAAGATGAGGGCCAGGGAGACAGGGCGGTGAGTGCGAGGGCTCGTGATTTTATCACTTTGAAGCCTCCGGAGTTTTATGGATCGAAACCAGAGGAGGACCCCCAAAGTTTCATAGATGAGATGCTGAGGACACTGAGGATCATACATGCTTCGGATACAGAGTCAGTGGAATTGGCTTCATACAGGTTGCGAGATGTAGCAGTTCTGTGGTATAATAGTTGGATATCTTCGAGGGGAGCAAATGCCCCTCCCCCGGTTTGGCAGGAATTCACTGAGGCATTTATGCGACATTTCTTACCGCCGAAAGTTCGACGAACTCGAGCTGATATGTTTTTGAATCTTACACAGGGAAATACGAGCGTCAGGGAATATAGTCTCCGCTTTAACTCGTTAGCCAGATATCCCCCAGCCATGATAGCTGATAGGGGAGATCACGTACACCGGTTTGTGAGTGGATTGGGGCCACATTTAGTTAAGGAGTGTCTGACAGCTTCGCTCCAGGACGTAATGATTATTACTCGCATTCAAGCCCATGCCCAAAACCTGGAGGAATAGTATCAGTTACGGAGAGAGGAGCGCTATTCGGATAGGGGTTCCAGAAAAAGGGGCAGATCCTCCGGGACTAGAAGCGAGTATAGAGGGGGACAGGCACAGGAGCAATCTAGGTATTCAGGCCAATCAGCGGCCAGTGCACCTCCTCAATTTGCGGATAGGGGATTTGATCGTTCTACTTATTCAGGACCAGATCAAAGTGCCAGAGCTTCGGGGTCCTAGTATAGAGTTGAATCTAATAGGACGGGGCAACCCCCACTACGGTGTGCTCGGTGTGGCAGGACACACTTTGGACAGTGTTACCGGGATACTGATGCATGTTTTTCCTGCGGTCGGACTGATCATTTCATGCGTGATTGCCCGCTAAGGAATGAGGGAAGCAGAACCCAGCCCGCCGGATCAGCGGTTGGTTCATCGTCGACCGTGCGCCCTCCTGGACAGACTTCCCAAGCTCCAGCAAGTCGTGGCTGAGGCAGAGGAGGAGGGGTACCCAGTTCAGCCGGCCCTCCGCACCGCATATATGCATTGGCAGGACGGCAGGATTCTGAACCTTCCGCAGACGCGGCCACGGGTACGTTATCGGCACTTTTCTATGATATGTATGTGTTAATTGATCTAGATACCCCTCTATCGTATACTGTTCTTTGTATTGCTGATCGTACTCAGAATTTGGAAATTTGGGACATGAGTAGCTGTACTCATAGGTAAGGGGCGGATACTGGAGGTTACGAAGACTAAAATGGTAATTAATAGAAAAAGATGCATTACGAGAGCGTTCCGGAAATGGTCAATACCCCAACTTTCCCCATATTATGTAATATATTAATTGTGACTGTTAAGTCCCAGAAATGAAGTTGCGATACATAGAATATGCTAGCTAGATGAAATTCAAAAGACATGATGAAGGGTATACGTAAGGATGTCACAGGGTAAGACCGATGCCGAACCCATACTAGTTAAGGCTAGAAAGCCCTAATGCAGTGATATACGAGAACATATCTAGCCAGGGAATAGACGCAACAAACTCCGCGAAGAAGAAATTACAATTGTAAAAGATCGCGGAAGGCGACGATTATTTAAAGGGCATAGGCGTGTGTAGACCCTCTTAATAAAAGGGGGAGAACATGTTAGACCAAAAATGAACTATGATGATTCAAGATCCAATAAAGGGGACTTATTAACGCAGGGCCAGCGTTCGGAGCTAACTCAAGTGACCTACGACATAAAGGCAACCAAAGCTCCTAAAATGGATATGATAAGCGACATGTGAGATATCTACGAAGGAGACCTCCCCGAAGTATTATAATACATTATGAGACCAGTTTAACATTCGAGGACGAATGTTCTAAAGGGGGGGAGGATGTTATATCCCGCATTTTTGTGCAATCGGATAACTCAAGATAATCGCGGGAAGATGACAAACAAGGCTTCATTTTTATTTTTTGTTTGGCATATGAGTTGTTTATGAGAATTTTGAAGTGGGAATGTTGAGAAAGGTCAAGGGTATAAAGGGAAATTCGCAACATGACTCGTGGAAAAATGGAGGAAGACGAAGGGTAAATTTGGAATTCAGAAAAAATTATTTTTCATGAAGAGCAAAATAGAACAAAAAAAAAGTGGGCTTGAGTCATTTGGGCCATGTTGGCCATCCAAATGATAGTGGGCTTAAGCCCAATGAAAGCTTAATGGACAAGGTTTAAAGATGACTAAGTCATCTTATTTCTCACATTATCTCTTAGAAATTTCAAGAACATTGAAGAACAAAAGAAAGGGAGAAACCTAAGGGCCATTTTCGGCCAAGCTCAAGACCAAGAAAACAATTCCTTCAAAAATCATTTTCTACCAATTGAAGGGTCCTTAGTAAAGTGAAGAGGTTCTTAGAGCAAGAAAAAATCATATTCTTGCAAGCTACAAGGCATAGCTAAGTGGGAAGTCAAGGAGAAAAGGTAAGAACTTATACTCTTTTATATGTCATGGATGTTTATGTATGTTGTAGTGTGCAAAAATGGATGAAATTCATATGGAATATGAACATGGGGGTGTGGCCGTGCATGTATGTGTGCGTGTGGAAATTATGTTCTAATTATTTTATCTAGTGTTTGGTTGTTATTGTTGTGGATGCTATGTTGATAATGAAAGTTGAATGATTTTGGAGAGGTTGTAGTTGTGTATGCATGATGTTGGCCGTGAGTGTTGTGTGTGTGGTAGCCGTGTAGTTGTGGTGTGGTGTGGAGGAAAATGAGTTAATTTCATTTAGTATAGTGGTTGTTGTTGTGTGGATTCTATATTGCTAATAAAAGCTTAATAATCTTAGTGAAATGGTAGAAGTTGGAGACTTGTGGTTGACGTTTATGTAAATTGAATATTATGTTTTTACATGTATGGAAGACAATGATATTAGTATGGTGTTGTTGGAATATATATTATTAAGTTGTTATTGTTTTTATTGGAGTTGGAAGGCTTTGAAGGAAGTAGTATATTGATTGAGTTGTGATAATGTATCTTGGATTGAATATGGAAATTGTTAGTATGGTTGTTGACATTATGTTGATAGTTTGGCCGGGTTGAATTCCCGGATTGTTGTTGATTAAAAATTGGCTAAGTTGAATTTTGGGGACGGTGTATTTACAGAGGAAGTGCTGCCGAAATTTCGGTAGACAAGTGTTATCTTAAGATTCAACTTCTAAATGCTCTAATCAATGTTTGGTGAATGTGACCAAATTGTAGATTTTGGCGGATTTGCAACTTGAATTTGGAATAGCATAAGGAGCGGAAAAAGGTATGTAAGGTTTTACTCTTTCTTCCTTGGCATGTCTTAGGCATACTAGGTTGGATACGAGCCTCGGGGACAATTCTATTCTCCGAAATCTGCACCTAAAGTTACCCCTTTTTCATTCAGTAGAATTAAATTAGATATTCATGAATAGTTGGGAGAATTGCCTAGATATCTAGAACTTGTGCAAATGAGACCCGACTACCTTAAAACTCTCACAAGTGACGTCATGAAATGTAATGTACGTAGATTGTGTACGCCGCCTCACTCGGCCCGAGGTGGGCCCATTGTTCCCGGATTTTCCTTATTGTTCCGTATGACTTATTGTGAAGTAGAATCCAAAGGAAACTTTTGATCCTTGTTCCATTTATCAAACGTTAAGTACTGTAACTATTCTAATGGAAATATGTCTATGATGACAATGATAACGATGATGCTAAGAAAGAGAATATGTCTATGATAAGTATGACAAGAATGATTCCATGACTAAGAGTCTTAAACCAAGGATTCAATATGAGTATGAAAGTGTTAAACTAGTTCTTGATCTTTAATTCTATTCCTTAGTTATGACATTATTTTTCTAAAGATTACAAAGCATATGAATTGACGTCTATGATGCCCATGATTCCATTCTATGTTTCCTTTAATGCTATTCTCCGTTGATAGTCTCGCCTTAAAATACTCGTTCCTTCGAGGTGAGACAAATTGATCACGGTTATTCCATAATGTAATCGGAGGTCACCGACCTTACGTCACTCCAATGGATACATAATTTTCTTTGGGTTCTCTTGCATGCTTATATGACATATGTATATGTATGTTGGGAAGGGGAAGGGACACATGTTTCATTGCCACCTGGTCAGCTGGCGTTATCATCCCGGACGCGGGATATATGGGCGAGCCGACATTGTTCGGTGCTACGATATGACATGCTATGATATCACATGATATGATATGACACGATATGATATGATATGATATGATATGATACGATATGATATGATATGATAAGACATGACATGATATAAGTTCTATTTTCTATGTCGATGAAAAAGAAATGTTTTTTTTAAAGGGAAAGACAAGCATGCATGGTATCCGGCCTGAAAGGGTATTCCTATGTACAGGTTACTTTCTTGTCTCACTATATGTCCTATGATCCCATGATATTGTTAATCATACCTTATGTTTCCTTTTGTATTATCTTCCACACCTTACATACTCGGTACATTATTCGTACTGACGTCCCTTCTTGTGGACGCTGCGTTTCATGCCGCGCAGGTCAGCAGGTAGACAGATTTGACTCCTAGAAGCTCCATCAGCAGTACTGTGTCAGCGCTCCAGTTGTTCCGGAGCCTCAGCTTCTAGGTACTACTTTTGTGTAAATATTCGGGCGCGGTAGAACCCGGCCCTTCTTGTATATATATGTGTGCTATGTTGAGAGGCTCGTAGACAGATATGTACAGTCAGATGGTTTGTACTTTTGTTCGTTTTGGGTTTTATAACATGCTAGCAGATTTTATTAACACCTGATTATGGTTATGCTATTAATAATAGGAATAAGTAAAGAAACAACGGTATTACCAATCTGGCCCACTTAGTAATAAGAATGAGATACGAGTTAGGGGGTGCTCGGTACAAGTATCGGGTATCCGTCGCGGCCCCTAGTTGGGTCGTGACATATATATCTTGTAGAATCTTGATGATATTGTTCTTGATATTGTTGGTATTGTTTGGGAGTTGTTTTGGTAGTTGGAGGAAGTAGATAATATACGGGAAATGCTGCCTAAATTTCTGCAGATTCTAAAAGGATTTAAATTGAAGGCTTAAGACAAGCATATGACGATAAGCCTAACGATAGTATGAATGATTTTATATGTAGAGTACGAGACTACGAATGATCTTGTGTAGATTAGGAGGAAGGAAGTAGGTTGGAAAGTTAGCAAGTACGCTTCAGGTATGTTAAGGCTATTCTTTCTTTTCATTGGCATGATTCCTACTACTAAGACATCTTTGACTATTAGCACAAAGATGTGCTATTCATGAAGATTATAGTTGGGTTACCATAACCCGATTGCAGTACTCCTCTCTAGTTAAGATCAAGTACAAGAATTGTTGAGTTATATAAGATGATTGAATGTCAGGAGTTATAATTAGTATATATGTTGTTTATAGGCTATTACGTGCTTTCAAATAATTGTTATACTTTTGTATTACCTAGCTTATGAGCCACGGAGTCATTACCTGGCCTATGAGCCATGGAGTGGTTACCTAGCCTATGAGCCATGGAGTTATTACCTGACCTACGGGTCATAGAGTTATTTATGCCTGACCCTCAGGTCACAGAGTTATATCTATAGAGTTATGTTATCTTGCCTCAGATGAAAGGGCAACCTAGGTAGAGTACCTCCAGATGCTTTCTTGAAATATCCAGGGTATAGCTTGTTACTTCATCTCAGCTGTTACCTTTCCTTATATATTCGGCACATTATTGTCTGGGGGCGCTGCATTCATGCCTGCAGGTACTGATCGATAGGCTGATAGACCTCCCGAGTAGGCGGAACCGGATATCAGCTGAAGGGTGAGCTCCCTTTCTGTCCGGAGTTGCCAGGTCCTTTGGAGTTTTACCTTTTGATTCCAGATTGTATGGTACAGTCACACATCTCCCTAGAGGATTGTAGACGAGTCCTGTATATAGTATGTCAGTGTGATAGCCTTGTTGGCTTATATATGTTCGCTGGATGCTGTTGGTTTTGTACGATTAAAGCAGCCTCGAGGCTTGCTCAGTTATGTATATATATTTGGGTGTGTGCACAGGTCAGACGTGACAGTCAGTATTTTTATATATCTCCATATTAGACATTATCAGTTTAAGTTAGGGGTCACTCCCAGAGTTCCAGATTTAGAGTGGTTCGCTCGGGCCTAGTTTGGCTGCGGGTGCGAGTCGCGTCACTCCGGAATTGGGGCGTGACATCCCCGGAAGGACATGGAAGAGACACAAGGGGAAAAGGTACCTTACTCAGTGAAAAGCTACGGATACTTATTGCGCATATCAGATTCGATCTCCCAAGTAGCTTCCTCTACGGAACGATTCTTCCACTGAACCTTCACTGACACTATCTCTTTCGACCTGAGCTTACGGACCTCTCTATGTAGAATAGCAATAGGCTCTTCCTCATAAGAAAAATTTTTAACCAACAAGATAGAATCCCAGTGAATGATAAATGAACCTACTAAACTTGGAGGCAAAGCCAACTCATAGGGTACATACCCCACACGACTAAGAATCTCAAATGGACCAATGGATCGACAAACAAGCTTACCTTTCTTCCCAAACCTCATCACGCCCTTCATGGGTGAGACTTTTATCAAAACTTTTAATCTAACCATGAATTCAAGTTCTCGGACCTTTTGATCCGCATATTCCTTCTGTCTACTCTGAGCCGGCAAGAGCATTTCCTGAATCCCCTTAATCTTATCTAGTGACTATCTCAAAAGATTAGTACCGTATGGCCTTACCTCAAATGCATCAAACCACCCGATAGGAGAACTACATCTCCTCCTATAGAGAGCCTCAAACGGGGCCATATCAATGCTCGAGTGGTAGCTATTGTTATACATAAACTCTGACAATGGTAAGAACTGATCCCAATGGCCTCCGAAGTCAATCACACAAGCTCGAAGCATATCCTCTAGGACCTAAATTGTCTGCTCAGACTGGCCATCTGTCTGAGGGTGGAAAGCTGTACTATGGTCTAATCTAGTGCCCAATTCAGAATACAAAGTCTTCCAGAACTGGCATGTAAACATCGTGCCTCTATCAGATATGATGGAAATAGGAACCTCATGTAGACGAACAATCTCACGGATATAAATTTAGGCCAACTTCTAAGCAGTATAGGTGATCTGAGTATGAAATGGGTAGACTTGGTCAATCTATCAACAATGACCCAAATCGAATCAAACTTACCTAAGGTCTTCAGAAGACTAACAACAAAATCCATCGCTATCCTCTTCTACTTCTACTCTGGAATGGGCATCCTCTTAAGCGTACCCCCCGGGGTCTCTGGTGCTCGTACTTCACCGGCTGGAAATTCAAACACTACGCAATGAACTCAACAATCTAGCTTTGTCTTAGCACACTAGTAGTGTTGCCTCAAGTCACGGTACATCTTGGTAGAACCAGAATGAATGGAATATCTAGAATTGTAGGCCTCCGCGAAAATTGTCTTAATCAAATTAAGAACACGGGGAACACAAACACGCCCCTTGATTCTCTAGATGCTCTCATCATCTATCACGACCTCCTTGGCCTCACCACGCAAGACTTTACAACGAATCTTACTCAAACTCGCATCCTCAAACTGTCTGGCATTAATCCGCTCTAGAAACGATGATCTCATCTCAACAGAAGCCAACACTCTGCTCGAATCAGACATGTCAAGCCTCATGAAACTGTTAGCAAGAGTCTGAACCTGCCTGGCCAATGGACGCTCTGACGCAATCAAATGAGCCAAACTACCCATGCTAGCTGATTTCCTTCTCAAGGCATCTGCCACCACATTTGCCTTGCCGGGATCATACAAGATAGTAATATCATAATCCATAAGCAACTCCATCCATTTCTGCTGCCTAGAATTAAGATCTCTCTCAGTAAACACATGTTGAAGACTACGATGATTAGTAAATACCTCGCAACGAGCACCATAGATAGAGTGCCTCCAAATCTTCAATGTAAAAACCTCTGCTACCAACTCCAAGTCGAGAGTAGGATAGTTATTCTCATGAATCATTAGTTTTCTGGAAGCATAAGCATTCACCTTCTTTTTCTTCATCAAAACAACACCCAAACTAGGACGAGAAATGTCACAATAAACCACAAAGTCCTTGCCCTCCACGGGCACAGATAGAATAAGAGTTGTAGTAGTAGAGTGTGAAGCTTTTGAAAGCACTCCTCACACTCGATGAACCACTGAAAAGGTACCTCTTTCTGAGTTAAACGGGTCAAAAACGAAGTAATAGAAGCAAAACCCTTCACGAACCGACGGTAATTACTGGCCAACCCCACAAAGCTGTGAATCTCTGTCACTGATGTAGGCCTAGCCCAATCTCTCACTACTTTAATCTTTTTAGGATCAACCATAATCCTTTCTTTCGAACCACATGTCCCAAGAAGGACACAGACGCAAGCCAAAACTCATACTTAGAGAGCTTGGCATACAACTCGTTGTCTCTCAGCAACCCAAGAACAACCCTCAAGTGTTTTTCATGGTCTTCTTTACTCTTCAAATAAACTAGAATGTCATCAATAAACACTATCACAAAGGAGTCTAAGTACTGCTTAAAAATGCCATTCATCAATTCTATAAAAGCAGCAGGGGCATTAGTAAGCCCCAAAGACATAACAAGAAATCCATAATGCCCATATCTAATCCGGAAAGCTATCTTAGGAATATTGTTTGCCCAAATTTTCAACTGATGATAACCAGATCTCCAATAAATTTTAGCAAAAACACCGAAGCCTTCTGAAGCTGATCAAACAAATCATCGATAAGAGAGATGGGGTATTTATTTCGGATGGTAACTTTATTTAACTTGTGGTAATCAATGCACATCCGCATAACTCCATCTTTATTTTCCACGAAGAGTACAATAGAGCCCCATGTGGAGACACTCGGACGAATAAAACCCTTACTAAAAAGATACTGAAGCTGCTCTTTCAATTCTCTCAACTCAGCAGGTGCCATTTGATATGGCGGAATAGAAATAGTGTGGGTCCCTGGCTGTAATTCAATGAAAAAATCTATATCACGATATGGTGGCTTGCCTAGCAAGTCTGTGGGAAAAACCTCTGTGAACTCACGTACCCCAGGAACTGACTCAGGAGATAGACCGTCAACATTGGTATAATGAATATATGCGAAATAAGCCAAACACCCATGTCAGCTAGCTTCTTTGCACGAATAAAAGAAATAATTTTCTTTGGGGAGGGACTAAGGTTACCCTTCCACTCAAGTCTTGGCACCCCAGGCATAGCTAAGGTTTCTCTGTTGGCATGACAGTCCAGAATTAAATGACAAGGAGCTAACCAACTCATACCCAAGATGACATCAAAATCTACAATGTCTAAAATCACTATGTTAGGCCAGGTGCCATACCCCATAAGTGTGATAGTATAAGATCGAAAAACTCTATCTATAACCACGAAGTCTCCAACTGGCGTAGATACATGAATAGGGGCATCAATTAAATCACAGACCACATCAAGACCCATAGAGAAATATGTAAACATATAGGAAAATGTACAACCCAGGTCAAAAAATACAGAAGCCATCCGGTGAAAGACTGAGATGTTACCTTTAATGACTGCATCTGAGCCCTTAGCCTCTGTCCTTCCCGGCATGGCATAACAATGAACCCGTTCGCTAGTAGCCTGCAAACCTATTACACCTTGAAAATTTTTCGTTAACGTACAGTGAATATACTAACGAAGTGCATGATGTATAAAATGTTTTGATAAGTAAGAACTAGCATTTGACGATCCTAATCGAAATTTTAAAGACATTGGAGTTGAGGGAAGAAGGTTGTCAAGGTAAGCAAGGGGTAAGTTGTGTGTCGGGTAAGAATTACGAGTGACAAGTTAAGGATGGCGTAATGATGTCTTGGAGAAGAGTGATAACGTCCCTTAGATTGGTATTGAAGTGTTAAACAAGTGTTAAAAAGGTTCCATAAGGATTGGAGATCAAACAAGTCGACGAGAACGAAATCGGAACAGCTGGGCATTATACAGCCCAACATACTGGTCGTATACATTATACTGGCCGTATGTTAGGCCATATATTTAGCCAAGAGGGGCAACGTTCACTGGACCAAACATACAGCCAGACATACGGACCGTATAAAATGTACGGACCGTATGTTGGTCCGTATGTCCGTGACGGGTAAGCATTTGTGTATTTAATAAGGGACCAAGTTCATTTTATTTCGTTTTCCCTTTTCACTCCCCTTCTCTCTAGAACTCTCTAGAAGATTTCGCCCACTATAATCCAAGAAATATTAGTGATCAACTATATCAATCTAAGTGAATCAAGTGTAAGAAGCACATTAAAGTTCATCCAAGCCAAGGAATCCATACGAAGGTGAAACTAGGGTTTTTCTCAAGTGAGGAGTTTCCACTTAAAGTTCATTCCTAAACCATCTAAGGTAAGATTTATGGTATTTTCATGTTGTTTAAGGTATTTGAAAGTTGAAACACTTGGATTGTAAAAGGATATAGAAAATGGGTCATGAAAGTGAGAATAGTGTCATTTTGAGTGATAACTTGATTGAGTCATGATTCTTGATGTGTTGTGATATGGTTGCACTATAAATGAAATTTAGAACATGGACTGAGTATTATATGTGAGAAAACGCGGTAGTGAACTATAACCACGATTATGGAGAAATTGGAGTGAAATTTCGAAATGTGGGTAATGTAGATGAATGATGATTGTTGCTTGTGATATTGTGAATGTTGTTATCGATATTTAGGAGCTGATATATGATATGGAGGAAGTAGTATAAACAAAGGAAATGCTGCCCAATTTTCCCTAGAAATAGTAACACGTTCTTATAATCGATTAACTAATGTTAATACGAACTCCCTTGAAGGTAAGGACGTGAGCATTGAAGAAGAACGATCAAGCAGTAGAATTGCTAAAGGAAAAGGTATGTAAGGCTAGTACCTTCTTTCTAAGGCATGAATCCTATGATATGATATTCCCTCCTTCTTCGCGATTTTCCTACGTATCGAAAACTACGAGTCTACGATTATAAAGAGCATCACACAATATAAAGAAAAGAGATATGTTACGAGCATGACGATACCGATTATGAATATAAGTCTAGAAGTCCTAAAGCTCAGGATACGACATTCTTACGAAACTAATGATCCTTATGTAACTTCTATGATATTATGTTCCCTACCTCTCCATGACTTTCTTATATTCCTGAACTAAGAGTCTATGTTTATAAATAGCCACGTGAGATGAAGATAAGAGGCATGTTATGAGCACGATAATGAAGATGATGAGTTTAAGTCTAAAAATTCTAGAGTTCATGGTATAATGTTTCTATAAAGATAACGATATTAACTACGATATATTAATGTTGCTTGTTGTACACACTCACCTTATATGCTAATTCCTTCAAGGTGAGGCAGAATACTTATGAATGCTCCGTAATGTAATCGGGGGTTCTCGACCTTATGTCACCCCGATATTGTTATTGATTGTCTATAAGCTGTACTGCATGTCTTATGACCAATGTTCCAAAAAATTTCGGGTCTATCTTCATAGAGGATTTCATATGAGATAAAAGGTAAGAGATATGCCATAGATGCTAGGATGGTAGTGATGAGCCTAAGTCTAGAGATTATAAAGTTTATCATACGATATTTATACGAAGTTCATGCTACGAATATGATATGATTTTCATAGATTGTCTTTAAATTCAAAAATATGCTTTAATGAAAGGTTACGATGAGCTTATGAGATGTATGTGATGGCAATGATGATGATGAGATATACCGAGCCTTGTTATGGCTGGGTACGGAAGACATGTAAGTGATATTGTCGAGCCACTACGTGGCCGAATACGGATATTGTCGAGTCACTCGTGGCCGAAATACGGATAATGTCGAGCCACTACGTGGCTGAATACGGATAATGTTTTATGTGTATGAGCAGATACGGTACTACGATAATGAATTATATGACACAATGATGTATGCGCTATGATGATTCATGTCCTATGATTATGTATATATGATATATGTATGGAATGTATCCATCCTTAAAAGTCACGCAGGTTTTGCCTTCACCTTATGAATTATGATTTCTCTACCATGTTCATTTCATTCATGCCTTACATACTCAGTACAATATTCGTACTGACGTCCGTTTTCTTTGGATGCTGTGTTCATGCCCATAGGTAGACCGGGAGACGGCGCAGACCTATAGGAGCTATTAGCAGATTTACAGGAGCACTCCATTATTCTGGAGGTGCTAATTTGGTTTATCCTCTTGTGTATATATATATATATATATATATATATGTATATGTATTTTGGGCACGACAGGGTCTTGTCCCGTCCATATGTCTAGTACTCTAGTAGAGGCTCGTAGATACGCATGTGTGGGTAGTATGGTCTCACTATTCTACTATGGTGTATGTATTATTATTTTGATAACCGAAGGGCTTATGTATATATAAGTAATTATGCTTCAAAACGAGAAATGATTTTCTATGATTTGAGTATGAATTTGATAAAAGAAACGCTTAACGAGTATGATAAGTAAGGGAATGCATTGTGCTCGGTAGTTAGCCCCAGGTACCTGTCATGGCCCCTAGCCGGGTCGTGACAGAAGATGAATCAGAGCAGTTCAGTCCTAGGAATTGTATACGAGTTGTGTCTAGTAGATTCTTGTTTATGGTGTGTTACGCGCCACGCTAATAAACAGGATGCTACAGGGAATTTAGGAAAAATGACCATATTTCATCTTAAGAGATCGTGCGATAGAGCTGTGTTATAAGATTTCCTCCTCCCTAATAATGTGCTATAATTTAAGAAATGCCGCCGAAGGGAAAAGCTACAGCCACCCAAAAGGGCAAGACTACGATGAAACGACAGGTAGAAAGAGAGCCACTAATGAATGTAGAAGAGGGTGTATCACACAACGAGGCTACATCTAATACTTCTTCTACCCCACCTATTATAGAAGAACAAGAAGGGGCTTCAACTCCGGCTTCTATGCCTCCAGCTCCTCCACCAGTTGCTTCAGGTCAACAAGTGACCGAGGCTATCCACTTATTAACACAGCTAGTTGCCGCCCAGGCACAACAGCAAGGTTCGAGTTCAAGTGACAGGGTCGTTAGTACTAGAGCCCGTGATTTTCTGAGTTTGAATCTCTGGAGTTTTTCGGGTCAAAGCCGGATGAAGAACCTCAAGGTTTTATTGATGAAATGTTGAGAACACTAAGGATTATTCATGCCTCTGAAACCGAATCGGTGGAGTTAGAATCTTATAAACTCCGGGATGTGGCAGTCTTATGGTATAATAACTAGGTATCATCAAGAAAAGATAATGCGCCTCCTCCCGTGTGGCAAGAATTTGTAGATGCCTTCATCCGCCACTATTTGCCACCCGAGGTCCACCGAGCTAGAGCGGATAGGTTCTTAAATTTGAAGCAAGGAAATATGAGTGCTCGGGAGTAAAGCCTTCAGTTTAATTCATTGGCTAGGTATGCTCCAACCATGGTGGCCGACATGGGGGATATGGTGCATTAGTTTGTGAGTGGCTTAGGGCCACATTTATTTAAAGATTGCTTAACGGATTCATTGCAAGACGGGATGTATATTTCCCGCATTCAAGCCCATGCCCAAAATCTAGAAGAGCAACAACATCCGCAAAAGGGCGAGCGTGATATTGATAAGGGGCAAAGTAAGAGGGCCAGATCCATAGGTGCCGATAGCGACTATAGAGGGGGATTGAGGCAGTCATATTCTAGACACTCAGGCCACTTGGCGACTAGTGTACCTCCACGAGCTGCAGGCCAGGGGTTTGATTGCTCTATTCATATCAGACCGGATCAGAGTTTCAGAGAGTCGGGCTCTCGGTATAGGAGTGATTCAGGCCAGATGAGATCATCTGTACCACAATGTACCCAGTGCGGTAAGATACATTGGGTGCCGTGCCGATTGGGTTCGGATGTTTGCTATGTTTGCGGCCAGCCAAGTCATATTATGAGAGAGTGCCCATTTTGAGGTTGTAGGCGTGCGGTTCAGCCCACAGGATCAGCAGTTGGTTCTTCTTCGATGTGCCCGGGAGGACAGACTCCCCCTATTCTAGCAAGCCGAGGTAGAGGCAGAGGGGGAGCATCTACTTCAGGTGCCGCTCAGCCCCGTATGTATGCTTTAGCTGAGCGACAGGATCTAGAGTCATTCCCCGATGCCGTCCCAGGTATATCTGCACCTTTGATAATGTGTTAAAGGAGAAATAAATATTTTTAATATTAAGCAAGAATGAATTGAGCGGTTTTATGCTATGTTGTGACGGTAATCAGTAAAGTACGATAATTCATCACTTGTAATCTTCATGAAAGACCTTTTTAAAGGTGCTACCGATGAGACCTAAGGGGGGATTGTAAGGACGATAGTACTCAAGTTTTAAAGAAGTAAGGTATGAAGAGTAGCACTTCCAAGATAGTAGTTGCTGAATGATAGAGAAAAGATAGGGTCAGTTAGGAAAGGTAAAAGAGTGGTATACGCTACCGAGTAAGTTAGTTATTAATGAAAGTTTCCTGATCGTGCAAACTATATTGTCAATATGTTTTATGAAGATGTGAGTGTAAAGAAAATATACGAGACATGATTTATAGCACTTTAGAAGTTTACCGTTACAGGATTATTGAGTTAGTAGTACGAGGCTGCATAATCAATGAACGACATGAGAGATGTCCTAGAAGAATTAACTGTATGCTAGAAAGGGAATGGGAGAGGTACAGTCAGATATAAAAATGCCCTCCCAAATAGCCCCAGGATGTAAGTTAAGAACTAAAAATGCAAGCTTGATAAAGGTATGTACGTTTCTTTTATGCTTTTGGGTCGTGTGTGGCCAAACTGTATTGCTATTATGTTGTGGCCCTATGAGGCAATATTATTATGGGTTGTTTTGACAGGATTGTAGTGCCATATTACAGGGGAAACTCTGGCGAAATTTTCGTAGAATTCCCACGTGTTTAACATTTGAGGATGAATGTTCCAAAAGGGGGGAAGAATGTTACACCTTGAAAATTTTCCGTTAACGTACAGTGAATAGAGTAACGAAGGGCACAATGTATAAATTTTTTTGATAAGTTATAAATAGCATTTGACGATCCTAATCGAACTTTTAAAGACATTGGAGGTGAGGGAAGAAGCTTGTTAAGAAAAGTAAGGGGTAAGTTGTGTGTCGGGTAAGAATTACGAGTGACAAGTTACGGATGGCGTAATGATGTCTTGGAGAAGAGTGATAACGTCCCTTAGATTGGTATTGAAGTGTTAAACTAGTGTTAAGAAGGTTCCATAAGGATTGGAGATCAAACGAGTCGACGAGAACGAAATCGGAACAGCTGCGCATTATATGGCCCAACATACTGGCCGTATACATTATACTGGCCGTATGTTAGGCCGTATATTTAGCCAAGAGGGGCAACGTTCACTGGACCAAACATACGGCCCTTATAAAATGTACGGACCGTATGTTGGTCCGTATGTTCGTGACGGGTCAGAATTTGTGTATTTAATAAGGGACCAAGTTCATTTTATTTCATTTTCCCTTTTCACTCCCCTTCTCTCTAGAACTCCTAGAACATTTCTCCCCCTAGAATCCAAGAAATATTAGTGATCAATTATATCAATCTAAGTGAATCAAGTGTAAGAAGCACATTAAAGTTCATCCAAGCCAAGGAATCCACGTGAAGGTGAAACTAGTGTTTTGCTCAAGTGAGGAGTTTCCACTCAAGGTTCATTCCTAAACCATCTAAGGTAAGATTTATGGTATTTCCATGTTGTTTAAGGTATTTGAAAGTTGAAACACTTGGATTGTAAAAGGATATAGAAAATGGGTCATGAAAGTGAGAATAGTGTCATTTTGAGTGATAACTTGAATTGAGTCATGATTCTTGATGTGTTGTGATATGGTTGCACTATAAATGACATTTAGAACATGGACTAAGTATTATATGTGAGAAAACGCGGTAGTGAACTATAACCACGATTATGGAGAAATTGGAGTGAAATTTTGAAATGTGGGTAATGTAGATGAATGATGATTGTTGCTTGTGATATTGTGAATGTTGTTATCGATATTTTGTAGTTGATATATGATATGGAGGAAGTAGTAGAAACAAAGTAAATGCTGCCCAATTTTCCGTAGAAATAGTAACACGTTCTTATAATCGATTAACTAATGTTAATACGAACTCCCTTGAAGGTAAGGACGTGAGCATTGAAGGAGAACGATCAAGCAGTAGAATTGCTAAAGGAAAAGGTATGTAAGGCTAGTAGTACCTTCTTTCTAAGGCATGAATCCTATGATATGATATTCCCTCCTTCTTCGCGATTTTCCTACGTATCGAAAACTACGAGTCTACGATTATAAAGAGCATCACACAATATAAAGAAAATTGATATGTTACGAGCATGACGATACCGATGATGAATATAAGTCTAGAAGTCCTAAAGCTCAGGATACGACATTCTTACGAAACTAATGATCCTTATGTAACTTCTATGATATTATGTTCCCTACCTTTCCATGACTTTCTTATATTCCGAAACTAAGAGTCTATGTTCATAAATAGCCACGTGAGATGAAGATAAGAGGCATGTTATGAGCACGATAATAAAGATGATGAGTTTAAGTCTAAAAATTCTAAAGTTCATGGTATAATGTTTCTACAAAGCTAACGATATTAACTATGATTTATTGATGTTGCTTGTTGTATACACTCACCTTATATGCTAATGCCTTCAAGGTGAGGCAGAATACTTATGAATGCTCCATAATGTAATCGGGGATTCTCGACCTTATGTCACCCCGATATTGTTATAGATTGTCTGTAAGCTCTACTGCATGTCTTATGACCAATGTTCCGAAAAAGTTCGATTCTATCTTCATAGAGGATTTCATATGAGATAAAAGGTAAGAGATATGCCATAGATGCTAGGATGGTAGTGATGAGCCTAAGTCTAGAGATTATAAAGTCTATCATATGATATTTATACGAAGTTCATGCTACGAATACGATATGACTTTCATAGATTGTCTTTAAATTCAAAAGTATGCTTTAAAGAAAGGTTACGATGAGCTTATGAGATGTATGTGATGGCAATGATGATGATAAGATATACCAAGCCTAGTTATGGCCGGGTACGGAACACATATAAGTGATATTGTCGAGACACTACATGGCCAAATATGAATATTTTCGAGCCACTACGTGGCCGAATACGGATAATGTTTTATGTGTATGAGCAGATACGGTACTACGATGATGAATTACATGACACAATGATGTATGTGCTATGATGATTCATGTACTATGATTATGTATATATGATATATGTATGGAATGTATCCATCCTTAAAAGTCACGTAGGTTTTGCCTTCACCTTATGACTTATGATTTCTCTATCATGTTGATTTCATTCATGCCATACATACTTAGTACAATATTCGTACTGACGTCCGTTTTCTTTGGACGCTGTGTTCATGCCGACAGGTAGATAGGGAGACGGCGCAGACCTATAGGAGCTATCAGCAGATTTACAGGAGCACTCCATTATTCCGGAGGTGCTAATTGGGGTTATCCTTTTGTGTATATATATATATGTATATGTATTTTGGGAACGACGGGGTCTTGTCCCGTCCATATGTCTAGTACTCTAGTAGAGGCTCGTAGATACGCATGTGTATGTAGTATGGTCTCACGATGCTACTATGGTGCATGCATTATTATTTTGATAGCCGAAGGACTTATGTATATATAAGTAATTATGCTTCCAAACGAGAAATGATTTTTATGATTTGAGTAAACATTTGATAAAAGAAACACTTAATGAGCATGATAAGTAAGAGAATGCATGGTGCTCGGTTGTTAGCCCCGGCTACCCTTCATGGCCCCTAGCCGGGTCGTGACAAAACCATTGCGATCAACCTGCCCTGTCTGAGCTCTGTCCCTGCCTGGCTGGTGTCCACCTCTACCTGACTGAAACCCGCCTCTGTTTGGCTGGGGACCACCTGTACCAGTTGTGTGACCGCTATGCCTGGTCTGAGCATGGTTCCACCATAAAATCCTCCCCCACTACCTGATGCTGTAACTCTTGGAGCCTGAAACTAAGTGCCATTGCCACCTTGCCTATGCTTGGGACTATTTCTCTTAAAAGACACCGTATCACCACACTAGAAGCATCCGCTGTCTAGTGTCTGACACTGAACAAAATCGGGCGAAGCTGAATAACCACCATATCTGGAGCTCTGGCCTGCAAACCCCCTGGCAGACTGGAATAGTGCTGAGTGGCCCCTGATCGGCCTCCAACTGAAGCCTTCATGGCTAACTAAATAGGGCATCCTGACTAGACCTGGGAACTCTTGCCCTTAGAGATAGAGTTACTGAAACTACCACCCTTTCGGGCCTTCTTCTCCGCGTACTTATTATAATCATCTTGGCTAACCCCTTCGACAGTCCTAATATAATCCACCACTTCTGAAAAGAAAGCACCTGATGCTGCAAGTTGAAGAGCTGACAACTGAAGTGCAGTGTTCAACCCTTTCACAAATCTCCTAATTCTCTCCTCCTCAGTAGGCACAAGCTGGAGGGCATAGTGAGATAATGAATGGAACCGATCCTCATAAGCAGCCATAGACAGATTACCCGGCTCAATATTATTGAAATCATCAGGTCTGCGTTCCCTCAAAGTACTAGGAACATACTTATCTAGGAACACCTGCTAAAACTGAGTCCATGTTAACAGAGTCTATCCCGATGGCCTTCACTCTACAAAATCCCTCCATCATAACTTGGCATCACCCAAGAGCTGGATGTTCACCAACTCAACACCATACTTCTCCACTGCCCCCATCTTATGGAGCCTCTCATGAGAGTCCATGATGAACTCATAAGCATCCTCAATGCTTCCTGGAATCCATGTGAAGGTGAACTTTGGAGGCTTCATCTTAGTGAACCTCCAAAACAAATCATGCTCATCCCCGGTCATCACCGGACCTACTAGTCTAGGAAATATCACCAGTGTTGAAGCCTCATCCAAACGAGGAGGCACAACTGCAGATTTTTGTAACACCGGAGCTTCTGGAACAGCTGGTAACATACCTGCGTCTATCAACCCGTTCAGCAGGTTCAACACTCGAACCATAATGTCTGATAACACTTGAGGAGCTCTAATATCTAGCTGAGCTAGTGCTACTGCAAAATCTGTTACCTTATCCAGAATTTTCTAAGGTTCAGGGGACTCAGTGCGAGCTTGACCAGCTGTAGGAGCCCCGCCCCTGTCTATTATTATTGCTTCCCTGCCTCTGCTATTTCCACAGCCTCTGGCCTGGCCTCCACCATGAACTGTTGCCACACGAGTCCTCACCATCTATTAGAGAACAGAATTAAAAGTCAGATACCAATTTGAATCATCCAGATACCAATTTAACTCAAGCAGCACGAAGGAAAAAAAGAATTTGAATTTTCCTAGTGTCCTATAGCCTCTCGAAGATAAGTACAGACGTCTCCGTACCTATCCACAAGACTCTCTAGGCATGTCCTTGTACAACAAGATCGACAAACGTAAGGCTCTGATACAAAAATTTTCATGACCCAAGTAGGCGTAAATGGCACCCACATAAATCCCCCAATGGGAGAACCATCCCCTTACCCAATTATCAAACCATTTTAAACAATTATAAATCGTTGCCTAGAATTAGATCATAAAACCATCTATTCATGCCATCAAGAACTAATAGTGTCGAAATATAACTATTACACCTCCAAAGATCCGAAAGTCATCGTACAAGGACTCTAAAACATAAACTGTCTAAGGAAATAAGAACTGTTTGAAATAACATAAGTAATGTCTGGAGTGAAAGTAGACATCAATAAGAGAGGATTTTCAGGCGTCCTGGCATGGATAGGAGCTCACCCTCAAATCTGTCAGAAACTGGTCTCATGCTAAATATGAGGTCTGGTAGATTTCTCTGGATCACAATCTGCACTCAATAGAATACAACAAGGTAGTATCAGTACAAACACTATGTACCGGTAGATATCATAGGCCGACTAAGATTAGTATTATGCATAAATCATAAAATCGATAGAATAGACCGATAGACACAATAACAAATAACCATATGAAATTATCAACAAGAATCATCCAACACCGAAATACGATAAGCCCACACAATCAGCAATCAATAAAAGTAACTCAACCCATGTCATTACCAACGCAACCGTAACTCAAGAATTATCTCAACTCTGTCATCTATTCATACAAAAATGCTAAATGGTATTGTTTGCCCAAATAGCCAAGTTGGCTGCCAGTAAGACCTATTTTTGATGGAATTGCATAGAGATCGCTGATGAATAAAGGATTCTTTCTAACAAGAGTAAGTTATTGGTTCAGAATTTTAGTATGTGTGTTCTTATGTTTCTAACGAATCGCGGTACGAGAAATGACTCTGGTAAGTGCGAAGAAGAGGTTAGCAAAATTAGAGTATTTCATCGGTTCAAAATGGGTTATGCTTGTGACCATGTTTTAGAGGATTGCTTGGTTTTCAAAGTGTTTTGGGGGCCTATTGGTCGCGTTCAGGGTTGCAATTTCACTCAATCAAAGAATTCGAGTAAAGTAATTCGTTTATTTGAGGAACAATTGCGAGGGAAATCCGAATACTGAGATATGAGAATTGGAGCTTGAACTAAGTTTAGAGAGTTGTGACTAATAAACGAGCCGAAGTGTAGTGGCCTGTTGGAGATTATTCGTTGTGTTATTCTTGTGTTATATGAGTTAGTTTTCACCTGATATGTCGAATGTTCATCCGGTTTTCCATGTTTCGGTGTTGGAGAAGTACCGTTCTGGTGGTTTCTGTATCATCCGTTGTGATACAGTTTGTTCTATGAGAATCTTTCCTCTATGGAGAAGTGCAACATACGAATCCTCAGTTATTGCTAATTCTGGTGTTTCCCATTTTCTCTTCCTTGTCACTAGAGGATGAACGTTTGTTTAATTGATATCTGATGTAGCGACCCATATGGTCTTTATTGCATTCACGACCATTTTGATTCCTTTTCGAGCTCGATTAGCTCACTTTTCACCTGAGGGGACCATTAACACGCTTTCTAAGGTATTTAGAATTGATTCGGTTGACTTTTTGTGTGAATTAGGCTTAAAGCAAAAAATTGTTGACTCAAAGTTGACTTATGGATAGACACATCTTTTTTGAAAATTCGTCGATTCCGAGAGGTCCGGATGGTCATTTAGAACTTGTGTGTTTATCGGGTATGGTTCCCAATGCACTCAGATGCATTTTGAGAATTTAGAAATGAGGTATCAAGGGTTGAATCGATTAACGAGACCTCCATTGGAAATTCTGAGACAACGAGTACGTTCGTAGCGTGTTTTAATGTGGGTCTGTGTATGTGGTTTTTGAGCAGATGGCTTCAGGAATTAGTTAGAAAATCATATTGAAGTTTAACTTGGGTAGATTTTGGTGTCTGGTGCCCGCTTTGGCAGCACCAGCACCGCTACAGCGGTACCCTTGGAGAGTTCACCCAGTCGCTGGAGCGGTCCTAGACATTTGGGCTTGATCGCTATAGCAGTCAAGGCACCGCTGGAGCAGCACCGCAGGGGCGGCCATAGCGAAGCCAAAGCGAGTGACGGGAGTTATTTCATTTAATTATTACAAGTAATATTGATGGGATTGTTTGGGTAAGAGCTTTTGGTTATTAAAGATTTGGGGGTAATTGCGTGAGATTTAGAGCGGCAGTGTAAGACTGGGTGATTTTAAAGAATTTACGAGCATATCGAGGTGATACTATGAGAGGTTCGATGGTTATATATTACTGTATGAGGCTTCAGGTTTCACGTCAAATGGTTCGGGGTTTTATCGAAATTGCGTCTCGAGTAAAGGTTGAGAAATATGAAGATTGAAATTGCAATGTATAGGTCTTCGGTAATAAGTTGATTCTAACGACAACTGGTAATATTCGAGAGTTGTGGATTTATTTAGGGTCAGCACGGTTCGAGATAGCGTAATGGTCTATGGTAATAATTCCATGAAGATATTTAAAGATTAGATGCGTCACGGCTCAGATTCGGGGTATGACAAGTCTACTAAGCCTTGTACAGATTTAAGGAGGAACTGTTGTGTGAGAGGTCTTATAGTAATCGGTTTTTTGCTCGACGATATAATAAGTGGTATGGTTCTGGCATTGTGACTTGAAGGTTTACGAAGTGTCAGAACTGGCCAAGTTGGTTGCCGGTAAGACCAGTTTTTGATGGCATTGCATAGAGATCGCAGATGAATCAAGGATTCTTCATGACAAGAGTAAGTTATTGGTTCAGAATTTTGGTATGTGTGTTCTTACGTTTCTAACGAATCGTGGTACGAGAAACGACTCTAGTAAGTGTGAAGAATAAGTTAGCGAAATCAGAGTATTTCATCGGTTCAGAATGGGTTATGGTTATGACCATGTTTTAGAGGATTGGGTTGGTTTTGGAAGTGTTTTGGGGGCCTATTGGTCGTGTTCAGGGTTGCAAATTCACTCAATCGAAGAATTCATGTAATGAAATTCATTTATTTGAGGATCAATTGCGAGGGAAATCTGAATATGGAGATATGAGAATTAGAGCTTAAACTAAGTTTAGAGAGTTGTGAGTAATAAACGAGCCGAGGTGTAGTGGCCTGTTAGATATTATTCGTTGTGTTGATCCTGTGTTATATGAGTTAATTTTCACCAGATATGTCAAATATTCATCCGGTTTTCCATGTTTCTGTGTTGGAGAAGTACCGTTCTGGTGGTTTCTATATCATCCATTGGGATTCAGTTTGTTCTGTGAGAATCTTTCCTATAAGGAGAAGCCCGACAGACAAAGCCGATATCCTTAGTTATTACCAATTCTGGTGCTTCCCGTTTTCTCTTCCTTGTCGCTCGAGGACGAACAATTATTTAATTGATATCTGATGTAACGACCCATATGGTCGTTATTGCGTTCTCGACCATTTTGGTTCCTTTTCGAGCTAGGTAAGCTCACTTTTGACCCGAGGGGACTGGTTCCCGAGGTGTTTAGATTTGATTCGGGTGAATTTTTGTGAAAATTTGGCTTAAAGCGAAAAATAGTTGACTCAAAGTTGACTTTGGGTAAATTGACCTTTTTCAAAAATTCGTCGATTCCGAGAGTTTCGGATGGTCATTTAGAACTTGCACGTTTATCGGCTACGGTTCCCAATGCACTCAAATGCATTTTGGGACTTGGGCTAGGAATTTAAAAATGAGGTATCAAGGGTTAACTAGATCAACGAGACCTCCGGTAATAAGTTGATTCTAACGACAACTGGTAATATTCGAGAGTTGTGGATTTATTTAGGGTCAGCACGGTTCGAGATAGCGTAATGGTCTATGGTAATAATTCCATGAAGATATTTAAAGATTCGATGCGTCACGGCTCAGATTCGGGGTATGACAAGTCTACTAAGCCTTGTACAGATTTGAGGAGGAACTGTTGTGTGAGAGGTCTTATAGTAATCGGTTTTTTGCTCGACGATATAATAAGTGGTATGGTTCTGGCATTGTGACTTGAAGGTTTATGAAGTTTCAGAACTGGCCAAGTTGGCTGCCGGTAAGACCAGTTTTTTATGGCATTGCATAGAGATCGCAGATGAATCAAGGATTCTTCATGACAAGAGTAAGTTATTGGTTCAGAATTTTGGTATGTGTGTTCTTACGTTTCTAACGAATCGTGGTACGAGAAACGACTCTAGTATGTGCGAAGAAGATGTTAGCAAAATCAGAGTATTTCATCGGTTCAGAATGGGTTATGGTTATGACCATGTTTTAGAGGATTGCGTTGGTTTTTGAAGTGTTTTGGGGGCCTATGGGTCCCGTTCAGGGTTGCAATTTCACTCAATCGAAGAATTCATGTAAAGAAATTCATTTATTTGAGGATCAATTGCGAGGGAAATCCGAATATGGAGATATGAGAATTAGAGCTTAAACTAAGTTTAGAGAGTTGTGACTAATAAACGAGCCGAGGTGTAGTGGCCTGTTGGAGATTTTTTCGTTGTGTTGATCTTGTGTTATATGAGTTAATTTTCACCAGATATGTCGAATATTCATCCGGTTTTCCATGTTTCTGTGTAGGAGAAGTACCGTTCTGGTGGTTTCTGTATCATCCATTGGGATTCATTTTGTTCTGTGAGAATCTTTCCTATAAGGAGAAGCCCGACAGACAAAGCCGATATCCTTAGTTATTACCAATTCCGGTGCTTCCCGTTTTCTCTTCCTTGTCGCTCGAGGACGAACGATTATTTAATTGATATCTGATGTAACGACCCATATGGTCGTTATTGCGTTCTCGACCATTTTGGTTCCTTTTCGAGCTGGGTTAGCTCACTTTTGACCCGAGGGGACTGGTTCCCGAGGTGTTTAGATTTGATTCGGGTGAATTTTTATGAAAATTTGGCTTAAAGCGAAAAATAGTTGACTCAAAGTTGACTTTGGGTAAACTGACCTTTTTCAAAAATTCGTCGATTCCGAGAGTTCCGGATGGTCATTTAGAACTTGTACGTTTATCGGCTACGGTTCCCAATGCACTCAAATGCATTTTGGGACTTGGGCTGGGAATTTAGAAATGAGGTATCAAGGGTTAACTAGATCAACGAGACCTCTGTTGGAAATTTTAAGGCCATGAGTACGTTCCTAGTGTGTTTTTAAAATTACAATGTATAGGTCTTCAGTACTAAGTTGATTCTAACGACAACTGGTAATATTCGAGAGTTGTGGATTTATTTAGGGTCAGCACGGTTGGAGATAGCGTAATGGTCTATGGTAATAATTCCATTATGATATTTAAAGATTCGATGCGTCACGGCTCAGATTCGGGGTATGACAAGTTTACTAAGCCTTGTACAGATTTGAGGAGGAACTATTATGTGTGAGGTCTTATAGTAATCAATTTTTTGCTCGACGATATAATCAGTGGTATGGTTGTGGCATTGTGACTCGAAAGTTTATGAAGTTTAGGAACTGGCCAAGTTGGCTGCCGGTAAGACCAGTTTTTTATGGCATTGCATAGAGATCGCAGATGAATCAAGGATTCTTCATGACAAGAGTAAGTTATTGGTTCAGAATTTTGGTATGTGTGTTCTTACGTTTCTAACGAATCGTGGTACGAGAAACGACTCTAGTAAGTGCGAAGAATAAGTTAGCGAAATCAGAGTATTTCATCGGTTCAGAATGGGTTATAGTTATGACCATGTTTTAGAGGATTGTGTTGGTTTTGGAAGTGTTTTGGGGGCCTATTGGTCCCGTTCAGGGTTGCAATTTCACTCAATCGAAGAATTCATGTAAAGAAATTCATTTGTTTAAGGATCAATTGCGAGGGAAATCTGAATATGGACATATGAGAATTAGAGCTTAAACTAAGTTTAGAGAGTTGTGACTAATAAACGAGCCGAGGTGTAGTGGCCTGTTAGAGATTATTCGTTGTGTTGATCCTGTGTTATATGAGTTAATTTTCACCAGATAAGTCGAATATTCATCCGGTTTTCCATGTTTCTGTGTTGGAGAAGTACCGTTCTGGTGGTTTCTATATCATCCATTGGGATTCAGTTTGTTCTGTGAGAATCTTTCCTATAAGGAGAAGCCCGATAGACAAAGCCGATATCCTTAGTTATTACCAATTCCGGTGCCTCCCGTTTTCTCTTCCTTGTCGCTCGAGGAGGAACGATTATTTAATTGATATCTGATGTAACGACCCATATGGTCGTTATTGCGTTCTCGACCATTTTGGTTCCTTTTCGAGCTGGGTTAGCTCACTTTTGACCAAAGGGGACCGTTAACACGCTTCCCGAGGTGTTTAGATTTGATTCGGGTGAATTTTTGTGAAAATGTGGCTTAAAGCGAAAAATAGTAGACTCAAAGTTGATTTTTGGGTAAACTGACCTTTTTCAAAAATTCGTCGATTTCGAGAGTTCCGGATGGTCATTTAGAACTTGTACGTTTATCGGGTACGGTTCCCAATGCACTCAAATGCATTTTGGGACTTTGGCTGGGAATTTGGAAATGAGGTATCAAGGGTTGACTAGATCAACGAGACCTCCGTTGGAAATTTTGAGGCCATGAGTACGTTCCTAGTGTGTTTTTAAAATTGCAATGTATAGGTCTTCGGTACTAAGTTGATTCTAACGACAACTGGTAATATTCGAGAGTTGTGGATTTATTTAGGGTCAGAACGGTTCGAGATAGCATAATGGTCTATGGTAATAATTCCATGAAGATATTTAAAGATTAGATGCGTCACGGCTCAGATTCGGGGTATGACAAGTCTACTAAGCCTTGTACAGATTTAAGGAGGAACTGTTGTGTGAGAGGTCTTATAGTAATCGGTTTTTTGCTCGACGATATAATAAGTGGTATGGTTCTGGCATTGTGACTTGAAGGTTTACGAAGTGTCAGAACTGGCCAAGTTGGCTGCCGGTAAGACCAGTTTTTGATGGCATTGCATAGAGATCGCAGATGAACCAAGGATTCTTCATGACAAGAGTAAGTTATTGGTTCAGAATTTTGGTATGTGTGTTCTTACGTTTCTAACGAATCGTGGTACGAGAAACGACTCTAGTAAGTGCGAAGAAGAGGTTAGCAAAATCAGAGTATTTCATCGGTTCAGAATGGGTTATGGTTATGACCATGTTTTAGAGAATTGCGTTGGTTTTGGAAGTGTTTTGGGGGCCTATGGGTCGCGTTCAGGGTTTCAATTTCACTCAATCGAAGAATACATGTGAAGAAATTCATTTATTGGAGGATCAATTGCGAGGGAAATCCGAATATGGAGATATGAGAATTAGAGCTTAAACTATGTTTAGAGAGTTGTGACTAATAAACGAGCTGAGGTGTAGTGGCCTGTTGGAGATTTTTCGTTGTGTTGATCCTGTGTTATATGAGTTAATTTTCACCAGATATGTCGAATATTCATCCGGTTTTCCATGTTTCTGTGTCGGAGAAGTACCGTTCTGGTGGTTTCTGTATCACCCATTTGGATTCAGTTTGTTCTGTGAGAATCTTTCCTATAAGGAGAAGCCCGATAGACAAAGCCGATATCCTTAGTTATTACCAATTCCGGTGCTTCCCGTTTTCTCTTCCTTGTCGCTCGAGGATGAACGATTATTTAATTGATATCTGATGTAACGACCCATATGCTTGTTATTGCGTTCTCAACCATTTTGGTTCCTTTTCGAGCTGGGTTAGCTCACTTTTGACCCGAGGGGACCGTTAACACGCTTCCCGAGGTGTTTAGATTTGATTCGGGTGAATTTTTGTGAAAATTTGGCTTAAAGCGAAAAATAGTTAACTCAAAGTTCACTTTTGGGTAAACTGACCTTTTTCAAAAATTTGTCGATTCCAAGAGTTCCGGATGGTCATTTAGAACTTGTACGTTTATCGGGTACGGTTCGCAATGCACTCAAATGCATTTTGGGACTTGGGCTGAGAATTTGGAAATGAGGTATCAAGGGTTGACTAGATCAACGAGACCTTCGTTGGAAATTTTGAGGCCATGAGTACGTTCGTACTGTGTTTTTATGTGGGTCTGTGTATGTGGTTTAAGAGCAGATGGCGTCGGGAATTAGTTAGAAATTAAGATTAAAGTGTAAAACTTGGATAGATTTTGGTGTCTAGCACCGTGCGGCAGCGGTACCATTTGAGAGGTCACCCAATTGCTGGAGCAATCCTGGCCATTTAGGCTGTAGCGGTCCTTGCCATTTAGGCTTGACCGCTGTAGCGGTCAAGGCACCGCTAGAGTGGCACCGCTAGGGAGGCCATAGCATAGCCAAAGCGAGTGACGGGCAGTGAGTTCATTTAATTATTACAAGTAATTTTGATGGGACAGTTTGGGTAAGAGCTTTTGGTTATTAAAGATTTGGGGGTAATTCCGTGAGATTTTGAGTAGCAGTGTAAGACTGGGTACATTTAAAGAATTTACGAGCATATCGAGGTGATACGATGAGAGGTTCGATGGTTATATATTCCTGTTATGAGGCTTCACGTTTCGCGTCGAATGGTTTGGGGTTTTATCGAAATTGCATATCGAGTAAAGGTTGAGAAATATGAAGATTGAAATCGCAATATATAGGTCTTCGGTACTAAGTTGATTCTAACGACAATTGGTAATATTCGAGAGTTGTGGATTTATTTAGGGTCAGCACGGTTCGAGATAGCGTAATGGTCTATGGTAATAATTCCAAGAAGATATTTAAAGATTCGATGCGTCACGGCTCAGATTCGGGGTATGACAAGTTTACTAAGCCTTGTACAGATTTGAGGAGGAACTGTTGTGCGAGAGATCTTATAGAAATCGGTTTTTTGCTCGACGATATAATCAGTGGTATGGTTCTGGCATTGTGACTTGAAGGTTTATGAAGTTTAGGAACTGGCCAAGTTGGCTGGCGGTAAGACTAGTTTTTTATGGCATTGCATAGAGATCGCATATGAATCAAGGATGCTTTCTGACCAGAGTAAGTTACTGGTTCAGAATTTTGGTATGTGTATTCTTATGTTTCTAACGAATCGTGGTACGAGAAACGACTCTAGTAAGTGCGAAGAAGAGGTTAGCAAAATCAGAGTATTTCATCGGTTCAGAATGGGTTATGGTTATGACCATGTTTTAGAGAATTGCGTTGGTTTTGGAAATGTTTTGGGGGCCTATGGGTCGCGTTCAGGGTTGCAATTTCACTCAATCGAAGAATACATGTGAAGAAATTCATTTATTTGAGGATCAATTGCGAGGGAAATCCGAATATGGAGATATGAGAATTAGAGCTTAAACTAAGTTTAGAGAGTTGTGACTAATAAACGAGCCGAGGTGTAGTGGCCTGTTGGAGATTTTTCGTTGTGTTGATCCTGTGTTATATGAGTTAATTTTCACCAGATATGTCGAATATTCATCCGATTTTCCATGGTTCTGTGTTGGAGAAGTACCGTTCTGGTGGTTTATGTATCATCCATTGGGATTCAGTTTGTTCTGTGAGAATCTTTCCTATAAGGAGAAGCCCGACAGACAAAGCCGATATATTCAGTTATTACCAATTCCGGTGCTTCCCGTTTTCTCTTCCTTGTCGCTCAAGGACGAACGATTATTTAATTGATATCTAATGTAACGACCCATATGGTTGTTACTGCGTTGTCGACCATTTTGGTTCCTTTTCGAGATGGGTTAGCTCACTTTTGACCCGAGGGGACCGTTGACACTCTTCCCGAGGTGTTTAGACTTTATTCGAGTGAATTTTTGTGAAATTAGGCTTAAAGCGAAAAATAGTTGACTCAAAGTTGACTTTTGGGTAAACGGACCTTTTTTAAAAATCCAACGATTCCGAGATTTCCGGATGGTCATTTAGAACTTGTGCGTTTATCGGGAACGATTCCCAATGCACTCAAATGCATTTTGGGACTTGGGCTGGGAATTTGGAAATGAGGTATCAAGGGTTGAGTAGATCAACGAGACCTTCGTTGGAAATTTTGAGGCCATGAGTACGTTCGTAGTGTGTTTTTATGTGGGTCTGTGTATGTGGTTTATGAGCAGATGGCGTCGGGAATTAGTTAGAAATTAAGATTAAAGTGTAAAACTTGGATAGATTTTGGTGTCTAGCGCCGTGAGGCAGCGGTACCACTTGAGAGGTCACCCAGTTACTGGAGCAATCCTGGCCATTTAGGCTGTAGCGGTCCTTGCCATTTAGGCTTGACCGCTGTAGCGGTCAAGGCACCGCTAGAGCGACACCGCTAGGGCGGCCATAGCGTAGCCAAAGCGAGTGACGGGCAGTGAGTTCATTTAATTATTACAAGTAATATTGATGGGACAGTTTGGGTAAGAGCTTTTGGTTATTAAAGATTTGGGGGTAATCGCGTGAGATTTTGTGCAGCAGTGTAAGACTGGGTACTTTTAAAGAATTTACGAGCATATCGAGGTGATACTATGAGAGGTTCGATGGTTATATATTATTGTATGAGGCTTCACGTTTCGCGTCGAATGGTTCGGGGTTTTATCGAAATTGCATATCGAGTAAAGGTTGAGAAATATGAAGATTGAAATCGCAATATATAGGTCTTCGGTACTAAGTTGATAACTTGGATATGACTCGACTTATGGAGTTGTAAGTGATAGACAAGATTTGTTATGCGAGGTATGACTGTGATTGGTTTCGAAATTCGGAGTCGGTTCTAATAACTATTGGTAATATTCTAGAGTTGTGCATTAATTTAAGGTCAGCAAAGTTCGAGATAGGGTAATGGTCTATAGTCATAATTGCAGGAAGATATTTAAAGATTCGATGCGTTTCGGCTCAGATTCGGGATATGACAGGTTTACTGAGCCTGTACAGATTTGAGGAGGAACTGTTGTGCGAGAGGCCTTATAGTGATCAGTTGTTTGCTCGATGAGATAATCAGTGGTATGGTTCCTGCATTGTGATTTGAAAGTTTAAGAAGTTTCAGAACTGGCCAAGTTGGCTGCCGATAAGACCAGATTTTAATGAAATTGCGTCGAGATCGCTGATGAATCAAGGATTCTTTCTGATAAGAGTAAGTTATTGGTTCAGAATTTTGGTATGTGTGTACTTATGTTTTAGAATTTTTGTCGCGTTCAGGTTTGCGATTTTACTCAATCGAAGAATTTGAGTAAAACAATTCGTTTATTTGAGGATCAGTTGCGAGGGAAATTCGAATATGGAGATATGACAATTGGAGCTTGAACTATGTTTAGAGAGTTGTGACTAATAAATGAGCCGAGGTGTAGTGGCCCGTTTGAGATTATTCGTTGTGTTGATCCTACGTTATATGAGTTAGTTTTCACCCGATATGTCGAATGTTCATCCGGTTTTCCATGTTTCTGTGTTGGAGAAGTACCGTTCTGGTGGTTTCTGTATCATCCGTTGGGATTCAGTTTAATCTGGGAGAATCTTTCCTCGAAGGAGAAGCCCGACAGACAAAGCCGATATCGTCGGTTATTGCCGATTCTGGTGCTTCCTGTTTCCTCTTCCTTGTCGCTCGAGGACGAATGATTGTTTAGTTAATATCTGATGTAACGACCCATATGGTCGTTATTGCGTTCTTGACCATTTTTGTTCCTTTTCGAGCTGGGTTAGCTCACTTTTGACCCAAGGGGATCATTGACACTTTTATGAAAATTAGGCTTAAAGCAAAAAATAGTTGACTCAAATTTGACTTTTGGGTAAACAGTCCTTTTTCGGAAATTCATCGATTCCGAGAGGTCTGGATGGTCGTTTAAAACTTGTGTGTTTATCGAGTACGGTTCCCAATGCACTTGGATGCATTTTGGGACTTTGGTTGGGAATTTGGAAATGAGGTATCTAGGGTTGACTCTATCAATGAGACCTCCGTTGGAAATTCTGAGACCACGAGTACATTCGTAGCGTGGTTTTATGTGGATTTGTGTATGTTGTTTGTGAGAAGATGGCCTCGAGAATTAGTTAGAAAATGATATTGAAGTGTAAAACTTTGGTAGATTTTGGTATTTGGTGCCCGCTTTTGCGCCACCAGCGCCGCGGCAGCGGTACCGCTGGACAGGTCACCCAGCCGCTGGAGCGGTCCTGGCCATTTGGGCTAAACCACTGTAGCGGTCAAGGCACTGCTGGAGCATCACTGCTGGAGCGTCACCACTGGGGCGGCCATAGCGTAGCCAAAGTGGGTGACGGGCAGTGAGTTCATTTAATGAAGTGTTAAAAGCTTTTAGTCTCTTATTTAATACCATGACGCAAATAGAGCTCTTGGGGTATGTTCTTGGAGAATTATTGTGAAGATTCTTGGTGGTAAGCTATCCTAACCTTCTTACTATTTCATTATTCCTAATCATCTTAAGGTTTCCTCTTTCATCGTTAGCCCTTAGTAATGGAAAATTAAAAGTGGATTTTGATGGATTTTATATCTCGGCTTACCAATAATGAAATTGATGGAGTTTATGCTAGATTTTGATGAATCTACGGTTGTTAATCATATATCATCCATTATTAGTGTTGAATTCTTGTATCAAAGAGTTAGGGCTTATACCCAAAATTGGGGTTTTGGTTGAATTTTGAAATTAGGTGAATCCATGAGTTAAATTAGAAATTAGTTGTTGGTTATGATCACCTAGTGCTTAATTTTATATTTTATCCCCGAGTTACCCATTTTGATCTTATGGGCCCTGTTTCCCCAAATTCTATGGTTGGATTTGACCTAAATTGAATGATAGCAATATTAGTATCGTTCTTCATGATTTCTAATCTTGATTTCGAGTATGCCTAGACATCTTTGATATTGGGACTCAGCAGAAGGGCAAAGTTATAAAGTGATTTTTGGTGATGATGTTCAGCCATCCAGGTAGGTTATGGCTTACCCTTGGTGAGACTTCGTATAGTGAAAAATATATATAAATTATATTGTCGGAGAAAGCATGTAAACCTTCGGGTATGATGTTGTGTTGGATATTGTCGTAGGTTGGGCCATATTGCATGATTGGGGTTAGCCACCCCATTGTGTTGTGACTTGATTGTTCTATTGTGTTAGCTTGATGCCACGTGCTGTTTGTAGATACTGGAATCTGTTGTTCCATCTTGATTGTCATATTGTAGTATCTTACGGGTAGATGTTTATACGAAGATAAGTTTTATATGACTTGTGTAGGTTTTCCTGATATTTTTGGCATACCCATGTTGGAACTTGTAACATGGATATTGTTGGCATACCTATGTTGGCACTTGTGACACTGATATTATTGGCATACCCATGTTGGTAGTTATGACACTAATATTTTTGGCATACCCATGTTGGTACCTGTGACATTGATATGTTATTGGCGTACCCATGCTGGTACTTGTGATATTGATCAGATTATTAATGTTGACACATGCATTGCACGCATTCTCATCCATTCATGATACATTGTTGATACCTTGATGATACTTGATGAAACACTGTGATGAGCTGGGCTCGGTTTTTACTTGAGTGACGTGAGAGTCCGATATTCAATGTTAGTACCGGAATTGTGGATTGAGTGGTAGCGGTTGCCGAGGTTTGTGCCAGATTCGTGAGGTACATGGACTTCGCGGATCCCCCAGGTTGGTGCCGGCGAGAACCCCCCGTAGGCAAATACCCGGGGTCTCGTCAGTCTGTTGGGCAAAGATCTAGGACAAGTGTCACTTAGACTTCGCGAGTCACCTTGGGTTGTGCTGCCCATATGTCGATATTTCCATCGAGGGTACTTGTGTACACAGCATTGCATGACATTGCATTGCATTCATACATTATTGCATTGCATTGAATCATGGCTTATAACGAATTGATTGTTGTTTTACTTGTGATTTTGGTTTCGGATTGGACATATTGAGACTTGCCACAACTGGGTTTAGATGCTCTACTAAGGTGATGCCGTGTACTTGGTTCTGATTACGTTTGGCTTATACTTGTTGATTTAACTGCCTATCTTGCTTTATTGTCTGAATTGTGTTAGCTATACTTAGTCGGCCTATAATACCTATCAGTACTGTGGTTTTGTACTGATCTGCACTTGCTGCATTTTTTTATGACTGCAGAGTACCAGGTTGGGTCTTCCTCCATCTTCCATGGTTGATAGTCGCCTTCAGCATTAACATCTAGTTTCCTGGGTGAGCACGAGTCTTTCGCTACCTTGAAGACTCCTCTTATTATTATGTGTTACTTTTCTACTTTGAGACATAGACAAATTGATGTACTATTATATTCCTGACTTGTATTATTTCATTTTTATGCTCTTGTATGACTTAGACCAGACCCTGGGGGTATTTTCCTTATTCCGCAATATTTCTATTTATACTATCGTGAGACTTACGTAATGATTCTTTTCCACTTGATTGAGTTATTTATCTATGTCTTTATTTATCGTTGGATTGAGGGTTCGCTTATCGAGGTGGGAAAGGTAAGTGTCCGCACGACTTAGTCGAAATGGGTCGTGATAGAGACTTACCTTTCAAGAGTATTTTAGCCCTAGCCTTAGAAAATCGCCACAAGTGCTCTTGGGAATTGTCTTGGAGTTATGTAGGGAATGAGTTCAGAATAAATAATATAAAACTTTTATTCTGCCTCCGGTCGACCGCTGCAGCGGTCTCGTTTTAGTGGGAAGCCTCCCGCTATGGCGGACCTCATTTATTCCCTGACTTCCCGTGGCGGCGAGCCTAGCTCCGCTAAGACGGACTCGCTACAACGGTACTGCCACCTCTGCAGCGGTCCATATTGACCAGTAGCTTTGGTTTTTTCACCAGTTTTTCAACAAAACACAGCAACACCAAATAATTCAAGTTCCTTTTAAGACTTTTACATCTTTGAGTTATTATTAGCTCATTTCTATTCTCGGGAAGGTACTAGCAAGGGTACAATGGTCAACACCCCCATAACGACCTAGCGGTTCATTACAAGCCCACCCCGCATGTGTAACCCATTTGTGTGACATGTTCACTCATGTACTAGTGAGTAAATGTTTGTACCTGCGAGCATGAAACGCAGCCCCCCGAAGAAAGGAGGTCAGTACGGAATGTGTACTGAGTATATAAAGCATGAAATACAATAAAGAGAATCAGAACTGAAATAGAGATTACCAGAAACAAGTATGACTTCTAAAATATCAATACACATGCCTTATGAAATGAAAATCATTCATAACAATATCGTATATCATATCCGGCCCATTATGGGACTCGGTGAATAAGGTCGCCACATACCATCCTTGGCACCATAATCACATCATCACACCATCACATCATCACATCGTCATATATATATATATATATAAAGTATCCCGGCCCTCTAGTGAGGGACTCGGTGAACAATGCAAAGAAACTGTGCACGAGAGTGTATCCTGGCCCGGGACTCAGTGAAAGACAAATTGAGGCATGCACGAGCGGAGTAGTGAGCAACCATATGCAAACTAAATCATATCTGAGACTCAATAGAATAATCAAAATGAACCATCATTTGAAAATCAAGACAATAGTCATATCAAGTACCTTTCGAATGTCACTATGGATTATGTCATTATAGTACTTCTGGAATCATATACACGTATTAAGACATAATGAAATAGCTGCTGGGAATCAAGAATATTAGCCATCCTAGTGGCTCTAAGAATAGGAGCTTCTTTGGAGTCATATATATACGTCGTCTGTTTGTTTCATAAAGATCATGCCAAAAAGAAAGAAGGGTTAGCTTTACATACCTTTAACGCTTATCCGTAACACAATACGTATACGCTGCCCGAAGTGTCTCAACCTATATTAAGACGTCAAGAACTATGGTTAAGCTACGGGAAGATTCAAAACGTATTCCAACGTTAGTAGTTTATTTCTAGAAAATTAGACGACGTTTCCCTTATATTCAAACCAACCACATAACAACCAAGTCAACATCAACAACCACACGTTCAAGTACTATATCGAAACTAACCAAGACATGATCCAAGGATACTCCGAACAGCCCGCATAATATTCCAATCAGCCCATACATTACAACATTCAATAGTAATTAACCTAATGACTACGACGTATTCAAGTTATTCTTAACAAGCTACAGTAGTAACATTTCATCGAAACGACCTTATAATAGTCCAAAGATTATAGCAACATGATGTATAACTCTAATTACACTTAATCTTCCAATTCTACAAGAACGACAACACGTCCCAAAATAGCCCTTAATTAACAACATAGAGATGCCCGATAATCTCACGAACGTCTACAAATACACCAAGCAAACCACATACGCTTCTTAGACATTATCTAATACACTCTTTCTATCCAAATTTACGAATCATATCAACACATACACGACAACAACATCAATTATTCATATGCAAGAAAACTACCTTAACATCACAATAAGTCCTTAAAACAGCCCACAAAACAAATACAACTTCAACTTTAACCATCAAATTCCTTCACTTTCATCACATAATCCATAACAACAACAACTACAACATTAATTAAAATTAATCCACCATTTTTAATTAGAGCAGCCCCTTCACGGCCCAAACAACACCTCAACATCAACATACACAATTCCTTATATCCAATCCATATCTACCAAATTATAGCAAGTTCAAACAATCTCTAAAACATGTAGAAAAGGATTAAATCTTACCTTAGAGACAAGCTCTTACTATCAACCATGGCCGTGAGCTTCCTTTTTTTTTTCCCTCCAATTGAACTTGAAAATCTAACAATTTTATTGTGTAAGGGGGGGGGGGGGGGGGGATGGCCGTGAGCTATTTAGGGGCTACCATGGCTGGCTGAACCCTCTCTCTATATAGAGCTTTAGAGCTCCTCTCTCTAAGTTCTATTTTGCAAAGTTGAAATTGTAATGTAATTGATGACTTAGTCATCAAACCATAATCTTATATGGTGCCTACAAAATGGACACGTGTCCACCCTTGTGACACGTGTCTATCCTTATGACATGTGTCCAATTTTCATTCAACACCAATCAAATTCCGCCATGTGTAGTGGGGCCCACTTAGTGGTCCAATTAGCTTAATTAATTGTTAATCCCCACTTCATAATATAATCATGGTTAATTAATCCCTTATCTCTACTGATATTTCTACACCAATTAAATTTACAAGCAATCGTGCACTCATTAAAAATCGGGGATTTAAAAACCCTTGTCTCATATACCAAGAATAATCTTGTCCTTAAACTTATGTCGATTAGCTTTCGAATAATCCGACGTGCAAAAATACAGGGTATAACATCCTTCCCCCCTTTAGAACATTCGTCCTCGAATGTTAAACTGGTCCTGAACTCCTAATACTTACCCAAATGTTCTCCTATTTAATTATGCCCCTCACATGCCTCTTTCATTGGTCGATTAGCTATAATTCACTATAACGCATTCCAGGTCTCTACATAGTCATTCCCGTAAAATTTCCTCCTTCTGTTGCTTCTGAAGGTAATTATTTCACGTCGTTGTCTTTGCTTTCCTCTCTATTTCGCAGTTGGATGTCAGTTGTATTGCGAGCTCTTCTGCTGAAGTGTTACTCTTTCTCTTGTCTGCATACTGTCACTGATTGATTCGGACTTGTATTCATGGTGCACTTAGTTATAACTCGACTCTTTCCTTTTCTATAGTTACTCCCTTAAGATGATACATCGGTCACTTCACTTTACCTTCTAATCTTTAAATAAGATCTTGTAAACGTGTAGACATCCCTCATCGATTTATTAGACTTTACAATTTTTGGAGTATTTGATACCTCCGGTGCTTATAGACCCTTCACAGACTCTGCGGCTAAGACGACCTTTCCCAGGGTATAATATTATTTTACTCCGATAACCTTGCTTCGTCCTGCTGTTACAGCCCGTAAGGAAGCTTCAGCATCATGTGTCACTTTTCGACTTTCTTTTTTAAAGGTTTTAATTGTCATTTTGCTTTTAGTTCTTGATCTCGATCTTTAGGGTTGATCAAATAGCGCTAGACTTCACTGTCATCCAGTAACCAGTGACCCACTTGTTCTGATCGTCTCGGTTAAACCATTTCACAACTTCCCTTAATCCAACTTGTAACTTCCCTTATCTCGGGTTGTTTCTTATCTTTACTTCAAACTCTTCTGCAGCCCCTTTACTTAAATTTGCTCATAGTTCTCCTATCACGCATCATATTACAATCTTTACAAGAGTATGTGTAGGTGCTCAAATCAGCCCGGGAAATACCTTAGCGTCGCCTCACTAGTCTTTATGCAGACCCTATATTCTTCTTATATCTTTCAATTGATATCAAGGCTCAACTATGGCTATGTCCTATCTGTCCTCAGTACTAATTCGGTCCCGCTAATTTGGCTCAAACCATTTTTCACCTTTCCTTAATGTGTCCAGAATGTCACACCCACATTGTTGTTACTAAATCCTTACTCTTCTTATCAAGTACTCACTTGGTCTCATTCCTAACATACAAATATGTGTAGATTGCATAACTATTCTTGTATAGCTTGTACAAAGTACATCCAATCTTAGTCATAGTCTTTCCTTCTCCTGGTTTATTCTGCTTTACATATCTTATTTGTACTAAAACTCACTTGCTGTCTATCTTGTCGTACTCCTTTCCCTTCCTTTACTTACCATTCAATTTTCTCATATTCTACTATAGGAAATTCCCTATCTCTTCTTCTTTGCTACTTATAAGTCATAATATCATTAGCAAGAAACCCCGTTGCCAACGTCTCAACCTCCAATCCAGTATAGCATTGTTATCCTTTATTATATCTCTTAAGTTACTCGTTACCATTTTCTTGTCGTATTCTTCCTTTTTATAGGCATCCACTTTCTAATGTCATATAATACAAAATCTTTACAAATGATCCTCAGTCTTGTCTCAAATACCATCCTGACTACTATTCATTTATCGCTGGCTTTCAGATCTTACCAACTTGTTTCCGCATGGGATCTCACTTGAAGTTTGAGTATCCATATTGGATATATTATAGTGTCAATTGTTTCCATTTGTACTTACTTTGCTTTCACCCGCTTCCCCCCTTTGGGGTTGTACTTATACCATATCCATGCCTTTTCTTTATCATTTATAACTTTGATTCCCCACGTATGAAACCTCGACCAAATCACGAAGCGATGAGAACTCTCGATATACAGTACAAAATCTTATTTGATGGTTGGTACTCGAGTAATGTAATTAATGTAGCAATTTATCCAAAGCCACATTCCATTTATTCCGGTCAGTAATTAGCTAGTGCTTATAGTCATTTCAAATTCTCAATTAGGTAGCACTTATATTCTGATGATATGTGTCCCAAGCTTTCTTATAACACTATCTTTATCCCAACGGATATCATCTGTTTCTTCTAATAAATTCACAATACATCAATTATTTCGCAAATCCACAATCCTTGTCCTTTAAGGATTTCACTATTTCCGAGGCGAAGTCACATACACGCAGTACTCCTTTATGCCTCATGTTCTTTCACCCTTGTTGTATACCCAACGCTAACTCCTAACTTACTCAAAATCATATCAAATTCGTCTTAATAGTGGTCTTGTCTTATCACTTTCTCGTTGTACTACACCTTAAGTTCGTAGCTATATATTTCCCTTTTATCCTATACTCATACTCAATTAATTACGTCTGTCTTGGGTGCTTCCTTTAGTATTCCTTTCATTTCTCCAGTCTATGTCCATCTTTTATTTTGTGCACTGGGACGCTCATGCTACTCCTGTATCCTTCGGAAAACACTACTTCTACATATTCTGTTCTTCCCTGTTTGTTTTTGTCAAACCAGTCATCTCCTGGCACTTATTTTGTCTCGTTGCTCATCTTTTTTTGGTTTGGTCTTTCACAATTCTGTCGCTTATATTACCCGCTTTCTTAGCTATACATGTCATAACACATCGCTACACTGTAATCCCACTCGTTTTCTTCTTATTTTCTTCTTTCACTTAACTCCTTCTCTTCCTGTGCTCACTTTCACTTTCGTTACCACTTGATCTCTATTCTGAACTTTCCCTATAGGACCTTGTAAGTCTTTCTTATTCGTTCTATGTTTGATTTTCCGTTTCACACTGATCACATCATATCTTTTAGTCACTTCCTCGCTAGGCTTTACTCATTTTTATAACAATCCTTATTATATTCACGTAATATCCTGTTCGTAATCAGTCCTATAGTGTAACACTTCTTAACCTTATTCACAATTCTTACTATAGTTTAATTACACTCTGTGGAGTAGGCGTACTTAACCTTTGGTAAATCTTATCCTTAATATCTCACAAGCTGTCTTATCTATACATTCGTATTTGTTATAATTCTTCCTCCTCCTTATTTTTATCTCAATCATACTATTACTCCTTTTAGCCGCAAACTCGTCGTAATTTATCCCTACTTATCAGTTCACTCGATACCTCAATAAAACGTTCTATTAAGATTTTCCACCTTTTCCTAAATCATCCGTTAGTGTCACAAGCCCTTTCAAAATTATCCTAGCATTTCATCAACAACATATGAAACACATGATCTACGACAATCCACAAGTTTGAGTTTTCCTTCTACAAATTCCATCTCCAATTAGTTGATTAAGAACTAGTGAACTCAAGGACATAAAAATATGATGAAATGTTACCTCAAGAACATAAGCACGCTCCAACTCCCAGATTACGTTACCTGAAGCATCCTCCAAAACCACCACAAGAAGAAGAACTAGAATCCGACAAGCACCACGGGACTTCTCATGCTTGATTCACATAGTTTACCTTCGGATTTGTTCTTTGGTCATGAACGAGTTATTTAGTTCATAAACTACTTGTTGTATGCATTGTACTCTTCAAATGAAAGTGAAAATTAATTGTGGACGTTTTTGCTCTTCAACATGAGCCTCTTCTACGGTAAAATGTGGCTGGAAAGTATTCTGGTCCATTCAAATGAATTCCAAACTTTGCTACTCATATATGCTTCTTCGAAATAAAATTTCCCAAATAAGAATGATGCCTCTTACGGATGACATGGAGGGTATCTCTTAAAGCTTTAATCCAACATAATAAATTCACCCTATCGATATCAACTTTCAAGACATATTATGAACTTATATCTCATTCTCTTTTTTCTATTTCTGGGAAAATTTTGGCAGAGTTTCCTCTGTACTTCTTACTATCACAAAACCTGCACGCAGGAAATACCAACAATGCCTCACACGGCCAACATATATACGTATATATCATATCATAGCAACACAGGGCTCCCAATTTCAAGTAAAAGTATAAAGATGTCGAAACTTTCCTCACATATCACACCTCGAGACGTACCTGATCCTTTAACGATCTGTCCTGTTATACCTTCCTATCTACCTTCCCTTTCATTCTTCAACTTTATATTTCAATCATACTTCAATATTCTTACCTTATCTGACATGCATCTTTCGCACCGTTGCTTACCTGTGTACTTTGTAACTTCCAATATCATCAGTCACTTTCTTCTGTCGATGCCGTTCTTCCGCTGAAATCAAGGGTCAGTATAAGGAATTTCATTTCCTATGGCTGGGCTCTATCGCACGATCTTAGATATGAAAGAAAGGTAACATCCTAAATGTCCTGTAGCATCCTGTTTATAGATGTGGTGCACAACACACCGACAAAAAATACTCTACTAGACACGGTCTGTAGACACTCCGAGGATGAACTGCTCTGATACCACTTTTGTCACGACCCAACCCCATGGGCCATGACTAGTGCTCGAGCTGGACACTCATATACATACCTACTAGATATAGTCAAACTGAATCTATGAACAATATGGAAACTTGCAAAAGAATTTTGAAGGTTCATAACGTCATATGTATATATCCAGATAAACTGTCTCATGAGGAGTCTCAACTAATCAAATCATAAAATGATACGCAAGCCGACAAGGCTGACACTACATACGAACATATCCATAGCACATCGTATAGACACCGCTGAACACAACTTATACACAACCCACACATATGTCTACAGACCTCTAAGAGTATCGATACCGAAATATGACGGGACAGGGCCCCGTCGTACCCCTGGATAAACATATATATATATATATATATATATATATATATATATATATATACATCATACGATATATACCAAAAGTCTAGGCTCCGGAACAACGGAGCTATCCAAGACAGCTGACTGGAAATCGTAGGATGGGGGATCACCGAATCGAGTGTCTGTACCTGCGACATGAAACGCAGCCCCCCGAAGAAAGGCGGTCAGTACAGAATGTGTACTGAGTATATAAAGCATGAAATACAATAAAGAGAATCAGAACTGAAATAGAGATTACCAGAAACAAGTATGACTTCTAAAATGTCAATACACTTGCCTTATGAAATGAAAATCATGCATATCAATATCGTATATCATATCCGGCCCATTATGGGACTCGGTGAATAAGGTCGCCACATACCATCCTTGGCGCCATAATCACATCATCACATTATCACACCATCACATTATCCTTACAAGGTCGTATCCCGGAAAACACTACATCTACATAACCCCTTTATCATTTTCAAAACATATTTTGTTCATCCCGGTTTGTTCTTATCATACCAGTCATTTCTTGGCACTTATTTTGTCTCGTTGCTCATCTTTCTTTAGTTTGGTCTTTCACAATTCTATCGCTTATATTACCCGTTTTCTTAGCTATACATGTCATAACACATCGCTACACTGTAATACCACTCGTTTTCTTCTTATTTTCTTCTTTCATTTAACTCTTTCTCTTCCTGTGCTTGCTTTCACTTTCGTTACCACTTGATCTCTATTCTGAACATTCCCTATAGGACCTTGTAATTCTTTCTCATTCGTTCTATATTTGCTTTTCCGTTTCACACTAATCACATCATATCTTTTAGTCACTTCCTCGCTAGGCTTTATTCATTTTTATAACAATCCTTATTATATTCACGTAATATCCTGTTCGTAATCAGTCCCATAGTGTAACACTTCTTAACCTTATTCACGATTCTTACTATGGTTTAATTACACTCTGTGGAGTAGGCGTACTTAACCTTTGGTCAATCTTATCCTTAATATCTCACAAGCTGTCTTATTTATACATTCGTATTTGTCATAATTTTTCCTCCTCCTTATTTTTATCTCAATCATACTATTACTCCTTTTAGCCGCAAACTCGTCGTAATTTATCCCTACTTATCAGTTCACTCGATACCTCAATAAAACGTTCTATTAAGATTTGCCACCTTTTCCTAAATCATCCCTTAGTGTCACAAGCCCTTTCCAAATTATCCTAGAATTTCATCAACAACATATGAAACACATGATCTACGACAGTCCACAAGTTTGAGTTTTCCTTCTACAAATTCCATCTCCAATTAGTTGATTAAGAACTAGTGAACTCAAGGACATAAAGATATGATGAAATGTTACCTCAAGAACATAAGCACGCTCCAACTCCCAGATTACGTTACCTGAAGCATCCTCCAAAACCACCACAAGAAAAAGAACTAGAATCCGACAAGCACCACAGGACTTCTCATGCTTGATTCACATAGTTTACCTTCAGATTTGTTCTTTGGTCATGAACGAGTTATTTAGTTCATAAAATACTTGCTGTATGCTTTGTACTCTTCAAATGATAGTGAAACTTAATTGTGGACGTTTTTGCTCTTCAACATGAGCCTCTTCTACGGTACAATGTAGCTGGAAAGTATTCTGGTCCATTCAAATGAATTCCAAACTTTGCTACTCATATATGCTTCTTCGAAATAAAATTTCCCAAATAAGAATGATGCCTCTTACGGATGACATGGAGGGTATCTCTTAAAGCTTTAATCCAACATAATAAATTCACCCTATCGATATCAACTTTCAAGACATATTATGAAGTTATTTCTCATTCTCTTTTTTCTATTTCCGGGAAAATTTTGGCAGAGTTTCCTCTGTACTTCTTACTATCCCAAAACCTGCACGAAGGAAATACCAACAATGCCTCACACGGCCAACATATATACGTATATGTCATATCATAGCCACACAGGGCTCCCAATTTCAAGTAAAAGTATAAAGATGTCGAAACTTACCTCACATATCACACCTCGAGACGTAGCTGATCCTTTAACGATCTGTCCTGTTATACCTTCCTATCTACCTTCCCTTTCATTCTTCAACTTTACATTTCAATCATACTTCAATATTCTTACCTTATCCGACATGCATCTTTCGCACCGTTGCTTACCTGTGTACTTTGTAACTTCCAATATCATCAGTCACTTTCTTCTGTCGATGCCGTTATTCCGCTGAAATCAAGGGTCAGTATAAGGAATTTCATTTCCTATGGCTGGGCTCTATCGCACGATCTTAGATATGAAAGAAAGGTAACATCCTAAATGTCCTGTAGCATCCTGTTTATAGATGTGGTGCACAACACACCGATAAAAAATACTCTACTAGACACGGTCTGTAGACACTTCGAGGATGAACTGCTCTGATACCACTTTTGTCACGACCCAACCGCATGGGCCATGACTAGTGCCTGAGCTGGACACTCATTTACATACCTACTAGATATAGTCAAACTGAATCTATGAACAATATGGAAACTTGCAAAAGAATTTTGAAGGTTCATAACGTCATATGTGTATATCCAGATAAACTGTCTCATGAGGAGTCTCAACTAATCAAATCATAAAATGATACGCAAGCCGACAAGGCTGCCACTACATACGAACATATCCATAGCACATCGTATAGACACCGTTGAACACAACTTATACACAACCCACACATATGTCTACAAACCTCTAAGAGTATCAATACCGAAATATGACGGGACAGGGCCCCGCCGTACCCCTGGATAAACATATACATATACATCATAAGATCTGTACCAAAAGTCTAGGCTCCGGAACAACGGAGCTCTCCAAGACAGCTGACTGGAAATCGTAGGATGGCGGATCACCGAATCGAGTGTCTGTGCCTGCGGGCATGAAACGCAGCCGCCCGAAGAAAGGGGGTCAGTACGGAATGTGTACTGAGTATATAAAGCATGAAATACAATAAAGAGAATCATAACTAAAATAGAGATTACCGTAAACAAGTAGGACTTCTAAAATATCAATACACTTGCCTTATGAAATGAAAATCATGCATATCAATATCGTATATCATATCCGGCCCATTATGGGACTCGGTGAATATGGTCGCCACATACCATCCTTGGCGCCATAATCACACCATCACACCATCACATCATCACATCATATATATATATATATATATATATATATAACGTACCCCGACCCTCTAGTGAGGGACTCGGTTAACAATGCAAAGAAACTGTGCACGAGAACATATCCTGGCCCGGGACTCAATGAAAGACATATTGAGGCATGCACGAGCAGTGTAGTGAGCAACCATATGTAAACTAAATCATATCTGAGACTCAATAGAATAATCAAAATGAACCATAATTTGAAAATCAAGACAATAGTCATATCAAGTACCTTTCGAATGTCACTATGGATTATGTCTGTTACACCTCGGAAAAGTCTCCGTACATGTACAATGAATAGACCAACGAAGGGTATGAGTGTGCGACGTTTTACTAAGTATGGAATGACGATTCATGAATTTTTGGAAATAAGAAAGTTGTAGAGTTCAATTCAACCAGTGGTCGTAAAACAGAATACGACCCGTAAAGTGATTTACGGACCGTATACTGCCATCTTCCTCCAACGTTCCAAAAATTTCAAATTTCTGTCCAAAGTTTAAATGGTAAAATATGACCCAGTTTACGGACCGTAAACTGAAATATGGCCCGTAAACTGTGGTCGTAAACCATCATGACCTCCAGCAAACCTTTCTGTTTTGATATGCTTAAATACGACCTCGTTATGCGGCCCGTAAACTAGTATACGGTCCATAAACTGTTGTTTATGACCACTGTACACCCCGACGACTGTTCATTAAAAATCAGATTTTCTGAGTATTATAAGTGACTTTCTCATTCATATTTCATCTACAACTTTCAAGAATCCTCTAGAACATATCCAAACATTTCATCCACCAAATTTAAGAGAATCAAAGGGAGATCAAGATCAACAACACCAAATCCATGAAACAAAGTGTGTGAAACTCAAGTGAGGTTCATCCAAATCAAGAAATTCCAAAGAGGTGAAGTAGGGTTTTAGAGATAAAGGAAGAACTCTACTATGGGCTTGTTCCACCACCATATAAGGTAAGTTTCATGACTTTATCATGTTGTTTAAGGTATTGGAAAGCCAAGATGCTTGAATTGTAGAAAGACATGGAAAATGGGTCTTAAATGGATGAATAGTGTCACAATTGAATGGTAGTTTAATGGAATCATAAATGTTGATGTGCCATGATTATGAATATGTTGTAAATGATGTTTAGACCAGGAAATAAGCATTATATATGAGAAAACACGACAACGAACAATAACCATAAATGTGGGAAAAATGACGAGAAATGGTGGATTTTGCTCAACGTATATGAATGACGATTGTTGATACGATATTGTGAAGTGTTGTTTTAAATGTTAGGAGTTGAAATAGAACGTGGGAAAAGTAGTAGAAACAAAGGAAATGCTACCCAATTTTTCCTAGAAATAACGATACGTTGTCATAACCGATTAACTAACGTTAATGCGAATTCTCTCGTGAAGGTAGCGACGTGATGTTGGAGGAGAACACGTGAACGATAGCTCAGTTAAATGCCAAAGGTATGTGAGGCTAGTCCTTTTATTTCTATGGCATAAATCCCATGATATGATTCTTCTCCCTTTCCATGATTCTCCTATATCCCGGAAAGCTAAGAGCATAAGATCATGAATAGCTCTATGAGTCAAGAGATATGATATGACGTTCTTATAAAATAAATGATGTTGTTCCTTATATACACTCACCTTATATACTAATCCCTTCAAGGTGAGGCAGAATGTTCATATATGTTCATAATGGAATCGAGGGTTCACGACCTTACGTCACCTTGATAGAATGCAGTTGTTCTAGAGTCTTTATGCATGTACGATGACAAGTATATTTTGATAAGCATAATTATTACAAGTATTTTTTGATGAACATGTCATGATTGCATCACACCGGGCCTAGTTGGTCGGGCAGTCACCACGAAAGCGGGCAGCTATACGATTCACCATGGCCAGTTGGCATGGGCAGACACCACTAGTGGGCGGTGTGAGATGGTACCCCGGACGCGGGAGGCCTGGACGCGGGCTAATGTTACTGATTATCACACTGCACCTATATGGTCGGGTAGTTTATATATATATATATATATATATATATATATATGATATGCATACATGAGATGATGATAAGCATAAAAGTAAGTCAGCATGCATTTCTTTTTATATGATTCCCAGTCAGGTGCAGCTGCTCCATACTTGAGGCCTCCTTTATGTTCTTGATGTGTTGTTATTGCTCATGCCTCTCATACTCGGTACAACATTCGTACTGACGTCCGTTTTCTTTGGACGCTGTGTTCATGCCCACAGGTAGATAGGGGGGCGAGCTCGATCCGGATTCTTAGGAGCCGTCAGCTGATTGAAAGTACTCCATTGTTCGGAGGTGCTTATGATTATTTTTGGTACCTATGTAATATTTTGGGCATGACGGAGTCTTGTTCCGTCTACATGTATAGTATGTCAGTAGAGGCTCGTAGATGCGTAATGTGGGTTAGATGGTCTCACAAGTTTATTACAGCATGCATGTATATATTATATATATTATTTTGATGGCCTAATGAGACATTTGTATATATATATATATATATATATATATATATATATATATATATATATATATATATAGACTGATTGTGTTTTCCACCGAAAAATGATTTTCATACAATTATGAATGATAAAGAAGCATAAATGAATATGACAAGTGAGGAAATAAGGGGTGCTTGGTGGTCAACCTCGGGTACCTGTCGCGGCCCCTAGCTGGGTCGTGACAAAAGTTGTATCAGAGCAGTTCGTCCTAGGAAGTGTCTACGAGCCGTGTCTAGTAGGGTCTTTGTTATATCCCGTATTTTGTACATTCGGATATTTCAAGATAACTACGATAAGTTAAGAGCAAGGCTATATTTTAATCTTGTTTAACACACAAGTTGTTTATGAAAATTATTGATGTGAAATATTAAGAAAGGCTAGGGGTAAAAAGGGAAATTCACAAGGTGGTTCATGGTAATATTGAGGAAGGCTAAGGGCAAATTTGGAATTTGGAAAATAATTTTTCATGAATTGCAAGACAAAATACAAAAAAAAAAAATAATAGTCTTGGAACAAAAAGGGCCAAGTGGCCGTCCAAGATGGTGAGGACTTAGGCCCACATGGAAGCTTAATAAATAAGACAAAAGATGACTAATTCATCATATTTATCATCTTCACTTAGAAGACTCAAGAAACTTGGAGAGAAAAGAAAAAGAAGAAGGCCTATTCGGCCATGGTGACAAAAATTTGAAGTCCTCCAATCTTGATAAAAAAAATATATTTTCTTCTAGCAAATCAACCAATTGGAAGGTCCCCTTTAACGTGGAGTAGTTGTTGGGGCAAGTGAACTATTCATTCTTGCAAGGAGCAACCTTAGCCAAGCAAGAAGATAAGTGGAAAAGGTAAGGTTTAATCCTCTTTTCATGTGTTATAGATGATTTGTACATGTCGTAGTATGTAGAAATGGATGGAATTTATGAAAATATGGATGTTGTGTTGTGGCCGTGTATGTCTAGGTGTTGTGTAGAAGTGACGAATTAATTTTACTTAGTATTTTGGTTGTTGGTGTCATGAATTCTATGATGAAAATGAGAGTTTAATGATTCAAGTTGAAGTTGAAATTGTGGTGGGCTGTTTTAGAAGCCAATGTGATTTGAATGTAGTTTCTTGTATTTATGGAAAATAATGTTGTTAGTGTGTGAAGTGTTGGTGTAGTTCATGAATTTGAAAGAAGGAAATGTGTTGTTATTGTTCTTGTTGCATTTGAAGGTTTTGGGTGGAGTGGCATATTGGTTAGATTGTTTTGGATATTGTGCGGATTGTTTGAAGTGTTCTTGAATAGTGTTTGAATGGTTTCGGATTAATACTTGAATATGTGAGCAGTTATGAATTGAACATAAGTGAAACGCCGTCGAAGTTTGTAGAAAGAAGTTACTAACGTTAGTATGCGTGTTGAATTGATTGTTGATATCGTTAGAATAACTGTTGGTATTGTTGTCGATAATTTGGCCGAGTTGAATTCTCGGATTTGTTGTTGATGATTTGGCCGAGTTGGATTCTCGGGGTTAGTTGTATTTACACGGGAAATGCTGCCGAAATTTCTGTAAATAAAGTGTTGGTTGAGGATTGGACTTCTAAGTAGCTATAGCTAATGTTTGGTATATACTAATATTGTGGTAGATCTTGCGAAGCCATGGATTTAAATTGAGATTAGCTTAGGAAGCGGGCATGGTATGTAAGGCTTACCCTTTCTTTCTTTTGGCATGATCTTTATGAAACAAACATACTACGTATATGTATGATTTAAAAGGAGCTCCTATTCTTAGAGCCACTAGGATGGCTAATATTCTTGACTTCCATAAGCTATTTCATATGGTTTTGATATGTATCCATGATTCCCAAAGCTCTATTCGATATGTTTCCGAGTTTGTCTGTGATTCTTATTCACTTTTTGACATGAGTATGCTCGGTATAGTGGAGCTTATTGTATGGTTGAATAACGAGTAAAGCATAAAGAGTTCATATCCCAAAAAGGGTTCTGTAAGTATTAATGTCTCTAACTTTTGAATACAATTTTGGATTGCTTTGGAAACGTTCGTAGAGGTTCTGTGGTAACAGTGTCCATAACTTTCTCATACTAAATCGGATTGACTTGAAACGTGTTTACGATCCTCAAGTGTCGGTTTCTATACTTATCTTTCGAGTCTTGATTTATGTGCATACAGTTTCTCACTACTCTGCTCGTGCATGCCTCAATGTATCCTTCACTGAGTCCTGGGCCAGGACACGTTCTCGTGCTACTCCTCTACATTATTCACCAAGTCCCTCACTAGAGGGTCGGGACACGTTATATGTATATATATGATGATATGGTGATGTGATGATATGATGATACGGGGGCGGTGGCCAGGATGGCATATGATGACACTATTCACCGAGACCCTCACTAGAGGGCCGGGACACGTTATATGTATACATGATATATGATGTTGACATGCATGACTTTATTCACCGAGTCCCTCACTAGAGGGCCGGGACACGTTATATGTATACATGATATATGATGTTGACACGCATAACCTTATTCACCGAGTCCCTCACTAAAGGGTCGTGACACGACATATATATATATGTGTATGATTCATGATCTTGAAATGCACGACTTTCATTTCATAAGGAAAATGTATTGATGATTTTAACAATCATACTGGTTCTGGTGAGTTTCTATTTTGGTTATGATCCCCTGTACTGTACTTCATGCCTTACATACTAGGTACATATTCCGTACTAACCCCCTTTCTTCGGGGGCTGCGTTTCATGGCCGCAGGTACAAACGCTCACGTTTGTGACCCGACAGCTTAGGACATCTATCCCGTTGCCTTGGAGTGCTCCTTTGATCCGGAGCCCATACCTTTGGTACAGATCTTTCTGTTGTACATATTTATGTATATATGACTATTTAGGGGTACAGCGAGGCCCTGTCTCGTCATATGATTTTGTTGTCTTTGTTAGAGGCCTGTAGACATGTATGTGGGTCATGGGTCGTTATGGTTCAGTTATATTTGTATGATTTGGTGTCTTAAGCGGTCCCCTTTGTCGTGACAGCCTTAACGGCTTGTATGTATGTATATGTTTTGGGCGATGTGTCTTTATGACAGCCTTACAGGCTTCTATGTGATACATTTGTTATATGTGACCGCTTAAGACGACATCTGACCTTTGTATCTGTACAAGTCAGTGTACGCTGAATATGGATAAGCCATTGGTATGCCGATTTTGGTAAATAAGTGTGTACGGGTGCCCAGCTCGGTCACTAGTCATGGCCTACGGGGTTGGGTCGTGACAAAAGTGGTATCAGAGGTGTTTGTCCTCGGAATGTCTACAGGCCGTGTCTAGTAGAGTCTTGTTTATCGGTGTGTGGTGCACCACATCTATAAACAGGAGGCTACAGGACATTTAGGATGTCACCTTTCTTTCGAGCTTAGATCGTGCGATAGAGCTGTATTATTAGGATGGTTCCTTTCTGACAAATTGCTTTGTTTACAGCGATGCCTCCAAAGAAGGCCACAGCTGCCCAGAAGGGCAAAGCAGTAGTAGGAGAGACCAGCCAGACTCGGAGAGTCACTCGGGCCCGTGCCTAGACTATGCACGATATTATGCCCCAGTCAGTGGGCTCTGCTACGCCATCATCATCAGAGGAGCCTAGAGCAGCAACCGCTGCCGCTGTGGATCAGGAAGTGGCTCCACCAGTAGCTCCGGAGGCTCCAGCGCCCGAGCCTCCAGCTCCTTATCCAGGGGCGGAGGATAGAGCGATGAGAGATGCTGTACAGTTGCTGACTAGATTAGTTGCAGGGCAGGCTCGTAGACGCGGGCTAGGGGTGATGATGTGGATAGACATGACAGCTTAAGGGGTCGTGACTTCTTGACTTGTAATCCCCCCAGAGTTCTACGGGTCAAAGCCCGAGGAGGATCCCAGGACTTTATTCGACAGATGCAGCGTACGCTGAGATTAGTCAGAGCATCTGAGACTGACTTTGTCGAGCTGGCTTCATATCGGTTGCGCGATGTAGCTGTTAATTGGTATGAGTCCTGGGAGATGTCTAGGGGTGAGGATGCTCCCCCAGCGGCGTGGGACGAGTTTACAGAGGCCTTTCTTGGCCAATTTTTGCCTCCCGAGGCGCGGCGAGCTAGGGTTGACAGATTTCTACAGTTGAGACAGAGGGGCAGAAGCGTTCGGGAGTACAGTTTAGGGTTCGACTCTTTGGCTAGATATGCACCCACTATTGTAGCCGATATGACTGACAGGATGCACCGATATGTGATGCGGTTGGATCATTATCTGGTGGATAGCTGTATGGCGGTGGCATCTCAGCCTGGGATAGATATTGCTCGGGTGCCGGTGTACGCACAAAGAATGGAGGATCGACACAGAGGGCGCCAGCCCGATAGAGATCGTGATAGGGGCCAGCCCAAGAGGGCTAGATCAGCTAGTTATTTCGGGGAGTTTCGAGGCGGGCAGCCTCAACAGCATACTAGACATTCTTCTCAGCCAGCACGGAGTGCACCCCCACAGTCTACTGGTAAGAGACTTGATGATACAGGATATTCAGGAGCTGGTCAAATCTCCAGGGCCTCGGGTTCGCAGTCGAGCAGAGGGTTCAGTCAGACGAGGCCATCTATGCCTCAGTGTCCTCGGTGCGGCAGGCGCCACCCGGGGGAATACCGTCTCGCCACCGGTGCCTGTTTTTCTTATGGCCGTCAGGGCCATGTTATGAGGGAGTGCCCGTTTAGGGGTGGTCCAGGTGGTTCAGCCCAGCCCACCGGGTCAGTTGCTGGTTCATCTTCCCCTTCTGTAGCCATGAGCCTTACGGGGCAGGGTATGCCGACACCAGCAAGCCGCGGTAGAGGTCGTGGCGGAGCTCCCAGTTCTAGCGGTCCTTCGAACCGCATATATGCTTTGGTCAGCCGGCAGGATCCGGAGGCGTCACCAAATGTAGTTACAGGTATACTACTTATCTTCTTCCGAAATGTATATGCATTTATATTTTCCCCCCTGGTTGTTAGTAGAATTGGGATAAAACCCGAATTAATAGAACCGTTTGAGGTAGCTATACATACAGATGAAAGGTTAATATTGAGGATTTAGAAGGCTAACACGGTAATTGTATAGTCGGAAGAGTAAAAGACCCTCTCTATATCGGAGTGAGATACGTTACGAGAACCTTTCGGAAATTGTCAAGACCTCGACTTGCCCTAGATTACGTGATAAAGGTCGTGCGAGGAAGTGGATGAAATTATACCAGCATTAACCCACCGAAATGCATTAAAGTTTCGAGGTTAAGTGTGCTAGGGTGAGAGATATTTTAGGATGGGTGATCCCCTGGGAAGTGTACTAAAAGTTCCATAAATGTAGATATAGGAAACGAATGTGAAATTAGGGTAACCTAAAGGAAATTAGAGTATATGGAGGGACTAGAAACCTTAAAGAGGTCGCGTAGGCTAAGGCAGACTAGACCGGTGAAGAGAAAGAAAGTGCAACGCAGCTCTGGAATCAAAGTAAGTTTGAATAGCGTTTGGAAATAGTTTGTAAGCGAAATGGTAGTAAATATATATATGTATGCATATGACATCCCATTTATGATTGTATCGATCGATAGGTGAATCCCAGTGTTGCGATGTAGGGAAGACATTAACTGAACGGAATTCAAGAGACAAAGCGAAAGGTATGGTACAAATGTTACAAAGTAGACTGATACAGGTTCCACCACTAGTTAAGGTTGGAAAGTCCTAATACAATGATATTCGGGAACAGAAAGAAAGCGAGTACGTGAATGGTAAGGAGCTTCGAAGTATCAGAAGTGTCAAAGGAAAGGAATATGGGGGGGATAAAACCTCAAGAGAGCCGATGGGCAAAGCATGAAACTATTTGAGTAGAAATTCGAAGGACAAGTCTGTAAAAGAATTAGAGTGTGATAGTATGGGACAAAATAAAGAGGGATAGACTTGGGGAAGGTTAACGGTGAAAATAGGGCGAGCATATGAGAGTACGAGGGATACTTTAATAAGTTGGCGATAGGAAACCGATTACTCACCTATGAAAGGACTAGGATAATGAGTTGACGCAGTTGACTAGAAAACCCATGATATGGAATGTGGATCCATGTAAAGACTGAGAGGTTCGACTATGAAGAAAACGGTATGAAAGATAAGGAATGAGCATGAAGGAAAGGACAACTTGGCCGAATCCTCTATTGTGGAAGGATATAATTACTAAAGGATAAATGCGTAGGCATATTGGTATGGTTGTTTCAAATATAGAGAAGCCTTCCTGGAGGGTGACTTAAGAATGGAACCGATTCGTGCGTATAAAAGAATATCTTACGAACTTCAGGGCCGATGCTACAAACAACAAGAGAAGAAAGCTACTCCCTAAGAAAGATTAAGGATGCTGATGGCTTGATCGAAGGAAAAAGAGAGTAGTTAGGAAGAAAGTAACTGGAAACGGTTACGCATCAAAAGGTTAATGACACTGTTAAACATAAAGGACAGAGGTACGTCAAAGTAGAAAAAGTAAGCGTTGGAAATGGATGCCCTTATAAGTATTCCGATTAAATACGAGAACGTAGTTAGCAAGGAGATAGACAGGACAGACTCCGCAATGAAGGAACTTCAATTGTAAAAAGATCGCGGAAAGCGATGGTTACTTAAAGGGCATAGGCGTATATAGACCCTCTTAATAAGGGGGGGGGGGGGGGGGCAGAACATACTAGACTTAAAATGAACTATGACGATTTAAGCTCCAGAAAAGGAGACTCATTAGCTCGGGGCTAGAGTTAGGGGTATATTGGCATATCGTAAAGGATACGAAAGGACGTAGAAATGAATTGACAATAAGTGTACCATAAGGTAGATATAGGGAGAAAATATGGAAGACACCTGGAGAGGTCAACAAATATAAAAAGGACAGATTGAAACGGCACCATATGAGCCTTTGTATAGCAGGAAGTGCAAGTCACCAATCGGTTGGTTCGATGTTAACGAAACTAAGTTAATCGGCCCAGATATGATTCAGCAAACAGTCGATAAAGTGAAACCCATCCAGGAACGGTTACTAGCAGCTCAGAGTCGACATAAATCATATGAAGGTAATCGACGCTGACACCTAGAGTTTCAAGTGGGCGATTGGGTATTTCTGAAAGTATCACCCATGAAGGGTATAATGAGATTCGACAAGAAAGGGAAGCTCTGTCCAGAGTATATTGAAGCCTATCAGATCGTCCGCAAGGTAGGCAAGGTCGCCCATGAATTAGACCTACCATCTGATCTAGAAGCAGTGCATCCAGTCTCTCACATGTTTATGCTTCGTAAATGCATTGGCGACCCTTCAGAGTATTTCCTATAGATGATATCCAGGTAACAGATGGGCTATTCTATGAGGAGAAGCCCATAGCCATACTGGCTCGTCAGGTAAGAAGACTGCGTACTAAAGATGTAGCTTCTGCTAAGGTATTGCGGCAAAGCAATAAAAGAGAGGACACGATCAGGGGAGCCGAAGGAGAGATGAAAAAGGAGTACCCCTATTTATTTTCTATGCCTACAGGCAATCTAAGCTTCCAAAACGGATATGTTGAATGACTGTATGTGGCAATTAAAAAAAGAGACCTCCCCGAAGTATTACAATACCCCATGAGGTCAGTCTAACATTTGAGGACGAATGTTTTAAAAGGGGGGGAGGATGTTATATCCCATATTTTGTACATTCGGATATTTCAAGATAACTACGATAAGTTAAGAGCAAGGCTATATTTTGATCTTGTTTAACACACAAGTTGTTTATGAAAATTATTGATTTGAAATATTAAGAAAGGCTAGGGGTAAAAAAGGAAATTCACAAGGTGGTTCATGGTAATATTGAGGAAGGCTAAGGGCAAATTTGGAAAATAATTTTTCATGAATTGCAAGACAAAATACAAAACAAAAATAATAGTCTTGGAACAAAAAGGGCCAAGTGGCCGTCCAAGATGGTGTGGGCTTAGGCCCACATGGAAGCTTAATAAATAAGACAAAAGATGACTAACTTCACTTAGAAGACTAAAGAAACTTGGAGAGAAAAGAAAAAGAAGAAGGCCTATTCGGCCATGGTGACAAAAATTTGAAGTCCTCCAATCTTGATCAAAAAAAAAATATTTTCTTCTAGCAAATAAACCAATTGGAAAGTCCCCTTTAACGTGGAGTAGTTGTTGGGTCAAGTGAACCATTCATTCTAGCAAGGAGCAACCTTAGCCAAGTAAGAAGATAAGTGGAAAAGGTAAGGTTTAATCCTCTTTTCATGTGTTATAGATGATTTGTATATGTTTTAGTATGTAGAAATGGATGGAATTTATGAAAATATTGATGTTGTGTTGTGGCCGTGTATGTCTAGGTGTTGTGTAGAAGTGACGAATTAATTTTACTTAGTATTTTGGTTGTTGTTGTCATGAATTCTATGATGAAAATGAGAGTTTAATGATTCAAGTTGAAGTTGAAATTGTGGTGGGCTGTTTTAGAAGCCAATGTGATTTGAATGTAGTTTCTTGTATTTATGGAAAATAATGTTGTTAGTGTGTGAAGTGTTGGTGTAGTTCATGAATTTAAAAGAAGGAAATGTGTTGTTATTGTTCTTGTTGCATTTGGAAGGTTTCGGGTGGAGTGGCATATTGGTTAGTTTGTTTTGGATATTGTGCGGATTGGTTCAAGTGTTCTTGAATAGTGTTTGAATGGTTTCGGATTAATACTTGAATATGTGAGCAGTTATGAATTGAACATAAGTGAAACGCCGTCGAAGTTTGTAGAAAGAAGTTACTAACGTTAGTATGCGTGTTGAATTGATTGTTGATATCGTTAGAATAACTGTTGGTATTGTTGTCGATAATTTGGCGGAGTTGAATTCTCGGATTTGTTGTTGATGATTTGGCCGAGTTGGATTCTCGGGGTTAGTTGTATTTACAGGGGAAATGCTGCCGAAATTTCTGTGAATAAAGTGTTGGTTGAGGATTGGACTTCTAAGTAGCTATAGCTAATGTTTGGTATATACTAATATTGTGGTAGATCTTGCGAAGCCATGGATTTAAATTCGGATTATCTTAGGAAGCGGGCATGGTATGTAAGGCTTACCCTTTCTTTCTTTTGGCATGATCTTTATGAAACAAACATACTACGTATATGTATGATTTAAAAGGAGCTCCTATTCTTAGAGTCACTAGGATGGCTAATATTCTTGACTTCCATAAGCTATTTCATATGGTTTTGATATGTATCCATGATTCCCAAAGCTCTATTCGATATGTTTCCGAGTTTGTCTATAATTCTTATTCACTTTTTGAAATGAGTATGCTCGGTATAGTGGAGCTTATTGTATGGTTGAATAACGAGTAAAGCATAAAGAGTTCATATCCCAAAAAGGGTTCTGTAAGTATTAATGTCTCTAACTTTTGTATACAGTTTTGGATTGCTTTGGAAACGTTCGTAGAGGTTCTGTGGTAACAGTGTCCATAACTTTCTCATACTAAACCGGATTGACTTGAAACGTGTTTACGATCCTCAAGTGTCGGTTTGTATACTTATCTTTCGAGTCTTGATTTATATGTATACAGTTTCTCACTACTCTGCTCGTGCATGCCTCAATGTATCCTTCACTGAGTCCCGGGCCAGGACACGTTCTCGTGCTACTCCTCTGCATTGTTCACCAAGTCCCTCACTAGAGGGCCGGGACACGTTATATGTATATATATGATGATATGATGATGTGATGATATGATGATACGGGGGCGGTGGCCAAGATGGCATATGATGACACTATTCACCGAGACCCTCACTAGAGGGCCGGGACACGTTATATGTATACATGATATATGATGTTGACATGCATGACTTTATTCACCGAGTCTCTCACTAGAGGGCCAGGACACGTTATATGTATACATGATATATGATTTTGACATGCATAACCTTATTCACCGAGTCCTTCACTATAGGGCCGGGACACGATATATATATGTGTAGGATTCATGATCTTGAAATGCACGACTTTCATTTCATAAGAAAAATGTATTGATGATTTTAACAATCATACTGGTTCTGGTGAGTTTCTATTTTGGTTATGATCCCCTGTACTGTACTTCATGCCTTACATACTCGGTACATATTCCGTACTGACCCCCTTTCTTTGTGGGCTGCGTTTCATGCCCGCAGGTACAGACGCTCACGTGCGTGACCCGACAGCTTAGGACATCTATCCCGTTGCCTTGGAGTGCTCCTTTGATCCGGAGCCCATACCTTTGGTACAGATCTTTCTGTTGTACATATTTAAGTATATATGACTATTTAGGGGTACGGCGGGGCCTTGTCTCGTCATATGATTCTGTTGTCTTTGTTAGAGTCCTGTAGACATGTATGTGGGTCATGGGTCGTTATGGTTCAGTTATATCTGTATGATTTGGTGTCTTAAGCTGTCCCCTTTGTCGTGACTGCCTTAACGGCTTGTATGTATGTATACGTATGTATATGTTTTGGGCGATGTGTCTTTACGACAGCCTTACAGGCTTCTATGTGATACATTTGTTATATGTGACCGCTTAAGACGACATATGACCTTTGTATCTGTACAAGTCAGTGTACGTTGAATATGGATAAGCCATTGGTATGCCCATTTTGGTAAATAAGTGTGTACGGGTGCCCAGCTCGGGCACTAGTCATGGCCTACAGGGTTTGGTCGTGACAGTCTTGTTTATGGTGTGTTGCGCGCCATATCAATAATGTCACGACCCAACCCCGTGGGCCGCGACTGGTATCCTAACTGGATACCCATACGTACCTACCTGACAGAATCGGCGTGCCAGACAGAAAATTCAGAATAGGCGTTCTCAGATTCAAACTAATACAAATGCAGCGCGCTCGGAATTATATATGTACATAAGCATACTGAAACTTTCACATAAGCCGATGAGGCTAACATAACGGACAGAGTCGCAAAATCGTACACGCCTACCTGAACAGATGTAACCCGTAACCCACATACATATCTACAGGCCTCTAACAGACATACTGAATCAGATGACGGGACAGGGCCCCGCCGTACCCAGAATAATCATACATACAGAATATACAGATGTCAGAAGGTATATACCAAAAGTACACGCTCCGGATCGAAGGAGCTCTCCAAAATAGCAGAATCTGTGCCCTAGACTGGCGGTGTATCACCGGGTGCGTCTGTACCTGCGGGCATGTAACGCAGCTCCCGAAAGAACCGGGGGTCAGTACGAAAAATGTACCGAGTATGTAAAGCAGAAACATAACAAACATAATCATAGCATGAACCGGAAGCACATAAATATAGCGGACAGAACCATAAATCAAACGAACGGACAGAATTATAGTCCAGACGGACGGGCAGAATCACAATCCATACGGACAGACAGAATCGTAATCTATACGGACAGACAGAATTATAATCCATACGGACAGACAGAATCAGAATCCATACGGACAGACAGAATAATAATCCATACGGACAGACAGAATAATAATCCATACGGACAGACAGAATCAGAATCCATACGGACAGACAGAATCAGAATCCAATCAGATAGACAGAATCATAATAGGGCACAGGAACGTGGTCGCCACTCCTGCCTTTGGCGCCACAACATATCATATTTCAGAAGATTTCATATCCTCGAACATCTCCGTCACATAACACATCATATCATAACCACGGTAACCCCGGGGACAGATCACACGCCGGGAAACCGGACATATCATACTTCGTAACATATACACGGTAACCGGGGACGGACATATACCACAGTACCCCGGAACCGGACACATCATACTTCGGAATTCATACATGGGACCCAGCCCCCGACAAGGGACTCGGCGGCCCATCCGCACGATATAAACCGGCCCGGGATCCGGTGAAAGGAAGCATTGAGACATCCACGAACAGATTTATGAGAAACCTCATACATACAGATCGTTATACCGACTCAATCAAACTGAAGTAGGCCAAATGGTGAGTCAAATCAGAGTATTCGGATAGCGTTCATAATATACGCCTATATCTTGCTTGGGAAGGCACGACAGATTATTACTAGAATCAGATTTTCAGATGTCAAAGCCATTTTGTAAAATTTATATAAAATGTAGTCATATCATGATCAGAATAATAGTCCAGATGTTGCCTGTGAGAAACGGACAGAAATAGGGCAATTTAGGTCATACAAAAAGTGTCGGGGCCTTGTGGGCCCACCTCGGACCAACTTGAGGCGACATACGTAAATTACTGATAATAGACCTTATGAGGTCATCCATAATCATTTGGAAGTATTCCGACTCCATTTAGAAAGGTTTCATACAAAAGTTCACTTTAGGGACAAGTTATAAGAAAAGTGATTCAATCTCACTGAAGGAATTGGAGCGGGTTTCCATCTCGAATTCCGGGGAATGAAGTTGTATTTAAGACTCGCGGCCGAGCCTATTATGTTCAGAACATGCCTAAGAACGAAGGGGTAGGCTTTACATACCTCAATTGCGCCTTATACTCGCTTAGCTTCACATCCAATTTCGTCCAGAATCTACAAATGGTTAAGTTTACCAATTGTCAATCAAGCCTTTAAGATTCCATACTTAATCACATAATTGCCTACCGAAATTTCGGCAGCATTTCCCCTATATATATGACATCCCCGAGACTTAGCTCGGCTTAATATATCAACACAGCAACCCAACAACAACATCAATAACAACAACAAGCATTACAAAACACATAATATGGCATAACTAGCCATCTTTCCGGCATAACATAACATCTTTCATTCCGACCTTACATTTTTAAACCAATCTTACCAGTTTCATATTTATCACTTATCAAGGTCATTACAACATACTTCGGAGGCATATCATACCATTTTCACAAAATATTCATAAGGTATACACAATATACAAGCTTCCTACCAAAGGCATAATTCACCCACAACTTCCAATCTTTTAGCAAACATGTTCATGACATATTTCTATCTTCCAACTTCATCAATGAAAATCATAATTTACATCTTCCTACTTTCATTTCCACATTTACATAAACCACAATAAATTTGCATACTTTCCTAGCACAACTTAACAACTATTTTTCCATGACAACAAGAACCATTTTTCTTCCATTCACTTCACAATAACACAATTAACATGCTAAAGAAATTTAATTCATCTTCCACTACCAACACAATACCACACGGCCACATTCCATATTTCCAACTTCCGTCAAATTCATTCAACTTTCATTTCCAATATAAATTCCATCACAACCACAACTAGGATACAATACAAAATTCAACACATCTCCACTACACAATTATGCACCCACACGGCCATACACACACATTCACTACACACAAAATTTTCATGCTTTCGATTCATTCCCACACACTACAACATATATACATATATTCCATGGTATAAAAATGGTAAAATTCTTACGTTTTCTCAACTCTTCCACTTGCCACAAATGGTAGTTTCTTGCCAAAATAATTATATCACCTTGAAGAGAATCTTGAGCTTAGTAATAATCCCACAAGAAATGGATTTTTAAACCCAAGATCAAGCTCCAAGAATTTTCTTTCTTCTTTTCTTTTCTCTTTCTCTCCTTGGCCGTGAGCTCCTCTTTCTTTTTCTCTTATTTTCTTTTGTTATTTCTCCTTATTTCTTGAAGCTTCTTACAAGCTTATCCAATATATAATTAACCATATAAGAAAATTTATTTATGGGTTTGGGCCCCCTATGGCCGGTTGGGCCTCCACCCTTTGGGCCTCATTTTCTAAAAAATTTTTTAGCCCAATTGTTGGCTAAATAATTGTAATTCATGGAACAAATTTCCAAAATTCCAATTTTGTCCTTGGCCTCCTTTCGTAATTCCACATCAATGTATTCTTAGCCGACACATTCATACCAAGTAAGGTCCAAATATGGCCTTATTCCTTACAAGTCAAGTTATCTCAAATTTTTCTAATAAGCAAAAATGCCGGATGTAACACATAAACAAGAGGCTACCGGGCATTTAGGAAAAATGACCATTCTTCTTCTATGAGATCGTGCGATAGAGCCATGTGTAAGATTTTATCCTCCCTAATAGTGTGTTATGATTTCAGAAAGCCGCCAAAGGGAAAACCTACAGCCGCCTAAAAGGGTAAGACTACGACAAAGAGGCGGGCAGAAAGAGAGCCTCCGATGAATGTAGAGGAGGGTGAATCACAAAATGAGGCCTCGCCCGATGTGGGAGAGCAAGGAGGAGCTCCAGCTCCAATCCCTCCGCCGGCTGCTTCGGGTCAACAAATGACCGAGGACATTCAGCTATTGACCCAATTGGTTGCCGCACTGGCACAACGGCAGAACGTGGGTTCAAGTGATCGGGCAGCGAGTACAAAGGCCCGTGATTCTATGAGTTTAAATCCTCCAGAATTCTTCGGGTCAAAGCCGGATAAAGATCCACAAAGCTTCGTAGATGAGATGTTAAGGACATTGAAGATTGTCCATGCCTCTGAGACCGAATCCGTGGGGTTGGCCTCTCATAGACTCCACGATGTAGCGGTATTATGGTACAACAATTGGATAGCGTCGAGGACAGAAAATGCACCTCCTCCCGTTTGGCAAGAGTTTGTTGATGCTTTCATTCGCCATTATTTGCCTCCCGAGGTTCGCCGAGCTAGAGCGGACAGGTTTTTGAATCTGAAGCAAGGAAGCACGAGTTCTCGGGAGTATAGTATGCAGTTTAATTCTCTGGCCAGGTATGCCCCGAATATGGTGGACGATATGGGCGATCGTGTACACAGATTTGTGAGTGGTTTGGGGCTACTTTTGTTTAGAGATTGTCTGACGGCCTCTTTGCAAGACGGGATGGATATTTCCCGAATACAGGCACATGCTCAGAATCTTGAGGGATGACAACAGTTGCAAAGAAGTGATCGTGATAATGACAGAAGGTAAGGTAAGAGAGCAAGATCTATGGGAGCGAGCAATGACTATAGAGGGGGATCGAGACAGATGTATTCTAGGCGCTCAGGTGAATAAGCGACTAGTGCGCCTCCCAGATTATCAGATAGGAGGTTTGATCGTTCTTTTCAGATAGGACAGGGCCAGAGTTTGAGGGCCTCAGATTCTCAGTTCAGGGGAGATTCTAGTCAGAGGAGACCCTCAGTACCGCGGTGCAGCCAGTGCGGTAGACTGCATTCTGGACAGTGCCGTCAGGGTTCGGATGCTTGCTATGCCTACGGGCAGGTTGGTCATATGATGAGAGATTGCCCTTCAGCAAGAGGTAGAGTTGGGACTCAGCCTACAGGATCAGCAGATGAGTCTTCTTCAGTACGCCCGATAGCACAGATTCCCCAGATGGCAGCAGGCCGAGGCAGAGGCAGAGGCAGAAGGGCAGCATCTACTCCAGGTGCCACTCAGCCCCGAGTAGATGCTCTAGCGGGACGATAGGATCTTGAGTCCTCCCCAGACGTTGTCAGAGGTACATTGACTATATGTTCCCGTGATGTGTATGCTTTGATCGATCCGGGTTCTACTTTCTCGTATGTTACTCCATATGTTGCTGATTGTATTGGGGTGAAACCCGAACCAATTAAACCTTTCGAGGTATTCACTCCGGTTGGTGATTCCGTGATAGCGAGGAAACTGTATAAGAGTTGTGTCGTTGTGATATGTGATCGCCAGACCAAAGCCGATTTGATTGAGCTTGACATGGTAGATTTCGATGTAATCATGGGCATGAATTGGCTGGCTTCGTGCTATGCCAATGTTGATTGTCGGACGAAAGTGGTTCGATTCCAATTTCCAGGAGAGCCCATACTTGAATGGAAGGGGAATACGGCATCCCCAAAGGGTAGGTTTATTTCCTACCTCAAGGCAAGGAAGATGATAGCCAAGGGCTACATTTATCATTTAGTTCGAGTTCATGATACAGAAGCAGAACCGCCAGCTTTCCAATCTGTTCCGGTGGTGAATGAATTCCCAGACGCATTTCCAAATGAACGTCCAGGTCTTCCTCCGGAAAGGGAAATTGATTTCTCTATCGATGTATTACCGGACACCGAGCCAATTTCTATTCCTCCGTACTGAATGGCTCCGGCAGAATTGAAAGAGCTAAAAGCACAGTTGAAAGATTTTCTTGAAAAGGGGTTTATAAGGCCCAGCTCATCGCCGTGGGGAGCACCAGTCTTGTTCGTGAGAAAGAAGGAAGGATCTTTACGAATGTGTATCGACTATAGACAATTGAACAAAGTGACGATAAAGAACAAATATCCTCTTCCAAGGATTGATGATTTATTCGATCAGCTGCAAGGTGGTAAGTGGTTTTCTAAAATAGAATTGAGGTCGGGTTATCATCAAGTAAGAGTTAGAGAAGCAGATATTCCCAAAACAGCTTTCCGAACGAGATATGGCCACTATGAATTCCGAGTAATGTCATTCGGGTTGACTAATGCTCCGGCTGTATTTATGAATTTAATGAACAACATATTCAGGCCTCTCTTGGATCTATTTGTGATAGTATTTATCGATGATATTCTGGTGTATTCTCGCACAGAGTCAGAACATGCAGATCATCTGAGGATTGTACTTTGCATTCTTCGAGCCCGAGAATTGTATGCAAAATTTTCAAAGTGTGAGTTCTGGTTGAATTCTGTAACATTCTTGGACCATATTATTTCAAATGATGGTATCCGAGTCGACACTCTGAAAATTAAAGCGGTGAATACTTGGCCAAGGCCTACGATGCCCATAGAAATTCGCAGTTTCCTAGGTTTGGCAGGATATTATAGAAGGTTCGTAGAGGGATTTTCATATATTTCAGCCCCATTGACGAAGCTAACTCAGAAGTCCGCTAACTTTCAATGGAACGATACTTGCGAGCGTAGTTTCCAAGAGCTGAAAGACAGGTTGACCTCGGCTCCGATCTTAACACTCCCAGAAGGGTCAGATGGCTACGTGGTATACTGTGATGCTTCCGGTGTTGGACTAGGATGCGTATTGATGCAGCACGAGAAATTTATTGCATATGCTTCGAGGCAATTGCGGAAACATGAGAAGAATTACCCCACTCATGATCTTGAATTGGCTGCGGTCATCCATGCGTTGAAGATATGGAGACATTACTTATATGGTGTGCATGTGGACATCTATACAGATCACAAGAGCCTCCAATATATTTTTAAACAGAAGGAGATGAATTTACGGCAGAGGCGGTGGTTAGAATTATTAAAATATTATGACGTGAATATTTTGTACCACCCCGATAAAGCAAATGTAGTAGCTGATGCACTTAGCCGCCGATCAATGGGCAGCTTATGTGGAATCCCTCCGGGAAGGAAAGAGATGGTTCAAGAACTACACCGATTAACAAATTTGGGAGTGCGTATAATTGATTTGGGCGATGTCTAGATTAGTATAAATGATTCCACAATTTCGTCCTTGGATATGGAAGTGAAAGAATAGCAGTGTGAAGATCCGCAGATATGTCATTATAGAGACACATCTCCTGGGAAAGAAAAGTCTCCGTTTGAAGTTTCTATGGATGGAATTCTTAGGTACCGAGGTAGGTTATGTGTGCCGAATGTGGCGGATTTGCGCCGACGAATTTTAGAAGAAGCACATTGCTCTCGATATTCTATTCACCCTGGTGCAACAAAAATGTATCGTGATCTCAAGCTAAAATATTGGTGGGATGGCATGAAAAGGGACATAGAAAAATTTGTAGCACAGTGTCCAAATTGCCAACAAGTAAAAGCCGAACATCAAAAGCCAGGAGGATTGTTACAAGCAATGGAAATTCCTACGTGGAAATGGGAAGTAATTAATATGGATTTTATGGTGGGACTACCCCGTTCTCGAGGGAAGTATGATTCTATATGGGTGATCGTGGACAGACTCACGAAAGCAACTCATTTCCTTCCAGTTAAGACCACGTATTCAGCGGAAGATTATGCTAAGTTGTATTTGAAAGAAATTGTGCGACTTCATTGAACTCCATTAGCCATTATTACAGACAGAGGGGCACAGTTTACAGCCAAGTTTTGGAAATCTTTTCAAGAAGGTCTAGGTACTCAAGTCAAGTTCAGCACGGCATTTCATCCACAGACTGACGGGCAAGCCGAGCGTAGTATTCAGACCTTGGAGGATATGCTACGAGCGTGCATATTGGATTTTGGTGGTAGTTGGGATGAGCATTTACCCCTTGTTGAATTTGCCTACAACAACAGCTATCACTCTGGTATTCAAATGGCTCCGTATGAAGCATTATATGGAAGAAAGTGTAGATCTCCAATTGGATGGTTTGAAACCGGAGAAGCACAATTGATAGGCCCCGACTTGATTCAACAAGCGGTCGAAAAAGTCAAATTCATTCGAGACCGACTGTTAACAGCCCAAAGTCGCCAAAAGTCATATGCGGACAACCGCCGACGAGACTTGGAATTTCAGGTAAATGATTGGGTATTCCTGAAAGTATCGCCGATGAAAGGGGTGATGAGATTTGGCAAGAAGGGGAAGTTAAATCCTAGATACATCGGACCCTATAAAATTGTCCGTAAGGTGGGTCATGTAGCATGTGAACTGGACTTGCCCTCGGAGCTTGAAGTAGTTCACCCAGTCTTTCATGTTTCGATGCTCCGCAAATGTATTGGAGACCCAACAAGAATAGTTCCGGTTGATGATGTGCAGGTGACAGAGAAGTTGACATATGAAGAAGTACCTATTGCTATTTTAGATAGACAAGTGCGAAGACTTCGAAATAAAAAAGTCGCTTCAGTCAAAGTTCGATGGCGAAACAACAACAGGGAAGAAATGACTTGGGAAGCGGAAGAGAAGATGAAAGCCAAATACCCGCATCTATTCCAATCTCCAGAAGAGGTTCATGATGACACGCCGAGGTTATAAGGTATGTATGCATTAAATGAAGTGTAATAATTATAGTATCTGAGTACCCCTATTCCCAGTATTTTCCAAAAATCTCATTGTGTTATGGCCCTATGGGGCAGTGATATTATGGGGTTGCTGTGACAAGTTGGTAGTGCCAATTTAGAGGGGAAACTCTGGCGAAGTTTTTCTAGGATTCCCGAGTATTTTATCATTCGAGGACGAATGTTCCAAAAGATGGAAAGAATGTTACACCTCGGAAAAGTCCCCGTACATGTAAAATGAATAGGCCAACAAAGGGTATGAGCGTGCAACGTTTTACTAAGTAGGGAATGACGATTCATGAATTTTTGGAAATAAGAAAGTTGTAGAATTTCAATTCAGCCAGTGGTCGTAAAACAGAATACGGTCCGTAAAGTGATTTACGAACCGTATACTGCCATCGTCCTCCAACGTTCCAAAAATTTCAACTTTCTATCCAAAGTTTAAATGGTAAAATACGACCCAGTTTACGGACCGTAAACTGAAATACGGCCCGTAAACTGTGGTCGTAAACCATCATGACCTCCAGCAAACCTTTCTATTTTGATATGCTTAAATACAACCACGTTATACGGCCCGTAAACTAGTATACGGTCCATAAACTGTGGTTTACGACCACTGTACACCCCGACGACTGTTCATTAAAAATCAGATTTTGTGATTATTATAAGTGTCTTGCTCATTCCTTTTCATTCATATTTCATCTAAAACCTTCAAGAACCCTCTAGAACTTATCCAAACATTTCATCCACAAAATTTAAGAGAATCAAAGGGAGATCAAGATCAACAACACCAAATCCATGAAACAAAGTGTGTGAAACTCAAGTGAGGTTCATCCAAATCAAGAAATTCCAAAAGAGGTGAAGTAGGGTTTTAGAGCTAAAGGAAGAACTCCACTCTGGGCTTGTTCCACAACCATCTAAGTTACGTTTCATGACTTTATCATGTTGTTTAAGGTATTGGAAAGCCAAGATGCTTGAATTGTACAAAGACATGGAAAATGGGTCTTAAATGGATGAATAGTGTCACAATTGAATGGTGGTTGAATGGAATCATAAATGTTGAGGTGCCATGATTATGAATATGTTGTAAATTATGTTTAGACAAGGAAATAAGCATTATATATGAGAAAACGCGACGACGAACTTTAACCATAAATGTGGGAAAAATGAAGAGAAATGCTGGATTTTGCTCAACGTATATGAATGACGATTGTTGATACGATATTGTGAAGTGTTGTTGTAAATGTTAGGAGTTGAAATAGAACGTGGGAAAAGTAGTAGAAACAAAGGAAATGCTGCTCAATTTTTCCTAGAAATAACGATACGTTCTCATAACCGATTAACTAACGTTAATGCGAATTCTCTCGTGAAGGTAGCGACGTGACGTTGGAGGAGAACACGTGAACGATAGCTCAGTTAAACGCCAAAGGTATGTGAGGCTAGTCCTTTTCTTTCTATGGCATGAATCCCATGATATGATTCTTCACCCTTTCCATGATTCTCCTATATCCCGGAAAGCCAAGAGCCTAAGATCATGAATAGTTATATGAGTCAAGAGATATGATATGACGTTCTTATAAAGTAAATGATGTTGTTCCTTGTATACACTCACCTTATATACTAATCCCTTCAAGGTGAGGCAGCATGTTCATATATGTTCATAATGGAATCGAGGGTTCACGACCTTACGTCACCTCGATAGAATGCAGTTGTTCTAGAGTCTTTATGCATGTACGATGACAAGTATATTTTTATAAGCATAATTATTACAAATATTTTATGATGAGCATGTCATGATTGCATCACACCGGGCCTAGTTGGCCGGGCAGTCACCGCGAAAGCGGGTAGCTATACGATTCACCATGGCCGGTTGGCACGGGCAGACACCACTAGTGAGCGGCATGAGATGGTACCCCGGACGCGGGAGGCCTGGACGCGGCCTAATGTTACTGATTATCACACCGCACCTATATGGTCGGGCAGTTTATATATATATATATATATATATATATATATATATATATATATATGATATGCATACATGAGATGATGATAAGCATAAAAGTAAGTCAGCATGCATTACTTTTTATATGATTCCCAGTCAGGTGCAGCTGCTCCATACTTGAGGCCTCCTTTATGTTCTTGATGTGTTGTTGTGGCTCATGCCTCTCATACTCGGTACAACATTCGTACTGACGTCCGTTTTCTTTGGATGCTATATTCATGCCCACAGGTAAACAGGGGGGGGGGGGGGGGGCGAGCTCGATCCGGAATCTTAGGAGCTATCAGCTGATTGAAAGCACTCCATTGTTCGGAGGTGCTTATGATTATTTTTGGTACATATGTATATTTTGGGCATGACGAAGTCTTGTTCCGTCTACATGTATAGTATGTCAGTAGAGGCTCGTAGATGCGTAGTGTGGGTTAGATGGTCTCACAAGTTTATTACAGCATGCATGTATATATTATATATATTATTTTGATGGCCTAATGAGGCATTTGTATATATATATATATATATATATATATATATAGACTGATTATGTTTTCCACCGGAAAATGATTTTCATACAATTATGAATGATAAAGAAGCATAAATGACTATGACAAGTGAGGAAATAAGGGGTGCCCGGTGGTTAGCCTCGGGTACCCGTCGCGGCCCCTAGCTGGGTCGTGAAAATGTCAAAATAGAACTTCTGGAATCATATACACGTATTAAGATATAATGAAATAGCTGCTGGGAATCAAGAACATTAGCCATCCTAGTGGCTCTAAGAATAGGAGCTTCTTTGGAGTCATTTATATACGTCGTCTGTTTGTTTCATAAAGATCATGCCAAAAAGAAAGAAGGGTTAGCTTTACATACCTTTAACGTTTATCCGTAACACAATACATATACGCTTCCCGAAGTGTCTCAACCTATATTAAGACGTCAAGAACTATGGTTAAGCTACGGGAAGATTCAAAACGTATTCCAACGTTAGTAGTTTATTTCTACAAAATTAGACGACGTTTCCCTTATATTCAAACCAACCACATAACAACCAAGTCAACATCAACAACCACACGTTCAAGTACTATATCGAAACTAACCAAGACATGATCCAAGGATACTCCGAACAGCCCGCATAATATTCCAATCAGCCCATACATTACAACATTCAATAGTAATTAACCTAATGACTACGACGTATTCAAGTTATTCTTAACAAGCTACAGTAGTAACATTTCATCGAAACGACCTTATAACAGTCCAACCATTATAGCAACATGATGTATAACTCTAATTACACTTAATCTTCCAATTATACAAGAACGACAACACGTCCCAAAACAACCCTTAATTAACAACATATAGATGCCCGATAATCTCACGAACGTCTACAAATACACCAAGCAAACCACATACGCTTCTTAGACATTATCTCATACACTCTTTCCATCCAAATTTACGAATCATATCAACACATACACGACAACAACATCAATTATTCATATGCAAGAAAACTACCTTAACATCACAATAAGTCCTTAAAACGGCCCACAAAACAAATACAACTTCAACTTTAACCATCAAATTCCTTCACTTTCATCACATAATCCATGACAACAACAACTACAACATTAATTAAAATTAATCCACCATTTTTAATTAGAGCATCCCCTTCACGGCCCAAACAACACCTCAACATCAACATACATAATTCCTTATATCTAATCCACATCTACCAAATTATAGCAAGTTCAAACCATCTCCAAAACATGTAGAAAAGGATTAAATCTTACCTTAGAGACAAGCTCTTATTATCAACCATGGCCGTGAGCTTCCTCCTTATTTTTTTCCTCCGATTGAACTTGAAAATCTAACAATTTTATGGTATGGGGGGGGGGGCTGGCCGTGAGCTATTTTGGGGGCTGCCATGGCTAGCTGAACCCACTCTCTCTCTAGAGCTTTAGAGCTCCTCTCTCTAAGTTCTATTTTGCAAAGTTGAAATTGTAATGTAATTGATGACTTAGTCATCAAACCATAATCTTTTATGGTGCCTACAAAATGGACACGTGTCCACCCTTGTGACACGTGTCTATCCTTATGACATGTATCCAATTTTCATTCAACACCAATCAAATTCAGCCATGTGTCGTGGGGCCCACTTAGTGGTCCAATTAGCTTAATTAATTGTTAATCCCCACTTAATAATATAATCATGGTTAATTAATCCCTAATCTCCACTGATATTTCTACACCAATTAAATTTACAAGCAATCGCGCACTCATTAAAAATCGGGGATTTAAAAGCCCTTGTCTCATATCCCAAGAATAATCTCGTCCTTAAACTTACGTCGATTAGCTTTCGAATAATCCGACGTGCAAAAATACGGGGTATAACATCCTTCCCCCCTTTAGAACATTCGTCCTCGAATGTTAAACTGGTCCTGAACTCCCAATACTTACCCAAATGTTTTCTTATTTAATTATGCCCCTCACATGCCTCTTTCGTTGGTCGATTCGCTATAATTCACTATAACGCATTCCAGGTCTCTACATAGTCATTCCTGTAATATTTCCTCCTTCTGTTGCTTCTGAAGGTAATTATTTCACGCCGTTGTCTTTGCTTTCCTCTCTATTTCTCAGTTGGTTGTCAGTTGTATTGCGAGCTCTTCTGCTAAAGTGTTACTCTTTCTCTTGTCTGCATACTGTCACTGATTGATTCGGACTTGTATTCATGGTGCACTTAGTTATAACTCGGCTCTTTCCTTTTCTATAGTTACTCCCTTAAGATGATACATCGTTCACTTCACTTTACCTTCTAATCTTTAAATAAGATCTTGTAAACGTGCAGACATCCCTCATCGATTTATTAGACTTTTCAATTTTTGGAGTATTTCATACCTCCGATTCTTATAGACCCTTCACAGACTCTGCGGCTAAGACAACCTTTCCCAGGCTATAATATTATTTTACTCCGATAACCTTGCTTCGTCCGGCTGTTACAGCCCGTAAGGAAGCTTCAGCATCATGTGTCACTTTTCGACTTTCTTTTTTTAAAGGTTTTTAATTTTCATTTTGCTTTTAGTTCTTGATCTCGATCTTTAGGGTTGATCAAATAGCGCTAGACTTCACGGTCATCGAGTAACCAGTGACCTGCTTGTTCTGATCGTCTCGGTTAAACCATTTCACAACTTCCCTTAATCCAACTTGTAACTTCCCTTATCTCGAGTCGTTTCTTTATCTTTACTTCAAACTCTTTTGTTGCCCCTTTACTTAAATTTGCTGTTTGTTCTCCTATCACGCATCATATTGCAAGAATAGTAGTCAGTATAGCATTGTTATCCTTTATAATATCTCTTAAGTTACTCGTTACCATTTTCTTGTCGTATTCTTCCTTTTTATAGGCATCCACTTTCTAATGTCATATAATACAAAATCTTTACAAATGATCCTCAGTCTTGTCTCAAATACCATCCTGACTACTATTCGTTTATCACTGGCTTTCAGATCTTTCCAACTTGTTTCCGCATGGGATCTCACTTGAAGTTTGAGTATCCATATTGGATATATTATAGTGTCAATTGTTTCCATTTGTACTTACTTTTCGTTCACCCACTTCCCCCCTTTGGGGTTGTACTTATACCATATCCATGCCTTTTCTTTATCATTTATAACTTTGATTCCCCACGTACGAAACCTCGACCAAATCACGAAGCGATGAGAACTCTCGATATTTAGTACAAAATCTTATCTGATGGTTGGTACTCGAGTAATGTAATTTATGTAGCAATTTATCCAAAGCCACATTCCATTTATTCCGGTCAGTAATTAGCTAGTGCCTATATTCATTTCAAATTCTCAATTAGGTAGCACTTATATTCTGATGATAAGTGTCCAAGGCTTTCTTATAACACTATCTTTATCCCAACGGATATCATCTGTTTCTTCTAATAAATTCACAATACATCAGTTGTTTCGCAAATCCACTGTTATACGCCGTATATTTATTCGTTGAATTATTCGCAAGAGAATCAACTCAAGTTAAAGACGAGATCATTTTCGGACACAAAATAGAAATCTTTAATTTTCAATTTTAATTAAAACATAAATTGTTTATAAATTTTATTTAGTGTAGAAATATTATTGGAGATTAGGAACTAATTAATTTTAATTAAATTATTAAGTGAGGATTATTGATTAATTAATGAATTAATCTAATTATGGAAAGTGGGCCCCACCCGAATTTAAAAAAAAAAAGAGAAAAAATGAAAATGACAACTCAAGGAATTAACTTGGTGAGTCATTTAGTGTGGGGGACGTGTCAACATAGGAGAAACCATATATATGTGATGTCTAATGAAGAAACCAACTTAGATTTCATTTTAGAGAAATAAAAGCTTAAGAAAAAAAATCACAAAAACCACCATGGCTGCTCTCGGCCAGCCATGGTGATGGAGGAAAATTTGGATTGTTGATTATATGATCAAGTTTGAAGTAAATTGCAAATTCAAGGAGGTGATAGCAACATTGGATATTAAGTTGGAGAAAAAGAAATTGCGAAATTGGAGCAATTAAGAGTAGAAATTCCTCCGAGAAAATTTAGGTAAGATTTTCTTGTTTTATGATGTAATTGTGTTAATATTATTGTAATGGAATTATTAGAATTGGATTGGACAAAATTGGAATTAAGAAAATGCATGAAATCGATGTTATAGGAAATTGTGGGTTGAAATGGATTAAGAGAAATTGTTGGGTTGTTAGAATTGTTATGGGCTGAATTGTGAGAATTTTATATGTATATCTCTGTCGTTGGTATTTCTGTGCTAACAGGAGAATAATGGGAAATTCGGGTTAGGCGAATATATAGGGGAAATGTTGCCCGATTTTTGTTATGCCCTTAACTAATGGAAAACCCTAAATGAGAATGTATAGGTTAAAGAACAAGTTCTATAAAGTGATGGACTACGGATTTACGAACTAGAAAGTATAGTTACTGACGATAACGTTACCTTTATGTTAACTAGGCTAAAAGAGTGACAAAGGGAACGGTTTGCGATTAGTCGTCAACAGGTATGTAAAGTTGTCCCTTCTTTCTTTTGGCATGTCTTAGACTTAAGTGATGAATGATATGAACTTTGGGGTAACTCTATTCATAATTTCCGAATGTGATTCATGATTCTTATTCACTTCTTGATGTTAGAACCCTTAAGTGATTGAGTTTTTCCCTCGAGCTTTCTATGCGTTGGATAGTAGTTGATATACATAACACTCTATCCCTAGATACTGTGGAGATATTTGTATCGTTGGCCTCTTATGTTTTATGTTCATAATTCCCAGAGACTTTTCATGTTAGCTTCTTATGTCACCAGATGAGTTCAGAGTATTCTTTCCGAGTTTTACATGCATGTATATGTATTATATTATATATGGTTCGGGCCGCACGTTCCTCGGCACTAAAATATTATATATATGGATCGGGTCGTACGTTCCTCGGCACTAACATATTATATTTATGGATCGGGTCGTACGTTCCTCGGCACTAACATATTATACTTATGGATCGGGTTGTACGTTCCTCGGCACTATTATATTATATATGGATCGGGTCGTACGTTCATCGGCACTATTATATTCTATAAGGATCAGGCCGTACATTCCTCGGCACTATTATATTATATATGGATCGGGCTGTACGTTCCACAGCACTAACAGTTATACTATGATCTATGCTTGTCATACGCTGTAAAGTCAAATTCAGTTATATAGAGTTATGCAGATATTATCACATGTTGGCCACGGATGCATTCAATTATTGAGACTGCTTTTCATGATTCATCTGTACTTGACGTTCTTATGATTTACATACTCAATACATATTCCGTACTGACCCCCTTTCTTCAGGGGGCTGTGTTTCATGCCTGCAGGTGCAGATACTTGCTTTGGTGATCCGCCAGCCTAGGATTTCCTTTCTGCTGTCTTGAAGAGCTCCGTTGTTCCGGAGTCCATACTTTTGGGTTGAATCTTATGATATATATATATATATATATATATGGGTTGTGTATGGGTTCTGTTCAGCTGCGTCTATACGATGTGCTGTGGTATTATGTTCATCTATAGTAGCAGCCTTGTCGGCTTGCATACGATATTGATTTGTGATGGCAGCCTTGTCGGCTTGCGTATTATTTCAAGATATGATTAGTTGTGACTCCTCAGGAGACAGTTGATCTGGAAGTATATGTTTATATGACGATGTTATGAACTTTGGAGTTCCTTTATAAGTTTCCATATTGTCGTAGTCTCAGTCTGATTATATGTAACAGGTTGGTATACGGGTGCCCAGTTCGGGCACCAGTCACGGCCTACGGGGTCGGGTCGTGACATCCACAATCCTTGTCCTTTAAGGATTTCACTATTTCCGTGGTGAAGCCACATACACGCAGTACTCCTTTATGCCTCATGCTCTTTCACCCTTGTTGTATACCCAACGCTAACTCCTAACTTACTCAAAATCATATCAAATTCGTCTTAATAGTGGTCTTGTCTTATCACCTTCTCGTTGTACTACACCTTAAGTTTGTAGCTATATATTTCCCTTTTATCCTATACTCATACTCAATTAATTACGTCTGTCTTGGGTGCTTCCTTTACTATTCCTTTCATTTCTCCAGTCTATGTCCATCTTTTATTTTGTGCACGAGGAATCTCATGCTACTCCTGTATCCTTCGGAAAACACTACATCTACATAACCCCTTTCTCATTTTCAAAACATATTTTGTTCATCCCTGTTTGTTCTTATCATACCAGTCATTTCCTGGCACTTATTTTTGTCTCGTTGCTCATCTTTCTTTAGTTTGGTCTTTCACAATTCTATCGCTTATATTACCCGTTTTCTTAGCTATACATGTCATAACACATCGCTACACTGTAATCCCACTTGTTTTCTTCTTATTTTCTTCTTTCACTTAACTCTTTCTCTTCCTGTGCTCGCTTTCACTTTCGTTACCACTTGATCTCTATTCTGAACTTTCCCTATAGGACCTTGTAAGTCTTTCTCATTCGTTCTATATTTACTTTTCCGTTTCACACTGATCACATCATATCTTTTAGTCACTTCCTCGCTAGGCTTTACTCATTTTTATAACAATCCTTATTATATTCACGTAATATCCTGTTCGTAATCAGTCCTATAGTGTAACACTTCTTAACCTTATTCATGATTCTTACTATGGTTTAATTACACTCTGTGGAGTAGGCGTACTTAACCTTTGGTCAATCTTATCCTTAATATCTCACAAGCTGTCTTATCAATACATTTGTATTTGTCATAATTATTCCTCCTCCTTATTTTTATCTCAATCATACTATTACTCCTTTTAGCCACAAACTCGTCGTAATTTATCCCTACTTATCAGTTCACTCGATACCTCAATAAAACGTTCTATTAAGATTTGCCACCTTTTCCTAAATCATCCCTTAGTGTCACAAGCCCTTTCCAAATTATCCTAGCATTTAATCAACAACATATGAAACACATGATCTACGACAGTCCACAAGTTTGAGTTTTCCTTCTACAAATTCCATCTCCAATTAGTTGATTAAGAACTAGTGAACTCAAGGACATAAAGATATGATGAAATGTTACCTCAAGAACACAAGAATGCTCCAACTCCCAGATTACGTTACCTGAAGCATCCTCCAAAACCACCACAAGAAGAAGAACTAGAATCCGACAAGCACCACGGGACTTCTGATGCTTGATTCACATAGTTTACCTTCGGATTTGTTCTTTGGTCATGAATGAGTTATTTAGTTCATAAACTACTTGTTGTATGCTTTGTACTCTTCAAATGAAAGTGAAACTTAATTGTGGACGTTTTTGCTCTGCAACATGAGCCTCTTCTACGGTGAAATGTGGCTGGAAAGTATTCTGGTCCATTCAAATGAATTCCAAACTTTGCTACTCATATATGCTTCTTCGAAATAAAATTTCCCAAATAAGAATGATGCCTCTTACGGATGACATGAAGGGTATCTCTTAAATCTTTAATCCAACATAATAAATTCACCCTATCGGTATCAACTTTCAAGACATATTATGAACTTATATCTCATTCTCTTTTTTCTATTTCTGGGAAACTTTTGGCAGAGTTTCCTCTGTACTTCTTACTATCCCAAAACCTGCACCCAGGAAATACCAACAATGCCTCACACGGCCAACATATATACGTATATATCATATCATAGCCACACAGGGCTCCCAATTTCAAGTAAAAGTATAAAGATGTCGAAACTTACCTCACATATCACACCTCGAGACGTACCTGATCCTTTAACGATCTGTCCTGTTATACCTTCCTATCTACCTTCCCTTTCATTCTTCAACTTTACATTTCAATCATACTTCAATATTCTTACCTTATCCGACATGCATCTTTCGCACCGTTGCTTACCTGTGTACTTTGTAACTTCCAATATCATCAGTCACTTTCTTCTGTCGATGTCGTTCTTCCGCTGAAATCAAGGGCCAGTATAAGGAATTTCATTTCCTATGGCTGGGCTCTATCGCACGATCTTAGATATGAAAGAAAGGTAACATCCTAAATGTCCTGTAGCATCCTGTTTATAGATGTGGTGCACAACACACCGATAAAAAAGACTCTACTAGACACGGTCTGTAGACACTCCGAGGATGAACTGCTCTGATACCACTTTTGTCACGACCCAACCCCATGGGCCATGACTAGTGCTCGAGCTGGACACTCATATACATACCTACTAGATATAGTCAAACTGAATCTATGAACAATATGGAAACTTGCAAAAGAATTTTGAAGGTTCATAATGTCATATGTATATATCCAGATAAACTGTCTCATGAGGAGTCTCAACTAATCAAATCATAAAATGATACGCAAGCCGACAAGGCTACCACTACATACGAACATATCCATAGCACATCGTATCGACACCGCTGAACACAACTTATACACAACCCACACATATGTCTACAGACGTCTAAGAGTATCGATAGCGAAATATGACGGGACAGGGCCCCGTCGTACCCCTGGATAAACATATATATATATACATCATAAGATCTGTACCAAAAGTCTAGGCTCCGGAACAACGGAGCTCTCCAAGACAGCTGACTGGAAATCGTAGGATGGGGGATCACCGAATCGAGTGTCTGTACCTGCGGCATGAAACGCAGCCCCCCAAAGAAAGGGGGTCAGTACAGAATGTGTACTGAGTATATAAAGCATGAAATACAATAAAGAGAATCAGAACTGAAATAGAGATTACCAGAAACAAGTATGACCTCTAAAATATCAATACACTTGCCTTATGAAATGAAAATCATGCATATCAATATCGTATATCATATCCGGCCCATTATGGGACTCGGTGAATAAGGTCGCCACATACCATCCTTGGCGCCATAATCACATCATCACATCATCACACCATCACATCATCACATCATATATATATATATATATATATATATATATATATATATATAACGTATCCCGGCCTTCTAGTGAGGGACTCGGTGAACAATGCAAAGAAACTGTGCACGAGAACGTATCCTGGCCCAGGACTCAGTGAAAGACATATTGAGGCATGCACGAGCAGAGTAGTGCGCAACCATATGCAAACTAAATCATATCTGAGACTTAATAGAATAATCAAAATGAACCATCATTTGAAAATCAAGACAATAGTCATATCAAGTACCTTTCGAATGTCACTATGGATTATGTCAAAATAGAACTTCTGGAATCATATACACGTATTAAGACATAATGAAATAGTTGTTGGGAATAAAGAACATTATCCATCCTAGTGGCTCTAAGAATAGGAGCTTCTTTGGAGTCATATATATACGTCGTCTGTTTGTTTCATAAAGATCATGCTAAAAAGAAAGAAGGGTTATCTTTACATACCTTTAACGCGTATCCGTAACACAATACGTATACGCAGCCTGAAGTGTCTCAACCTATATTAAGACGTCAAGAACTATGGCTAAGCTACGGGAAGATTCAAAACGTATTCCAACGTTAGTAGTTTATTTCTAGAAAATTAGACGATGTTTCCCTTATATTCAAACCAACCACATAACAACCAAGTCAACATCAACAACCACACGTTCAAGTACTATATCGAAACTAACCAAGACATGAACCAAGGATACACCGAATAGCCCGCATATTATTCCAATTATCCCACACATTACAACATTCAATAGTAATTAACCTAATGACTACGACGTATTCAAGTTATTATTAACAATCTACAGTCGTAACATTTCATCAAAACGACCTTATAACAGTCCAACCATTATAGCAACATGATGTATATCTCTAATTACACTTAATCTTCCAATTCTACAAGAACGACAACACGTCCCAAAACAACCCTTAGTTAACAACATAGAGATGCCCGATAATCTCACACTCTTTCCATCCAAATTTGTGAATCAAATTAACACATACACGACAACATCAATTATTCATATGCAAGAAAACTACCTTAACATCACAATAAGTCCTTAAAACGGCCCACAAAACAAATACAACTTCAACTTTAACCATCAAATTCCTTCACTTTCATCACATAATCCATGACAACAACAACTACAAAATTAATTAAAATTAATCCACCATTTTTAATTAGAGCATCCCCTTCACGGCCCAAACAACACCTCAACATCAACATACACAATTCCTTATATCCAATCCACATCTACCATATTATAGCAAGTTCAAACCATCTCCAAAACATGTAGAAAAGGATTAAATCTTACTTTAGAGACAAGCTCTTATTATCAACCATGGCCGTGAGCTTCCTCATTTTTTTTCCCTCCAATTGGACTTGAAATTCTAACAATTTTATGGTGTGGGGGGGGGGGGGGGGGGGGGGGGGAGGGGGCTGGCCGTGAGCTATTTTGGGGGCTGCCATGGCTGGCTGAACCCTCTCTCTCTCTAGAGCTTTAGAGCTCCTCTCTCTAAGTTCTATTTTGCAAAGTTGAAATGGAAATGTAATTGATGACTTAGTCATCAAACCATAATATTTTATGGTGCCTACAAAATGGACACGTGTCCACCCTTGTGACACGTGTCTATCCTTATGACATGTGTCCAATTTTCATTCAACACCAATCAAATTCCGCCATGTGTCGTGGGGCCCACTTAGTGGTCCAATTAGCTTAATTAATTGTTAATCCCCACTTAATAATATAATCATGGTTAATTAATCCCGAATCTCCACTGATATTTCTACACCAATTAAATTTACAAGCAATCGTGCACTCATTAAAAATCGGGGATTTAAAAGCCCTCGTCTCATATCCCAAGAATAATCTCGTCTTTAAACTTACATCGATTAGCTTTCGAATAATCCGTCGTGCAAAAATACGGGGTATAACATCCTTCCCCCCTTTAGAACATTCGTCCTCGAATGTTAAACTGGTCCTGAACTCCCAATACTTACCCAAATGTTCTCTTATTTAATTATGCCCCTCACATGCCTCTTTCATTGGTCGATTCGCTATAATTCACTATAACGCATTCCAGGTCTCTACATAGTCATTCCCGTAATATTTCCTCCTTCTGTTGCTTCTGAAGGTAATTATTTCACGTCGTTGTCTTTGCTTTCCTCTCTATTTCGCAGTTGGTTGTCAGTTGTATTGCGAGATCTTCTGCTAAAGTGTTACTCTTTCTCTTGTCTGCATACTGTCACTGATTGATTTGGACTTGTATTCATGGTGCCCTTAGTTATAACTCGGCTCTTTCCTTTTCTATAGTTACTCCCTTAAGATGATACATCGTTCACTTCACTTTACCTTGTAATCTTTAAATAAGATCTTGTAAACGTGCAGACATCCCTCATCGATTTATTAGACTTTACAATTTTTGGAGTATTTCATACCTCTGGTGCTTATAGACCCTTTACAGACTCTGCGGCTAAGACGACATTTCCTAGGGTATAATATTATTTTACTCCGATAACCTTGCTTCGTCCTGTTGTTACAGCCCGTAAGGAAGCTTCAGCATCATGTGTCACTTTTTGACTTTCTTTTTTTAAAGGTTTCTAATTGTCATTTTGCTTTTAGTTCTTGATCTCTATATTTAGGGTTGATCAAATAGCGCTAGACTTCACGGTCATCCAGTAACCAGTGACCCGCTTGTTCTGATCGTCTCGGTTAAACCATTTCACAACTTCCCTTAATCCAACTTGTAACTTCCCTTATCTTGAGTCGTTTCTTTATCTTTACTTCAAACTCTTCTGTTGCCCCTTTACTTAAATTTGCTCTTTGTTCTGCTATCACACATCATATTGCAATCTTTACAAGAGTATGTGTAGGTGATCAAATCAGCCCGGGGAATACCTTAGCGTCGTCTCACTAGTCTTTATGCAGACCCTATATTCTTCTTATATATTTCAATTGATATCAAGGCTCAACTATGGCTATGTCCTATCTGTCCTCAGTACTAATTCGGTCCCGGTAATTTGGCTCAAACCATTTTTCACCGTTCCTTAATGTGTCCAGAATGTCACACCCACATTGTTGTCACTAAATCCTTACTCTTCTTATCAAGTACTCACTTGGTCTCATTCCTAACATACAAATATGCGTAGATTGCACAACTATTCTTCTACAGATTGTACAAAGTATGTCACACCCTAATCTCGCTAGGGTGTGATGGGCACCCGACCCTTACTTAGAGCCGAGCGAACCCTCTGACTCTTAAATACACACATAACCTCTTTGGACCTTTAAATCAAATAAACATGAAATACATAGTAAGGCTTTCAGAAATTTTATTTTTCCTTGTTTATCAAATCAAACAAAATCTGTAACTATATGGAATTTATCACATAATACAGAATGACTCATCGGCTGATGGAGCCGCTTACAACACTGACATTCTATACCCACGACTCTGTCTGCAAAGTCTCTAATTTCGAACAAAACATCATAGCTTAATACTCTGACCCGGCAACGCTCCAGGAGCAAATGGATCTTGCCATCTCCGCTGGAACATCTTCTATAATAGCTTCAACTCATCTGGGTGTACCTGCGCGGCATGAAACGCAGCCCCCGAAGAAAGGGGGTCAGTACGAAAAATGTACTGAGCATGTAAGGCAAGAATTACAGTAAAAGAGAATCATAGCTGAAACAGAGATTTACCAGAATCAAGTATGAACTTTTAAAACATCAAAGCACTTGCCTTTTCAAATGAAAATCATGTATGTCATCATAAATCATAAATGAAAATCATGTATACCATCATCGTATATCGTATATCATATATCATATAACGTGCCCCGGCCCGCTAGTGAGGGACGCGGAGAGTAAATTCATGCATGTCATCACCATATATCATATATGCATATAACGTGCCCCGGCCCTCTATTGAGGGACGCGGTGAATGAAATCATGTATGTCATTATCATGTATCATATTTGCGTATAATGTGCCCCGGCCCTCCCTTCAGGGACGCGGTGAATGGAATCATGTATGTCATTATCATGTATCATATTTGCGTATAACGTGCCCCGGCCCTCCCTTGAGGGACGCGGTGAATGGAATAATTTATGCCAATATCATGTATCATATATGCATGTAACGTGCCCCGACCCTCCTTTGCGGGACGCGGTGAATAGAGTCATCATATGCCATCCTGGCCACCACCCCGTCATCATATCATAATGTCATCATGTCATATATAACATGCCCCGGCCCGCAAGTGAGAGGGACGTGGTGAACAATGCAGAGAAGTATGCACGAGAACTTACCCTGGCCCGGGACGCAGTGAAGGACATACTGAGACTTGCACGAACAGAGTAGTGCGAAACCATATGCACATAAATCAAGACTCAATAGAGACGTACTCTTACCGACATTTGAAGGATCATAAACATGTTTCAAGTCAATCCGGTTTAGTATGGGAAAGTTACGGACATTTTTACCACAGAACTTTTACGAACGTTTCGAAGCAAATCCAAGATCTTTTACGAAAGTTAGGAACATTAAAACTTACAGAACTCATTTAGAAATAGAATTCTTTATGCTCATCTCGTTATTCAATCTTATAATAAGATCAACTATATCGAGCGTACTCATATCAAAAGTGAATAAAAATCATAGACAAACTCGGAAACATATCAAACGGAGCTTCGGAATCATGGATACATATCAAAACCATGTGAAGTAGCTTATTCATTTATTAATCATACAATTGCCTCAACCATATGAAACATGCTCATGACAAAAGAGAATAAGCATCATAACCAAGCTCGGAATCAAAGAGTAGAGTTACCCCAAGGTGCGTGTCATGTCATACCTTACTGAGCTCTAGGACATGCCAAAAGAAAGAAAGGGTAAGCCTTACATACCTGTTCCACGTCCTATTCGCTACGCTTATTCGTCGAAGCTCGTTAGTCTACATTCAAGGAAATTTACATAATCATTATATTCATCATCATATACTTGCCTTACCTTCTCAAACAAATTCACTTATAATCTACCGAAATTTCGGCAGCATCTCCCCTGTAAATACACCATCCCCGAGAATCTATCTCGGCCAATTTTATCAACAACAATCCGAGAATTCAACGGGGCCAAATTATCAACAACAATATCAACAATTACATCTCCAACTTCAACAATTATTTCAAATGCATTCTAACACTAGCAACTCTTTCTACACAATTCGACGGCATTTCATTTTTATTCAACTCAATCACATATATTCAAGCTAACACCAATGATTCCACATTCAAGTATTTATCCGAAATCATTCTAACATGATTCAAGAATACTTCAAACAATTCACATAATATTCACAACAACCCGATCAACATACTACTTCACCCGAAATCTTCCAAATTCCACAAGAACACTAACAACACATTTCTTCTCTTCCAACTTCATGAATTACACCAACAATTCACATACTAACAACATTGTCTTCCATAAATACAAGCAGGCTATATTTAATTCACATTAACATCTAAAATAACTCTCCAACCATTACAACTTCACTAGAATCATTAAACTTTCATTTTCATCATAGAATTCATTACAACAACAACCAAAATACTAGATAAAATTAATTCATCATCCTTATAACATATAAAAATACCCAAACCATTCATAACATATAAAAAGAGGATTAGACCTTACCTTTTCCACTTGTCTACTTAACTTGGTTAGGGTTGCTTCTTGCAAAAGGGATGGTTTTCTTGCTTCAACAACTACTCCATGTTGATAAGGGCCTTCCAATTGCTTGGAATACTAGAAGAAAAATATTTTTCTTGATCAAATTCTATGGCTTCAATTTTTGGAAGCCATGGCCAAATACTCCTCTCTTTGTTTCTCCTTCTTCTTTTTTTTTCCTCCAAGTTTCTAGAGTTGGAAAATGAATGAATACTATGTCTTGTTATGTAAGCTTCCTTATATATATAATTACATAGCCCATAAAAGTGTGGGACCCACACACATACACACACACACATCACACGGCCAAATGGCCCTTCTTGAACCTTCATGAAACTTTTGTGAAATTCCCGTTTTGCCCCTAGCCTTCCACAATATTACCTTGAACCAGCTTGTGAATTTTCCATTTTACCCTTAGCTTTCCTTAATATTTCCACATCAAAAATGTTCACAAACAACTTGTGTATTCAACAAGATCAAAACATAACCTTGCCCTTACATCTCGCAATTATCTTGAATTATCCGAACGTACAAAATGCGGGCTATAACATCCACCCCCCCTTTAGAACATTCGTCCTCGAATGTTCAACTGATCTTATGGGGTCTGGTAACACTTCGGGGGGTCCCTCTTATTATTGTCCCTTTTTCCATGCTCCTTCCTTATCTTTCACCCTATTTCCTCTAAGATCAAATCTTTCAGACCTCACATGAATTCTTGTTCCATACCACTAACTTCCCAACCAGTAGTGTCGACTTATCATCCTTAACCCTTCTTGGGTTTTCTTCCTCCTCGAGTACTTTTCTTCTTTTGCCATTTGTGGCATCGGCTCGGAGGGTCGTGAAATTTTCACTTTAAGCTCGCAAATACATTTCATTCCTAAGTCATCCTTTCAGGAAAGTACTTCGATGTCCGAGTTAACCATATTAATATAGCTATACATTTATTCCTTTATATACCTTTCACCTTAACATCATCGCAAGGCCTAAATCTCCTAACATCGTCACAAGGCTTAATCATTCTTTCTCTTACTTCACACCCCCTGTCCTAGTCACTATTCCTTTAGCCTCACTTATTGAAAGTGGTTCTCGAACCTCATACACTCCTCTTTTGTTCCATATTACCATACTTTATCCTTTCCACGTACCTTCCTTTGAATCTTTATCCAAATAGTCTCGTACTTTGCTGGTAATTTCTCTCGGGGATTCACTCATTAAGGTTTCTTACTTTTCACTTTTCCCGACCTTTTGATCTCCTTGCTTTCCATTAACTCACACTCTTTCTTTTCAAAATATCGTGGTATTACAATTTACGATCTTAACCTGTAGTAAAAATAACACCAGCTTAATTTATAATACTGGTACCCTTGCTCTATTGATTCCTTCTTTACCGTAGCGCCGATTGCTGGGACCCGCATGTCCACCGATACAATCACACGTGAGATATCGTACGCATTCACATATATATATAATTACTATCAACTAGCCCACAAACTACTTCCAAACGCTATTCAAGCCTATCCAAATTCCAGAGCTGTGACGCACTTTCTGTCTTTTCTCCAGTCTAACCCGTCTCGTCCTATGTGGCTTTTTATGGTCTCCAACCATCCCGTATACTCTAGTTTCCCTTAGGCCACTCTAGCTTCTCATTTTTCTCTCATGTCTGGATATATAGAATTTCTTGCACCCTTCCCAGGGGGTCACCCATCCTAAAATTTCTCCCACCTTAGCACGCTTAACCTCGAAACTTCGATGAAATCCAGTGCCTTAATGCTGATATAATCGCGCCCACTTCGCCACATGACCTTCATTATATAATCTGGAGCAAATCGAAGTCTTACAGATTCCGAGACATTTGCGTAACACATCCTTTCCTTTACAATTACTGTTTTGCCCTTTTCGATCCTCAATCTTCACCTTTCACTTATATGCATAACTACCCTTCGTCCTAGATTCCCGAATTCCCAATGGTAGCGAATATATCTTCGTCGCCGTTACTTATGAATACTTCGGGTACCAGTCTGTTCAGATTTCCACTCACCATCCTCACATAATAGTCTACGGCAAAATCGATTATCGACTTTTCCTAAATCATCCAATAGACCTTGCTTCTGCTAAATCTCGAATGCGACCCATTTTAATTCTTCAGACTACTAATCGTCTTTCTCACAATCATTTTTCACGCCATGCCCAAATCCGTAGCTCCTCTAAAATATCACATCCCCCTTATTGTCTGTTTATGATATTTCCTTTCCACGCTTCCTCCTGTTGGGCGTACCCAACTAAATGACCTGATTTTGAAAAATTTCGACAGAGTCTCTTTTACAATCCTCACTATTCAAAATCTGTACGCAGCAAATATCGACAGTACCTTACCGAGCATACAGTCACACGGCATATTCCGGCCACCCAGAGCTTTCAATTCCAGATGACAGAACAAATATATCAAAACTTGCTTCTATAACTTACCATATCATCACTTACCTCCTTCCGTCATATGTAAGGCTTATATAAGGAATTTTATTTTCCTATGACTTGGCTCTATCGCACGATCTAAGACAGAAAGAAGGTCAACAATCCCTAGATGCCCCGTAGCCTCCTGTTTATAAATGTGGCCGACTTCACACCATAATCAGGACTCTACTGGACACGACTTTCCAGACAATCCCTAGGAAAACCTGCTCTGATACCACTTTGTCACACCCTAATCTCGCTAGAGTGTGATGGGCACCCGACCCTTACTTAGAGCCGAGCGAACCCTCTGACTCTTAATACACACATAACCTCTTTGGACCTTTAAATCAAATAAACATGAAATACATAGTAAGGCTTTCAGAAATTTTATTTTTCCTTGTGTATCAAATAAAACAAAATCTGTAACTATATGGAATTTATCACATAATACAGAATGACTCATCGGCTGATGGAGCCGCTTACAACACTGACATTCTATACTCACAACTCTGTCTGCAAAGTCTCTAATTTCGAACAAAACATCATAGCTTAATACTCTGACCCGGCAATGCTCCAGGAGCAAATGGAGCTTGCCATCTCCGCTGGAACATCTTCTATAATAGCTTCTACTCATCTGGGTGTACCTACGCGGCATGCAACGCAGCCCCCGAAAACGGGGGTCAGTACGGAAAATGTACTGAGCATGTAAGGCAAGAATTACAGTAAAAGAGAATCATAGCTGAAACAGAGATTTACCAGAATCAAGTATGAACTTTTAAAACATCAAAGCACTTGCCTTTTCAAATGAAAATCATGTATGTCATCATAAATCATAAATGAAAATCATGTATACCATCATCGTATATCATATATCATATATCATATAACGTTCCCCGGCCCGCTAGTGAGGGACGCGGTGAGTAAATTCATGCATGTCATCACCATATATCATATATGCATATAACGTCCCCCGACCCTCTATTGAGGGACGCGGTGAATGAAATCATGTATGTCATTATCATGTACCATATTTGCCTATAACGTGCCCCGGCCCTCCCTTGAGGGACGCGGTGAATGGAATCATGTATGTCATTATCATGTATCATATTTGCGTATAACGTGCCCCGGCCCTCCCTTGAGGGATGCGGTGAATGGAATCATGTATGCCAATATCATGTATCATATATGTATGTAACGTGCCCCGGCCCTCTTTTGTGGGACGCGGTGAATAGAGTCATCATATGCCATCCTGGCCACCACCGCGTCATCATATCATAATGTCATTATATCATATATAACATGCCCCGGCCCGCAAGTGAGAGGGATGCGGTGAACAATGCAGAGAAGTAGGCACGAGAACATACCCTGGCCCGGGACGCAGTGAAGGACATACTGAGACTTGCACGAACAGAGTAGTGCCAAACCTTATGCACATAAATCAAGACTCGATAAAGTCGTACTCTTACCGACATTTGAAGGATCATAAACACGTTTCAAGTCAATCCGGTTTAGTATGGGAAAGCTACGGACATTTTTACCACAGAACTTTTACGAACGTTTCGAAGCAAATACAAGATCTTTTACGAAAGTTAGGGATATTAAAACTTACAGAACTCATTTAGAAACAAAATTCTTTATGCTCATCTCGTTATTCAATCATATAATAAGCTCAACTATATCGAGCGTACTCATATCAAAAGTGAATAAGAATCATAGACAAACTCGGAAACATATCAAACGGAGTTTCGAAATCATGGATACATGTCACACCCCTACTTTACTAGGGTGTGATGGGCACCCGACCCCATATTCAGAGCCCAGCGAACCCGCTGACTCTTATTACGTGCATAATATCTTTGGGGTCTTAAATCGAATAAGAATGAAATACATAGTAAGCTTTCAGAATCTTTCCTTTCCCTCGTACTCAAATCAAATGGAATCTGTAATCACATGGACCTTATAACATAACATAATATGACACATCGGCTGGTGGAGCCGTTTACAATACCGACACTCTATACCCACGACTCTGTCTGCAAAGTCTCTAACATTATTCAGACATCATAGCACACATACTCTGACTCGGCAGCACTCCAGGAACAAGTGGAGCTTGCCAACTCCGCTAGAACGTCTTCTCTAATAGCTTCAGCTCATCTGGGTGTACCTGCGTGGCATGAAATGCAGCCCCCCGAAGAAAGGGGGTCAGTATAAGCAATGTACCGAGTATGTAAGGCATAAATAGTAACATAGTAAGAGATGTAATTATGAACAACAACAGAATAGAGATATAGAGCGTATCATAAGATAAAAGGGTAACCTGTACATCTGAGTGCCTCTTAGGCCGGATGCCATGCATGCTTAGCTTTCCTGTGAAAACATTTTTTTTTCATATACATAGAAAATAGAACATGTCATAGCGCCGAACAACGTCGGCTCCCCCACATATCTCCCGCGTCCGGGATGAAAGTTACGCCAACTGACCAAATGGTAATGCGTCTATAGCGCAACATATCTCCCTTTTCCCCATCTTCCCCATATACATATACATATATCATATAAGCAGCATGCAGGAGAGCCCAAGAGGGTCATGTATCTATCGGAGTGACGTAAGGTTAATAACCTCCGATTACATTATGGAATAACCGTGGTCGCTTTGTCCCACCTTGAAGGAACAATTATTATAAGATGAGACTAGCAACGAATAACAGCGTACATAAACCGACACCTGAAGACTCAGAAACGAGTTTCGGGTCAATCTGACTTAGTATAAGAAAGTTATGAGCTTTTGACGTACAAAACCTTCTACGAACATTTCAGAAGCTATTTTTGGAAAATCAAAGCAATAATCATATCAAGTACCTTTCGAACATGAAATCATACTTATCATAGTCATCATAGAAATATTCTCATCCTCGACATCATCAATGTCGTTGTAAAACATATCCATCGTTATTGTCATTAAAGCTTACAATACCATAAACCTTTGTTTTGGAAAAATACGGACATTTTGGAAAGCATTGACGGGTTATCGGAAAAGAATCATGCCTTGAAATCATAAACATCTAACTTTTTAAAACAGGGAGAATATGGAAGCAATTATGAGATCATAACATCGGAATCATGCCTTGGAAAGAAAGGGAAGAGCCTTAACATACTTGTTCTGCATCTTATTAGCTACGCTTAATCGTCCAACCTCGCTATCGCTAGTCTACATTCAAGAAGATCGACGCAATCATTAGATTCATCACCATATACTTGTCTTAATCCTTCAACTGAATTCATTTATAATCTGCCGAAATTTCGGCAGCATCTCCCCTGTAAATACACCATCCCCGAGAATCTAACTCGGCCCAAATCACCAATCAACAATCCGAGAATTCAACTCGGCCAAACTATCAACAACAATACCATCAATCATACCAACAACATCAACAATCAATTCAAGACGCATTCTAACATTAACAACCTTTGTCATACAATTTAACGACATTTCATTTATATTCAATTCAATTCACATAACATTCAAAACGACTCAATCAACATACTACTTCACCCGAAACCTTCCAATTCCAACAAGAACAATAACAACCCATTTCCTTCTTTCAAATTCAATCATAACAACCCAACTTACAATCTTCCAAACAAATGTCTCACTTCCAAATTCATGAATTCCACCAACATTTTACATTAACAACTTCATTCATACAAATATAAGAATTCATGCTAATGTGACATTAACTTCCACAACGACACCACAACGATTACAACTTCATTTCAAGCCATTAAATCCTCATTTTACACCATGGAATCCACAACACAACAATCAAACTACTAAATAAAATCAATTCATTTATTCTACCCAATGCAACTATATTCGGCCAACACCCCCAACATACCAAATTCATGATTTTCATCCATTTCCACACACTACAACATACACCACCATCCATAACATATGTAAAAGAGGATTGAACACATACCTTTCTCACTCAACTTCTTGGCTTGGCTAAGGTTTCCAACTTGCACAACAAATGCTTTGCTTGCTTATGGAAGTGGAGTTGCTAACGTATGAATAGCTAAGTGTGGTTCATGAATTTGAAAGATAGAAATGTGTTGTTATCGTCCTTGTTGGAATTGGAAGTTTCGGGTGGAGCATGATGTGTTGGTGGAATTGCTTAAATATTGTATAGATTGTTTGAAATGTTCTTGAATTTTATTTGAATGATCTCGGATTAGAAATGAATATGTGAGCGTTGATATTGGCTTGAATGTACGTAGTTGAATTGAATGTGATAAGCGACGTAGAGATAGAAGATTACAAATATTAGAATGCGCCTTAAATTGATTCTTGATGTTACTAGTATGGTTGTTGGTATTGTTGGTATGGTTGTTGATGAATTTGGCCGAGTTAAATTCTCGGGGATGTTGAATTTACAGGGGAGATGCTGCCGAAATTTCTGTAGGCAAGTACTAGTTAGAATTGAATTTCTAAGTACTTGTAGCTAATGTTTGGTAATTGATAACGTTATTGTAGATATTGGAGAGCCCGAGACTTGAGTCGGGATTTGGTTAGCGAGCGATCGAGGTATGTGAAGCCTACCTTTCCTTCTTTTGGCATGCTTTTTTTGAAATGAACAAAAATGTATATGTATGCTTATAAAGAAAATCCTACTCTTAGAGCCACTAGGATGGCTAACATCTTTGACTTCCATAAGCTATTTCATATGGCATGATACATATTTGTGATATTCGAAGACTCTAGTTGTTATGTTTCCGAATGTTGTTCGAAAGAAAATTGAGATGACTAAAGTCTTTGATGAATACTTTGATACGTAAATATGGTCCTAAAGTCTCCATTTTATTTGATCCATAATGTTATTCGAAAGTTTCCTAATATGAATGATACTTGAATTTCCAAATATGGCTTATGAAATGTTTTTAAAAAGGGTCTGTACTTCGAAAGCTCGTAACTTTCGTATACTAATTCCGATTGACCTGATACATGTTTCTGAGCTTTCTGATATCGGTACATATATTTATTCATCGAGTCTTGGAATTTATTTACTTATATGCATATGGTTTCCTCACTACTCCGCTCGTGCATACTACTATTACATCGTTCGCCGGGTCCCAGGCCGATTTTGTGATCGTGCGCACTATGTTATATTCAGCAGTATGATGTGTTACGGTTCCCGAGACCTCGCCATAGGACCGGGTACCGCTTATATACGGCGTTATGATGTGATATGGCATATGATGTGTTCTGATTTTGTGATATGTTATGATGATACGATATGTTTGGGGATTGTACGGAGATTTGAAACCTTCTGGAGTATGATGTGTTGTGGCGCCAGCGTCGGAGTGGCGACCACGTTCCTGAGCCCTATGCATGATTTTTTTTATTTGCATTATTTATATTTTCAGCACAGGTTTTGATATACTAATTCTGTATCCATTTTTCCGTACCTCTCACTTCAGTTATGATTCGGACTACTGTACTTCATGCTTTACATACTCAGTACCTATTTCGTACTGACCCCCTTTCTTCGGGGGCTGCGTTTCATGCCCGCAGGTACAGCCGTTCGTTCTGGTGACCCGCCAGTATAGGACACTTATTCTGCTATTTGGAGTACTCTTTTGATCCGGAGCTCATATTTTTGGTACATATCTTTTATTATACATGTTTCTGTATATATGACTATTTGGGGTACGGTGGGGCCCTGTCCCGTCATATGTTTCTATTCTGGTTTGTAGAGGCCTGTAGACATATATGTGGGTAATGGGTCGTGTTTGTTCGGTTATGTCTGTGACCTGTGCCTTAAGCGGTCCCGTTTGCTATTATGGCCAAACCGGCCCATATGTTTGTATATGTGTGTGTATTTGGGCGATGTGTATTCCGCCAGCCTGCTATTATGGCCAAACCGGCTTTTGTATGATATTTCTGTTACAGGTGACCGCTTAAGATAACGTCTGTTTCTCAGTATCCGTATAAATAACGTATGCTAAAATTGAATAAGTCTTTGATATGTCGATCTGGTAAGCAAGTCTGTATGGGTGTCCAGTTAGGGCACTAGTCACGGCCCATGGGGCTGGGTCGTGACATTCTCGTGCTTTGCCGGTAGTTTCTCTCGGGAGCTTCACTCACTGAGGTTTCTTACCTTTCACCTTCTTCCGACCCTTTGATCTCTTTGTTTTCCATCTACTCACTCTCTTTCTTTTCCAAATATCGTTGTATTAAAACTTCCCAATCTTAACCTGTAGTGAAAATGACATCAATTTACCTTGTAACACTTATATCATTTATTCTTGCTGTCACCCGATCTTCGGTACCCTTACGTGATTAATGCCTTCCTTACCGTAGCGCCGGTTGCTGGAACTCACATGTCCACCGATACAATCATATGTGGGATATCCTACGCATTCATATATATGTATATATATATATATATATATATATATATATATATATATATATATATATATATATATATATATATATATATATATTTACTATCAACTAGCTCATGAAATACTTCCAAACTCTATTCAAGCCTATCTAAATTTCTAGAGCAGTGACGCACTTTCTGTCTGTTCTTCCGTCTAGCCTACCTCGTCTTACGCGACCTCTTAAGGTTTCCAGCCATTCCGTATACTCTAGTTTCCCTTAGGTTACTCTAACTTCTCATTTGTCTCCTATGTCTGGATATATAGAATTTTTGCAAACTTCCCAGGGGGTCACCCATCCTAAAATTGCTCCCACCTTAGCACGCTTAACCTCGAAACTTTGATGGAATCCGGTGCCTTAATGCTGATATAATCGCGTCAGCTTCCTCACATGACCTTTATTACATGATCTAGAGCAAATTGAAGTCTTACAGGTTCCGAGACATTTTCGTAACACGTCCTTTCTTTTACAATTACTATTTTACCCTTTTCAATTCCCAATGTTCACCTCCCACCTGTGTGTATGACTACTTCCTGTCCTGGGCTTCCAGATTCCCGATGGTAGTGAGCGCACCTTCATCGCCATGCCAAATCCATAACCTTTCTGAAACAACGCATCTCACTTATTGCCTATTTACAGTATTTCCTTCCCACGCTTCTTCTTGTTAGGCGTACCCATTCTAGCAGAATCTCCTTTTCCATTCCTACTATTCAAAATCTGCACGCAGCAAGTACCAATAATGCCTCACAGGGGATACAGTCATACGACATATTCCAGCCACCCAGAGCTTCCAATTTCAGGTAACAGAATAAAATATCAAGACTTACTTCTATAACTTTCCATATCATCACATACCTCCTTCCGTCGTATGTAAGGCTTATATAAAGAATTTCATTCTCCTATGACTTTATCTCTATCGCACGATCTAAGACAGAAAGAAGGTCAACAATCCATAGATGCCCCGCAGCCTCCTGTTTATAAATGTGGCCGGCTTCACACCCATAAACAGGACTCTACTGGACACGACTTTGCAGACAACCCCTAGGACGACCTGCTCTGATACCACTTTGCCACACCCCGACTTTACTAGGGTGTGATGGGCACCCGACCCCATATTCGGAGCCGAGCGAACCCGCTAACTCTTATTACGTGCATAATATCTTTGGGCTCTTAAATCGAATAAGAATGAAATACATAGTAAGCTTTCAGAATCTTTCCTTTCCCTCGTACTCAAATCAAATGGAATCTGTAATCACATGGACCTTATAACATAACATAAGATGACACATCGGCTGGTGGAGCCGTTTACAATACCGACACTCTATACCCACGACTCTGTCTGCAAAGTCTCTAACATTATTCAGACATCATAGCACACATACTCTGACTCGGCAGCACTCCAGGAACAAGTGGAGCTTGCCAACTCCGCTGGAACGTCTTCTCTAATAGCTTCAGCTCATCTGGGTGTACCTGCGCGGCATGAAACGCAACCCCCCGAAGAAAGGGGGTGAGTACGAGCAGTGTACCGAGTATGTAAGGCTTGAATAGTAACATAGTAAGAGATGTAATTATGAGATAAAAGGGTAACCTGTACATCTGAGTGCCTCTTAGGGCGGATGCCATGCATGCTTAGCTTTCCTTTGAAAACATTTCTTTTTCATATACATAGAAAATGGAACATGTCATAGCGCCGAACAACGTCGGCTCCCCCACATATATCCCGCGTCCGGGATGAAAGTTACGCCAGCTGACCAGGTGGCAATGCGTCTATAGCGCAACATATCTCCCTTTTCCCCATCTTCCCCATATACATATACATATATCATATAAGCAGCATGTAGGAGAGCCCAAGAAAGTCATGTATCTATCGGAGTGACGTAAGGTCGGTAACCTCTGATTACATTATGGAATAACCGTGGTCTCTTTGTCTCACCTTGAAGGAACAATTATTATAAGATGAGACTGGCAGCGAATAACAGCCTACATGAACCGACACCTGAAGACTCAGAAACGAGTTTCGGGTCAATCTGACTTAGTATAAGAAAGTTATGAGCGTTTGACGTATAGAACCTTCTACGAACATTTCGGAAGCTATTTTTGGAAAATCAATGCAATAGTCATATCAAGTACCTTTCGAACCTGAAATCATACTTATCATAGTCATCATAGAAATATTCTCATCCTCGACATCATCAATGTCGTTGTAAAACATATCCATCGTTATTGTCATTAAAGCTTACAATACCATAAACCTTTGTTTTGGAAAAATACGGACATTTTGGAAAGCATTGATGGGTTATCGGAAAAGAATCATGCCTTGAAATCATAAACATCTAACTTTTGAAAACAAGGAGAATATGGAAGCAATTATGAGATCATAACATCGGAATCATGCCTTGGAAAGAAAGGGACTAGCCTTAACATACCTGTTCCGCGTCCTATTAGCTACGCTTAATCGTCCAAGCTCGCTATCGCTAGTCTACATTCAAGAAGATTGACGCAATCATTAGATTCATCACCATATACTTGTTTTAATCCTTCAGATGAATTCACTTGTAATCTGCCAAAATTTCGGCAACATCTCCCCTGTAAATACACCATCCCCGAGAATCTAACTCGGCCCAAATCACCAATCAACAATCCGAGAATTCAACTTGGCCAAACTATCAACAACAATACCATCAATCATACCAACAACATCAACAATCAATTCAAGACGCATTCTAACATTAACAACCTTTGTCATACAATTTAAAGACATTTCATTTATATTCAATTCAATTCACATAACATTCAAAACGACTCAATCAACATACTACTTCACCCGAAACCTTCCAATTCCAACAAGAACAATAACAACATATTTCCTTCTTTCAAATTCAATCACAACAACCCAACTTACAATCTTCCAAACAAATGTCTCACTTCCAAATTCATGAATTTCACCAACATTTTACATTAACAACTTCATTCATACAAATATAAGAATTCATGCTAATGTCACATTAACTTCCAGAACGACACCACAACGATTACAACTTCATTTCAAGCCATTAAATCCTCATTTTACACCATGGAATCCACAACACAACAATCAAACTACTAAATAAAATCAATTCATTTGTTCTACACAATGCAACTATATTCGGCCAACACCCCTAACATACCAAATTCATGATTTTCATCCATTTCCACACACTACAACATACACCACCATCCATAACATAAGTAAAAGAGGATTGAACACATACCTTTCTCACTCAACTTCATGGCTTGGCTAAGGTTTCCAACTTGCACAACAAATGCTTTGCTTGCTCCAACAATCACTCCATGTTAATTAGGGCCTTCAAATTGGTTGAATTGCTAGAAGAGAATTATTTTTCTTGACCAATTTTTCATGTCCTAAGTTCGGCCATACCATGGTCGAATGACTCCTTTTTTTTTTTTTCTCTCTTCAAGCTTTCTTATGTTGTAGAAAATGATGAAATTTCTAGATGATTTTTCTTGCTAACACATATATATACATAGCTCCTTGAAATAGTAAGTGGACACATGTCCCTTCTCCATTTTTCTTGAAATTTCTTAAAAATAGTCAAAGAAGACTAATTGTCTTCTTAAGCAAGCTTTGGTCCATATATCTTTATAATTTATAATTAGCCCCCACTTAATAAAATATGGCATGTGCCACACGGCCAACATGGCCCCTCCAAGAACCTTCTCGAATATTTTGTGAAATTCCCATTTTGCCCCTGGCCTTCTGCAATTTTACCATGAGCCATTTTGTGAATTTTCCTTTTTACCCTTAACCTTTCTCAATATTTCCGTACTAATAATGTTCATAAATAATATTCATAACCAACTTGTACATTAAAATAATTTTGGAAGATGGTCATTCCCTTAACTTACCACGACTACCTTGAAATATCCGAATGTTCAAAATACGGGATATAACAATACATATCAAAACCATGTGAAGTAGCTTATTCATTTATTAATCATACAATAGCCTCAACCATATGAAACATGCTCATGACAAAAGAGAATAAGCATCATATCCAAGCTCGGAATCAAAGAGTAGAGTTACCTCAAGGTGCGTGTCATGTCATACCTTACTGAGCTCTAGGACATGCCAAAAGAAAGATAGGGTAAGCCTTACATACCTGTTCCACGTCCTATTAGCTACGCTTATTCGTCCAAGCTCGTTAGTCTACATTCAAGGAGATTTACATAATCATTAGATTCATCATCATATACTTGCCTTAGCTTCTCACACAAATTCACTTATAATCTACCGAAATTTCGGCAGCATCTCCCCTGTAAATACACCATCCCCGAGAATCTAACTCGGCCAATTTTATCAACAACAATCTGAGAATTCAACTCGGCCAAATTATCAACAACAATATCAACAATTACATCTCCAACTTCAACAATTATTTCAAATGCATTCTAACACTAGCAACTCTTTCTACACAATTCGACGGCATTTCATTTTTATTCAACTCAATCACATATATTCAAGCTAACACCAATGATTCCACATTCAAGTATTTATCCGAAATCATTCTAACATGATTCAAGAATACTTCAAACAATTCACATAATATTCACAACAACCCGATCAACATACTACTTCACCCGAAATCTTCCAAATTCGACAAGAACACTAATGTTATATCCCGTGTTTGCGCATTCGAAAAAATTTGGGATAATCTTGCCTTGTAGGAAATAAGGCTATGTTTTTATTTTATTTAATATATGTGTGATATTCATGAAAAATATTGATACGGAAGTGCGGAGGAATGCCGAGGGCAAAAGTGGAATTTCGGGAATTAGCTTCGGGAATTACAAATAGGATCCACAGACCAATTGGGCTCAAAAAAAAATTAAGAGAAATGGAGGCCCAAAATTGGAAGGGTGACCGGCCATAAAATAGGCCCAACCCATAAATTTAATCATGTGATCAATATGTATAAGTAAAGGGGATCCTTATCATTTTTCATTTAAGAAGCTTCAAGAAAGAAAACAATTGAGAGGTAAAATTAAAGAGGCCTTCAGCCATGACAAGAAAAAAAATAAAAAAAAAATGTAAGTCCTTCAACTTTGATCCCAAAAATCTCTTTCTTCTTGGATTATTGATAAGCTAAAGACGCTCTTCGACGTGGTATAATTAGTTTAGCGAGAGGACGACGTTAGGGCAAGTGGGAAAAATTGAAGAAAAAGGTAAATTTTTTATCTTTTATGTTATGGAAAAAGTATATATGTTATAGTGGTTAGAAGTGCATGAAAATCATGAAATTGTGGTGTGTGTGTGCTTGGCCGTGTGGGTGTGTAAGTGGGTGTGTGGCCGTGTGTAGTATGGTGCCATGGAAAGTGATGGATTAAATTCTATTTAGTCTGTTAGTTGCGTCGTTGTTGCATTTGTGACGTGAATAAGGGTTTAATGAATCAAGTCGGCATTGAAAATGGTTGTGGGTTGTTATGGAAAATTATATGATTTTTATATTGTTTTTATATAATTATGAAAGTAGAGTTCTAGAATGTGAATCATTATTGTTGTTAATGAATTTGGAAGAAAACAATGCGAGTTGGTAGTGTTGTTGTATTTGTTGAAGTTTCGGATAGAATATGGAATTGGCGGAATTGTTTGAATCCTTGAATATTGGTTGAAATGCTATTGAATTATGATTGAATAATCTTGAATTAGTTAATGAATATGGGAATGTTGATATTAGTTTGATATTGTGGAGTTTGAATGGAAGTTGTCGCCTTATGTAGAAAGGAAGAATATTGATGCTAGAACCTATTTTGTTGTGATTCTTGATTCATTTGGTATGGTTGGGTTGTTGTTGTTGTTGATATTGAGCCGAGCTAAGTCTCGGGGATGTTATATGTATAGGGGAAGTGCTGCCGAAATTTCGGTAGACAAATACATAGTTAAATGAATTCTTGAAGTCTTGAAATTCCTAATTGGTAACTTTGACCATTTGTAGATTCTGAGCGAGACGGGATTTGAGTTTTGACGAGCGTGAGACGCTTATAAGGTATGTAAGGCTACCATATTCCTTCTTTTGGCATGTCTTAGGTATACTAGGTCGATATCGGAGCCCCGGAGGCAATTCTGTTCGTGGAAATCCGAATTGGAAATTGAGCACTATTCATTCAATTGAATTGAACCTTAAAGTTCTCCTTTTGGTTGAAAAGTAATCAAATGTCCGAAACTTATGCAAATGTAATCGAATCGCTTCGGAACCTCCACGTATGATCCCATAGACCCCAAATGTTCATGATTCATGTCCACCACCTCGACTTGACCCGAGGTGGGCCCGCTAGCATTGAGATTCCCTTGTTTGTTCTATTAGTCTCATTTTTGTACAATGTTGGCAAAGCACTTTTGTTTATGAATTTTGACTACTTTGGAAATACTTTCGTGAAACGAACCCCGTATTGACTAATTGTTCGAACTACTTGACTAATGAGTTAGCATATGAAATTATCAAGTTTCAAAAGGTGTTTTGATATATAAATTGCATTGTTTTCTCACGACTCCGCTCGTGCCCTTATTATGATTTCGTTCACCGGTTCCCGGGCCGGTTATGGTTCGTGCGCACTATGATTAATTCGGCCGTATGCTGTGTTACGGTTCCCGAGACCTCGCCATAGGGTCGGGTTCCGTTTGGAGTTATGCTGTGATATGGCTGGTGATATGTTATGATGATATGTGTGTTCGGGGATATACAGAGATTTGAACTTTCTGGTGCTATGCTGTGTGTGGCACCAGCGTCGGAGTGGTGACCACGTTCCTGAGCTTTTGCATGATTTTATCTGCATTATGTATATATGTTTTCAGTACATGTTTGATATACTATTCAGTATTTCCCCTTTTGTATCCTGTTTGTTTCAGTTGTGGCTTATATTTCTGTACTCTATGCTTTACATACTCAGTACATCTTTCGTACTGACCCCCTTTCTTCGGGGGGCTGCGTTTCATGCCCGCAGGTACAGACACCGGTGATCCACCACTGTAGGCTCCATTTTCTGCTATTTCGGAGTGCTCCCTTTTGATCCGGAGCCCACTTTTGGTACATATATTTTTTTACTATGTATATACCTCTGTATATCTGACTATTTGGGTACGGCGGGGCCCTGTCCCGTCATATGTTTTCGTTCTGGATTTGTAGAGGCCTGTAGTCATATATGTGGGTCGAGGGTCCTATATGTGTTTGTTTGTTTTCGACTTGCGTCTTAATGCGGTCCGTCTGTTATGGTGGCCAAAATGGCCTTTATGTTTATATTTGTACATATTACCGGCGATGTGCATTCCGCCGCTCCCTTCTGTTCTGATATGATATTTTGGTACGCGTGACCGCTTAAGACAAGTTTTGATTTAAATTATGTTTAAAATGGCTATTATGAAATTTGAGCTAAGTTTGGGTTTGATAATTGGATATGTGAATCGGTCTGGGTGCCCAAGTAGGGTGCCAGTCGCGGCCCATGGGGCTGGGTCGTGACAACTAACAACACATTTCTTCTCCTCCAACTTCATGAATTACACCAACAATTCACATACTAACAACATCATTTTCCATAAATACAAGCAGGCTATATTTAATTCACATTAAAATCTAAAACAACTCTCCAACCATTACAACTTCACTAGAATCATTAAACTTTCATTTTCATCCTAGAATTCATTACAACAGCAACCAAAATACTAGATAAAATTAATTCATCATCCCTATACAACACCACACACACACACGGCCAAACTCCACATGACACGGCCACCACTCCAACACACTAAATTCATCGTTCTCATTCATTTCTACATACTACAACATACCCAAACCATTCATAACATATAAAAAGAGGATTAGACCTTACCTTTTCCCCTTGTCTTCTTAACTTGGTTAGGGTTGCTTCTTGTAAAAAGGGATGGTTTTCTTGCTTCAACAATTACTCCATGTTGATAAGGGCCTTCCAATTGCTTGGAATACTAGAAGAAAAATATTTTTCTTGATCAAATTCTATGGCTTCAATTTTTGGAAGCCATGGCCGAATACTCCTATCTTTGTTTCTCCTTCTTCTTCTTTTTTTTTTCTCCAAGTTTCTAGAGTTGGAAAATGAATGAATACTATGTCTTGTTATGTAAGCTTCCTCATATATATAATTACATAGCCCATAAAAGTGTGGGACCCACACACATATACACACACATCACACGGCCAAATGGCCCTTCTTGAACCTTCATGAAACTTTTGTGAAATTCCCGTTTTGCTGCTAGCCTTCCACAATATTACCTTGAACCACCTTGTGAATTTCCCTTTTTACCCTTAGCTTTCCTTAATATTTCCACATCAAAAATGTTCACAAACAACTTGTGTATTCAACAAGATCAAAACATAACCTTGCCCTTAACTTCTCACAATTATCTTGAATTATCCGAACGTACAAAATGCGGGCTATAACATACATCCAATCTTAGTCATAGTCTTTCCTTTTCCTGGTTTATTCTGCTTTACATATCTTATTTGTACTAAAACTCACTTGCTGTCTATCTTGTCGTACTCCTTTCTCTTCCTTTACTTACCATTCAATTTTCTCATATTCTACTATAGGAGATTCCCTATCTCTTCTTCTTTGCTACTTATAAGTCATAATATCAGTAGCAAGCAACCCCGTTGCCAACGTCTCAACCTCCAATCCAGTATAGCATTGCTATCCTTTATAATATCTCTTAAGTTACTCGTTACCATTTTCTTGTCGTATTCTAGCTTTTTATAGGCATCCACTTTCTAATGTCATATAATACAAAATCTTTACAAATGATCCTCAGTCTTGTCTCAAATACCATCCTGACTACTATTCGTTTATCGCTGGCTTTCAGATCTTACCAACTTGTTTCCGCAAGGGATCTAACTTGAAGTTTGAGTATCCATATTGGATATATTATAGTGTCAATTGTTTCCATTTGTACTTACTTTGCTTTCACCTGCTTCCCCCCTTTGGGGTTGTACTTATACCATATCCATGCCTTTTCTTTATCATTTATAACTTTGATTCCCCACGTAAACCTCGACCAAATCACGAAGTGATGAGAACTCTCGATGCATAGTACAAAATCATATCTGATGGTTGGTACTCGAGTAATGTAATTAATGTAGCAATTTATCCAAGGCCACATTCCATTTATTCCGGTCAGTAATTATCTAGTGCTTATAGTTGTTTCAAATTCTCAATTAGGTAGCACTTATATTCTGATGATAAGTGTCCCAAGCTTTCTTATAACACTATCTTTATCCCAACGGATATCATGTGTTTCTTCTAATAAATTCACAATACATTAGTTGTTTCGGAAATCCACAATCCTTGTCCTTTAAGGATTTCACTATTTCTGAGGCGAAGTCACATACATGCAATACTCCTTTATGCCTCATGCTCTTTCACCCTTGTTGTATACCCAACGCTAACTCCTAACTTACTCAAAATCATATAAAATTCGTCTTAATAGTGGTCTTGTCTTATCACCTTCTCGTTGTACTACACCTTAAGTTCATAGCTATATATTTCCTTTTTATACTATACTCATACTCCATTAATTACGTCTGTCTTAGGTGCTTCATTTAGTATTCCTTTCATTTCTCCAGTCTATGTCCATCTTTTATTTTGTGCACGGGGAATCTCATGCTATTCCTGTATCCTTTGGAAACCACTACTTCTACATAACCCCTTTCTCATTTTCAAAACATATTATGTTCATCCCTATTTGTTCTTATCATACCAGTCATTTCCTGGCACTTATTTTGTCTCGTTGCTCATCTTTCTTTAGTTTGGTCTTTCACAATTCTGTCGCTTATATTACCCGTTTTCTTAGCTATACATGTCATAACACATCGCTACACTGTAATCCCACTCGTTTTCTTCTTATTTTCTTCTTTCACTTAACTCCTTCTCTTCATGTGCTCGCTTTCACTTTCGTTACCACTTGATCTCTATTCTGAACTTTTCCTATTGGACCTTGTAAGTCTTTCTTATTCGTTCTATATTTGCTTTTCCGTTTCACACTGATCACATCATATCTTTTAGTCACTTCCTCGCTAGGCTTTACTCATTTTTATAACAATCCTTATTATATTCACGTAATACCCTGTTCGTAATCTGTCCTATAGTGTAACACTTCTTAACCTTATTCACGATTCTTACTATGGTTTAATTACACTCTGTGGAGTAGGCGTACTTAACCTTTGGCCAATCTTATCCTTAATATATCACAAGCTGTCTTATCAATACATTCGTATTTGTCATAATTCTTCCTCCTCCTTATTTTTATCTCAATCATACTATTACTCCTTTTAGCCGCAAACTCGTCGTAATTTATCCCTACTTATCAGTTCACTCGATACCTCAAAAAAACGTTCTATTAAGATTTGCCACCTTTTACTAAATCATCCCTTAGTGTCACAAGCCCTTTCCAAATTATCCTAGCATTTCATCAACAACATATGAAACACATGATCTACGACAGTCCACAAGTTTGAGTTTTCCTTCTACAAATTTCATCTCAAATTAGTTGATTAAGAACTAGTGAACTCAAGGACATAAAGGTGTGATGAAATGTTACCTCAAGAACACAAGAACGCTCCAACTCCCAGATTACGTTACCTGAAGCATCCTCCAAAACCACCACAAGATGAAGAACTAGAATCACACAACCACCACGGGACTTCTCATGCTTGATTCACATAGTTAACCTTCGGATTTGTTCTTGGGTCATGAACGAGTTATTTAGTTCATAAACTACTTGCTGTATGCTTTGTACTCTTCAAATGAAAGTGAAACTTAATTGTGGACGTTTTTGCTCTTCAACATGAGCCGCTTCTACGGTAAAATGTGACTGGAAAGTATTCTGGTCCATTCAAATGAATTCCAAACTTTGCTACTCATATATGCTTCTTCGAAATAAAATTTCCCAAATAAGAATGATGCCTCTTACGGATGACATGGAGGGTATCTCTTAAAGCATTAATCCAACATAATAAATTCACCCTATCGATATCAACTTTCAAGACATATTATGAACTTATATCTCATTCTCTTTTTTCTATTTCTGGGAAAATTTTGGCAGAGTTTCCTCTGTACTTCTTACTATCCCAAAACCTGCACGCAGGAAATACCAACAATTCCTCACACGGCCAACATATATATGTATATATCATATCATATCATAGCCACACATGGCTCCTAATTTCAAGTAAAAGTATAAAGATGTCGAAACTTACCTCACATATCACACCTCGAGACGTACCTGATCCTTTAACGATCTGTCCTGTTATACCTTCCTATCTACCTTTCCTTTCATTCTTCAACTTTACATTTCAATCATACTTCAATATTCTTACCTTATCCGACATGCATCTTTCGCACCGTTGCTTACCTGTGTACTTTGTAACTTCCAATATCATCAGTCACTTTCTTCTGTCGATGCCATTCTTCCGCTGAAATCAAGGGTCAGTATAAGGAATTTCATTTCCTATGGCTGGGCTCTATCGCACGATCTTAGATATGAAAGAAGGGTAACATCCTAAATGTCGTGTAGCATCTTGTTTATAGATGTGGTGCACAACACACCGATAAACAAGACTCTACTAGACACGGTCTGTAGACACTCCGAGGATGAGCTGCTCTGATACCACTTTTGTCACTGTCACGACCCAATCCCGTGGGCCGTGACTGGTGCCCGAGCTGGACACCCATACACACCTACTTACCAAATCGACATAGCCATATCTTGTTCATATCCAACATATATTAATTTATACAGATATTAATCTGAAGTGGTCGCATATAACATACATATCATACAGAAGCCGCTAAGGCTGTCGTGGAACATATCGTCCGAAGCATATACATATGCATATAGACATACAAGCCGTTGAGGTTGTCATAGCAAACAGGATCGCTTAGACGCAAACCACAGACATACCCGAACAATAGTGACCCATGACCCACATATATGTCTACAGGCCTATAACAAACATAACAGAATCATAGGACGGGACAGGGCCCCGCCGTACCCCTAACATAGTCATATATACATGAGTATGTACAACAGAAAGATCTGTACCAAAAGTGTGGGCTCCGGAACGAGGGAGCACTTCAACACAGCAGAATGGATGGCCTAAGCTGACGGACCACTCACGTGCGCGTCTGTACCTGCGGGCATGAAACGCAGCCCCCGAAGAAAAGGGGTCAGTACGGAATATGTACCGAGTATGTAAGGCATGGAATACAGAAAACAGAAACATAACCAGAACAACGGTACAAAAGGTAAGTACATTAGTCAGAATATTAGGGTGCTTATTTTCTGAGCGTAAATCATGCTTACCGATGTCATATGTCAGAAAAAGTGCCAAGAATGAATAAAACGTCCAGAGTACCAAATACTTAATTTCCAAGCACAGATCATACGTGCCGACATCATATGTCACCATAGATCTGTACAAATAACCGATCAATACATAATATGATAGTGCCGAGGAACGTACGACCCGATCCATACATAACATATTAGTGCCGAGGAACGTACGACCCGATCCATATATATATAACATAGTAGTGCCGAGGAACGTTCGGCCCGATCCACAGATATATTATATAACATATACTGCCGAGGAACGTTCGGCCCGATCCATATACATATAACATATACTACCGAGGAACGTTCGGCCCGATCCATATATATATTATACTGCTGCGGAACGTGCAGCCCGATCCATACATATATTATACTGCTGCGGAACGTGCAGCCCGATCCATACATATATTATACTGCTGCAGAACGTACAGCCCGATCCATACACACAACATATACACATCCTTAATAATACTTCCTTTGAAAAACTATATCTTACTCATATATATGCAGAAAACAGAACATATCATGTTGCCGAGGCGTCGGCTCCGATCCATATATAACATAACATGTGAGTGGCGAGTATAACATAGTGCACACATTGATATAACCGGCCCGAAGCTCGGCGGTCGATATGATAGTAGCACGCACGAGCGGAGTGTCGGAAACCATATGTATATAAATAAACACTAAGACTCGATGGTCAAGCATACTCAGCGACCGCTGAAGGCTCAGAAACAAGTTTCGGGTCAATCGGATTTAGTATAAGAAATTTAAGAGCGTTTGAAGTACAGAACCTCTTACGAACGCTTCAGAAGCCGTTTTTGGATAATCGAAGCAACAATCATATCAAGTATATTTCGGATATCCTTATGGATCAAATCAAATAGAGCTTTTGGAACCATATGTACGTATCAAAATGTTTCAAAGACTCGATGGGATGATCCAACGTGCCATCATTTGGAAAACTAAGACATTAGTCATATCAACTATCTTTCGAATTCCATTCGGAAAAATATATACCGAACTTTGGACATCATAGATAGGCATCAAAACCACATGAAACAACTTATGGAAATCAAGAACATTAGCCATCCTAGTGGCTCTAAGAATAGGAGTTTCTTTGGAATCATATACACATCGTATGTTCGTTTCACAAAGATCATGCCAAAAGAAAGAAAAAGGTAAGCCTTAAATACCTTGCCCACTTTCTACGCAAATCCGAATTTGAGTCTTTGGCTCGCAAGATCTACAACAATATTCGTACATACCAAACATTAGCCATAAACGCTTAAGAGTCCAATTCTAAACCAACACTTTATTTACAGAAATTTCGGCAGCATTTCCCCAGTAAATCCACCATCCCCGAGAATTCAACTCGGCCAAAAATACAACAACAAATCTGAGAATTTAACTCGGCCAAAATATCAACAACAATACCAACAATTATTCTAACAATATGCACAATCGATTCAGAACGCATACTGGCATTAGCAACTTCTTTCTACAAACTTTGATGACTTTCCATCTACGTTCAATTCATAATCGCCTACATATGCAAGTACCAACCCGCCACCTTTCAAAAAATATTCACGAACACTTCAACAATCCGCCTTACATTCCAAACGGCCAAACCAACATACTACCCGAAACCTTTCAAATTCATGAACTATACCAACGATTCACACTTTAGCAACTCCATTTTCATAATTACATAAAACCACATTAGTTCCTACAACAACCCACAACCAATTTCAATGCCAACTTGAACCCTTAAACTTTGATTTGCATCATAAAGTCCACAACAACACAACTAACATACTAAGTAAATTAATTCATCTCTTCTCCACCATAGAACACACACACGCCACAATTATACACACACACGCACACGGCCCACACACAACACATTGTACTTCCATGATTTTCATTCATTTCTACATACTACAACATACATAAACCTTCCATAACATATAAAAGAAGAGTAATTCTTACCTTTTCCCTTAATTTTCCACTTGATTAGAATTTTGAACTTGCCACCAAAATAGTTTTCTTGCTTCAACAATTATACCACGTTGAAGTGGACCTTTGAATTAGTGGAAATACTAGGAGAAATAAATTTTTGGATCAAAGTTGAAAGCTTCAAAATTTTCTTTTTCTTTTCTTCACTTGGCCGAATGGCCTATTTTTGGCTCTTAAGTTTTTCTTTTCTTGAAGGTTCTTGAAGGAAAATGACAATTTATGGGGGATTTATCCCGTTTATTCATTTAGATTAAAATTCCCAAGTGGGCTTGGCCCATGCCTTGGCCGGCCACACTTGGGCTTTGTCCCCCCCCCCCCCCCCCCTCCCTTTTTTTTTTGAAGCCCAATCAACCATGACCAATTTTTTGTAATTCATGAAACTATTTTCCAAATTTCCAATTTTGCCCTTAGCCTTCCTCAATATCTCCGCATCAATACTTTTCATGAACAACTTATATATTAAATAAAATCAAAATATTGCCTTATCTCTTACTATTCATAATTCTCTCAAATTATCCGAGGGTGCAAAGTACGGGATATAACATCCTCCCCCCCCCCCCCCTTTAGAACATTCGTCCTCGAATATTAAAGTAGCCTCATAAGGTTTTAGAAATACTTCGGGGGAGTTTTCTTTCCATCACATACCGCTCCCGTATGGGTTTCACTTTATCGACTGCCTGTTGAGTCGTATCTGAGTCGATTAACTTAGCTCCGTCAATATCGAACCAACCAATCGCTCACTTGTACTTCCTGCCATACAGAGCCTCATATGGTGTCATTTCGGATTATCCTCTTATATTTGTGAGCCTCTCCAGGCGTCTTCCATAATTTCTTCCTACATTTTCCTCATGGCACACTTTTCGTCATTTCGTTTCTATGTCCTTTCGAAATCTTCACGATATGCCAACATACCCTGAACTCTGGCCCCGAGCTAATAAGTCTTCTTTTATGGAGCTTGAATCATCATAGGTTGTTTCAAATCCAGTATGTTCTCCCCCCTTTTAAAAGGGGTCCATATATGCTTATGATCTTTAAGTAACCGTCGCCTTAATAATTATCTGCTACCTTCTCAAAATGGAAGTTCCTACATCGCGGGTCTGACTATCACGACCCGACTCGGGGCCGCGACGAGCACCCGGTACTAGCCCACCCGGGCACCCGCTTAGCTTACTCTTGTGCTTACATCTAGGTGAGCAACATAATTATACATGCATTTCCATTCATTTGTCAACTAGTCCCATTTGGACAATAGCACATTTATACCATCATAGGCATCTATGCCACATCAATGTACATGGGCCAACGTGTTATATCCCGCAATTTTGCATATTCAAAAAAAAAATTGAAATGAAATAATTGTGACAAGTGAAGGACAAGGTCATATTTTGATTTTGTTCAATATATAAGTTGTTCATGGAAAATATTGGTGTGGAAATATGGGAGGAGGCCAAGGGCGAAATTGGAATTTCAGAAATTAGTTTCGGGAATTACAAATAAGATCCGTAAATTAATTGGGCTCAAGAAAGATGGAAAACAATTGAGGCCCAAGAGTTGAGGGGTGGCCGGCCATAGTGCCAAGGCCCAAGCCCATGGAATTTAATTTTATCCACGTGATAAATATGAAAAAGGGCCATAAACTTCTTCATTTTTCAAGAACTTTCAAGAAAGAGAATGGAGAGCCAAGAACAAGGGGCCATTTCGGCCAAGAGAGGGAGAAGATGAAGATAAAAAATCTTGATCAAAAAATTTATTTCTTTTAGTATTCCTACTAATTCAAGGGTCCTCGTCAACGTGGTATAATTGTTGAAACAAGAGAACCGCTCTTTGTCGCAAAATCACAACCCTAGCTAAGTGAGGAAGTTGAAGAAGAAAGGTAAGATTTTATCATCTTTTATATGTTATGAAGGGTTTGCTTACGCTGTAGTATGTGGAAATGGATAAAATTCATGGAAATATGGATGTTGGAGTCTTGGCCATGTGGTATGTGTGTTGTGTAGGAAGAATGAATAAATTTCTATGTAGCAATTTGATTGTTGTTAATATGTATTCTATGAGGAGAATGAGGGCTTGGTGGTTTAAATTGTTGTTGGAATGATTACGGGCTGATTTGCAAGTTAATATGATCTTGGTGTCGTTTCTTTAATTGTAAGAATAATATTGTTAAAATATGTGTTGTGGAGATAGTTCATGAATTTGGAAGCAAGAAATGCATTAAAAATTTGTTTCTAGGGAAGTTGGAGAGTTTTTGGGTGGATTATGGTTAGGTGGAACTTTTGCATATTTTGTAGAATAATGGAAACTGTTCTTGAATTGTATTTGAATGGTCTTGAATTAGTGAATAAACATAAAAACGTTGACGTTAGTTTGATAGTGTGAAGTTGGGATGGAAGTTGTTGAATTATGTAGAAAAGAAGACTATTTATATTATAATGTATTTTGTGATGATGGTTGATGTTGTTGGTATTGTTGGGTTGTTGTTGTTGATATTTTGGGCCGAGATGATTCTCGGGGGCGTTGAATTTACAGGGGAAATGCTGTCGAAATTTCGGTAGACAATATGAATTTAAGCTTGAAACTTACATTTGGCAACTATGACCAATTGTAGATTTTGGACGAAACGGGGATTGAGTTTGGACGAGCGTAAGGGGCAAGTGAGGTATGTAAAGCTATCCCTTTTCTTCTCTTGGCATGTCCTAGGTGTACTAGATTCGGATTTGAGCCTCGTAGGTTATTCAGCTCATGGGAATGCGAGTCTGAATTTTTGGTACTATTCATTCAGCACAATTGAATTATAGCCCTTAAGTTTTGTTGGAAAACTGTTCAAACATCCATAACCCGTACAGACGTGATAGGCTCGCTTTGAAACCTTCATGGATGACTCCATAGAGTCCAATGTTTGTAATTTATATCCGCCACCTCGACTTGACCCGAGGTGGGCCCACAAGTTCCGAAACTTCCTTCGTTTGTCTCACTTGATCTATTTTTGTATGATATAAAAATAAGACTTTCGTCTATGAATCTAAGACTCCGTTTGATTCGTTCCATAAGTCACTGGAAAGCTCCTTAATGTGAATATCCTGATGTGAGCATGTAATTCGATATGAGGAGTCTGCTATGAGTAATCTGATATAAGTATCCGAAATAACTATTCGGTTATAAATAATCCGTTACGAATATCCTGATAATACATTCGATCCTTTCATCAGCTTTTACTTTATGTGCACCTAGTTTCTTACTACTCCGCTCGTATATATGCTATGATCCCTTTCACCGAGTTCCGGGCCGGTATGTATCGTGCGTATGGTTCGCCGAGTCCTTTGTCTAGGGGTCGGGTTCCATGTATGTAATTCTGAAGTATGAGGTGTCCGGCTCCGGGGTACTGTGGTATATGTCCGTCCCCGGTTGCCGTGTATATGGAGTATGATGTGTTCGGTTCCGGAGTACTGTGGTATATGTCCGTCTCCGGTTACCGTGTACGGTTCTGGGGTACTGTGGTATATGTCCGTCCCCAGTTACTGTGTATATGGATTATGATGTGACTGGTTCTCGGGTTCTCGTGGTATATGTCCAGTTCCCGAGATACCGTGTATATGTTATGAAATCTTCTGGAGCATGGTGTGTTATGGCGCCAGAGACGGGAGTGGCGACCATGTTCCTGCGCCCTTTGCATGACTTTAGTATGCATCAGTTGTGGTTGAAAAGTAAGTATTCTGATATTCTGGATAAGCTACTTACCTTCGGTATTTTTCTGATATACGATTTTGGTATACATGAATCTATTCACCGAGTCCCTCACCGAGGGCCGGGGCACGTTGTATGTATGTGTGATGCATGATTCTGACATGTGTGATTTATGTTTGGAAAGTAATAAATGTGGCATTTATATTATTGTGCGCACTTGGTGATATTGACCGCTGGACTCCTGACCGCGGTATGTCCGACATTGACCGCTGGACCCCTGACCGCGGTATGCCGGATTTGTGATATTGACCGCTGGACCCCTGACCGCGGTATGTCCGACATTGACCGCTGGACCTCTGACCGCGGTATGCCGGATTTGTGATATTAACCGCTGGACTTTTGGCCGCGGTAATTGTGTGTTTGATTTTCTGTGTGTATGAGACGGAAATGTTTTTTTTCAAAAGAAAGCAAAGCATTTCGGCATTTTGATTGCCTTATTTGTCTTTCGGAACCTCTTATGTATGATTGTACGTCAGATGCAACACTTTGGTATTCTGGTTATTGTGCTCACCTTCTGTACATTTTACTTCGGTTATGGCTTCGTTTTCTGTGTTTTATGCCTTACATGCTCAGTACATATTCCGTACTGACCCCCTTTCTTCGGGGGCTGCGTTTCATGCCGCGCAGGTACTCCCAGATGAGTTGAAGATATTATGGAAGATGTTCCAGCGAGGATGGCAAGCTCCATTTGCTCCCGGAGAACTGCCGAGTCAGAATACATGTGTTAAAGGTTCTGTTAATGTTAGAGACTTTGCAGACAGAGTCGTGGGTATGGTATGTCGGTTTAGTAAGCGGCTCCATCAGCCGATATGTCATTTTGTATCATGTTATAAAGTCCGTATGATTACAGATTTGTTTGACTTGAAAGCTACAAAATATATATGTTTCAGCAAGTTTTACTATGTATTACATTCTATTTGATTAAAAGTCCAGAAAGATTATGTACGAAATGAAAGTCTGTGGGTTCGCTCGGCTCCGGATATGGGGTCGAGTGCCCATCACACCCTAGTGGGATTAGGGTGTGACACAACGTGGCCGACAAAATGATATACAAAACATAGGCCGATAAGGCCAAACACACCTACCCACACATGTCTACGAGCCTCTAAGAGTATAACATATCACATTAGCGGGACAGGACCCCGCTATGCCCATAATTATATACACAAAAGAATGAGTACCCAGAAGATATGGCTCCGAAGGAAATGGAGCTCTCTATGTAATCTCCAAATAGGCAGCTATGGATCAAGTCTGTCTCCCTGTGCACCTGCGGGCATGACGCAGCGTCCACAAACAAAGGGATGTCAGTACGGAGAATGTACTGAGTATGTAAAGCATGAGCAACATCAATAAAGAAACATCATGAAGAACATATGAAATAGCATAGAAGGGGGGGGGGGGAGACAATAATATCATCGTCATAGCGCTTACCTGCCTTTCGTAGGACTTTCCATTTCTCATACGTATTTGTACACCTACGTCATCATCCGTATTCCATAATAGTACTCGTACCATACTTGTGCTCATATTCGTATACATGTCCTTATTCGTATTCTTATACATAGTCTTATCACATTCATATTCTTATCACATACATAGTCATTTCATATACATGGCATTTACATAGCATACCCGACCTCATAGGATCGGTGTTTCATACATACTTGGACAACCAAGGCTCAAGGTTACTCATACCTGGCCCTACCAAGGCTTCAGGGTTATCCGTACCATCTGCAGAGGTGTGCGCGCGTTTCGTAATCGTATACATACTTTATACATATTCATATACATATATCCTACCCGGCGTTATAAGCGCGGGGTGTCATTATAGCCCTTCATAGGCACATGTAAGTATAATAGCCCGTAGGCACCTTTAGCATTATTATTATTATCATCGTCATCACTATCATCATCATTTTCGCTACATTTATATCTTATGCTTACTCGTCATATGGGGTGCGTAGTACAATCGTAGTACATATCGAGGATCGTGAGCTTATGAGCTCGGAGTGTCAATCGTTTGAATACAACATACTCATATAGAGGATTTAAGAGTTTGGCCAAGGAACCATGCCTTATGAAAGAAGGATTTGCCTTACATACCTTTTCGTCGGACTATTCTACACTAGCACGCTTCCTTCCAACGCTAGCGTCTATACCTTCATTAATATCATAACAATGGCCATCAGTCATTCACATTATCCATATTATCTAGATTCCTTAATTTACCTCTAATCACCCATATTCATGGTCATAACATCCAACTTCGTCCATTGGTCTAAAGTGTCTAGTTCATGATCCTAGTACCATTTATAATGCATTCATATCACAACACGACAACATTCATGAATCAATTCAAATTATTCCTCAAAATGCCATTATTCATCATTCACGACCTACTTGACCATATTTTCTACAATCCATGTATTTTAACTCTTCAATACCTTAAACATCATGTAAAAATCATGAAACTTACCTTAGAAGTTGTAGGAACAAGCTTTGATTAATAATACTCCACTTTGAGCAAAACCCTAGTTTTTCTCCATTTAGATTTCTTGACCTAGATGATCTTTGATGATGTTCTTACTCTTGATTCACCTTGTTTTATGTTGTTGATCCTTAAATATACTTGAAGACTTGTATAATAAATGTAGAGAGAGGTTTTAGAGAGAAGTGGTGTAATGTTGTAATGAAATAAAATAAGTGTTGGTTCCGTTATTTAATGAATTGCAAAAATCTGTGTTGGGTGAACAGTGGTCGACCATGGAGGTTTACGGCCCGTATTCCACTTTACGGACCGTCCCTCGTGGTCGTCTTTAACCATTTCCAGAACCAGAAACTTTGGCTGCATGCATGGTAATTTACGACCATGGTTTACGGCCCGTAAATCACTTTACGGTCCGTCCTCCTGGTCGTATTTTACCATTTCTCAACTGCGCAGAAAGTCAAAGTCTTGCATGGTAATTTACGACTGCCAGTTTACGGACCGTATACCAATTTACGGTCCGTATTTGCACTTTACGACCACAGGGCAGATTTCAAATCTGCAACTTTTTATATCCCGTAGACTTCTCATTTTAATCACCCACGTCCATGCACATGCATTGCTCACCTTATATCTCATCTTAACTTAGCCAACTTTCTCATCTCACATCGGATACCTTCGAAATCTCGCCTAAGGTCATCAAACGTCGTTTCTTGCTCATGGACTTCATGCACTCATACTTATCACTAGTTCGTTCACTTACGTAACAACGGAAAATTTTTTCCGAGGTGTAACATTCTCCCCCCCCTTAAGAACATTCGTCCCCGAATGTTAAAGTGCTTGGAAATTCTACAAAAATTTCTCCAGAGTCCCCCTTATAATATGGCTCTACTATCCTACCACAACAACGCATAATATCGATGCCACACAGGGCCACAACATAACAACATAAAAATTTTGGCCACACATGACCCAAAAGCATAAAAGGAAATATACATACCTTATGATCTTGACGTCTCATCTTGGGCTTCTTCCAAGGGCTGAAATAAATGTGGGTATTTGGATCGCATACTTTCTTCTGCTTCCCATGTCATCTCCTCTCGTTTACTGCTTCTCCATAGAACCTTAATCGAGGCCACCTCTTTGTTTCTAAGCCTCCGTACTTGCCTGTCTAATATGGCAATGGGTACCTCTTCATAAGTCAATTTCTCTGTCACTTGCACATCATTTACTGGGACGATCCTAGTGGGATCTCCAACATATTTTCGAAGCATCGAGACATGAAATACTAGATGGACTGACTCCAATTCCGGAGGTAGATCTAACTCATAGGCCACTTTGCCTATTTTGCGCACAATCTCATATGGTCCAATATACCGGGGACTAAGCTTCCCCTTTTTGCCAAATCTCATAACGCCTTTCATTGGCGACACTTTCAAGAATACCCAATCCTCCACTTTTAACTCCAAGTCTCTTCGACGATTATCCGCATAGGATTTCTGACGACTTTGGGCTGCTAACAACCGATCTTGTATAAGCTTGACCTTCTCTATAGCTTGCTGGACCAAGTCTGGCCCTATCAATTTAGTTTCTCCGGTTTCAAACCACCCAATTGGGGATCTACACTTTCGCCCATATAAAGCTTCATATGGTGCCATTTGAATGCTGGAATGATAACTATTATTGTAAGCAAATTCAATGAGTGGCAAATGATCATCCCAATTCCCTCCAAAATCTATCATACATGCTCGTAACATATCCTCAAGAGTCTGAATAGTACGTTCAGCTTGTCCATAGGTCTGGGGATGAAATGTCGGGCTAAGGCTAACTCGGGTCCCTAAACCCTCTTGGAAAGACCTGCAAAACTTAACTGTAAACTGAGTCCCTCTGTCGGAGATAATAGATACCGGGACTCCATGGAGATTTACTATCTCCTTAAGATAAAGCTTCGCATAATCTTCTGCCTCATAGGTCGTCCTGACCGGTAAGAAATGAGCTGACTTGGTGAGTCTATCCACAATCACCCATATGGAATCTTACTTACGTCGAGAATGGGGTAATCCTGAAATGAAGTCCATGTTAATCACTTCCCACTTCGAAGTCGGGATTTCCATAGCTTGCAACAATCCACCAGGCTTTTGGTGTTCACTCTTCACTTGTTGGCAATTAGGACACTGAGCTACGAATTCCGCTATATCTTTCTTCATCCCATTCCACCAATATATAGACTTAAGATCATGATACATCTTCGTCATTTCGTGATTAATAGAATAACGGGAACTGTGGGCTGCTCTCAAAATCTGGTGGCGTAAACTTGCCACATCAGGAACATATAATCTTCCTCTACATCGGAGAGCTCTGTCTCCTGAAATGTCAAATGATGACTCCTTTTTCTGAGGGAGTGTATTTCTGTACTGCATTAGCATGGGATCCTCATATTGTCTCTCTTTCACTTCTGCCACTAGCGACGAGACTACGGTATTCTGGATAATAGCTCCGCTGCTACCTGAGTCCACTACTCGGACTCCTAGGCTAGCTAACTTTTGAAGCTCACGGGCCATCTCTTTCTTTTCTGGTCGTACATCACTTAGACTTCCCATCGACCTACGGATATGAGCATCAGCCACCACATTTGCCTTTCCGAGGTGGTACAGGATCTCAACATCATAGTCTTTTAGCAACTCTAGCCATCGTCGTTGCCGCAAATTCAACTCTTTCTGCTTGAAGATGTATTGAAGACTCTTATGATCTGTATAAATATCCACGTGGACACCATATAAGTAATGTCTCTATATCTTTAATGCATGAACCACCGCGTCCAATTCTAAGTCATGGGTAGGATAATTCTGCTCATGTTTCCGCAATTGCCTTGAAGCATACGCAATCACCTTGCCATGTTGCATCAACACACAGCCTAGCCCGACACCTGAAGCGTCGTAATACACAACGTATCCTTCCAATCCCTCTGGAAGTGTCAGAACTAGGGCAGAAGTCAATCGACCCTTTAACTCTTGGAAACTACGTTCGCAAGCATCTGTCCATTGAAACTTGGCTAATTTCTGTGTCAACTTTGTGAGTGGTGCAGAAATAGAGGAAAAACATTCAACGAATCTCCTGTAATAACCTGCTAAGCCCAGAAAGCTACGAACCTCTGTAGGAGTTGTGGGTCTTGGCCAAGTTTTCACGGCCTCAATCTTTTGATTATCCACTCGAATACCATCGGCTGCGACAATATGCCCTAAAAATGCCACTGAGTTCAACCAGAACTCACATTTGGAAAACTTTGCAAACAATTCTCGAGTTCGAAGAACTCCAAGGACAATACGCAAATGATCCGCATGTTCTGCTTCGAATCTAGAATACACCAAAATGTCATCAATGAATACGATTACAAATAAGTCCAGAAAGGACCGGAACACATTATTCATCAAATCCATAAATACCGCTGGCGCGTTAGTTAGCCCAAATGACATAACCCGGAATTCAAAATGACCATATCTCGTTCTGAAGGCTGTCTTAGGGATATCTTTCTCCCTAACCCTCACTTGATGATACCCGGACCTCAAATCAATCTTTGAAAACCATTTGGCGCCTTGCAATTGATCAAACAAGTCATCAATCCTTGGGAGAGGATATTTATTCTTAATCGTTACTTTATTCAATTGCCTATAATCAATGCACATTCTCAGGGAGCCATCTTTCTTTCGGACGAACAATACGGGCGCTCCCCACGGGGATGAACTAGGCCTAATGAAGCCTTTATCCGGCAAGTCCTTCAATTGCTCCTTCAACTCTTTCAATTCTGCGGGTGCCATTCTATATGGAGGAATAGATATAGGTGTGGTGCCTGGCAACACATCAATGGTAAAATCATTCTCCCATTCGGGAGGAAGGCCTAGAAGCTCTTCCGGGAACACATCCGGAAATTCGTTCACTACGGGAACTGACTGAAGGGTCGGCGATTCGGCTTCTACATCTTGAACTCGCACTAGATGATAAATACATCCTTTCGTGATCATCTTCCTTGCCTTTAGATAAGAAATAAATTTACCTTTTGGTGATGCCGCATTCCCTTTCCATTCTAAGACTGGTTCTCTTGGAAATTGGAAACGAACCATCTTCATTCGGCAATCAACATTGGCATAACAAGAAGCCAACCAATCCATGCCCATAATAACATCAAAATCTACCATTTCTAGCTCATGCAAATCAATCATGGTACGACGGTCACAAATCGTGACTATACAATCCCTATATACTCGGCTAGCTATTACCGATTCACCCACGGGTGTGGACACCTCAAAAGGTTTGATCGACTCCGGTTCAACTATAAATTGACCCGCAATATAAGGAGTAACATATGATAACGTGGAGCCCGGATCAATCAAACCATATACATCATGAGAGAATACCGATAATATACCTGTGACCACGTCAGGAGAAGACTCTAGATCTTGGCGTCCAGCCAAGGCATAAATACGGTACTGAGGACCGCTAGTACTGGGAGCTCTACCTCTACCTCTACCATGGCCGACTGGCGCAAGTGAACCTGGCCCCGTAGGGCGCACAGATGCCGATGATCCGGCTACCAACCCTGATGGTTGGGTCCTACCACTACCATGTACTGAGGGGAAATCACGCATAATATGGCCTGGTCGACCACATGAATAGCAAACATCTGAACCCAATCGGCATTGGCCCCAATAAGACTTCCCACACTGGGAACATCGTGGTATAGGTGGCCTTGACTAGCCTGAATCACCTCTAAACTGGGACCCCAAATAATTCTGACTCGGCCCGGGATGAGTAGATCTATCAAGGCTCTGGCCTCAAAACCGTGGAGGTGCACTGGTCATAGAATAGCCCGAATATCTAGGGAACTGTTGCTTGTGTCCGCCTCTGGACTCACTTATTGGGTCCGAAAATCTAGCCCTCTTGTTATGTCCCCTATCCTGTTCACGTTCATTTCTCCGCTGCCGTAGGCTTTCTTCTAAGTTCTGAGCATGTGCCTGAATGCGTGCAATATCCATACCGTCCTGAAGGGATGCAGTCAAGTATTTGTCCATCAGATGGGGCCCTTTACAAATCGGTGTACCCTGTCGCCCATATCTGCTACCATGGCCGAAGCATACCTGGCCAAGGAGTTAAAACGGAGGTTATACTCTAGGGCACTCATACTGCCTTGCCTCAAATTTAAGAATTTATCGGCCCTAGCTCGCCGAACTTCTGGGGGCATATAATGATGGAGAAAAACATCTACAAACTCTTACCATACCGGGGGAGGTGCATTGGCTCCCCGTGAAGCCATCCATACTGTATACCACTGGATCGAGACATCTCTCAATCTATATGACGCTAGCTCTACCGACTCGGTGTCTGAAGCATGTATTAATCGGAGCGTCCTTAGCATACCATCGATGAAATCCTAAGGATCCTCCTCCGGCTTTGACCCAAAGAATTCCGGAGGGTTCAAAGTAATGAAATCATGGGTTCTTGCACTAACAGCCCTATCACCATACCCTGAACTGTGCCTCTGAGCCTGGGCCACAACCAATTGAGTCAATAAAGTAATGGCCTCTTTTACATCTTGGCCCGAAGCATTTGGTTGAGGAGCTGGAGGTGCTGGAGCTGGGGCTGAGGCTCCCTCACGCTCCTCAGAGACGGGCACTGTCTGGGAGGACTGAGATTGAGCCGCACCCTGGGACTCACTTTCCTCTACTACCGGTGGCGGTGATTTCTTAGCCCGCTTCTCTGCCACCGTCTTACCCTTTTGGGCTGCCGTAGTCTTTCCCTTTTTAGGCATCTCTGAAATACACAACACACGATTTAGGAGAAAGAAAATCCTACATCATAGCTCTATCGCACGATTCTTATGAAGAAAAAGGTCATTTATTCTTAAAATGTTCGCAGCTTCTTGTTTATAAGTGTGGCGCGCAACACACCCATAACCAAGACTCCACTAGACACGGCTCGTAGACACACCCTAGGACTGAACTGCTCTGATACCACTTTTGTCACGACCCGACTCGGGGCCGCGACGAGCACCCGGTGCTAGCCCACCTGGGCACCCTCTTAGCTTACTCTTATGCTTATATCTAGGTGAGCCACATAATTATACATGCATTTCCATTCATTCGTCAACTAGTCCCATTTGGACAACAACACATTTATACCATCATAGGCATCTATGCCACATCAATGTACATGGGCCAACGTGGCTGACAAAATGATATACAAAACATAGGCTGACAAGGCCAAACACACTTACCCACACATGTCTACGAGCCTCTAAAAGTATAACATATCACATTAGCGGGACAGGACCCAGCTATGCCCATAATTATATACACAAAAGAATGAGTACCCAAAAGATATGGCTCTGAAGGAAATGGAGCTCTCTATGTAATCTCCAAATAGGCAGCTATGGATCAAGTCTGTCTCCCTGTGCACCTGCGGGCATGACACAGCGTCCACAAACAAAAGGACGTCAGTACGGAGAATGTACTGAGTATGTAAAGCATGAGCAACATCAATAAAGAAACATCATGAAGAACATATGAAATAGCATAGAAGGGGGGGGGGGGGGGGGGAGACAATAATATCATCGTCATAGCGCTTACCTGCCTTTCGTAGGACTTTCCATTTCTCATACGTATTTGTACACCTACGTCATCATCCGTATTCCATAATAGTACTCGTACCATACTTGTGCTCATATTCGTATACATGTCCTTATTCGTATTCTTATACATAGTCTTATCACATTCATATTCATATCACATACAGAGTCATTTCATATACATGGCATTTACATAGCATACCCGACCTCATAAGATCGGTGTTTCATACATACTAGGCCAACCAAGGCTCAAGGTTACTCATACCTGGCCCTACCAAGGCTTCAGGGTTATCCGTACCATCTGCAGAGGTGTGTGCGCGTTTTGTAATCATATACATACTTTATACATATTCAAATACATATATCCTACCTGGCGTTATAAGCGCGGGGTGTCATTATAGCCCTTCATAGGGACATGTAAGTATAATAGCCCGTAGGCACCTTTAGCATCATTATTATTATCATCGTCATCACTATCATCATCATTTTTGCTACATCTATATCTTATGCTTACTTGTCATATGGGGTGCGTAGTACAATCGTAGCACATATCGAGGATCGTGAGCTTATGAGCTCGGAGTGTCAATCGTTTGAATACAACATACTCATATAGAGGATTTAAGAGTTTGGCCAAGGAACCATGCTTTATGAAAGAAGGATTAGCCTTACATACCTTTTCGTCGGACTATTCTACACTTACACGCTTCCTTCCAATGCTAGGGTCTATACCTTCATTAATATCATAACAATGGCCATCAGTCATTCACATTATCCACATTATCTAGATTCCTTAATTTGCCTCTAATTCACCCATATTCATGGTCATAACATCCAACTTCGTCCATTGGTCTAAAGTGTCTAGTTCATGATCGTAGTCCCATTTATATTGCATTCATATCACTACACGACAACATTCATGATTCAATTCAAATTATTCCTCAAAATGCCACTATTCATCATTCATGACCTACTTGACAATATTTTCTACAATCCATGTATTTCAACTCTTCAATACCTTAAACATCATGTAAAAATCATGAATCTTACCTTAGAAGTTGTAGGAACAAGCTTTGATTAATAATATTCCACTTTGAGCAAAACCCTAGTTTTTCTCCATTTAGATTTCTTGACCTAGATGATCTTTGATGATGTTCTTACTCTTTATTCACCTTGTTTTATGTTGTTGATCCTTAAATATCCTTGAAGACTTGTATAATAAATGTAGAGAGAAGTGGTGTAATATTGTAATGAAATAAAATAAGTGTTGGTTCCCTTATTTAATGAATTGCAAAAATCTATGCTGGATGAAGAGTGGTCGTCCATGGAGCTTTACGGTCCGTATTCCACTTTACAGACCGTCCCTCGTGGTCATCTTTAACCATTTCCAGAACCAGAAACTTTGGCTGCATGCATGGTAATTTACGACCATGGTTTACGGGCCGTAAATCACTTTAGGGTCCGTCCTCCTGGTCGTATTTTACCATTTCTCAACTAGGCAGAAAGTCAAAGTCTTGCATGGTAATTTACGACTACCAGTTTACGGACCGTATACCAATTTACGGTCCGTATTTTGCACTTTACGACCACTGGGCAGATTTCAAATCTGCAACTTTTCATATCCCTTAGACTTCTCATTTTAATCACCCACGTCCATGCACATGCATTGCTCACCTTATATCTCATCTTAAGTTAGACAACTTTCTCATCTCACATGGGATACCTTTGAAATCTCTCCTAAGGTCATCAAACGTCGTTTCTTGCTCATGGACCTCATGCACTCATACTTTTCACTAGTTCGTTCACTTACGTACCAACAGAAATTTTTTTCCGAGGTGTAACACCAACATATCTATCTCCTTGCAAGCTACGTTCTCGTACTTAATCAGAATACTTATAAAGGAATCCATTTCCGACACTTACTTTTTCCATTTTGACATACCTCTGCCCTTTATGTCTAACGGTGTCGTTAACCTTTCGATGCGTATCCGTTTCCAGTTACCTTCTTTCTAACCACTCTATTTTCCCTTCGATCAAGCCATTAGCATCCTTAATCCCTCTTATGGAGTAGTTTTCCCCTTTTGTTGTTTGTAGCATCGGCTATCGCCATCTTATTAAAATATCCTCCGTACTCCCATATGCTTGTCCTATTTTCACCGTTAACCTTCCTCAAGTTTGTTTCTCTTTTTGTCCTATACTATCACATTCTAGTCCTTTTTACAGGCCTATCCCTTAAATTTCTACGCGAATAATTTCATACTTTGCCCATTGGCTCTTATGGAGGTTTTGCTTATTCATGTTTCTTACCTTTCAATTTTTTCAACATGTTGATCTCTTTACCTTTTATTTACTCGCTCTCTTTCCTTTCCAGATATCGCCGTATTAGAATTTTCCAACCTTAATCTGTAGTGAAATCAGTATTCGTCTATCCCATAACATCTATATCATACCTTTCGCTTTGTCTCTTGTATTCTGTCCAGTTAATGTCTCCCATACATTGCAGCACTGGTTGTTAGGGTCCACCTATCGATCGATATAGTCATAAATGGAATGTCCTATGCATACATATACATTACTGCCATTTCTTTTACAAAACACTTCCAAACGCTTATTCAAACTTACTCTGGTTCCAGAGCTGCGTTGCTCTCTCCTCCTTTTCACCAATCTAGCCCGTCTCAGCCTACGCGACCTCTATAAGGTTTCTAACCACTCCACATACTCTAATTTCCTTTAGGTTACCCCAAATTCCCATTTGTCTCTTATATCTATATTTGTGAAAAATTTTAGTATACTTCCCAGGGGTCACCCATCCCAAAATTGCTCTCACTCTATCACGCTTAACCTCGGAACTCCGGATAATTCTGGCGTGTTAATGCTAGTATAATTGCATCCACTTCCCCGCACAACCTTTATTACATAATCTAGGGAAAGTCGGGGTCTTAGCAACTTTCAAAAGGTTCTCGTAGCGGGTCCCACTCCGATCTAGAGGGGGTTCTTTTACTTTTCTGACTATACAATTACCGTGTTGCCCTTTTAAATCCTCAATATTCACTTCCATTTGTACATATGATTACCTTTCATCCGGGGTTTCTAGATTCCCACTGGTGACGGAGATATCTCAGTCGTCGTCACTTATAACCACTGGGTCATCGACCTTTTTAATTTTCCATTCGCCGTCAACAAATGATACTCTACAGAAGTTACACATACATAGAAAATTCCAAGAAAACTCATACACCTGTAGCCGATCGGTCTCGTGTCTGATCTGGGGAGCTGCCATGTGAAGTGTGCACCTCATCATCGTCTGTCTGCCACCCGCTCGTCTGCCTCCCGTCATTGCTCGCATCTGAATCGGTGGAGTATAGATAACCAGGCAATTCCTGGTTTACTGACGGCCAGGACAAAGGACTAGAGTAGTCCGTAACACTCACCGGGGAGGCCTGTCTAACGTAGTGCTCCACCACAGGAGCAGCAGGCATGGCCCCAGAAATCTCCTCCTCCAGTGTCCCAGAAGAATACTCTGATGGATCTGTATCATAACTATCCTCCTCCTGTTATATCCCGTGTTTTCGCATATTCAGAAATCTTGAAATAATCGTGACTTGTATGTTATAAGTCAATAATTTGATTTTAATTGTTATGCTTATGTTGCTCATGGAAAAATATTGGCGCAAAGACATTGGTGGAGGTTAAGGGAAAAATTGGAATATTGGAAATTAGTTTCGGAAATTACAAAACACGATTTGTAGCTAATTGGGCTCAACAAAAAATTAAAAGGAAATGAGGCCCAAATGCTCAAGGGTGGCCGGCCATGTGTATTTGGCCCAAGCCCACCTTAATGAATTCATGTGATGAATTAATATAAGATGACTAAGTCATCTTATTTTCCCAAAACACTCTAGAAATTTCAAGAGAGAAAGGAACAAGAAAAAGAGGAGAAAACCTCTAGGCCATTTCGGCCAAGCCAAGTTCCACAAAAGAAATTTTGGAAAATTTCTCCAAAAATTATTTTCTACTAATTAAAGGGTCCTTATCAAGGTGGAGTAGTTATTGGAGTAAGAGAAACACATATTCATACAAGTTGAACTCTCTAGCCAAGCGGAGGATTGAAGAAAAAGGTAAGGTTTGATTCTTTCTTGTATGTTAGGGATGATTTTGTATGTGTAGTGTGTAAATAGTGGATGAAATTCATGGAAGGGAAACAAAAACTATGGTGTGGCCGTGTATATCTATGTATGTGTAGGAAATCATGTTTTAATTATTTTATCTATTGTTGGGTTGATATTGTTGTGGATGCTATGTTGACAATGAAAGTTGAATGATTTTGGAGAAGTTGTAGCCATGTGTGTATGATGTTAGCCGTGAGTTGTATATCACATGTATAGCCGTGTATATTGATGAATTATGAAGGAATGGTGAGCAAGTTTTATTTAGTACTTTGGTTGTTGTGTTATGGATTTTATGTTGCAAATAGAAGCTTAACGAGTTTAGTGAAGTGTAGTGGTTGGAAGCTTGTTGTGTAAGTCATGTAAATGGAATATAATGTTAATGATATGATATTGTTAATGCGTAAATTATTAAGTTGTTATGATTTTCATTATGGTTAGAAAGTCTTGAAGGAAGTAATATGTTGATGAAATTGTTAGTATGGTTGTTGACATTGTTGTTGGTAATGTGGCCGGGTTGAATTCCCGGGATTGTTGTTGATTGAAATTGGCCAAGTTGAACTTGGTGGAAAGGAGTATTGACAGGGGAAGTGCTGCCGAAATTTCGGTAGCCAAGTGTCATTTTAAGAATTCAATCCTAAATGCACTAATCAATGTTTGGTAAACATGACCAAATTGTAGATTTTGGCGGATTTGCAACTGGAGTCTGGGATAGCATAGGGAGCGGAAAAAGGCATGTAAGGCTTCACCTTTCTTCCTTGGCATGTCTTAGACGTAATAGGTTTGGACACGGGCCTCGGGGACAATTCCTTTCCTAGAAATCCGAGATTGAAATTAACTACTATTCATTCAGTAGAATTGAAGTAAACGCTCATGAATAGTTGAAAGAATTGTCTAAACACCTAGAACTTGCATGAATGGGATCCGACTACCCTAAAACTCTTATGAGTAAAGTCATGAAATGTATTATACGTAAATTGTGTACGCCACCTCATTTGACTCGAGGTGGGCCCACTGTTCCCGGATTCTCTTAAATGCTCCGTTTATCAAACAATGAGTGTGGTAACTATTCTAATGAGAATATTTCTGTGATGACAATGACGACGATATTAAGAAACAGAATATGTTTATGACGAGTATGATAAGAATGATCCCATGACTAAGAGTTACAAGTTAAGAGTTCAATATGAGTATGAAAGTGTCAAGCTAATTCTTGACCCTAAATTCTATTTCTTGGTTATGACTCTATTTTTTTTAAAAAGACTTCAAAGTATATGAAATGTCGTCTTATGAAGTCTATGACTTCATTCTATGTTCTTCCTTAATGGTATTCTTTGTTGACAGCCTCACCTTATAATGCTAGTTCCTTCAAGGTGAGACATAGCGATCATGATGGTTCCATAATGGGAATCGGAGGTTACCGACCTTACGTCACTCTGATAGAGTTGTAGTTTTCACTTGGGCTCCCATGCATGCTTTACATTTGCATATGATTTACTTTATGACACCGTACCGTCCAACGGGCGACCGGGCAGACACACCACTGCAGTGGGCAGATTATACCCCGGACGCGGGAGGCCTGGACGCGGGCTCATTACACCGTACCTGCATGGTCGGGCAGTTTACTCACCGATATTTATGTTTTTTTTTTAAAAAAAAGGCTTGCATGCATGATATCCGCCCCAAGGGGCTCAGATGACAGATTACTCCTTTATTCCATGGTCTGTTAATGAAGCGTTACACCGTACCTATATGGTCGGGCAGTAATCCACCGCACCTATATGGTCGGGCAGTAGTCCACCGTACCTATATGGTTGGGCAGTTTACTTCCAGTATCCATATAATATTCCAGAAGGTAAAGTTAACTTGTATAATATCTATTATGGCAGACAAACAGAGACACAGGTTATATCACTCTCCTATGTTGTGTTTTCTGCTCTCGATTATGATTTCGTGATATTACTTATGCCTTACATACTCAGTACACTTTTCGTACTGACGTCCCTTCTCGCGGACGCTGCGTTTCATGCCGCGCAGGTAAGCAGGTTGACGGACTTGACTCCTAGGAGCTCTCCAGCGGTACAGTGAAGTGCTCCAGTTGTTCCGGAGCTCCAGTTTTGTTATATCCCGTATTTTTGAACCTCGGAGTATCTGCTGGGGTGGGGCCCACACACCGAGATTTTTTTTGGAACATCTGAAAAGTCATATGAATCACATATGTAAAGTTAAACACAACTCATGAAGTACCCTTGGACCAAATCAAAGTGGAAACCCTCCAAACGAATATTTTTAAGAAAACGTTTTCGGGTGACCTGACTTTGGGGGGCAAAAACTGTATTATAAGTTTGGAATTTTGAAAATACCTTGAAATAGAAGTTGTAGATAATTGAATTAGCTTTCCATCCATAGGTCGTGGGTTCCCAGGTGACGTCGGTACAAGGAGTTATGAATGTTTTAAGGTCGAAAGGTCAGTGGGCTAGGCCCAACTCGGGACCAACCGAGTTGGCCCAAAAAAATAAAATAAAAATTTAGGCCCAATGTTTAAGGGGTGGCCGGCCAAGTGAGGCCCAACCCATGGCTTTAATGAATATTTCCATGTGCTAATTAATTATAAAGGGATCACTATCCCTTAGAAGGTTCAAGAGACTAAGAAGAGAAAGAAGAGCAAAACAAGAGCAAAAAAAAGAAGGCATTTCGGGTTTGGTGTGGAAAATTCACCACCAAAAATCTTGTGTTAAAAATTTGTATTTTGTGGTTTCCTTAATAAGTTGAGTCCCCTCTTCAACTTGGTGTAGTTGGTTTGGAGAAAGGAGGCCTTGGTTCACCAAAGTGATCACAAATTCAAGTAAAGAAGACTAGAGGAAAAGGTAAGAATTTATCCTTTATTCTTGTGTTATGGAGTTTTGTTTGGGTTGTGGTATATAGAAATGTGTTGATTGTATGGAGAAATGGAAGTTTGCAAAGTGGGTGTGTGGTATATATGTGTAGCCATGTGTATTTGTATATTGTATAGCCAAAAATGTATAGAATTCATGTTGTATTCTAGTTGTGAATGTGATGGAATTTATGTTGAGAATGAAAGTGGAATAAATTTGATTGAATGGAGAAAAATAGCATATGGCCGTGTGGTATATTTGACTTGGGAATGAAATGGATTAAGTTTGTTTAGAGTATTGGAGTGTTGTTGTAATGCTTGATATGTAAATGAAGTTAGAATGATATAAGTTTGTATTGAATTGAAATGTAGAAACTTATGTCGTTTTAGTATGGTTTTTCCGACATTAAGGAAATGAAGTTGTTTGGTTGTTAGTTGTGATGACCATTGATGAATTTGGAAGTTGGAAACTTGTTATGAAGTTGTATGCCAAAGATTTGATGTTTTGCATAAGTTATGATTTTGGCGGAAGATTGTATATCATGTATATCGAGTGTATATCTTAAGGAAAACGATATGAAATGTTTCTAGAACTATATGGTGATGATCATGATGGTTGTTGCATATGAAATTATTGATCTTAGTTGAAAGTTGGGTTGCATTGAAGATTATGTCAACTTGTGAGAAAAATGACTAGTTGAAGGATATTTGTGTTTTTAATGTTCATTGTTGATATTGTTGTTGTCGTTTGGGTTGTTGTTGATGATTTATAGCCGAGTTGAATTCTCGGGGTGTCATATGTATAGGGGAAGTGCTGCCGAAATTTCGGTAGCCAAATATGCTTAAAGTTGAAATAATGGCATTAATAATTCACAATTGGTAAACTTGACCAATTGCAGTTTTTCGACGAAACGGGAAGTGAGTTTGGAAAGGCTTAAGGAGCGCGAAAGGTATGTAAAGCAACCCCAATTCTTCCCTTGGCATGCCCCTAGTGTGTTAGGGTCGGATCCGGGCCTCGAAGGACCTCTTGGCCCTCGGAATCCGCAAGACAAAATTTCAGTTTTTCCTTCAGTAGAATTGAACCATTTTGATACGCTTTTTCTGAAATTATGCAATTTTGCTCTAAATTATTCAGAAAGTCATAGAATGTTTAATTAACCTTTTTAGGTGATACTATATGCTTAGAGGGCACAATTTGAGCCCGCCGCCTTGTTTGTCCCAAGGCGGGCCCGCTATTTACGGTTTTGCCCCTAATGTGTTAAAGCTTCCTTTTTAAGCGATTTTTGAAAGAAATGTTTTAATTACCCTACTAATCGCTTAACGAATATTATTTTAAATATTCTGTTAAATATTATAAATTATTTTGACACTCGGAATGACTTCGGGAAAGTTATACTTCTGTAATTTATTATGATATCCGAAATACATTTATTATGATTCCGTCCGACCCCATTGGATTTGTTTGTCTTTGATACGCTTCATCGAGTCTTTGAAAACATTTATTATATTTTTAAATTGCATTAGTCTCTCACTACTCCATTCGTGGATGTCCCAATGTTTCCCACACTGAGCCCGGGCCAGGATATGTTGTCAAGCGTAATTCTCTGCATTGTTCGCCGCGTCCCGATGTGAGGGGGCAGGTATACGCGTGCATGGGTCTGTGGATTATGATGTGCCATGTCCGCCTATTCTGTTCTGATCTGTTATGGCCATTTTGATGTGACATTATATGATACGGGGCCACGCCCCTTTTTCTGATTCTTCTGTATAGTGGCACCAGCGTCGGGAGGGTGGCCACATTCTGTCTGCCGAGTCTCGTGGCAGGGACCGGATATGATATGATATGACATATGTTTCTGTACGCATTCTGTCTGTTTTGGAAATATGCATTTGACACTCTGGATTCTGTACTCATTTTCTGTAACCATTATGATTTGACTTCTGTGATTCCGCTTTACATATTCAGTACATATTTCGTACTGACCCCCTTTCTTCGGGGGCTGCGTTTTCATGCCGCGCAGGTACTGACGACAGGTTCGCTGATCCACACGTTTAGGATCCTATTTCTGCTATTTGGGGCGCTCTCTTCTACAGAGCCCATCTTTTGGTACAGTCTGTCACTGCTATCTGGATATGTACTTTGTTCAGGGTATGACGGGGCCCTGTCCCGTCTTATGATTATGATATGTTCTGTAGAGGTCTGTGGATACATCTGTGTGGGTTCTGTACATATGTTTGGGATATTCTATTCTGTGATGGCCTTATCGGCCTATGTGTGCCAAGTTTGCTTTTCTGCTAAATTCTATAGCGACCACTAATATTATTATTATATTATTATTCTGTTAATATGCTAATTTGGGGTATCGGGTACGTATAGGTGCCCAGCTCGGGCACTGGTCGCGGCCCACGGGGTTGGGTCGTGACAAAAGTGGTATCAGAGCGGTTCGTCCTCGGAATGTCCACAGACCGTGTCTAGTAGAGTCTTGTTTATCGGTGTGTTGTGCACCACACCTATAAACAGGAGGCTACAGGGCATTTAGGATACTACCCTTCTTTCTGTCTTAGATCGTGCGATAGAGCTGTGTTATCAGGATGACCCCTTCCTAACGAGTGGCTATATTTGCAGATATGCCTCCAAAAAAGGCGACAGCGGCCCAAAAGGCCAAGTCAGTTGCCGTCGGAGAGACTAGCCGGGTCCAGAAGACTACCAGGGCCCGGGTATATATTGCTCCGGAGACTTTGCCCCAGACAGAGGGTTCTTCTACACCGCCACTCGTGGAGGAGATTGGGGCAGCCGTAGCTGCAGATCGGGGGACGGCTCCACTGCCAGCTCCCGCAGTTCCAGTACCTGAGCCTCCAGCTCCACGGCCAGGCACTGAGGATCAGTTTATGAGGGAGGCAGTCCAGTTGCTGACTAGACTTGTGGCAGGGCAGGTTCAGGGGCATGGACTGGGAGGTGACCGGGCAGTCAGGCGTGATAGTTCGAGAGCCCGTGAGTTTTTGACTTGTAACCCTCCAGAGTTCTTCGGGACAAAGCCCGAGGAGGATCCTGAGGAGTTTATCAGGAAGATGCGACGCACTCTAGATTTGATTAATGCTTCCGAGACAGAGTCAGTCGCGTTAGCTTCGTACCGGTTATATGATGTGGCGGCAAACTGGTACGAATCATGGGGGCTATCCAGGGGGGACGGCGCTCCTCCAGCAGCTTGGGGCGATTTTTCTCAGGCATTTCTTGGACATTTTCTGCCCCCAGAGTTGCGACGAGCCAGATCTGATAGATTCTTATTATTGAGGCAGAAGGGCCGCAGTATCCGGGACTACAGTTTGGAGTTTGATTCCTTGGCCCGATATGCACCTACTGTGGTGGCTACTATGGCGGACCGGATGCACAGATATATTATGAGGCTGGATCGGTATTTTGTTGATAGCTGCTTAGTGTTGGCTGCTCAACCCGGTATGGACATTGCCCGTATCCAGGCCCATGCCCAGGGTATGGAGGATCGGGGCAGAGGAGGACACCAGCCTGACAGGGGCCAGGATCAGAGACAGCCCAAGAGGGCCAGGTCATCTGGAGATTTTCGGGGCAGACAGCCCCAACAGCCTAGCAGATTTTCATCTCAGCCAGCGCAGAGCGCGCCTCCCCAGCCTACAGGTCGCAGGTTCGATAGCCCAGGGTATTCAGGAGCAGGCCAGAGCTCCAGGGCTTTAGGTTCGCAGACAGATAGGGGTTCTGGTCAGATGAGGCCACCCAGGGTTCAGTGTTCTTTTTGCGGCAGATACCATACGGGAGAGTGCTACAGAGCCACCGGTGCATGCTTTTCTTGTGGCCGTCAGGGCCATTCTGTGAGAGATTGCCCGTATAAGGGTAGTTCGGGTGGTGCAGCGCAGCCTACCGGATCAGCCGCTGGGTCTTCATCGTCGTCAGTGGCTATGCGCCCTACGGGGCAGGGTTTTCCAGCACCAGCAGGTCGCGGCAGAGGCCGTGGTGGAGCTTCTGGTATTAGCGGTCCTTCGAACCGCATTTATGCTTTGGCCAGCCGCCAGGATCAGGAGGCATCTCCTAATGTCGTTACAGGTACTTTATTGGTCTTCTCTCGGTCTGTGTATGCATTAATTGATCCAGGTTCGACTTTATCATATATTTCACCCCTTGTTGCCGGTAAAATTGGTATTATGTCTGAACCTATAGAGCCATTTGAGGTAGCCACGCCGATAGGGGATTTTGTTGTAGCGAAACAGGTTTATAAAGACTGTTCTGTGATCGTTTGTGACCGTGACACTAAGGCAGATCTGGTAGAGTTAGATATGACTGAATTTGATGTTATTATGGGTATGGATTGGCTAGCTTCCTGTTACGCTAATGTTGACTGCCAGAATAAGGTAGTTCGCTTCCAGTTTCCCGGGGAGCCAGTTATAAATTGGGCTGGTAATACAGCATCGCCGAAAGGTAAGTTTATTTCATACCTTAAGGCAAAGAAAATGATCAGAAAGGGTTATATCTATCATCTGGTTCGGGTGCAAGACTTGGACGCCGAGACGCCGACACTTCAGTCAGTCCCCGTGATTAATGAGTTTCCAGATGTTTTTCCCGACGAGCTTCCAGGTATTCCTCTAGAGCGGGAGATAGACTTCTCTATTGACTTACTCCCAGACACTCAGCCTATCTCTATTCCTCCGTATAGAATGGCGCCTGCAGAGTTAAAGGAGTTGAAGGAGCAGCTGAACGATTTGTTGGATAAGGGCTTCATCAGACCCAGTACTTCGCCTTGGGGAGCCCCGGTATTATTTGTGCGTAAGAAAGACGGGTCGCTGCGTATGTGTATTGATTATCGGCAGCTGAATAAGGTAACTATAAAGAATAAATACCCCCTCCCTAGGATTGATGATTTGTTTGATCAGCTGCAGGGCGCTAAGTGTTTTTCGAAAGTAGATCTTCGATCCGGTTACCACCAGGTGCGAGTACGAGAGGCCGATATCCCTAAGACAGCTTTCCGGACCCGATATGGGCATTACGAGTTCAGGGTTATGTCTTTTGGGCTTACTAATGCCCCCGCAGTATTCATGGATTTGATGAACCGGGTATTCAGTCCATTCTTGGATATGTTTGTAATTGTATTCATTGATGATATCCTGGTTTATTCTCGGTCTGAGGCGGAGCACGCAGATCATCTGAGATCGGTATTAGGGGTACTCCGGCATCAGAAATTATATGCGAAATTTTCTAAGTGTGAATTCTGGCTGTCTTCAGTGGCTTTCTTGGGGCATGTTATTGCAGCTGATGGTGTCCGGGTGGACACACAGAAGATTGAGGCCGTGAAGAATTGGCCCAGACCTACGACGCCCACAGAGGTACGCAGTTTCCTGGGTTAGCAGGTTATTACAGGAGGTTTGTGGAGAAGTTTGCTTCGATTTCAGCGCCTTTCCCAAGGCTGGCTCAGAAGGGAGCAAAGTTCCAGTGGTCTGACGCTTGTGAACGGAGCTTCCAGTTGCTGAAGGAGAAGCTGACTACAGCCCCAGTTCTGACTCTTCCAGAGGGACCGGACGGGTATGTTATTTATTGTGACGCTTCTGGTATGGGGTTAGGCTGTGTATTGATGCAGCACGGCAGAGTTATAGCATATGCTTCCCGGCAGCTCAAAAAGCATGAGAAGAATTATCCTACCCACGATCTGGAGCTCGCAGCGGTGATTCATGCTCTGATGATATGGAGACACTATTTATATGGCGTTCATGTGGATATCTATCCTGATCATAAGAGTCTCCAGTATATTTTCAGACAGAGAGAGCTTAATTTGCGGCAGCGGAGGTGGCTGGAGCTTCTGAAAGATTATGATGTAGATATTCTGTATCATCCGGGCAAGGCTAATGTTGTTGCAGACGCGCTCAGTCGGAAGTCTATGGGCAGTTTAGCCGATTTACAGCCAGACAGGAGAGAGATAGCCCGTGATGTTCAGTAGTTGGCTAGTCTCGAGGTTCGTCTGGCCGATTCTGGAGATACCCAGATTTCTGTTCGAGGGGTTTCTGAGTCATCCATCAGGGACGATATTAAGCGGCATCAGTTCTAGGATCCTGTCTTAGCTCGGTACAGGGACACAACCTATGATAAGGAGAGGACTTCGTTCGAGTTTTCACCGGACGGCACTATGTTATACAGAGGCAGGTTGTGTGTACCTTATATTGCAGGCCTTCGGCAGCAGGTCATGAGCGAGGCACATTATGCTCGCTACTCGGTCCATCCTGGGTCTACGAAGATGTACCATGATCTCCGATGCTTATACTGGTGGGACGGTATGAAGCAAGATGTTGCAGAGTTCGTCGCCCAGTGCCCTAATTGTCAGCAGGTCAAGATTGAGCATCAGAAGCCGGGTGGACTGTTACAGGAGATGGAAATCCCGACTTGGAAGTGGGAGGTTATTAAGATGGACTTCATTACAGGTTTGCCTCGCACTCCACGGAAGTATGATTCCATCTGGGTCGTCGTTGATAGGCTGACGAAATCAGCCCATTTTCTTCCCGTCAGGACTACCTATTCCGCCGAGGATTATGCCAGGCTCTATATTAAGGAGATTGTGAAGCTTCACGGAGTTCCTATATCTATTATTTCTGACAGAGGCACCCAGTTTACGGCGCATTTCTGGAGATCTTTTCAGGAGGGACTAGGGACTCAGGTGAGTCTGAGCACCGCATTTCATCCTCAGAGCGACGGGCAGGCCGAGCGCACTATACAGACGCTGGGGGATATGTTGCCGGCCTGCGTTATTGATTTCAGAGGCAGCTGGGATGATCACCTGCCGTTGATTGAGTTTGCATATAATAACAGTTACCATTCCAGCATCCAGATGGCTCCGTACGAGGCTTTATATGGCAGGAAGTGCAGATCGCCGATCGGCTGGTTTGATATTGGCGAGACAGAGTTGATTGGCCCAGATATGGTCCTGCAGGCCGTGGACAAGGTGAAACTTATTTGAGAGCGACTGTTGGCAGCCCAGAGTCGACAGAAATCATACGCGGATAAACGGCGTCGACCGTTGGAGTTTCAGGTAGGCGATTGGGTATTTCTGAAGGTATCGCCTATGAAAGGCGTGATGCGGTTCGGCAGAAAGGGTAAGCTCAGTCCACGTTATATTGGGCCTTATCAGATTGTTCGGAAAGCTGGAAATGTCGCCTATGAGCTAGATTTGCCATCTGATTTAGAAGCGGTACATCCGGTATTTCACGTCTCTATGCTTCGTAAATGCGTCGGTGACCCTTCCAGAATATTTCCTGCTGATGATATTCAGGTGACGGAGCAACTATCGTACGAGGAGCAGCCCGTATCTATTTTGGATCGTCAGGTAAGGAGGCTTCGGAATAAAGATGTAGCCTCTGTTAAGGTACTGTGGCGGAACGATAATAGGGAGGAAATGACATGGGAGGCCGAAGAGGAAATGAAGAAGAAATATCCTCATTTGTTCCCTATGCCCACAGGTAATCTAAAATCCTTGCTTAATTATATTCAATAATGAATGTGTAACATATGTGCTGACCATAAAAATAAACTCCCCCGAAGCATTTTCAGACCCTATAAGATTAATTTAACATTCGAGGACGAATGTTCTAAAGGGGGGGAGGATGTTATATCCCGTATTTTTGAACCTCGGAGTATCTGCTGGGGTGGGGCCCACACACCGAGATTTTTTTTGGAACATCTGAAAAGTCATATGAATCACATATGTAAAGTTAAACACAACTCATGAAGTACCCTTGGACCAAATCAAAGTGGAAACCCTCCAAACGAATATTTTTAAGAAAACGTTTTCGGGTGACCTGACTTTGGGGGGCAAAAACTGTATTATAAGTTTGGAATTTCGAAAATACCTTGAAATAGAAGTTGTAGATAATTGAATTAGCTTTCCATCCATAGGTCGTGGGTTCCCAGGTGACGTCGGTACAAGGAGTTATGAACGTTTTAAGGTCGAAAGGTCAGTGGGCTAGGCCCAACTCGGGACCAATCGAGTTGGCCCAAACAAATAAAATAAAAATTTAGGCCCAATGTTTAAGGGGTGGCCGGCCAAGTGAGGCCCAACCCATGGCTTTAATGAATATTTCCATGTGCTAATTAATTATAAAGGGATCACTATCCCTTAGAAGGTTCAAGAGACTTAGAAGAGAAAGAAGAGCAAAACAAGAGCAAAAAAAAGAAGGCATTTCGGGTTTGGTGTGGAAAATTCACCACCAAAAATCTTGTGTTAAAAATTTGTATTTTGTGGTTTCCTTACTAAGTTGAGTCCCCTCTTCAACTTGGTGTAGTTGGTTTGGAGAAAGGAGGCCTTGGTTCACCAAAGTGATCACAAATTCAAGTAAAGAAGACTAGAGGAAAAGGTAAGAATTTATCCTTTATTCTTGTGTTATGGAGTTTTGTTTGGGTTGTAGTATATAGAAATGTGTTGAATGTATGGAGAAATGGAAGTTTGCAAAGTGGGTGTGTGGTATATATGTGTAGCCATGTGTATTTGTATATTGTATAGCCAAAAATGTATAGAATTCATGTTGTATTCTAGTTGTGAATGTGATGGAATTTATGTTGAGAATGAAAGTGGAATAAATTTGATTGAATGGAGAAAAATAGCATATGGCCGTGTGGTATATTTGACTTGGGAATGAAATGGATTAAGTTTGTTTAGAGTATTGGAGTGTTGTTGTAATGCTTGATATGTAAATGAAGTTAGAATGATATAAGTTTGTATTGAATTGGAATGTAGAAACTTATGTCGTTTTAGTATGGTTTTTCCGACATTAAGGAAATGAAGTTGTTTGGTTGTTAGTTGTGATGACCATTGATGAATTTGGAAGTTGGAAACTTGTTATGAAGTTGTATGCCAAAGATTTGATGTTTTGCATAAGTTATGATTTTGGCGGAAGATTGTATATCATGTATATCGAGTGTATATCTTAAGGAAAACGATATGAAATGTTTCTAGAACTATATGGTGATGATCATGATGGTTGTTGAATATGAAATTATTGATCTTAGTTGAAAGTTGGGTTGCATTGAAGATTATGTCAACTTGTGAGAAAAATGACTAGTTGAAGGATATTTGTGTTTTTAATGTTCATTGTTGATATTGTTGTTGTCGTTTGGGTTGTTGTTGATGATTTATAGCCGAGTTGAATTCTCGGGGTGTCATATGTATAGGGGAAGTGCTGCCGAAATTTCGGTAGCCAAATATGCTTAAAGTTGAAATAATGGCATTAATAATTCACAATTGGTAAACTTGACCAATTGCAGTTTTTCGACGAAACGGGAAGTGAGTTTGGAAAGGCTTAAGGAGCGCGAAAGGTATGTAAAGCAACCCCAATTCTTCCGTTGGCATGCCCCTAGTGTGTTAGGGTCGGATCCGGGCCTCGAAGGACCTCTTGGCCCTCGGAATCCGCAAGACAAAATTTCAGTTTTTCCTTCAGTAGAATTGAACCATTTTGATACGCTTTTTCTGAAATTATGCAATTTTGCTCTAAATTATTCAGAAAGTCATAGAATGTTTGTATAACCTTTTTAGGTGATACTATATGCTTAGAGGGCACAATTTGAGCCCGCCGCCTTGTTTGTCCCAAGGCGGGCCCGCTATTTACGGTTTTGCCCCTAATGTGTTAAAGCTTCCTTTTTAAGCGATTTTTGAAAGAAATGTTTTAATTACCCTACTAATCGCTTAACGAATATTATTTTTAATATTCTGTTAAATATTATAAATTATTTTGACACTCGGAATGACTTCGGGAAAGTTATACTTCTGTAATTTATTATGATATCCGAAATACATTTATTATGATTCCGTCCGACCCCATTGGATTTGTTTGTCTTTGATACGCTTCATCGAGTCTTTGAAAACATTTATTATATTTTTAAATTGCATTAGTCTCTCACTACTCCATTCGTGGATGTCCCAATGTTTCCCACACTGAGCCCGGGCCAGGATATGTTGTCAAGCGTAATTCTTTGCATTGTTCGCCGCGTCCCGATGTGAGGGGGCAGGTATACGCGTACATGGGTCTGTGGAGTATGATGTGCCATGTACGCCTATTCTGTTCTGATCTGTTATGGCCATTTTGATGTGACATTATATGATACGGGGCCACGCCCCTTTTTCTGATTCCTCTGTATAGTGGCACCAGCGTCGGGAGGGTGGCCACATTCTGTCTGCCGAGTCTCGTGGCAGGGACCGGATATGATATGATATGACATATGTTTCTGTACGCATTCTGTCTGTTTTGGAAATATGCATTTGACACTCTGGATTCTGTACTCATTTTCTGTAACCATTATGATTTGACTTCTGTGATTCCGCTTTACATATTCAGTACATATTTCGTACTGACCCCCTTTCTTCGGGGGCTGCGTTTTCATGCCGTGCAGGTACTGACGACAGGTTCGCTGATCCACACGTTTAGGATCCTATTTCTGCTATTTGGGGCGCTCTCTTCTACAGAGCCCATCTTTTGGTACAGTCTGTCACTGCTATCTGGATATGTACTTTGTTCAGGGTATGACGGGGCCCTGTCCCGTCTTATGATTATGATATGTTCTGTAGAGGTCTGTGGATACATCTGTGTGGGTTCTGTACATATGTTTGGGATATTCTATTCTGTGATGGCCATATCGGCCTATGTGTGCCAAGTTTGCTTTTCTGCTAAATTCTGTAGCGACCACTAATATTATTATTATATTATTATTCTGTTAATATGCTAATTTGGGGTATCGGGTACGTATAGGTGCCCAGCTCGGGCACTGGTCGCGGCCCACGGGGTTGGGTCGTGACAAGTTTAGTGGTATTACTTTTGTGCACATACTTGGGCATGGCAGAACCCGGCCCATCTTGTTATTATATGTATTGGGTTAGAGGCTCGTAGACAGCTATGTACAGTCAGATGTCCTATGATCTTGTTTACCCCCGTCCTTGTATACCAAGTTAGTAATGTATATTAATATATGTTTATAATAATGCTATAATTAGTAGTGTTAACTAAAGGAATAACGATAATCAGTATTATGGCCCACTGAGTATAAGAATATGATGCGAGATAAGGGGTGCTCGGTACCAATATCGGGTACCCGTCGCGGCCCCAAGTTGGGCCGTGACAGAAGTGGTATCAGAGCAGGCGGTCCTAGGGGTTTGTCTACGAGCCGTGTCCAGTAGAGTCCTGTTTATGGGTGTGTAGCGCGCCATACGTATGGGCAGGGGGCTGCAGGACATTTAGGAAATATGACCTTCCTTGTACTCTAGATCGTGCGATAGAGCTATGCTACCAGGTTTCCATATTATTTTCCTAATCCTATGCTATGGTTTCAGTAATGCCGATGAAGAGGAAGGCTACGGCGGCTCAAAAGGGCAAGAGGGCCGCTGGAAGCAGAGTTGGACGGGAGCTAGAAGAAGGCGAGTCGCATAATGAAGCTCCCCCTCAGACCTTTCCTGCTTCCCCTGTATCAGCAGAGCAGGAAAGAGCCCCAGCTCCAGCCCCAGCACCTCACGTTCCACCGCCAGCAGCTCCGGGCCAGCAGATGGCAGAGGCCATCCAGTTATTAACCCAGTTAGTTGTCGCACAGGCTCAGCGGCAAGATACGGACCCGGGAGACAGGGCGGTGAGTGCAAGGGCCCGCGACTTTATCACCCTGAAACCTCCGGAGTTCTATGGCTCGAAACCAGAGGAGGACCCGCAAAATTTCATAGATGAGATGTTAAGGACACCGAGAATAATACATGCTTCAGATACAGAGTCAATGGAATTGGCGTCGTACAGGTTGCGGGATGTAGCAGTTTTGTGGTATAACAGTTGGATATCCTCTAGGGGAGCAAATGCCCCTCCCCCGGTCTGGCAGGAGTTTACGGAGGCATTTCTGCAACATTTCTTACCGCCGGAGGTTCGACGAGCTCGAGCTGATATGTTTTTGAATCTTAAACAGGGAAGTTTGAGTGTCCGAGAATATAGCCTTCGTTTTAACTCGTTGGCCAGGTACGCCCCAGCCATGATAGCTGATAGGGGAGATCACGTACACTGGTTTGTGAGCGGATTGGGGCCACACTTAATTAAGGAGTGTTTGACAGCTTCACTCCAGGATGGGATGACCATTGCTCGTATCCAGGCCCACGCCCAGAACCTGGAGGAACGACATCAGTTGCAAAAAAGGGAGCACTATTCGGATAGGAGCTCCAGAAAAAGGGCCAGATCCTTCGGAGCCAGAAGTGAGTATAAAGAGGGACAGGCACAGGAGCAGCCCAGTATTTCGAGCCCCCAGTACAACAGTAGATCTGGTCAGACGAGGCCGCCCCCACCACAGTGCAACCAGTGTGGTAGGATGCATTCGGGTCAGTGCCGTCTGGGTTCAAACGCTTGTTATGCTTGCGGGCAGGTGGGGCATATGATGTGTGACTGCCCCTCGATGCGAGGAAGAAATGAGAATCAGCCCATGGGATCGATAGCCGGTTCATCACCGTCTGTGCGCCCTCCGGGACAGGCCTCCCAATCTCCAGCAGGTCGTGGTCGAGGCAGAGGAGGGGCATCCAGTTCAGTCGGCCCTCCGCACCGCATATATGCATTGGCAGGACGGCAGGATCCTGAGCCTTCCGCAGATGCGGCTACAGGTACACTTTCGCCATTTTTTCTATAGTATGTGGGTGTTAAGTTGAACTGGAATTTATATTATCATGCACCGTTCCTAGTATTACTGAACGTATTGGGAATTTGGAAAGTTAGCGCGGAAAAAATAATAATAATAATTATAATAGCCGTATACATAGGTAAAAGATGAATATTAGTGATCGCGAAGGCTGAAATAGTAACTGAAAGAGAAAGACGTGTTACGGGGGCATCCCGGAAATTGTCAAAACCCCAATTTCCCCAGATTACGTGATAAAGATAGTCCGGGAGAGTGGAGGCAAAAATATTAGCATTAAGACATTAAAGTTCATTAAAGTTTCGAGGTTAAGCGTGCTGAGGCCAGAGCAATTCTGGGATGGGTGACCCCCTGGGAAGTATACCCAATTCTCATAAATGTTGCCATAAAAGACAGATGGGAACTTTGGGGGTAACCTAAAGGAAGATGGAACGTACCGAATGATTAGAAACCTTGAATAGCTCAGGCCGGCCAAGGCAGCTCCGCCGGCAAAGAAGAAGGAGAGGCGACGCTGTGTGGAGATCAGAATAAGTTTGAATAGCGTTAGAGGATGTATCGTAAGTGAAATGGTAATAAGTGTATATGTATGCAAATGACATCCCGGTTATGACCGTATCGACCGGCAGGAGGGCCCCAGCAGTCGGTGTTGCGGTATATGCAAAGAGTTAACTGAATGGAAGTTAAAAGACAAAGCGAAAGGTGTGGTACAGATGTTACAAGTAGACTGATACTGGTTCCACCACTAGTTAGGACCGGAAAGCCCCAATACAACGAAGTTCAGGAATCGAAAGAAAGCAAATACAGAAAGGGAGATAACAATTATAACGTCTGAAAAATCCGAAAGGAAAGACAGAGACCCCCCCCCCCCCCAAAGTATTATGAGACCCCATAAGGTCAGTTGAACATTCGGGGACGAATGTTCTAAAGGGGGGGAGAATGTTATATCCCGTGTTTTCGCATATTCAGAAATCTTGAAATAATCGTGACTTGTATGTTATAAGTAAATAATTTGATTTTAATTGTTATGCTTATGTTGCTCATGGAAAAATATTGGCGCAAAGACATTGGTGGAGGTTAAGGGAAAAATTGGAATATTGGAAATTAGTTTCGGAAATTACAAAACACGATTTGTAGCTAATTGGGCTCAACAAAAAATTAATAGGAAATGAGGCCCAAATGCTCAAGGGTGGCCGACCATGTGTATTTGGCCCAAGCCCACCTTAATTAATTCATGTGATGAATTAATATAAGATGACTAAGTCATCTTATTTTCCCAAAACACTCTAGAAATTTCAAGAGAGAAAGGAACAAGAAAAAGAGGAGAAAACCTCTAGGCCATTTCGGCCAAGCCAAGTTCCACAAAAGAAATTTTGGAAAATTTCTCCAAAAATTAGTTTCTACTAATTAAAGGGTCCTTAGCAAGGTGGAGTAGTTATTGGAGTAAGAGAAACACATATTCATACAAGTTGAACTCTCTAGCCAAGTGGAGGATTGAAGAAAAAGGTAAGGTTTGATTCTTTCTTGTATGTTAGGGATGATTTTGTATGTGTAGTGTGTAGAAAGTGGATGAAATTCATGGAAGGGAAAAAAAAAACCATGGTGTGGCCGTGTATATCTATGTATGTGTAGGAAATCATGTTTTAATTATTTTATCTATTGTTGGGTTGATATTGTTGTGGATGCTATGTTGACAATGAAAGTTGAATGATTTTGGAGAAGTTGTAGCCATGTGTGTATGATGTTAGCCGTGAGTTGTATATCACATGTATAGCCGTGTATATTGATGAATTATGAAGGAATGGTGAGCAAGTTTTATTTAGTACTTTGGTTGTTGTGTTATGGATTTTATGTTGCAAATAGAAGCTTAACGAGTTTAGTGAAGTGTAGTGGTTGGAGGCTTGTTGTGTAAGTCATGTAAATGGAATATAATGTTGATGATATGATGTTGTTAATGCGTAAATTATTAAGTTGTTATGATTTTCATTAAGGTTAGAAAGTCTTGAAGGAAGTAATATGTTGATGAAATTGTTAGTATGGTTGTTGACATTGTTGTTGGTAATGTGGCCGGGTTGAATTCCCGGGATTGTTGTTGATTGAAATTGGCCAAGTTGAACTTGGTGGAATGGAGTATTGACAGGGGAAGTGCTGCCGAAATTTCGGTAGCCAAGTGTCATTTTAAGAATTCAATCCTAAATGCACTAATCAATGTTTGGTAAACATGACCAAATTGTAGATTTTGGCGGATTTGCAACTGGAGTCTGGGATAGCATAGGGAGCGGAAAAAGGCATGTAAGGCTTCACCATTCTTCCTTGGCATGTCTTAGACGGTATAGGTTTGGACACGGGCCTCGGGGACAATTCCTTTCCTAGAAATCCGAGATTGAAATTAACTACTATTCATTCAGTAGAATTGAAGTAAACGCTCATGAATAGTTGAAAGAATTGTCTAAACACCTAGAACTTGCATGAATGGGATCCGACTACCCTATAACACTTTTATGAGTAAGGTCATGAAATGTATTATACGTAAATTGTGTATGCCACCTCATTTGACTCGAGGTGGGCCCACTGTTCCCGGATTCTCTTAAATGCTCCGTTTATCAAACAATGAGTGTGGTAACTATTCTAATGAGAATATTTCTATGATGACAATGACGACGATATTAAGAAAGAGAATATGTTTATGAAGAGTATGATAAGAATGATCCCATGACTAAGAGTTACAAGTTAAGAGTTCAATATGAGTATGAAAGTGTCAAGCTAATTCTTGACCCTAAATTCTATTTCTTGGTTATGACTCTATTTTTTTTAAAAAGACTTCAAAGTATATGAAATGTCGTCTTATGAAGTCTATGACTTCATTCTATGTTCTTCCTTAATGGTATTCTTTGTTGACAGACTCACCTTATAATGCTAGTTCCTTCAAGGTGAGACATAGCGATCATGATGGTTCCATAATGTGAATCGGAGGTTACCGACCTTACGTCACTCTGATAGAGTTGTAGTTTTCACTTGGGCTCTCATGCATGCTTTACATTTGCATATGATTTACTTTATGACACCGTACCGTCCAACGGGCGATCGGGCAGACACACCACTGCAGTGGGCAGATTATACCCCGGACGCGGGAGGCCTAGACGCGGGCTCATTACACCGTACCTACATGGTCGGGCAGTTTACTCACAGATATTTATGTTTTTTTTTTTAAAAAAGGCTTGCATGCATGATATCCGCCCCAAGGGGCTCAGATGACAGATTACTCCTTTATTCCATGGTCTGTTAATGAAGCGTTACACCGTACCTATATGGTCGGGCAGTAATCCACCGCACCTATATAGACGGGCAGTAGTCCACCGTACCTATATGGTCGGACAGTTATACACCGCACCTGCATGGTCGGGCAGTTTACTTCCAGTATCCATATAATATTCCAGAAGGTAAAGTTAACTTGTATAATATCTATTATGGCAGACAAACAGAGACACAAGTTATATCACTCTCCTATGTTGTGTTTTCTGCTCTCGATTATGATTTCGTGATATTACTTATGCCTTACATACTCAGTACACTTTTCGTACTGACGTCCCTTCTCGCGGACGCTGCGTTTCATGTCGCGCAGGTAAGCAGGTTGACGGACTTGACTCCTAGGAGCTCTCCAGCGGTACAGTGAAGTGCTCCAGTTGTTCCGGAGCTCCAGTTTAGTGGTATTACTTTTGTGCACATACTTGGGCATGGCAGAACCCGACCCATCTTGTTATTATATGTATTGGGTTAGAGGCTCGTAGACAGCTATGTACAGTCAGATGTCCTATGATCTTGTTTACCCCCGTCCTTGTATACCAAGTTAGTAATGTATATTAATATATGTTTATAATAATGCTATAATTAGTAGTGTTAACTAAAGGAATAACGATAATCAGTATTATGGCCCACTGAGCATAAGAATATGATGCGAGATAAGGGGTGCTCGGTACCAATATCGGGTACCCGTCGCGGCCCCAAGTTGGGCCGTGACACCTCCCTAGAGGTCAGAAACTCTGGAGGTATCGTCGCCGGGTCCTCCGAGGGATCTGAATCGTAACTCCCCTCTACAGGGTCCTCTTCCCTGGGGATCAAAAACTCTGGAGGAATTGTTGCTGGGTCCTTCGAAGGATCAGTCTCAATCGAATAGTTAAGGCTCCTCTTACTCGGTCCTGGAGATACCCTAGGGGCCTTCTTAGCACCCCCACAATCAGAAGTTGTCCTCTTTATCTTTCGTCAATCTACAATCACCTGCAGGAAGAGGATCAGAAACAATTTCCCAAAATACTGACGCTATCGCTCTTTTTGGAGCCTCGCTGTAGACACAGCAATTCGTTGGAAGGGAACCATCCTAATAAATACAGCTCTATCGCACGATCTAAGAGCGAAGAAAAAGTAACATCCTAAATGTCCTGTAGCATCCTGTTTATAGATGTGGTGCACAACACACCGATAAACAAGACTCTACCAGACACGGCCTGTAGACATTCCGAGGACAAACCGCTCTGATACCACTTTTGTCACGACCCAACCCCGTGGGCCGTGACTGGTGCCCGAGCTGGACACCCATACACACCTACTTACCAAATCGACATAGCCATATCTTGTTCATATCCAACATATATTAATTTAGTTCAGATATTAATCTGAAGTGGTCGCATATAACATACATATCATACAGAAGCCGCTAAGGCTGTCGTGGAACATATCATCCGAAGCATATATACATACAAGCCGTTGAGGCTGTCATAGCAAATAGGGTCGCTTAGACGCAAACCACAGACATAACCGATCAATAGCGACCCATGACCCACATATATGTCTACAGGCCTCTAACAAAGGTAACAGAATCATAGGATGGGATAGGGCCCCGCCGTACCCCTAACATAGTCATAAATACATGAATATGTACAACAGAATGATCTGTACCAAAAGTGTGGGCTCCGGAACGAGGGAGAACTTCAACACAGCAGAATGGATGGCCTAAGCTAACGGACCACTCACGTGCGCGTCTGTACCTGCGGGCATGAAACGCAGCCCCTGAAGAAAGAGGGTCAGTAAGGAATATGTACCGAGTATGTAAGGCATGGAATATAGTAAACAGAAACATAACCGGAACAACGGTACAAAAGGTAAGTACATTAGTCAGAATATTAGGGTGCTTATTTTCCGAACGTAAATCATGCTTACCGATGTCATAAGTCAGAAAAAGTGCCAAGAATGAATAAAACGTCCAGAGTACCAAATACTTACTTTCCAAGCACAGATCATACGTGCCGACATCATATGTCACCATAGATCTATACATATAACCGATCCATACATAATATGATAGTGCCGAGGAACGTACGGCCCGATCCATACATAACATATTAGTGCCGAGGAACGTACGGCCCGATCCATATATATATAACATAGTAGTGCCGAGGAACGTTCGGCCCGATCCATAGATATATTATATAACATATACTGCCGAGGAACGTTCGGTCCGATCCATATACATATAACATATACTGTCGAGGAACGTTCGGCCCGATCCATATATATATTATACTGCTGCGGAACGTGCAGCCCGATCCATACATACATTATACTGCTGCGGAAAGTGCAGCCCGATCCATACATATATTATACTGCTGCGGAACGTGCAGCCCGATCCATACATATATTATACTGCTGCGGAACGTGCAGTCCGATCCATACACATAACATATACACATCCTTAATAATACTTCCTTTGAAAAACATATCTTACTCATATATATGCAGAAAACAAAACATATCATGTTTCCGAGGCGTCGGCTCCGATCCATATATAACATAACATGTGAGTGGCGAGTATAACATAGTGCACACAATGATATAACCGGCCCGAAGCTCGGCGGTCGATATGATAGTAGCACGCACGAGCGGAGTGTCGGAAACCATATGTATATAAATCAACACTAAGACTCTATGGACAAGTATACTCACCGACCCCTGAAGGCTCAGAAACAAGTTTGGGGTCAATCGGATTTAGTATAAGAAAGTTAGTAGCGTTTGAAGTACAGAACCTCTTACGAACGCTTCAAAACCCGTTTTTCGAAAATCGAAGCAACAATCATATCAAGTATCTTTCGGATATCCTTATGGATCAAATCAAATAGAGCTTTTGGAACCATATGTACAAATCAAAATGTTTCAAAGACTCGATGGGATGATCAAACGTGCCATCATTTGGAAAACTAAGACATTAGTCATATCAACTATCTTTCGAATTCCATTCGGAAACATATCAACCGAACTTTGGACATCATAGATAGGCATCAAAACCACATGAAACAACTTATGGAAATCAAGAACGTTAGCCATCCTAGTGGCTCTAAGAATAGGAGTTTCTTCGGAATCATATACACATCGTATGTTCGTTTCACAAAGATCATGCCAAAAGAAAGAAAAGGTAAGCCTTTCTACGCAAATCCGAATTTGAGTCTTTGGCTCGCAAGATCTACAACAATATTCGTACATACCAAACATTAGCCATAAACGCTTAAGAGTCCAATTCTAAACCAACACTTTATTTACAGAAATTTCGGCAACATTTCCCCTGTAAATCCACCATCCTCGAGAATTCAACTCGGCCATAAATACAACAACAAATCTGAGAATTTAACTCGGCCAAAATATCAACAACAATACCAACAATTATTCTAACAATATCCACAATCGATTCAGAACGCATACTAGCATTAGCAACTTCTTTCTACAAACTTTGACGACTTTCCATCTACGTTCAATTCATAATCGCCTACATATGCAAGTACCAACCCGACACCTTTCAAACAATATTCACGAACACTTCAACAATCCGCCTTACATTCCAAACGGCCAAACCAACATACTACCCGAAACCTTTCAAATTCATGAACTATACCAACGATTCACACTTTAGCAACTCCATTTTCATAATTACATAAAACCACATTAGTTCCTACAACAACCCACAACCAATTTCAATGCCAACTTGAACCCTTAAACTTTCATTTGCATCATAAAGTCCACAGCAACACAACTAACATACTAAGTAAATTAATTCATCTCTTCTCCACCATAGAACACACACACGCCACAATTATACACACACACGCACACGGCCCACACACAACACATAGTATTTCCATGATTTTCATTCATTTCTACATACTACAACATACATAAACCTTCCATAACATATAAAAGAAGAGTAATTCTTACCTTTTCCCTTAATTTTCCACTTGACTATAATTTTGAACTTGCCACCAAAATAGTTTTATTGCTTCAACAATTATACCACGTTGAAGAGGACCTTTGAATTAGTGGAAATACTAGGAGAAATAAATTTTTGGATCAAAGTTGAAAGCTTCAAAATTTTCTTATTCTTTTCTTCACTTGGCCGAATGGCCTATTTTTGGCTCTCAAGTTTTTCTTTTCTTGAAGGTTCTTGAAGGAAAATGACAATTTATGGGGGGATTTATCCCTTTTATTCATGTAGATTAAAATTCCCAAGTGGGCTTGGCCCATGCGTTGGCCGGCCACACTTGGGCTTTGTCCCCCCCCCCCCCCCCCCTTTTTTAAGCCCAATCATCCATGACCAATTTTTTGTAATTCATGAAACTATTTTCCAAATTTCCAATTTTGCCCTTAGCCTTCCTCAATATCTCCGCATCAATACTTTTCATGAACAACTTATATATTAAATAAAATTAAAATATTGCCGTATCTCTTACTAGTCACAATTCTCTCAAATTATCCGAGGGTGCAAAGTACGGGATATAACAGTCACGACCCAACCCCATGGGCCATGACTAGTGCCCGAGCTGGACACTCATATACATACCTACTAGATATAGTCAAACTGAATCTATGAACAATATGGAAACTTGCAAATAAACTTTGAAGGTTCATAACGTTATCATATGAATATATATCCAGATAAACTGTCTCCTGAGGAGTCTCAACTAATCAAATCATAAAATGATACGCAAGCCGACAAGGCTGCCACTACATACGAACATATCCATAGCACATCGTATAGACACCGCTGAACACAACTTATACACAACCCACACATATGTCTACAGACCTCTAAGAGTATCGATAGCGAAATATGATGGGACAGGGCCCCGCCGTAACCCTGGATAAACATATATATATATACATCATAAAATCTATACCAAAAGTCTAGGCTCCGGAACAACGGAGCTCTCCAAGATAGCTGACTGGAAATCCTAAGATGGGGGATCACCGAATCGAGTGTCTGTACCTGTGGGCATGAAACGCAGCCCCCCGAAGAAAGGGGGTCAGTACGGAATGTGTACTGAGTATATAAAGCATGAAATACAATAAAGAGAATCAGAACTGAAATAGAGATTACCAGAAACAAGTATGACTTCTAAAATATCAATACACTTGCCTTATGAAATGAAAATCATGCATATCAATATCGTATATCATATCCGGCCCATTATGGGACTCGGTGAATAAGGTCGCCACATACCATCCTTGGCACCATAATCACATCATCACATCATCACACCATCACATCATCACATCATCATATATATATATATATATATATATATATATATAACGTATCCCGGCCCTCTAGTGAGGGACTCGGTGAACAATGCAAAGAAACTGTGCACGAGAACGTATCCTGGCCCGGGACTCAGTGAAAGACATATTGAGGCATGCACGAGCAGAGTAGTGAGCAACCATATGCAAACTAAATCATATCTGAGACTCAATAGAATAATCAAAATGAACCATCATTTGAAAATCAAGACAATAGTCATATCAAGTACCTTTCGAATGTCACTATGGATTATGTCAAAATAGAACTTCTAGAATCATATACACGTATTAAGACATAATGAAATAGCTGCTGGGAATCAAGAACATTATCCATCCTAGTGGCTCTAAGAATAGGAGCTTCTTTGGAGTCATATATATACGTCGTTTGTTTGTTTCATAAAGATCATGCCAAAAAGAAAGAAGGGTTAGCTTTACATACCTTTAACGCGCATCCGTAACACAATACGTATACGCTTCCTGAACTGTCTCAACCTTTATTAAGACGTCAAGAACTATGGTTAAGCTACGGGAAGATTCAAAACGTATTCCAACGTTAGTAGTTTATTTCTAGAAAATTAGACAACGTTTTCCTTATATTCAAACCAACCACATAACAACCAAGTCAACATCAACAACCACACGTTCAAGTACTATATCGAAACTAACCAAGACATGATTCAAGGATACACCGAACAACCCGCATAATGTTCCAATCAGCCCATACATCACAACATTCAATAGTAATTAACCTAATGACTACGACGTATTCAAGTTATTCTTAACAATATACAGTCGTAACATTTCATCGAAACGACCTTATAACAGTCCAACCATTATAGCAACATGATGTATACCTCTAATTACACTTAATCTTCCAATTCTACAAGAACGACAACACGTCCCCAAACAGCCCTTAATTAACAACATAGAGATGCCCGATAATCTCACGAAACGTCTACAAATACACCAAGCAAACCACATACGCTTCTTAGACATTATCTCATACACTCTTTCCATCCAAATTTGCGAATCATATCAACAAATACACGACAACAACATCAATTATTCATATGCAAGAAAACTACCTTAACATCACAATAAGTTCTTAAAACAGCCCACAAAACAAACACAACTTCAACTTTAACCATCAAATTCCTTCACTTTCATCACATAATCCATGACAACAACAACTACAACATTAATTAAAATTAATCCACCATTTTTAATTAGAGCAGCCCCTTCACGACCCAAATAACACCTCAACATCAATATACACAATTCCTTATATCCAATCCACATCTACCAAATTATAGCAAGTTCAACCATCTCCAAAACAAGTAGAAAATGATTAAATCTTACCTTAGAGACAAGCTCTTATTATCAACCATGGCCGTGAGCTTCCTCCTTTTTTTTCCTCCAATTGAACTTGAAAATCTAACAATTTTATGGTGTGGGGGGGGGGGGGGGGGGGGGCGGCCGTGAGCTATTTCGGGGCTGCCATGGTTGGCCGAACCCTCTCTCTCTCTCTCTAGAGCTTTAGAGCTCCTCTCTCTAAGTTCTATTTTGCCAAGTTGAAATTATAATGTAATTGATGACTTAGTCATCAAACCACAATCTTATAAGGTGCCTACAAAATCGACACGTGTCCACCCTTGTGACACGTGTCTATCCTTATGACATGTGTCCAATTTTCATTCAACACCAATCAAATTCCGCCATGTGCCGTGGGCCCACTTAGTGGTCCAATTAGCTTAATTAATTGTTAATCCCCACTTAATAATATAATCATGGTTAATTAATCCCTAATCTCCACTTATATTTCTACACCAATTAAATTAACAAGCAATCGCACACTCCTTAAAAATTGGGGATTTAAAAGCCCTTGTCTCATATCCCAAGAATATTCCCGTCCTTAAACTTACGTCGATTAGCTTTCGAATAATCCGACGTGAAAAAATACGGGGTAAAACATCCTTCCCCCCTTTAGAACATTCGTTCTCGAATGTTAAACTGGTCCCGAACTCCCAATACTTACCCAAATGTGCTCTTATTTAATTATGCCCCTCACAAGCCTCTTTCATTGGTCGATTCGCTATAATTCACTATAATGCATTCCAGGTCTCTACATAGTCATTCCCGTAATATTCCCTCCTTCTGTTGCTTCTGAAGGTAATTATTTCACGTCGTTGTCTTTGCTTTCCTCTCTATTTCGCAGTTGGATGTCAGTTGTATTGCGAGCTCTTCTGCTGAAGTGTTACTCTTTCTCTTGTCTGCATACTGTCACTGATTGATTCAGACTTGTATTCATGGTGCACTTAGTTATAACTCGACTCTTTCCTTTTCTATAGTTACTCCCTTACGATGATACACCATTCACTTCACTTTACCTTGTAATCTTTAAATAAGATCTTGTAAACGTGCAGACATCCCTCATCGATTTATTAGACTTTACAATTTTTGGAGTATTTCATACCTCCGGTGCTTATAGACCCTTCACAGACTCTGCGGCTAAGACGACCTTTCCCAGGGTATAATATTATTTTACTCCGATAACCTTGCTTCGTCCTGCTGTTACAGCCCGCAAGGAAGCTTCAGCATCACGTGTCACTTTTCGACTTTCTTTTTTTAAAGGTTTTTAATTGTCATTTTGCTTTTAGTTCTTGATCTCGATCTTTAGGGTTGATCAAATAGCGCTAGACTTCACTGTCATCCAGTAACCAGTGACCCGCTTGTTCTGATCATCTCGGTTAAACCATTAAACAACTTCCCTTAATCCAACTTGTAACTTCCCTTATCTCGAGTCGTTTCTTTATCTTTACTTCAAACTCTTCTGTTGCCCGTTTACTCAAATTTGCTCTTAGTTCCCCTATGATGCATCATATTGCAATCTTTACAAGAGTATGTGTAGGTGCTCAAATCAGCCCAGGAAATACCTTAGCATCGCCTCACTAGTCTTTATGCAGACCCTATATTCTTCTTCTTATATCTTTCAATTGATATCAAGGCTCAACTATGGCTATGTCCTATCTGTCCTCAGTACTAATTCGGTCCCGGTAATTTGGCTCAAACCATTTTTCACCTTTCCTTAATGTGTCCTGAATGTCATACCCACATTGTTGTTACTAAATCCTTACTCTTCTTATCAAGTACTCACTTGGTCTCATTCCTAACATACAAATATGCGTAGATTGCATAACTATTCTTATATAGCTTGTACAAAGTACATCCAATCTTAGTCATAGTCTTTCCTTCTCCTGGTTTATTCTGCTTTACATATCTTATTTGTACTAAAACTCACTTGCTGTCTATCTTGTCGTACTCCTTTCCCTTCCTTTACTTACCATTCAATTTTCTCATATTCTACTATAGGAGATTCCCTATCTCTTCTTCTTTGCTACTTATAAGGCATAATATCATTAGCAAGTAACCCCGTTGCCAACGTCTCAACCTCCAATCCAGTATATCATTGCTATCCTTTATAATATCTCTTAAGTTACTCATTACCATTTTCTTGTCGTATTCTTCCTTTTTATAGGCATCCACTTTCTAATGTCATATAATACAAAATCTTTACAAATGATCCTCAGTCTTGTCTCAAATACCATCGTGACTACTATTCGTTTATCCCTGGCTTTCAGATCTTACCAACTTGTTTTCGCATGGGATCTCACTTGAAGTTTGAGTATCCATATTGGATATATTATAGTGTCAATTGTTTCCATTTGTACTTACTTTGTTTTCACCCGCTTCCCCCCTTTGGGGTTGTACTTATACCATATCCATGCCTTTTCTTTATCATTTATAACTTTGATTCCCTACGTAAACCTCGACCAAATCACGAAGCGATGAGAACTCTCGATATATAGCACAAAATCTTATCTGATGGTTGGTACTCGAGTAATGTAACTAATGTAGAAATTTATCCAAGGCCACATTCCATTTATTCCGGTCAGTAATTATCTAGTGCTTATAGTTGTTTCAAATTCTCAATTAGGTAGCACTTATATTCTGATGATAAGTGTCCCAAGCTTTCTTATAACACTATATTTATCCCAATGGATATCATCTGTTTCTTCTAATAAATTCACAATACATCAGTTGTTTCGCAAATCCACAATCCTTGTCCTTTAAGGATTTCACTATTTTCGAGGCGAAGTCACATACACGCAGTACTCCTTTATGCCTCATGCTCTTTCACCCTTGTTGTATACCCAACGCTAACTCCTAACTTACTCAAAATCATATCAAATTCGTCTTAATAGTGGTCTTGTCTTATCACCTTCTCGTTGTACTACACCTTAGATTGTAGCTATATATTTCCCTTTTATCTTATACTCATACTCAATTAATTACGTTTGTCTTGGGTGCTTCCTTTACTATTCCTTTCATTTCTCCAGTCTATGTCCATCTTTTATTTTGTGCACGGGGAATCTCATGCTACTCCTATATCCTTCGGAAAACACTACTTCTACATAACCCCTTCTCATTTTCAAAACATATTCTGTTCATATCATACTTGTCATTTCCTGGCACTTATTTTGTCTCGTTGCTCATCTTTCTTTAGTTTGGTCTTTCACAATTCTGTCGCTTATATTACCCGTTTTCTTAGCTATACATGTCATAACACATCGCTACACTGTAATCCCACTCATTTTCTTCTTATTTTCTTCTTTCACTTAACTCCTTCTCTTCCTGTGCTTGCTTTCACTTTCGTTACCACTTGATCTCTATTCTAAACTTTCCCTATAGGACCTTGTAAGTCTTTCTTATTCGTTATATATTTGCTTTTCTGTTTCACACTAATCACATCATATCTTTTAGTCACTTCCTCGCTAGGCTTTACTCATTTTTATAGCAATCCTTATTATATTCACGTAATATCCTGTTCGTAATCAGTCCTATGTGTAACACTTCTTAACCATATTCACGATTCTTACTATGGTTTAATTACACTCTGTGGAGTAGGCGTACTTAACCTTTGGTAGATCTTATCCATAATATCTCACAAGCTGTCTTATCAATACATTCGTATTTGTCATAATTCTTCCTCCTCATTTTTATCTCAATCATACTATTACTCCTTTTAGCCGCAAACTCGTCGTAATTTATCCCTACTTATCAGTTCACTCGATACCTCAATAAAACGTTCTATTAAGATTTGCCACATTTTCCTAAATCATCCCTTAGTGTCACAAGCCCTTTCCAAATTATTCTAGCATTTCATCAACAACATATGAAACACATGATCTACGACAGCCCACAAGTTTGAGTTTTCCTTCTACAAATTCCATCTCTAATTAGTTGATTAAGAACTAATGAACTCAAGGACATAAAGATATGAGGAAATGTTACCTTAAGAACACAAGAACGCTCTAACTCCCAGATTACGTTACCTGAAGCATCCTCCAAAACCACCACAAGAAGAAGAACTAGAATCCGACAGCACCACGGGACTTCTCATGCTTGATTCACATAGTTTACTTTCGGATTTGTTCTTGGGTCATGAACGAGTTATTTAGTTCATAAACTACTTGCTGTATGCTTTGTACTCTTCAAATAAAAGTGAAACTTAATTTTGGACGTTTTTGCTCTTCAACATGAGCCTCTTCTACGGTAAAATGTGGCTGGAAAGTATTCTGGTCCATTCAAATGAATTCCAAACTTTGCTACTCATATATGCTTCTTCGAAATAAAATTTCCAAAATAAAAATGATGCCTCTTATGGATGACATGGAGGGTATCTCTTAAAGCTTTAATCCAACATAATAAATTCACCCTATCGATATCAACTTTCAAGACATATTATGAACTTATATCTCATTCTTTTTTTTCTATTTCTGGGAAAATTTTGGCAGAGTTTCCTCTGTACTTCTTACTATCCCAAAACCTGCACGCAGGAAATACCAACAATGCCTCACACGGCCAACATATATACGTATATATCATATCATATCATAGCCACACAGGGCTCCCAATTTCAAGTAAAAGTATAAAGATGTCGAAACTTACCTCACATATCACACCTCGAGACGTACCTGATCCTTTAACGATCTGTCCTGTTATACATTCCTATCTACCTTCCCCTTCATTCTTCAACTTTACATTTCAATCATACTTCAATATTCATACCTTATCCGACATGCATCTTTCGCACCGTTTCTTACCTGTGTACTTTGTAACTTCCAATATCATCAGTCACTTTCTTCGGTTGATGTCGTTCTTCCACTGAAATCAAGGGTCGGTATAAGGAATTTCATTTCTTATGGCTGGGCTCTATCGCACGATCTTAGCTATGAAAGAAAGGTAACATTCTAAATGTCCTGTAGCATCCTGTTTATAGATGTGGTGCACAACACACCGATAAACAAGACTCTACTAGACACGGTCTGTAGACACTCCGAGGATGAACTGCTCTGATACCACTTTTGTCACGACCCAACCCCATGGGGCCATGACTAGTGCCCGAGCTGGACACTCATATAAATACCTACTAGATATAGTCAAACTAAATCTATGAACAATATGAAACTTGCAAAAGAACTTTGAAGGTTCATAACGTCATCATATGTATATATCCAGATAAACTGTCTCCTGAGGAGTCTCAACTAATCAAATCATAAAATGATACGCAAGCCGACAAGGCTGCCACTACATACGAACATATTCATAGCACATCGTATAGACACCGCTGAACACAACTTATACACAACCCACACATATGTCTACAGACCTCTAAGAGTATCGATAGCGAAATATGACGGGACAGGGCCCCGCCGTACCCCTGGATAAACATATACATATACATCATAAGATCTGTACCAAAAGTCTAGGCTCCGGGACAACGGAGCTCTCCAAGATAGCTGACTGGAAATCCTAGGATGGGGGATCACCGAATCGAGTGTCTGTACCTGCGGTCATGAAACGCAGCCCCCCGAAGAAAGGGGGTCAGTACGGAATGTGTACTAAGTATATAAAGCATGAAATACAATAAAGAGAATCAGAACTGAAATAAAGATTACCAGAAACAAGTATGACTTCTAAAATATAAATAGACATGCCTTATGAAATGAGAATCATGCATATCAATATCGTATATCATATCCGGCCCATTACGGGACTCAGTGAATAAGGTCGCCACATACCATCCTTGACGCCATAATCACATCATCACACCATCACATCATCACATTATCACACCATGACATCATCACATCATCACATCATATATATATATATATATATATATATATATATAACGTATCCCGGCCCTCTAGTGAGGGACTCGGTGAACAATGCAAAAAAACTATGCACGAGAACGTATCCTGGCCCGAGACTCAGTGAAAGACATATTGAGGCATAAACGAGCAGAGTAGTGAGAAACCATATGCAAACTAAATCATATCTGAGACTCAATAGAATAACCAAAATGAACCATCATTTGAAAATCAAGACAATAGTCATATCAAGTACCTTTCGAATGTCACTATGAATTATGTCAAAATATAACTTCTGGAATCATATACACGTATTAAGATATAATGAAATAGCTGCTGGGAATCAAGAACATTATCCATCCTAGTGGCTCTAAGAATAGGAGCTTCTTTGGAGTCATATATATACGTCGTTTGTTTGTTTCATAAAGATCATGCCAAAAAGAAAGAAGGGTTAGCTTTACATACCTTTAACGCGCATCCGTAACACAATACGTATACGCTTCCTGAACTGTCTCAACCTTTATTAAGACGTCAAGAACTATGGTTAAGCTACGGGAAGATTCAAAACGTATTCCAACGTTAGTAGTTTATTTCTAGAAAATTAGACCACGTTTTCCTTATATTCAAACCAACCACATAACAACCAAGTCAACATCAACAACCACACGTTCAAGTACTATATCGAAACTAACCAAGACATGATTCAAGGATACACCGAACAACCCGCATAATGTTCCAATCAGCCCATACATCACAACATTCAATAGTAATTAACCTAATGACTACGACGTATTCAAGTTATTCTTAACAATCTACAGTAGTAACATTTCATCGAAACGACCTTATAATAGTCCAACCATTATAGCAACATGATGTATAACTCTAATTACACTTAATCTTCCAATTCTACAAGAACGACAACACGTCCCAAAACAGCCCTAAAATAACAACATAGAGATGCCCGATAATCTCACGAACGTCTACAAATACACCAAGCAAACCACATACGCTTCTTAGACATTATCTCGTACACTCTTTCCACCCAAATTTTCAAATCATATCAACACAGACACGATAACAACATCAATTATTCATATGCAAGCAAAGTCCTTAAAACAGCCCACAAAACAAATACAACTTCAACTTTAACCATCAAATTCCTTCACTTTCATCACATAATCCATGACAACAACAACTACAACATTAATTAAAATTAATCCACCATTTAATTAGAGCAGCCCCTTCACGGCCCAAACAACACATCAACATCAACATACACAATTCCTTATATCCAATCCACATCTACCAAATTATAGCAAGTTCAAACCATCTCCAAAACATGTAGAAAAGGATTAAATCTTACCTTAGAGAAAAGCTCTTATTATCAACCATGGCCGTGAGCTACCTCCTTATTTTTCCCTCCAATTGAACTTAAAAATCTAACAATTTTATGGTGTTTGGGGGGGGGGGGGGGGGGGAGGGGTCTTGCCATGAGCTATTTAGGGGCTGCCATGGCTGGCCTAACCCTCTCTCTCTCTAGAGCTTTAGAGCTCCTCTCTCTAAGTTTTATTTTGCAAAGTTGAAATTGTAATGTAATTGATGACTTAGTCATCAAACCATAATCTTATATGGTGCCTACAAAATGGACACGTGTCCACCCTTGTGACACGTGTCTATCCTTATGACATGTGTCCAATTTTCATTCAACACCAATCAAATTCCGCCATGTGCCGTGGGGCCCACTTAGTGGTCCAATTAGCTTAATTAATTGTTAATCCCCACTTAATAATATAATCGTGGTTAATTAATCCCTAATATCCACTGATATTTCTACACCAATTAAATTTACAACCAATCGCCCACTCATTAAAAATCGGGGATTTAAAAGCCCTTGTCTCATATCCCAAGATTAATCACGTCCTTAAACTTACGTCGATTAGCTTTTGAATAATCCGACGTGCAAAAATACGGGGTATAACATCCTTCCCCCCTTTAGAACATTCGTCCTCGAATGTTAAACTACTCCTGAACTCCCAATACTTACCCAAATATTCTCTTATTTAATTATGCCCCTCACATGCATCTTTCATTGGTCGATTCGCTATAATTTACTATAACACATTCCAGGTCTCTACATAGTCATTCCCGTAATATTTCCTCCTTCTGTTGCTTCTGAAGGTAATTATTTCACGTTGTTGTCTTTGCTTTCCTCTGTATTTCGCAGTTGGTTGTCAGTTGTATTGCGAGCTCTTCTGCTGAAGTGTTCCTCTTTCTCTTGTCTGTATACTGTCACTGATTGATTCGGACTTGTATTCATGGTGCACTTAGTTATAACTCGACTCTTTCCTCTTCTATAGTTACTCCCTTAAGATGATACATTGTTCACTTCACTTTACCTTCTAATCTTTAAATAAGATCTTGTAAACGTGCAGACATCCCTCATCGATGTCACGACCCAGCTAGGGGCCGCGATGGGTACCCGGGGCTAACCACCGAGCGCCGCTCGTACTAGTACTCCTTAGGCTTATTTAACAATCATTTATCGGATTCAAGCTCGATTTATAAGAAAACCCGTTTTCCTTTAGGAATATAATGTTTTTATACACATGAGCCCTTATGTCACGACCTAACTAGGGGCCGCAACGGGTACCCGGAGCTAGCTACCGAGCACCGCTCACTCTATTACTCATCTTACTCATTTAATGCTCCTTTGCAAATTTTATACATGAAAGTATAAGAAAACATATTTTTGTATAGAAACGTAAATGCTTTATATTCATTTTCCTTTCGGCTATCAAAATACTATATATACACGTGATAACATCTTGTGAGACCATCTAACCCACACTGCGTACCTACGAGCCACTACTGACATACTGTATATATAAACGGAACAAGACTCCGTCATGCCCAAAATATGCATATATACAAAAAGAATAACCATAAGCACCTCCGACCGATGGAGTGCTCTCAATCAGCTGACCGCTACTAAGGATCTGGACCAAGCTCACCTCCCTGTCTACCTGTGGGCATGAACACAGCGTCCAAAGAAAACAAACGTCAGTACGAATATTGTACTGAGTATGAGAGGCATAAATAATGAAGAAAGACATTAATAGTATAATGAGAACATCAATGCGAAACATCTGGACCCGACTGACATTCAGAAATGAAATAATGCATGCCGTCTTACTCATACTTATCATCATAACATGTATGCATCATATGCAAGCTGCCCGTCCATATCGGAACGGTGTGATAATCAAAAACATTAGCCCGCGTCCGGGCCCCCCGCGTCCGGGGTACCATCTCATGCCGCCCACTAGTGGTGTCTGCCCATGCCAGAAGGTCATGATGTATCGGAATAGCTGCCCGCCTTGGCGGTGACTGCCCGGCCAACTAGGCCCGGTGTGAAATGCTAATGCCATGCTTATCATAAAATAATCATAATAATATGCTCATTATAAAATACTTATCTTATCATAGTACCTGCATAAGACTCGAGATTGACTTTACTCTATCGGGGTGACGTAAGGTCGTGATCCCCCGATTACATTATGGAGCAATCATGGACATTCTGCCTCATCTTGAAAGAACTAGCACATAAGGTGAGTGTAGGCAATGAATAACATCATCATCATTCTAGCATCATCATATCGTGTCTCTTATCTCATATAAGCATTTATGGAAGTAGGCTTTTAACTTTTCGGAATATAGGAACTCATGAAGAAGATAGGGATTAGAGTTATAAGATTCATGCCGTTAGAAGGAAAGGACTAGCCTCACATACCTTGTCACTTAGCTACGTTATCGATCACTTGTCTTCCTTCAAGGTCACGTCGTTACCTTCACGAGAGAATTGGACTAACATTAGTTAATCGACTACAAGAACGCATCGTTAATTCTAGGAAAAATTGGGCAGCACTCCCTTTGTTTATACTACTTCTCCCATGTTCTATATCAACTCCCAACATTCACAATACTACTCACAATGTCACAATCAACAATCATCATTTATGTATATTTAGCAAAATCCACTATTTTCCTCCAATTTTCCCATATTTCTCCTTATAACTCATCTTTGTGTTTTCACGCGTTTAATACTTGTTTCATGATATAAACATCATTATAACGTATTCATAATCACAACTCTTCAACTTTCATGATTCAATTCCACTATCATTCAATTATGTCACTATTCACTCAATAATGACCCACTTTCTATGTTCTTCTACATTTCAAATATCTAAGCCTCCCAATACCTTAAACAACATGAAATGATCATGAAACTTACCTTGGATGATGGTTGAACAAGTCTTGAGTTGAAATACTCCACTTAGACAAAACCCTAGTGCCACCTTCTTTGGAGTTCCTAGACATAAATGAACTATGAGGAGTTTCACACTCTTGATTTCATGAATTTGGGTGTTACTGATCTTGATTTTCACTTGAATTCTTGGTTTGGAGTGTTTGGAAGTTTCTAGAGAGAGAGAGATTGGGTCATGTAGTGAGAACAGGAAAAGAGAAAATTAAACTTGGATCATATTTTTATAAATACAAAACCAATCCCGATGCCATTATATGGTCCATTATACGGTCCGTATAAATTTATACGGTCCGTATAATTGACCGTAAAACTGACTCAGTGATCACCCCTTTCTGTGTCAACTTGACGGTTCATTTGACGGGCCGTATAATTTTATACGGTCCGTATAATCTACCGTAAAACCCACTTTTCCTCAACATCTTTCTGTGACACTTTAACGGTTCATTATACGGCCGTAAAACCATTATACGGTCCGTATTTCACTGAGTCCTATTTTGTCACTTCGTTTTATCTCCGATCCTTACGGGACCTTCTTAACAGTTATTCAACACCTCGATACCAATCAAATGAACGTTATCACTCGTCTCCACAACATCGTATACACTATATCCTTGTTACCCTATTCACTGTATGCTTAATGGGAAAATTTCCAGGGTGTAACATTCTTCCCTCCTTTTGGAACATTCGTCCTCGAATGTTAAACACTCGGGATTCTATAAAAATTTCACCAGAGTTTCCCCTGTAATCTGGCACTACTGACCTGTCACAGCAACCTATAATATCATCACCTCACAGGGCTACATCACAATATCAACACATCTATGGCCACACACGACCAAAAACATAAAAAAATTAAAGCACACATACCTTATATCATTGACGTTTCATCTTGAATCTCTTCCTGGGATTGGAACAAATGGGGGTACATAGATTTCATCTTCTCCTCTGCTTCCCAAGTCATTTCTTCCAGATTGTTGTTCCGCCATAGAATTTTGACTGAAGCAACCTCTTTATTCCGAAGCCTTCGTACTTGTCTATCTAAAATAGCAATAGACACTTCCTCGTATGTCAGCTTCTCTGTTACTTGCACATCATCAACTGAAACTATTCTCGTTGGGTCTCCAATACACTTGCGGAGCATCGAAACATGGAATACTGGATGCACGGATTCGAACTCTGAAGGCAAGTCCAATTTATAGGCTACTCGACTCACCTTACGAATGATTTGGTAGGGTCCGATATATTTGGGACTTAGCTTTCCCATCTTGCCAAATCTCATCACTCCCTTCATCGGCGATACCTTCAGGAACACCCAATCGCCCACTTGAAATTCCAAGTCTCGTCGACTATTATCTGCATAAGACTTTTGGCGACTTTGAGCTGTTAACAGTCAGTCTCGAATCACTTTCACCTTTTCAACTGCTTGTTGGATCAAGTCGGGGCCTATCAATTGTACTTCTCCGGTTTCAAACCATCCAATTGGAGATCTGCATTTTCTTCCATATAAGGATTCATACGGGGTCATTTGAATGCTGGAATGATAGTTGTTGTTGTAGGCAAATTCGATAAGAGGCAAATGCTCATCCCAAGTACCACCAAAGTCCAGCACACACGCTCGTAACATATCTTCCAAGGTGTGAATAGTACGCTCGGCTTGTCCGTCGGTCTGCGGATGGAACGCCGTGCTGAGCTTCACTTGAGTACCTAGACCTTCTTGAAAGGACTTCTAGAACTTGGCTGTGAACTGTGCCCCTCTGTCTGTGATAATGGCCAAAGGAATACCGTGAAGTCGTACAATCTCCTTGAGATACAATTTAGCATAATCTTCCGCTGAATATGTGGTTCTAACGGAGAGAAAATGAGCTGCTTTCGTGAGTCTATCCACGATCACCCATATAGAATCGTACTTCCCTCACGTACTGGGTAATCCTACCACAAAATCCATATTAATTTCTTCCCATTTCCACGTAGGGATTTCCATTGCTTGCAATAAGCCTCCTGGCTTTTGATGCTCGGCCTTCACTTGCTGGTAATTTGGGCACTGTGCTACAAATTCTGCTATGCCTCGCTTCATGCCATCCCACCAGTATATCGATTTAATATCATGGTACATCTTGGTTGCACCTGGATGAATAGAATACCGGGAATAATGTGCTTCCTCTAAAATCCGTTGGCGCAAGTTTGCCACATTCGGTACACATAGCCGGCCTCGATATCTAAGAACCCCTTCTAGGGAAACTTCGAATGGAGACTCTTCCTTTTCCTAAGATAGATCTCGATAGTGGCTTAACTGAGGATCTTCATATTGTCGTTCCTTCACTTCTAGATTCAATGATGAAGCTGTGGGGTCATGGATGCTAATACCTGCGTTACCCGAATCAATTGGCCGTACGCCGAGACTTGCTAACCGATGGACATCACGAACCATTTCTCGCTTTTCCGAAGGAACTCCACATAAACTACCCATCGATCGGCGGCTAAGTGCATCTGCTACTACATTCGCCTTCCCTGGATGATATAGAATGTTCACATCATAATCCTTCAGTAATTCTAACCATCTCCTTTGCCGCAGGTTCAACTCCTTCTGTTTGAAAATATATTGAAGGCTTTTGTGATCCGTATAGATATCCACGTGCACGCCATATAAGTAGTGTCTCCATATTTTCAATGCATGGATGACCGCAGCTAGCTCAAGATCATGAGTGGGATAATTCTGTTCATGTTTTGGCAACTGCCTCGAAGCATATGGAATAACTTTCCCATTCTGCATCAATACACATCCTAATCCCACACCGGAGGTTTCCCAATACACTACATAGCCATCTGATCCTTCTGGAAGTGTTAGCACTGGCGCTGAGGTCAACCTGTTTTTCAGCTCTTGGAAGCTACGCTCACAGGCATCACTCCATTGGAATTTAGCCGACTTCTGGGTTAACTTTATCAATGAGGCTGAAATAGATGAGAAACCCTCTACAAATCTTCTATAGTATCATGCTAGCCCAAGGAAACTACGAACTTCTGTAGGCGTTGTAGGTCTTGGCCAAGTCTTCACAGCTTCTATTTTCTGAGTGTCGACTCGGATGCCATCATCTAAAATAACATGGCCTAGAAATACCACTGAGTTTAGCCAAAACTCGCACTTTGAAAACTTTGCATACAGTTCCCGATCTCGAAGAACGCCAAGAACAATTCTTAGATTATCTGCATGTTCTAATTCTGTGCGAGAATATACCAGGATATCCTGGATAAACACGATCACAAAAAGATCCAAAAACGGCCTGAACACATTATTCATTAAATTCATGAACACCGCCGGGGCATTCGTCAACCCGAACGACATTACTCGAAACTCGTAGTGACCATATCTTGTCCTGAAGGCAGTCTTGGGAATATCTGCTTCCCTAATTCTCACCTGATGATAACCCGATCTCAGATCTATCTTAGAGAACCATTTAGCACCTTGAAATTGATCGAACAAGTCGTCAATTCTAGGAAGAGGGTATTTATTCTTTACTGGCACCTTGTTCAACTGCCTGTAATCAATACACATTCGTAACGAACCGTCTTTCTTCCTTACGAACAAGACTGGGGCTCCCCATGGCGAGGAACTAGGCCTTATAAATCCCTTCTCAAGTAAATCTTTTAGCTGTGCTTTTAGCTCGTTCAGTTCTGCTGGAGCCATTCGATACGGAGGAATAGAAATAGGCTCGGTGTTTGGTAATACATCAATGGCGAAATCAATCTCCCTTTCTGGAGGAAGGCCTGGTAACTCGTCGGGAAACACATCTGGGAATTCATTCACTATCGGGACAGACTGGAAAGTTGGCAGTTCCGCTTTCGTGTCATGAACCCGAACTAGATGACAAATATAACCCTTGGCTATCATCTTTCTCTCCTTAAGGTAGGAAATAAACCTACCCTTTAGGGAAACTGTATTACCCTTCCACTCGAGTATGGGCTCTCCCGGAAATTGGAATCGAATTACCTTTGTCTGGCAACAAACATTAGCATAGCATGATGCCAACCAGTCCATACCCATAATTACGTCAAAATCTATCATCTCAAGTTCAATTAGATCTGCCCTTGTCTGACGATCACCTATAATGACTACACAGTTCTGATATGTTTGCCTTGCTATTACAGGATCACCAACCGGAGTGAATACCTCGAAGGGTTTAATTGGCTCAGGTCTTACCCTAACACAATCAGCGATATACGGAGTAATATATGAGAAGGTAGAACCTGGATCAATCAGAGCATATACGTCATGGGAAAATATAGTCAAGGTACCTGTAACAACATCTGGGGAAGACTCAAGATCCTATCGCCCAGCTAAAGCATACACACGGGGCTAAACAACACCTGAACTGGATGCTCCCCCTCTACCTCTGCCTCTGCCTGCTGTAGTCTGAGGAGTCTGTGCTGTCGGGCGCGCTGAAGAAGACCTCGCTGCTTAACCCGTGGGCTGAGTCCCCGCTCTATCTCTTGCTGAAGGGCAATCTCTCATCATATGACCAACCTACCCACAAGCATAACAAGCATCCGAACCCTGACGACACTGTCCGGAATGTAATTTTCCACACTGGCTACACCGCGGTACTAGAGGTCTGCTCTGGCTAAAGTCTCCCCTAGACTGCGAATCTGAGGCCCTCGAACTCTGCCCCTGGCCTGACTGAAAAGAACAGTAGAATCTCCTATCCGAGAATCTGGGAGGTGCACTGGTCGCCGACTGACGTGAGTGCCTGGAATGCGTCTGTCTTGGTCCCCCTCGGTACTCACTGCTCTCCCCCATAGATCTAGCCCTCTTACCTTGTCTTCTGTCACCTTCACGATCACTTCTCTTCTGTCGTTGTCGTTCCTCGAGGTTCTGAGCATGGGCCTGTATCCGGGAAATATCCATCCCGTCTTGCAAAGAGGCTGTCGGGCAATCTCTGAACAAGTGTGGTCCTAAACCACTCATAAATCTATAGACTCGGTCTCCCATGTCAGCCACCATAGTCGGAGCATACCGGGCCAATGAGTTGAATTGTATACTATACTCTCGGGCACTCGTGCTTCCCTGTTTAAAATTCAAGAACCTGTCCGCTCTAGCTCGGCGGACTTCAGCTGACAAATAGTGACGAATAAAGGCATCTACAAACTCTTGTCACACGGGAGGTGGTGCATTCTCTCCTCTTGTTATCACCCAATTCTTATACCATAGTACCGCCACGTCGCGAAGTCTATAAGAGGCCAACTCCACAGATTCGGTCTCAGAAGTATGCATAAGTTTCAGCGTCCGCAACATCTCATCGATAAAACCTTGTGGGTCCTCTTCCGGTTTCGACCCGAAAAATTATGGAGGATTTAGAGTAAGGAAATCATGGGCTCTTGTACTAGCTGAACGATTACTTGGGCCCACATTCTATCATTGTGCTTGAGCGGCAACCAACTGTGTCAATAAATTTATGGCCTCGGACACTTGTTGACCCGAAGCACCCGGTGGAGGAATCGGAGCTGAGGCTCCTCCTTGCTCTTCTATATCGGGCACGGCCTCACTTTGCGATTCACTTTCCTCTGCCTCTGCCGGAGGCTCCCTTTCTGCCCGCTTCTTCATCGTAGCTTTGCCTTTCTGGGCAGCTGTAGCTTTTCCTTTCGGCGGCATTTTTCTGAAACCATAACGCACTTTTAGGAAGAACATAATCCTAGACATGGCTCTATCGCACGATCTCATGAGAAGAAAGATGGTCATTTTCCTAAATGCCCTGTAGCCTCTTGTTTATTAGCGTGGCGCGCAACACACCATAAACAAGACTCTACTAGACACGGCTCGTAGACACTTCCTAGGGTGAACTGCTCTGATACCACTTCTGTCACGACCCAACTAGGGGCCGCAACGAGTACCCGGAGCTAGCTACCGAGCACCGCTCGCTCTATTACTCATCTTACTCATTTAATGCTCCTTTGCAAATTTTATACATGAAAGTATAAGAAAACATATTTTTCTTTAGAAACGTAAATGCTTTATATTCATTTCCCTTTCGGCCATCAAAATACTATATATACACGTGATAACATCTTGTGAGACCATCTAACCCACACTTCGTACCTACGAGCCTCTACTGACATACAGTATATATAAACGGAACAAGACTCCGTCGTGCCCAAAATATGCATATATACCAAAAGAATAACCATAAGCACCTCCGACCGATGGAGTGCTCTCAATCAGCTGACCGCTACTAAGGATCTGGACCAAGCTCACCTCCCTGTCTACCTGTGGGCATGAACACAGCGTCCAAAGAAAACGGACGTCAGTACGAATATTGTACTGAGTATGAGAGGCATAAATAATGAAGAAATACATTAATAGTATAATGAGAACATCAATGCGAAACATCTGGACCCGACTGACATTCATAAATGAAATAATGCATGCCGTCTTACTCATACTTATCATCATAACATGTATGCATCATATGCAAGCTGCCCGTCCATATCGGAACGGTGTGATAATCAAAAACATTAGCCCGCGTACAGGCCCCCCGCGTCTGGGGTACTATCTCATGCCGCCCACTAGTGGTGTCTGCCCATGCCAGAAGGTCATGGTGTATCCGTATAGCTGCCCGCCTTGGCGGTGACTGCCCGGCCAACTAGGCCCGGTGTGAAATTCTCATGCCATGCTTATCATAAAATAATCATAATAATATGCTCATTATAAAATACTTATCTTATCATAGTACCTGCATAACACTCGAGATTGACTTTACTCTATCGGGGTGACGTAAGGTCGTGATCCCCCGATTACATTATGGAGCAATCATGGACATTCTGCCTCACCTAGAAAGAACCTGCACATAAGGTGAGTGTAGGCAATGAATAACATCATCATCATTCAAGCATCATCATATCATGTCTCTTATCTCATATAAGCATTTATGGAAGTAGGCTTTTAACTTTTCGGAATATAGGAACTCATGAAGAAGATAGGGATTCGAGTTATAAGATTCATGCCGTTAGAAGGAAAGGACTAGCCTCACATACCTTGTCGCTTAGCTACATTATCGATCACTTGTCTTCCTTCAAGGTCACGTCGTTACCTTCACGAGAGAATTGGACTAACATTAGTTAATCGACTACAAGAACACATCGTTAATTCTAGGAAAAATTGGGCAGCACTCCCTTTGTTTATACTACTTCTCCCATGTTCTATATCAACTCCCAACATTCACAATACTACTCACAATGTCACAATCAACAATCATCATTTATGTATATTTAGCAAAATCCACCATTTTCCTCCAATTTTCCCATATTTCTCCTTATAACTCATCTTTGTGTTTTCACGCGTTTAATACTTGTTTCATGATATAAACATCATTATAACGTATTCATAATCATAACTCTTCAACTTTCATGATTCAATTCCACTATCATTCAATTATGTCACTATTCACTCAATAATGACCCACTTTCTATGTTCTTCTACATTTCAAATATCTAAGCCTCCCAATACCTAAAACAACATGAAATGATCATGAAACTTACCTTGGATGATGGTTGAACAAGTGTTGAGTTGAAATACTCCACTTAGACAAAACCCTAGTTCTACCTTCTTTGGAATTCCTTGACTTAGATGAACTATGAGGAGTTTCAGACTCTTGATTTCATGAATTTGGGTGTTACTAATCTTGATTTTCACTTGAATTCTTGGTTTGGAGTGTTTGGAAGTTTCTAGAGAGAGCGATTGGGTCGTGTAGTGAGAAGAGGAAATGAGAAAATGAAACTTGGATCATACTTTTATAAATACAAAACCAGTCCCGATGCCATTATACGGTCCGTATAAATTTATACGGTTCGTATAATTGACCATAAAACTGACTCAGTGATCACCCCTTTCTGTGTCAACTTGACGGTTCATTTGACGGGCCGTATAATTTTATACGGTCCGTATAATCTACCGTAAAACCCACTTTTCCTCAACTTCTTTCTGTGACACTTTAACGGTTCATTATACGGCCGTAAAACCATTATACGGTCCGTATTTCACTGAGTCCTATTTTGTCACTTCGTTTTATCTCCGATCCTTACGGGACCTTCTTAACAGTTGTTCAACACCTCGATACCAATCAAATGAACGTTATCACTCGTCTCCACAACATCGTATACACTATATCCTTGTTAGTCTATTCACTGTACGCTTAACGGGAAAATTTCCGGGGTGTAACACCTTAGGCTAGCAAAATAATATATAAGTATATATTTACACAATGGCCACGCCATGAGAGCACATTACCCACATTGAGTATCTATGAGCCTCTATGTGATGACATTTACAATTGTACATAAAAGAATCATCATAGGCACCTCCAGGACAATGGGGTGCTTTCAGTCTGCTAACAACCTCTACGAATGTGGAGCAAGATCTCCTTCCTGTCTACGTGTGGGCATGAATACAGCGTCCAAAGAAAACGAACGTCAGTACGAATATTGTACTGAGTATGTAAGGCAGGAATGAAATAAACAAACATAATAGGAAGATCTTGAGTCGAGGGGCAAAGGTATAACCTGCACAAGTGTCATAAGCAATCGCATTACTTACATATATCAAATTTTATATAATCATGGTATACATGTCATCACATCATATGAATCATCTCATCATAGTCCTCGTCGTTAACCCGCGTCCGGGTAACCATCATAGGCCGCCCACTAGTGGTGATCATGCCCGGCCCTCTAGGCTCGGTGTAACATCGCAGCCCGCCTTAGCGGTGACATGCCCGGCCATCTAGGCACTGTGGAATCATATACATCCCGCCTTAGCGGTGACATGCCCGGCTATCGTGGCGCGGTGGAATTATATCATCACAAAATCAATCATAACACATCACTCTTACACATCTCATACCATGTCATCATGTTATCATTTCTTGGTATTCCATGCATCCCATAGTCGTATTACAAGTTAGCATTATTTATCATCTTATTGTCATAGCATACATTAGCGTTAGGAGCATACCCCACTATGTCGGGGTGACGTAAGGTCGTGAACCCCCGATTGTGTTATGGACATTTCAAGGGTATCATGCCTCGCCTTGAAGGAAATAAGGCATGAGGCGAGTGGTAATAATAATAACATCATTAGCATTGTAGGAACATCGTGCCACAATTTATTGAATCTCTATACTCTAGCTCATTGTCATTGTTATCATGTTTATAGGCGATTTGATATATGGAAGGACTCATAAGGTTCATCTTATAGAAGGATTATGGAAAACTTGAAGGATTCATGCCTTTTGAAAGAATAGTTAAGCCTCACATACCTTTCTCGTTTAGGCAATCTAGCGTTCGCTTATTCTCCTTCAATGTCATGTCTCTACCTTCAAAAGAGGATTCGTACTAATGTTAGTTAATCAAATATTAGAATGCACTACTATTTATAGAGACAATTGGGCAGCACTTCCTTTGTTTATACTACTTTTCCCATATTCCATATCAACTCCTAACACCCACAACAACAACTACAATATAGCAATCAACAATCATCATTCATATACAATGACCATGATCCACCATTTCTCTTCATTTTTACCACCTTTATGGTTTTGGGTTCGCTATCGTATTTATCATGTATCACACTTATCTCATGGTCTACATGTCGTTTATAACACATTCATACTCACAACACACTAACATTCATGATTCAATTCAACTACCATTCACTCATGGCGCTATTCACTCATTTATGACCCATTTGCTATGCTTTTCTACAATTCGGGTATCTTAACCTTCCAATACCTTAAACAACATGAAATGGTTATGAAACTTACCTTGGATGATGGTGGAACATGCCTTGAGTGGAGTTACTACTCTAGCACCAAAACCATACTTCACCTCTTTTGGTTTTCTTTGAGGACCATGAACTTGAGCTAGGTATCACACTCTTGTTTTCATGAATTTGGCATTGTTGATCTTGATTTTCCCTTGATTCCCTTGAATTCTTGTGGATGAAGTGTTTTGGAGTACTCTAGAGAATTCTTGAATTGTGAAGATGAGAAATGAAATGAAATGAGCTTGGGGTCCCTTATACTTAACTTAAAAATCTGATTTTTGTGAACAGTAGTCGGCATGCACAGAGGCCGTAAACCCATTTTACGGGTCGTATTCTGGTTTACTGTCCGTCCTCCACGACCGTATTTAAGCATGTCAGAAACAGAAAGGTTTGTTGTAGGCCATGGTGGTTTACGATCGCAGTTTACGGGCCGTATTTCGATTTACGGTCCGTATTCTTAGTCGTATTTAACCATTTCAACATTTGACAGAATGTTGAAGTTTTGATAGTTGGAGGACGATGGCACTGTACGGTCCGTAAATCACTTACGGGCCGTATTGTGTTTTACGACCAGTGGGTCGCAATGCAAATCTGCAACTTCGCGTTTTCAAAACTCATTGGTAGTCATTCCCTTTTTAGTAAAACATGATACACTCATACTCTTCGTTGGTCTATTCATTGTATGCTCACGGATAATTTTCCGAGGTGTCACATTCTTCCCCCCTTTTGGAAACATTCATCCTCGAATGTTAGGTCATCGGGAATTCTAGAAAAATTTCGCCAAAGTTTCCTTTATAATATGGTACTACCATCCTACCATGACAACCCATAATATCGCGTCACTGCCTCATAGGGCTACATCACAACATCGACATATCTATGGCCACACACGACCAAAAGCATAAAGATAAAGGATACATACCTTATATTGTTGGTGTTTCATGTTGGATCTCTCCTAGGGGTTGGAAGAAGTGTGGGTACTTGGACTCCATATTCTCTTCCACTTCCCAAGTCATTTCTTCCCGATTGTTGTTTCGCCACAATACTTTGACTGACGCTACTTCTTTATTTTGAAGCTTTCGCACTTGCGTATCTAGGATGGCAATAGGCACCTCTTCATAGGTTAGCCTTTCCGTTACTTGCACATCATCTATCGGGACAATCCTTGTGGGATCTCCAACACACTTGCGGAGCATCGAAACATGAAAGACTGGATGGACTGATTCAAGCTCTGAAGGCAAATCCAATTCATAGGCTACCTGGCCCACCTTGCGGATGATTTTGTAGGGTCCAATGTATCTGGGACTTCGCTTCCCTTTCTTACCAAATCTCATCACCCCTTTCATGGGTGACACTTTCAAAAATACCCAATCATTAATTTGAAATTCCAAGTCTCGTCGACGGATATCCGCGTAGGATTTTTGGCACTTTGGGCTGTCAACAACCGATCTTGGATCACCTGGACTTTTTCTATCGCTTGTTGGATTAATTCGGGGCCCACTAATTGTGCTTCTCCTATTTCGAACCATCCGATTGGAGATCTGCATTTTCTTCCATATAAAGCTTCATATGGGGCCATTTGTATGCTAGAATGATAGATGTTGTTATATGCCAACTAAATTAGTGGCAAATGATAATCCCAACTACCACCAAAATCCAGCACACACGCTCGTAGCATATCTTCCAAGGTCTGAATAGTGCGCTCGGCTTGCCCATCGGTTTGCGGATGAAATGCCGTGCTAAACATCACTTGCGTGCCCAAACCTTATTGAAAAGACTTCCAGAACTTAGCTGTAAACTGTGCTCCTCTATCTGTAATAATAGATAATGGGTGTCACGACCCGACTAGGGGCCGTGACAAGTACCCGATACTTGTACTGAGCACCCCTTACCTCGTGTCATATTCTTACTACTAGGTGGCCATATGAACTATACCATACTTTTTTTTTGTTACTCGATATTAACATTGACAGCATAATCATAAACATGGGCTACTAAACTTTACTAGCACCTTATACAGTGACGAAAACCACAAATGTACAAAACATCTGACTGTACATATCTGTCCACGAGCCTCTAAGCATAATACATAGCATCACAAAAAGGACCGGATACTGCCGGGTCCGGACATGTACACAAAAGTAGTAACAATAAGCTGGAGCCCCGAAAGAACTGCAGCACTCTCAATATACCACTAGTAGAGCTCCTAAGGATCAAGTCCGTCAACCTGCTTACCTGCGCGGCATGAAACGCAGCGTCCGCAAGAAGGGACGTCAGTACGAATAGTGTACCGAGTATGTAAGGCATGAAAATAGTAAGGAGAGGAATATAAATAGCAACCAATAACATAATGAAATCATAGGACATATAGAGCGATAATAGAGTAACTTGTACATGTATGTGCCACCCAGGGCAGATGCCATGCATGCTAAGCTGTCCTCAAAAGAAAAACATTCGTGTTCATATATGAATATAAAACATAATATATTGCTGAGGCATCGGCAGCCGATCCATTTAACCATGAATGTGTGTAAATATCCCGCGTCCGGGCATCCCGCGTCCGGGACGATATCAAGTCAAATATGGCTACATGTACCGTGTGTATATCTCAGCGTCTATAACGTTCTGCCCTGCTCCCTTCTTCCCCGTATACATATACATATATACATATATATCATAGCATGCAAGGGAGCCCAAAGAGAAGCTATAACGTTATCGGAGTGACGTAATGTCGGTAGCCTCCGATTACATTATGAATTCGTCATGGTCGTCAGGCCTCACCTTGAAGGAACAGTAATTATAAGGCGAGACTATCAATAAAGAATAACATCATGAGAGAACATAGAACAGGATCATAAGGTATCGTTTCATGTACTTTGGAATCTTTAATCATGGAATCATCATTGTCATATTCATCATGTAAACATTCTCTTCCCTGACATCATCCATGTCATTGTAGAACATACTCATCGTCATAAAAAAAAAAACTTACTTTGCCATAACCTTTGTTTTGGGAAAATGCGGGCGTTTGGAAAACATTTACGAGCTATTGGGGAGACGATCATACCTTGGGATCAATAAATTAGTTAAACAACTATTGTTTAATAATCGGAATAGTAACTAAAAGTTTCCCTAAATTATAGTACAGAAATAGGCTAAATGGAACAATAGGAGGGAATTTGGGAATAGTGGGCCCACCTCGGGTCAACCGGGGTGGCGTACCCAAATTTCATAATAATAAGCTTCATGGAGTCACTTATGAAGGTTTTATCATAATCCGGTTTCATTTGGCAAGTTATAGAAGTAGGAGCCATTGTTTCAACAAGGTATGAGGAATTTAATTCAATTCTATTGAATGAAAAAGGGTTAATTTCAATCTCGGGTGTCTCGGAATAGGATCATCCCCGAAATTTAATATGTTATATGTCATGGCGTTACTTGTAGGGGTTTTAAGGTAATCGGGTCCTCTTTATGCAAGTTCTAGAGGGTTAGGAAGGTTTTTCAACATTTTGCACAATTTCTAGCTCAATTCTACTGAAGGAAAAAGGGAAAACTTTAAGTGCAAATTCCGGAGAATAGGGTTGTCCCCGAGGCTCATACCCGACTTATTACGTCTAAGACATGCCATAGAAAGAAGGGTGAAGCCTTACATACCTCTTTCCGCTCCTTTGGCTATCCCGAATTCAACTCGCAAATCCGCCAAAATCTACAAATTGGTCAGGTTTACCAAACATGATTAGTGCCTTTAGAATTGAATTCTTAAAATGATGCTTGGCTACCGAAATTTCGGCAGCACTTCCCCTGTAAGATACTCCATCCCACCAAGTTCAACTTGGCCAATTTCAATCAACAACAATCCGGGAATTTAACCCGGCCAAACTAACAACACAATATCAACAACCATACTAACAATTTCCATATTCAATCCAAGTTACATTATATCAACTCAATCAATATACTACTTCCTTCAAAACCTTCCAACTCCAATAAGAACATTAACAACATTATAATTCATGTACTAACAACATTATCTTCCATACATGCGAGAACATAGTATTCAATTCTAAATACTTCAACCGCAAGTCTCCAACTTCTTCAACTTCACAAGACTATTATGCATTCATTAACAACATAGTATCCACAACACAACAACAACCAAAACACTAAATAAAATTGGCTCATCTTCTTTCACCATTTAACACATATATACGGCTATACATATAATATACACTACACGGCCACCACCCTACATACACAACTACAACCTCTCCAAAATCATTCAACTCCCATCATCCACATAACATTCACAACAATAACAACCAAATACTAAACAAAATAATCAACACATGATTCCTACACATGCACATGCATTCACGGCCACACCATGGTTTTATTCCTCTATGAATTTCATCCACTTTTTACCCACTACAACATGCACAACATCCATAACAAAAAAAAGAAGTGAATTCTTACCTTTTCTTCTAATCTTCTTTCTTGAGCAACACTTGCAACTCACAAGAACATGTGGTTTCTTGCTTCAATTAACACTCCAACTTACTAAGGCCCTTTTAATAGGTAGAAAATGAATTTTGGAGAATTTTTGTAAATTTCCTTGGAATTTTCTACTTGGCCGAATGGCCCTAGTAGGTTCTCCTTCCTTTCTTGCTTTTATGTTCTTGAAATTTCTAGAGAGAATTGTGATAAAGATGACTACTAAGTCATCTTTTATACAACCCATTTCATTTCCATATGGGCTTGGGTACTTAGGGGTGTTGGACAGCCACCCTTGGCCCAACACCCTAGCCCACTATATTTTTTTTTTTTTTTTTTTTTTTTTGCAAGTCATGAAAAATTGTTTTTTTCAAATTCCAAATTTACCCTTCGTCTTCCTCCATAATTCCACGAGGCATATTGCGAATTTACCTTTATGCCCTTGACCTTTCTGAATAATTCTACTTCTAAATTCTTCATGAGCCATTCATATGCTTAACTAAATAAAAATATGGCCTTGCTTGTTGTCCTCCCGCGATTGTCTGGAATTATCCGATTGCACGAAAATGCGGGATATAACATCCTCCCCCCCTTTAGAACATTCGTCCTCGAATGTTAAACTGGCCTCATAGTGTATTATAATACTTTGAGGAGGTCTCCTTCGTAGTCATCTCGCGTGTCGCTTAACGTATCCATTTTAGGAGCTTAGGTCGCCTTTAAGTCGTAGGTCATTTGATTTAGCTCCAAACGTTGGCTCTGCGTTAGTAAGTCCCCTTTTATTAGGTCTTGAATCGTCATGGCCCATTTTTGGCCTAACATGCTCTCCCCTCCTTTATTCAGAGGGTCTACACACGCCTATGCCCTTTAAATAATCATCGCCTTCCGCGGTCTTTTACAATTTTAATTCCTTCTTTGCGGAGTTTGTCGCGTCTATTCCCTTGCCAGATATGTTCCCGTATATCACCGCATTAGGGTTTTCTAACCTTAACTAGCATGGGTTCGGCATCGGTCTTACCTTGTGACATCCGTACTTATCTCCTTCATCACCTCTTTTGAATTTCATTCAACTTGCATATTCCATGTATCGCGACACTGTTTGTTAGGGTTCTACAGTCACAGATAAGATGTCATGTACATATATACATTTCCACCACTATTTTACTTACAAACACTTCCAAAAGCTAATCAAACTTTCTTTAGTCCTGAAGCTCTGTCCTGCTTTCTCCCCTTCTGCTAGTCTAGTCCGTCTCAGCCTACAAGACTTCTATAGGGTTTCTAACCACTCCACACACTCTAATTTACTTTAGTCTACCTAATCTCACATTCGTCTCTCGTTCCCACATTTATGAAATTTTCAGCATATTTCCCAGGGGGTCACCCATCATGATATTTCTCTCACCCTAGCACGCTTAACTTTGAAACTTCCATGCATTTCGGTGTTGTAATGCTAGTATTTTTGTCTCCATTCTCCCGCACTGCTTATATCACGTAATATGAGGTAAGTTGGGGTCTTGACAATTTTTGAACGCTCTCGTAACACAGTCTCCCCTTCTAATTACTATTTTAGCCTTCGAAATCCCCAATATTCACCTCTCGCCTCCGCGTACAACTACCCTTCATCCTAGATTTTCAAATTCCCATCAATAATACAAGGAAAAATATATAGTAAAGTAAAATTTAGATCGCCCGACACATATACATCACAGGGGAATGTCAATAGTATACCTGTAGCCGCGTCTTGGGAAGCTTCAGGATCCTGTCACCTAATTGGCTTATAGGCATGATGCTGGGGTCCACTCAACCTAGGCATTTCTTCCTGGTCTCTTTCATAGTCTACTGATACCCGCGGCCTTTGCATCGGAAGACGTGCCAATGATGAAGAGTCATCTGCTGTTCCCATGGGCTGAACTCTATCTCTGATATATCGAAAGGGGCAGTCGCGCATAATATGACCTGGCTTAGCACAAATGTAACAAACACCAAAGCCTAAGCGACACGGCACTGCATGGAATCTATGGCACTGAGGGCAGCGTGATATGGGTGGTCTCCGCTGATTAAGCTCACCGCCACACTGGGAACCCAAAACTCCATAGCCCTGACCTGATCTGGCGGGCTGAGTTTGGTCTCTGTCGTACCTCCGTGGGCAATCACGCATCAAATGGTCAACCCGACCACAGACAAAACAAGCACCTGTATCTAAGTAACACTGCCCAGAGTGTGGCCTGCCACATCGCGCACACCGCGGTGGGGGTAGCCCCGTGCTACTAACGTTGGCTCTATGCCGGGGCCCCGAAACTCGAGCGCTCTGATCTCGTCCTGAATACCCCGACTGCTCCGGTGCCTGCCTCCTTCTATACTCACTTCTAACTCTGAAAGGTCTGGCCCTTTTTCTGTGACCCCTACCACCAGGATCTGTGCCTTGTTGTTGGGCTTGAGTGGCTACTATCTGAGTTAGCAGAAGGATAGCCCGTCTCATCTCCCGAAGTGAAGCATCAGGTGGGGGAGCGGGGAGTGCTGAAACTGGAACGGAAATCCCTTCTTGCTCCCCTAATGTCTGCGGAGTGCGATCAGCACGAGAGGGAGCCTTATTATGAGATTCGCCTTCTTCAATATTTACCGGTGACTCCCATTCAGTCCGCCTTTCCGCTACCGTCTTGCCCTTCTCGGCGGCTGTCGCTATCATCTTCGCAGGTATCGCTGAAAATATAACACCGGATTAGGAAGAAGGAAAAACCCTTACTATAGCTCTATCGCACGATCTAGAATACAAAGAAGGTCATATTTCCTAAATGTGCCGCAACCTCCTGCTTATAAGTGTGGCGCGCTACACACCCATAAACAGGACTCTACTGGACACGGCTCGTAGACAAACCCCTAGGACCAAACTGCTCTGATACCACTTCTGTAACGACCCGACAAGGGGCCGTGACGAGTACCCGATACTTGTACCGAGCACCCCTTACCTCGTGTCATATTCTTACTACTAGGTGGCCATATGAACTATACCATACTTTTTTTTTGTTACTCGATATTAACATTGACAGCATAATCATAAACGTGGGCTACTAAACTTTACTAGCACCTTATACAGTGACGAAAACCACAAAATTACAAAACATCTGACTGTACATATCTGTCCACGAGCCTCTAAGCATAATACATAGCATCACAAAAAGGACCAGATACTGCCGGGTCCGGACATGTACACAAAAGTAGTACCAATAAGCTGGAGCCCCGAAAGAACTGCAGCACTCTCAATATACCACTGGTGGAGCTCCTAAGGATCAAGTCCGTCAACCTGCTTACCTGCGCGGCATGAAACGCAGCGTCCGCAAGAAGGGACGTCAGTATGAATAGTGTACCGAGTATGTAAGGCATGAAAATAGTAAGGAGAGGAATATAAATTGCAACCAATAACATAATGAAATCATAGGACATATAGAGCGATAATAGAGTAACCTGTACATGTATGTGCCACCCAGGGCAGATGCCATGCATGCTAAGCTGTCCTTAAAAGAAAAACATTCGTGTTCATATATGAATATAAAACATAATATATTGCCGAGGCGTCTGCAGCCGATCCATTTAACCATGAATGTGTGTAAATATCCCGCGTCCGGGCATCCCGCGTTCGGGACGATATCAAGTCAAATACGGCTACATGTACCGTGTGTATATCCCAGCGTCTATAACGCTCTGCCCTGCTCCCTTCTTCCCCGTATACATATACATATATACATATATATCATAGCATGCAAGGGAGCCCAAAGAGAAGCTATAACGTTATCGGAGTGACGTAAGGTCGGTAGCCTCCGATTACATTATGAATTCGTCATGGTCGTCAGGCCTCACCTTGAAGGAACAATAATTATAAGGCGAGACTATCAATAAAGAATAACATCATGAGAGAACATAGAACAGGATCATAAGGTATCGTTTCGTGTACTTAGGAATCTTTAATCATGGAATCATCATTGTCATATTCATCATGTAAACATTCTCTTCCCTGACATCATCCATGTCATTGTAGAACATACTCATCGTCATAAAAAAAAACTTACTTTGCCATAACCTTTGTTTTGGGAAACTGCGGGCGTCTGGAAAACATTTACGAGCTATTGGGGAGAAGATCATACCTTGGGATCAATAAATTAGTTAAACAACTATTGTTTAATAATCAGAATAGAAACTAAAAGTTTCCCTAAATTATAGTACGGAAATAGGCTAAATGGAACAATAGGAGGGAATTTGGGAATAGTGGGCCCACCTCGGGTCAACCGGGGTGGCGTGCCCAAATTTCATAATAATAAGCTTCATGGAGTCACTTATGAAGGTTTTATCATAATCCGGTTTCATTTGGCAAGTTATAGAAGTAGGAGCCATTGTTTCAACAAGGTATGAGGAATTTAATTCAATTCTATTGAATGAAAAAGGGTTAATTTCAATCTCGGGTGTCTAGGAATAGGATCATCCCCAAACTTTCATATGTTATATGTCATGGCGTTACTTGTAGGGGTTTTAAGGTAATCGGGTCCTCTTTATGCAAGTTCTAGAGGGTTAGGAAGGTTTTTCAACATTTTGCACAATTTCTAGCTCAATTCTACTGAAGGAAAAAGGGAAAACTTTAAATGCAAATTCCGGAGAATAGGGTTGTCCCCGAGGCTCGTACCCGACTTATTACGTCTAAGACATGCCATAGAAAGAAGGGTGAAGCCTTACATACCTCTTTCCGCTCCTTTGGCTATCCCGAATTCAACTCGCAAATCCGCCAAAATCTACAAATTGGTCAGGTTTACCAAACATGATTAGTGCCTTTAGAATTGAATTCTTAAAATGATGCTTGGCTACCGAAATTTCGGCAGCACTTCCCCTGTAAGATACTCCATCCCACCAAGTTCAACTTGGCCAATTTCAGTCAACAACAATCCGGGAATTTAACCCGGCCAAACTAACAACACAATATCAACAACCATACTAACAATTTCCATATTCAATCCAAGTTACATTATATCAACTCAATCAATATACTACTTCCTTCAAAACCTTCCAACTCCAATAAGAACATTAACAACATTATAATTCATGTACTAACAACATTATCTTCCATACATGCGAGAACATAGTATTCAATTCTAAATACTTCAACCGCAAGTCTCCAACTTCTTCAACTTCACAAGACTATTATGCATTCATTAACAACATAGTATCCACAACACAACAACAACCAAAACACTAAATAAAATTGGCTCATCTTCTTTCACCATTTAACACATATATACGGATATACATATAATATACACTACACGGTCACCACCCTACATACACAACTACAACCTCTCCAAAATCATTCAACTCCCATCATCCACATAACATTCACAACAATAACAACCAAATACTAAACAAAATAATCAACACATGATTCCTACACATGCACATGCATTCACGGCCACACCATGGGTTTATTCCTCTATGAATTTCATCCACCTTTTACCCACTACAACATGCACAACATCCATAACAAAAAAAAGAAGTGAATTCTTACCTTTTCTTCTAATCTTCTTTCTTGAGCAACACTTGAAACTCACAAGAACATGTGGTTTCTTGCATCAATGAACACTCCAACTTACTAAGGCCCCTTTAATAGGTAGAAAATGATTTTTGGAGAATTTTTGTAAATTTCCTTGGAATTTTCTACTTGGCCGAATGGCCCTAGTAGGTTCTTCTTCCTTTCTTGCTTTTATGTTCTTGAAATTTCTAGAGAGAATTGTGATAAAGATGACTACTAAGTCATCTTTTATACAACCCATTTAATTTCCATATGGGCTTGGGTCCTTAGGGGTGTTGGACGGCCACCCTTGGCCCAACACCCTAGCCCATTATATATATATATTTTTTTTTTTTGCAAGTCATGAAAAATTATTTTTTTCAAATTCCAAATTTACCCTTCGTCTTCCTCCATAATTCCACGAAGCATATTGCGAATTTCCCTTTATGCCCTTGACCTTTCTTAATAATTCTACTTCTAAATTCTTCATGAGCCATTCATATGCTTAACAAAATAAAAATATGGCCTTGCTTGTTGTCCTCCCGCGATTGTCTTGAATTATCCGATTGCACGAAAATGCGGGATATAACAATGGGATTCCATGGAGTCGCACAATTTCTTTGAGATACAACCTTGCATAGTCTTCTGCTGAGTACGTGGTCCTGACTAGAAGAAAATGGGCTGCTTTCGTCAGCCTATCCACGATCACCCATTCAGAGTCATACCTGCCACGGGAACGGGGTAATGCCACGATGAAATCAATGTTGATCACTGTTATATCCCGTGTTTTCACACGTTTGGAAAGACTTGAATTATATTGGATTTTTGAGATATAAGGTCAAATTTGATATTTTGTTGAACATAGGAGTTATGCATGAAAGTGTGGGACAAGGCTAAGGGCAATTTTGGAATTTCGGAAATTAGTTTCGGGAATTACAAAACGTGGACTACAAGTCATTGGGCCACAAAAAAATTGGAAGGAACATTTTAGGCCCAATGCATGGTGTGGCCGACCATGGTGTGGCCCAAGCCCACAAATTGTATTAAATTTCCATGTGATTAAATCATCATAAGGGATATTATTATATATAGCCATCTTTATCCATTAAGATGACTTAGAATAGAAACCAAGAACAAGAGCAAGAAGAAAGAGGGCTCTCGGGTTTGGGGTGGAAATTTAGCCACCAAAAATATTGTTCTAAATATTTATTTCTTGTTGATTTCCTACTAAGTCAAGGTTCCTTTGTAACTTGGTATAGTTGGTTTGGAGTGGGGAGCATTAGAATCACCAAAGTGATCATATCTCCAAGTGAAGAAGACTTGAAGAAAAGGTAAGAATTTCTACCTTTTTATTGTGTTATGAAGTTTTGATTGTGTTGTAGTATATAGAAATGTGTTGATTGTATGGAAAAATGGAAGTTTGCAAAGTGGGTTTGGAATATGGCTTGTAGCCGTGGGTGTGTGTGATGTTGTGTGGTGATAATGTGTTGAATTTATGTTATATTCTAGTTGTAATTGTGATGAAATGCATATGGGAATTGAAAGTTGGATGAATTTAGTTGATATGGAAAAATAAGCATATGGCCGTGTGGTGTATTGACTTGGGATAAGAAATGAATTAAGTTGTTTAGTGTGTTGGAGTGTTGTTGTAATGTTTGTAATGTAAAAGAAGTTAGAATGATATAAGTTTGTATTGAATTGGAATGTAGAAACTTATGTCGTTTTAGTATGATTTTCCGACATTAAGGAAATGAAGTTGTTTGGTTGTTAATTGTGATGATCATTGATGAATTTGGAAGTTGGAAACATGTTATGAAGTAGTATGCCAAAGATTTGATGTTTTGCATAAGATATGACTTTGACGGAAGGTTGTATATTATGTATATCGAGTGTATAACTTAAGGAAAACGATATGAAATGTTTCTAGAATTTTATTGGGATGGTTTTGAATGTTAATGAATGTGAAATCATTGATATTAGTTTGGAAGTTGGGTTAGAATGAAGGTTATGTCAACTTGTGAGAAAAATGACTAGTTGAAGGATATTTGTGTCTTTAATGGTTGTTGTTGATATTGATGTTGTCGTTTGGGTTGTTGTTGATGATTTATAGCCGAGTTGAATTCTTGGGGTGCTATATGTATAGGGGAAGTGCTGCCGAAATTTCGGTAGACAATTATGCCTTAAGTTGAAACTTTGGTATTCATAGCTTACAATTGGTAAACTTGACCAATTGCAGTTTTTCGACGAAACGGGAAGTGAGTTTGGAAAGGCGTAAGGAGCGTGAAAGGTATGTAAAGCAACCCCAATTCTTCCGGGCCTCGAAGGACCTCTTGGCCCTCGGAATCCGCAAGAGAAAATCTCAGTTTTTCCTTCAGTGGAATTGAACCACTTTAGTATGCTTTTCCGGAAAATTATGCAACTTTGCTCCAAATTACTTGGAAAGTCATAGAATGTTTGTAGAACCTTTTTAAGTGATACTATAAGCTTAGAGGGCACAGTTTGAGCCCGCCGCCTTATTTGTCCCGAGGCGGACCCACTATTCCCGGTTTTGCCCTTAATGTGCTAAAGCTTCCTTTTTAAGCGATTTTTGAAAGAAATGTTTTGATTACCCTACTAATCGCATAACGAATGTTGTTTTAAATATTCTATTAAATCTTATAAATTATTTTGACACCCGGAATGACTTCGGGAAAGTTATACTTCTGTAATTTATTATGATATCTGAAATGCATTTATTATGATCCCGTCCGACTCCAATGGATCTGTTTGGCTTTGATACACTTCATCGAGTCTTTGAAAACATTTATGATATTTTTAAATTGCATTAGTCTCTCACTACTCCATTCGTGGATGCCCCAATGTTTCCCACACTGAGCCTGGGCCAGGATATGTTGTCAAGCGTGATTCTCTCCATTGTTCGCCGCGTCCCGATGTGAGGGGGCAGGTATACGCGTACATGGGTCTGTGGAGTATGATGTGCCATGTCCGCCTATTCTGATCTGATCTGTTATGGCCATTTTGATATGACATTTTATGATACGAGGCCACGCCCCTTTTTCTGATTCCTCTGTATTGTGGCACTAGCGTCGGGAGCTGGCCACGTTCTGTCTGCTGAGTCCCGTGGCAGGGACCGGATATGATATGACATATGTTTCTGTACACATTCTGTCTGTTTTGGAAATATGCATTTGACACTCTGGATTTTGTACTCATTTTCTGAAATCATTATGATTTGATTTCTGTGATTCCGCTTTACATATTCAGTACATATTTCGTACTGACCCCCTTTCTTCGGGGGGCTGCGTTTTCATGCCGCGCAGGTACAGACGACAGGTTCGCTGATCCATCTGTTTAGGATCCCACGTCTACTATTTTGGGGCGCTCTCTTCTTCAGAGCCCACTTTTTGGTACAGTCTGTCACTGCTATCTGGATATGTACATTCTTCTGGGTATGACGGGGACCTGTCCCGTCTTATGATTATGTTATGTTCTGTAGAGGTCTGTGGATACATCTGTGTGGGTTCTGTACATATGTTTGGGATACTTTGTTCTATGATGGCCTTATCGGCCTATGTGTGCCAAGTCTGCTTTTTATGCTAAATTCTGTAGCGTCCACTAATATTATTATTATTATATTATTTTGTTAATATGCTAATTTGGGTATCGGGTACGTATAGGTGCCCAGCTAGGGCACTGGTCGCGGCCCACGGGGTTGGGTCGTGACAAAAGTGGTGTCAGAGCGGTTCGTCCTCGGAATGTCCACAGACCGTGTCTAGTAGAGTCTTGTTTATCGGTGTGTTGTGCACCACACCTATAAACAGGAGGCTACAGGGCATTTAGGATACTACCCTTCTTTCTGTCTTAGATCGTGCGATAGAGCTGTGTTATCAGGATGACCCCTCCCTAACGAGTGGCTATATTTGCAGATATGCCTCCAAAAAAGGCAACAGCGGCCCAAAAGGCCAAGTCAGCAGCCTTGGGAGAGACTAGCCGGGTCCAGAGGATTACCAGGGCCCAGGCACATATTGCTCCGGAGACTTTGCCCCAGACAGAGGGTTCTTCTACACCGCCACTCGTGGAGGAGATTGGGGCGGCCGTAGCTGCAGATCGCGGGGCGGCTCCACCGCCAACTCCCGCAGTTCCAGTACCTGAGCCTCCAGCTCCACGGCCAGGCACTGAGGATCAGTCTATGAGGGAGGCAGTCCAGTTACTGACTAGACTTGTGGCAGGGCAGGTTCAGGGGCATGGACTGGGAGGTGACCGGGCAGTCAGGCGTGATAGTTTGAGAGCCCGTGAGTTTTTGACTTGTAGTCCTCCAGAGTTCTTCGGGACAAAGCCTGAGGAGGATCCTGAGGAGTTTATCAGGAAGATGCGGCGCACTCTAGATTTGATTAATGCTTCCGAGACAGAGTCAGTCGCGTTGGCTTCGTACCGGTTATATGATGTGGCGGCAAACTGGTACGAGTCATGGGGGCTATCCAGAGGGGACGGCGCTCCCCCAGCAGTTTGGGGTGATTTTTCTCAGGCATTTCTTGGATATTTTCTGCCCCCAGAGTTGCGACGAGCCAGATCTGATAGATTCTTATTATTGAGGCAGAAGGGCCGCAGTGTCCGGGACTATAGTTTGGAGTTTGATTCTTTGGCCTGATATGCACCTACTGTGGTGGCTACTATGGCGGAACGGATGCACAGATATATTGTGGGGCTGGACCGGTATTTTGTTGATAGCTGTTTAGTATTGGCTGCTCAGCCCGGTATGGACATTGCCCGTATTCAGGCCCACGCCCAGGGCATGGAGGATCGGGGCAGAGGGGGACATCAGCCTGACAGGGGCCAGGATCGGAGACAGCCCAAGAGGGCCAGGTCATCTGGAGACTTTCGGGGCAGACAGCCCCAACAGCCGCAGCAGCCTAGCAGATTTTCATCTCAGCCGGCGCAGAGCGCGCCTCCCCAGCCTACAGGTCGCAGGTTTGATAGCCCAGGGTATTCAGGAGCAGGCCAAAGCTCCAGTGCTTCAGGTTCGCGGACAGATAGGGGTTCTGGTCAGATGAGGCCACCCAGGGTTCAGTGTTCTCTTTGTGGCAGATATCATCCGGGGGAGTGCTACAGAGCCACCGGTGCATGCTTTTCTTGTGGTCGTCAGGGCCATTCTATGAGAGATTGCCCGTATAAGGGTAGTTCGGGTGATGCAGCGCAGCCTACCGGATCAACCGTTGGGTCTTCATCTTCGTCAGTGGCTATGCGCCCTACGGGGTAGGGTTTTCCAGCACCAGCGGGTCACGGCAGGGGCCGTGGTGGAGCTTCTGGTATTAGCGGTCCTTCAAACCGCATTTATGCTTTGGCCAGTCGCCAGGATCAGGAGGCATCTCCTAATGTCGTTACAGGTACTTTATTGGTCTTCTCTCGGTCTGTGTACGCATTAATTGATCCAGGTTCGACTTTATCATATATTTCACCCCTTGTTGCTGGTAAAATTGGTATTATGTCTGAACCTATAGAGCCATTTGAGGTAGCCACACCGATCGGGGACTTTATTGTAGCGAAGCAAGTATATAAAGATTGTTCCGTAATTGTTTGTGACCGTGACACTAAGGTAGATCTGGTAGAGTTAGATATGACTAAATTTGATGTTATTATGGGTATGGATTGGCTAGCTTCCTGTTACGCTAATGTTGACTGCCAGAATAAGGTGGTTCGCTTCCAGTTTCCCGGGGAGCCAGCTATAGAATGGGCTGGTAATACAGCATCGCCAAAAGGTAATTTTATTTCATACCTTAAGGCAAAGAAAATGATTATAAAGGGTTATATCTATCATCTGGTACGGGTGCAAGACTTGGACGCAGAGACGCCGACACTGCAGTCAGTCCCCGTGATTAATGAGTTTCCAGATGTTTTCCCCGACGAGCTTCCAGGTCTTCCTCCAGAGCGGGAGATAGACTTCTCTATTGACTTACTCCCAGATACTCAGCCTATCTCTATTCCTCCGTACAGAATGGCGCCTGCAGAATTAAAGGAGTTGAAGGAGCAGCTGAAAGATTTATTGGATAAGGGTTTCATCAGACCCAGTACTTCGCCTTGGGGATCCCCGGTATTATTTGTGCGTAAGAAAGACGGGTCGCTGCGTATGTGTATTGATTATCGGCAACTGAATAAGGTAACTATAAAGAATAAATACCCCCTCCCCAGGATTGATGATTTGTTTGATCAGCTGCAGGGCGCTAAGTGTTTTTCGAAGATAGATCTTCGATCCGGCTACCACCAGGTACGAGTACGAGAGGCCGATATCCCTAAGACAGCTTTCCGGACCCGATATGGGCATTATGAATTCAGGGTTATGTCTTTTGGGCTTACTAATGCCCCCGCAGTATTCATGGATTTGATGAACCGGGTATTCAGGCCATTCTTGGATATGTTTGTAATTGTATTCATTGATGATATCCTGGTTTATTCTCGGTCTGAGGCAGAGCACGCAGATCATCTGAGATTGGTATTAGGGGTACTCCGGCATCAGAAATTATATGCAAAATTTTCTAAGTGTGAATTTTGGCTGTCTTCAGTGGCTTTTTTGGGGCATATTATTGCAGCTGATGGTGTCCGGGTGGACACACAGAAGATTGAGGCCCTGAAGAATTGGCCCAGACCTACGACGCCCACAGAGGTACGCAGTTTCCTGGGGTTAGCAGGCTATTACAGGAGGTTTGTGGAGAAGTTTGCTTCGATTTCAGCGCCTTTGACAAGGCTGACTCAGAAGGGAGCTAAGTTCCAGTGGTCTGACGCTTGTGAACGGAGCTTCCAGTTGCTGAAGGAGAAGCTGACTACAGCCCCAGTTCTGACTCTTCTAGAGGGACCACACGGGTATGTTATTTATTGTGACGCTTCTGGTATGGGGTTAGGCTGTGTATTGATGCAGCACGGCAGAGTTATAGCGTATGCTTCCCGGCAGCTCAAAAAGCATGAGAAGAATTATCCTACCCACGATTTGGAGCTCGCAGCGGTGATTCATGCTCTGAAGATATGGAGACACTATTTATATGGCGTTCATGTGGATATCTATACTGATCATAAGAGTCTCCAGTATATTTTCAGACAGAGAGAGCTTAATTTGCGGCAGCGGAGGTGGCTGGAGCTTCTGAAAGATTATGATGTAGATATTCTGTATCATCCGGGTAAGGCTAATGTTGTTGCAGATGCGCTCAGTCGGAAGTCTATGGGGAGTTTAGCCGACTTACAGCCAGACAGGAGAGAGGTAGCCCGTGATATTCAGCAGTTGGCTAGTCTCGGGGTTCGTCTGGCCGATTCTGGAGATACCCAGATTTCTGTTCGAGGGGTTTCTGAGTCATCCATCAGGAACGATATTAAAAGGCGTCAATACGAAGATCCTGTCTTGGCTCGGTACAGGGACACAACCTATGATAAGGAGAGGACTCCGTTCGAGTTTTCACCGGACGGCACTTTGTTATACAGAGGCAGGTTGTGTGTACCTGATATTGCAGGCCTTCGGCAGCAGGTTATGAGCGAGGCACATTATGCTCGCTATTCGGTCCATCCTGGGTCTACGAAGATGTACCATGATCTTCGATGCTTATACTGGTGGGACGGTATGAAGCGGGATGTTGCAGAGTTCGTCGCCCAGTGCCCTAATTGTCAGCAGGTCAAGATTGAGCATCAGAAGCCGGGTGGACTGTTGCAGGAGATGGAAATCCCGACTTGGAAGTGGGAGGTTATTAATATGGATTTCATTACAGGTTTGCCTCGCACTCCACGGAAGTATGATTCCATCTGGGTCGTTGTGGATAGGCTGACGAAATCAGCCCATTTCCTTCCCGTCAGGACTACTTATTCCGCCGAGGATTATGCCAGGCTCTATATTAGAGAGATTGTGAAGCTTCACGGAGTTCCTCTATCTATTATTTCTGACTGAGGTGCCCAGTTTACGGCGCATTTCTGGAGATCTTTTCAGGAGGGACTAGGGACTCAGGTGAGTCTGAGCACAGCCTTTCATCCTCAGAGTGACGGACAGGCCGAGCGCACTATACAGACGCTGGAGGATATGTTGCGGGCCTGCGTTATTGATTACAGAGGCAGCTGGGATGATCACTTGCCGTTGATTGAGTTTGCATATAATAACAGTTACCATTCCAGCATCCAGATGGCTCCGTATGAGGCTCTATATGGCAGGAAATGCAGATCGCCGATCGGCTGGTTTGATATTGGCGAGACAGAGTTGATTGGCCCAGATATGGTCCAGCAGGCAGTGGACAAGGTGAAGCTTATTCGAGAGCGACTGTTGGCAGCCCAGAGTCGACAGAAGTCATACGCGGATAAACGGCGTCGACCGTTGGAGTTTCAGGTAGGCGATTAGGTATTTCTGAAGGTATCGCCTATGAAAGGCGTGATGCGGTTCGGCAGAAAGGGTAAGCTCAGTCCGCGTTATATTGGGCCTTATCAGATTGTTCAGAAAGTTGGAAATGTCGCCTATGAGTTAGATTTGCGATCTGATTTGGAAGCGGTACATTCGGTATTCCATGTCTCTATGCTCCGCAAATGCATTGGTGATCCTTCCAGAATATTCCCTGCGGATGATATTCAGGTGTCGGAGCAACTATCGTACGAGGAGCAGCCCGTATCTATTTTGGATCGTCAGGTAAGGAGGCTCCGAAATAAAGATGTAGCCTCTGTTAAGGTACTGTGGCGGAACGATAATAGGGAGGAAATTACATGGGAGGCCGAAGAGGAAATGAGGAAGAAATATCCTCAATTGTTCCCTATGCCCGCAGGTAATCTTAAATCCCTGCTTAATTTCATTTCAATACCAATCGTATGTCCTATCTGTTGTCTATAATCAGAAACTCCCCCAAAGTATTTTCCAACCCTATAAGATTAATTTTACATTCGAGGACGAATGTACTAAAGGGGGGGAGGATGTTATATCCCGTGTTTTCACACGTTTGGAAAGACTTGAATTATATTGGATTTTTGAGATATAAGGTCAAATTTGATATTTTGTTAAACATAGGAGTTATGCATGAAAGAATAGAGTCATGAAATTGTGGGACAAGGCTAAGGGCAATTTTGGAATTTTGGAAATTAGTTTCAGGAATTACAAAACGTGCACTACAAGTCATTGGGCCACAAAAAAATTGGAAGGAATATTTTAGGCTCAATGCATGGTGTGGCCGGCCATGGTGTGGCCCAAGCCCACAAATGGTATTAAATTTCCATGTGATTAAATCATCATAAGGGATATTATTATATATAGCCATCTTTATCCATTAAGATGACTTAGAATAGAAACCAAGAACAAGAGCAAGAAGAAAGAGGGCTCTCGGGTTTGGGGTGGAAATTTAGCCACCAAAAATATTGTTCTAAAAATTTATTTCTTGTTGATTTCCTACTAAGTCAAGGTTCCTTTGTAACTTGGTATAGTTGGTTTGGAGTGGGGAGCATTAGAATCACCAAAGTGATCATATCTCCAAGTGAAGAAGACTTGAAGAAAAGGTAAGAATTTCTACCTTTTTATTGTGTTATGAAGTTTTGATTGTGTTGTAGTATATAGAAATGTGTTGATTGTATGGAAAAATGGAAGTTTGCAAAGTGGGTTTGGAATATGGCTTGTAGCCGTGGGTGTGTGTGGTGTTGTGTGGTGATAATGTGTTGAATTTATGTTATATTCTAGTTGTAATTGTGATGAAATGCATATGGGAATTGAAAGTTGGATGAATTTAGTTGATATGGAAAAATAAGCATATGGCCGTGTGGTGTATTGACTTGGGATAAGAAATGAATTAAGTTGTTTAGTGTGTTGGAGTGTTGTTGTAATGTTTGTAATGTAAAAGAAGTTAGAATGATATAAGTTTGTATTGAATTGGAATGTAGAAACTTATGTCGTTTTAGTATGATTTTCCGACATTAAGGAAATGAAGTTGTTTGGTTGTTAATTGTGATGATCATTGATGAATTTGGAAGTTGGAAACATGTTATGAAGTTGTATGCCAAAGATTTGATGTTTTGCATAATATATGACTTTGACGGAAGGTTGTATATTATGTATATCGAGTGTATAACTTAAGGAAAACGATATGAAATGTTTCTAGAATTTTATTGGGATGGTTTTGAATGTTAATGAATGTGAAATCATTGATATTAGTTTGGAAGTTGGGTTAGAATGAAGGTTATGTCAACTTGTGAGAAAAATGACTAGTTGAAGGATATTTGTGTCTTTAATGGTTGTTGTTGATATTGATGTTGTCGTTTGGGTTGTTGTTGATGATTTATAGCCGAGTTGAATTCTCGGGGTGCTATATGTATAGGGGAAGTGCTGCCGAAATTTCGGTAGACAATTATGCCTTAAGTTGAAACTTTGGTATTCATAGCTTACAATTGGTAAACTTGACCAATTGCAGTTTTTCGACGAAACGGGAAGTGAGTTTGGAAAGGCGTAAGGAGCGTGAAAGGTATGTAAAGCAACCCCAATTCTTCCCTTGGCATGCCCTTAGTGTGTTAGGGTCGGATCCGGGCCTCGAAGGACCTCTTGGCCCTCGGAATCCGCAAGAGAAAATCTCAGTTTTTCCTTCAGTGGAATTGAACCACTTTAGTATGCTTTTCCGAAAAATTATGCAACTTTGCTCCAAATTACTTGGAAAGTCATAGAATGTTTGTAGAACCTTTTTAAGTGATACTATAAGCTTAGAGGGCACAGTTTGAGCCCGCCGCCTTATTTGTCCCGAGGCGGGCCCACTATTCCCGGTTTTGCCCTTAATGTGCTAAAGCTTCCTTTTTAAGCGATTTTTTAAAGAAATATTTTGATTACCCTACTAATCGCATAACGAATGTTGTTTTAAATATTCTATTAAATCTTATAAATTATTTTGACACCCGGAATGACTTCGGGAAAGTTATACTTTTGTAATTTATTATGATATCCGAAATGCATTTATTATGATCCCGTCCGACTCCAATGGATCTGTTTGGCTTTGATACGCTTCATCGAGTCTTTGAAAACATTTATGATATTTTTAAATTGCATTAGTGTCTCACTACTCCATTCGTGGATGCCCCAATGTTTCCCACACTGAGCCCGGGCCAGGATATGTTATCAAGCGTGATTCTCTGCATTGTTCGCCGCGTCCCGATGTGAGGGGGCAGGCATACGCGTACATGGGTCTGTGGAGTATGATGTGCCATGTTCCCCTATTCTGATCTGATCTGTTATGGCCATTTTGATATGACATTTTATGATACGGGGCCACGCCCCTTTTTCTGATTCCTCTATATTGTGGCACTAGCGTTGGGAGGGTGGCCACGTTCTGTCTGCTGAGTCCCGTGGCAGGGACCGGATATGATATGACATATGTTTTTGTACACATTCTGTCTGTTTTGGAAATATGCATTTGACACTCTAGATTTTGTACTCATTTTCTGAAATCATTATGATTTGATTTCTGTGATTCCGCTTTACATATTCAGTACATATTACGTACTGACCCCCTTTCTTCGGGGGGGTTGTGTTTTCATGCCGCGCAGGTACAGACGACAGGTTCGCTGATCCATCTGTTTAGGATCCCACTTCTGCTATTTTGGGGCGCTCTCTTCTTCAGAGCCCACTTTTTGGTACAATCTGTCACTGCTATCTGGATATGTACATTGTTCTGGGTATGACGAGGCCCTGTCCCATCTTATGATTATGTTATGTTCTGTAGAGGTCTGTGGATACATCTGTGTGGGTTCTGTACATATGTTTGGGATACTTTGTTCTATGATGGCCTTATCGGCCTATGTGTGCCAAGTCTGCTTTTTATGCTAAATTCTATAGCGTCCACTACTATTATTATTATATTATTTTTTTAATATGCTAATTTGGGTATCGGGTACGTATAGGTGCCCAGCTAGGGCACTGGTCGCGGCTCACGGGGTTGGGTCGTGACAATCACTTCCCATTTCCAAGTAGGGATTTCCATTGCTTGCAATAAGCCTCCCTGCTTCTGGTGTTCAGCTTTTACCTGTTGCCAATTTGGACATTATGCTACAAATTCTGCTATGTCTCTCTTCATGCCATCCCACCAGTACATCATCTTGAGATCATGATACATTTTGGTTGCACCTGGGTGAATAGAATATCGAGAGCAATGTGCTTCTTCTAAAATTCGTCGGCGCATTTCCGCCATATTCGGCACACACAACCTGCCTCGGTACCTAAGAATTCCATCCATGGAAATTTCAAACGGAGACTTTTGTTTCCCATGAGATGTGTCTCTATAACGACATAACTGCGGATCTTCGCACTACCGTTCTTTCACTTCCATATCCAAGGACGAAATTGCAGAATCATTTATACTAATCCCGGCATCGCCCGAATCAATTACACGCACTCCAAGATTAGCAAATCGATGAAGTTCTTGAACCATCTCTTTCCTTTCTGGAGGGACTTCACATAAACTGCCCATTGATCGGCAGCTAAGTGCGTTGGCTACTACATTCGCCTTCCGGGGTGGTATAAAATGTTAACATCATAATCTTTTAATAATTCTAACCACCGCCTCTGTCGCAGGTTCAACTCTTTTTGCTTGAAGATGTACTGAAGACTTTTGTGATCTGTATAGATATCAACGTGCACACCGTACAAATAATGTATCCACATTTTTAAGGCATGAATGACCGCAACTAGTTCGAGATCATGAGTTGGATAATTCTTCTCATATTTCCGCAATTGTCTCGAAGCATATGCAATAACCTTACAATGCTGCATCAGTACGCATCCCAATCCGACACCGGAAGCGTCACAATACACAACATAGCCATCTGGCCCTTCTGGAAGTGTTAGAACCGGGGCTGTGGTCAACCTGTTTTTCAACTCTTGGAAACTGCGCTCACAGGCATCATCCCATTGAAACTTTGCTGACTTCTGGGTTAGCTTCGTCAATGGGGCTGAAATTGACGAAAAGCACTCTACGAACCTTCGATAATAACCTGCCAAACCCAGAAAACTACGAACTTCTGTGGGCATCGTAGGCCTTGGCAAGTCTTCACAACTTCAATTTTCTGGGTGTCGACTCGAATACAGTCATTTGAAATGACATGGCCCAGGAACGTCACAGAATTCAGCCAGAACTCACACTTTGAAAATTTTGCATACAATTCTCGGGCTCAAAGAATACCAAGAACAATTCTCAGATGATCTGCATGTTCCGATTCCGTGCAAGAATACACCAGAATGTCATCAATAAATACTATCACAAATAGATCCAAGGGAGGCCGGAATACGTTGTTCATCAAATTCATAAACACAACCGGAGCATTAGTCAACCCGAACGACATCACTTGAAATTCATAGTGGCCATATCTCATTCTGAAGGCTGTTTTAGGAATATCTGCTTTTCTAACTCTCACTTGATAGTAACCCAACCTCAAATCTATTTTGGAAAACCACATGGCACTTTGCAACTGGTCGAACAAGTCATCAATTCTTGGGAGACGATATTTGTTCTTTATCGTCACCTTGTTCAATTTCCTATAGTCGATGCACATTCGTAGGGAACCGTCTTTCTTTCTCACAAACAAGACCGGTGCTCCCCACAGTGATGAACTGGGTCTAATGAATCCCTTCTCGAGCAAGTCTCTCAACTGCGCCTTTAGCTCTTTTAATTACGCTGGGGCCATTCGATAAGGAGGAATGGAAATAGGCTTGGTATCCGGCAACACATCAATGGCGAAGTCAATCTCTCTTTCTGGAGGAAGTCCTGGAAGTTCGTCTGGAAACACATCTGGGAATTCATTCATTACCGGAACTGACTGGAAAGTCGGCGGCTCTACCTCGGTGTTGTGAACCCGAACTAGGTGATAGATATAACCCTTGGCTATCATCTTCCTTGCCTTGAGGTAGGAAATAAACCTGCCCTTTGGAGATGTTGTATTACCCTTCCATTCAAGCACGGGCTCTCCCGGAAATTGAAATCGAACCAATTTTGTGCAGCAATCAACATTTGCATAACACAAAGCCAACCAATCCATACCCATGATTTCCATTGCTTGCAATAAGCCTCCCTGCTTCTGGTGTTCAGCTTTTACCTGTTGCCAATTTGGACATTATGCTACAAATTCTGCTATGTCTCTCTTCATGCCATCCCACCAGTACATCATCTTGAGATCATGATACATTTTGGTTGCACCTGGGTGAATAGAATATCGAGAGCAATGTGCTTCTTCTAAAATTCGTCGGCGCATTTCCGCCATATTCGGCACACACAACCTGCCTCGGTACCTAAGAATTCCATCCATGGAAATTTCAAACGGAGACTTTTGTTTCCCATGAGATGTGTCTCTATAACGACATAACTGCGAATCTTCGCACTGCCGTTCTTTCACTTCCATATCCAAGGACGAAATTGCAGAATCATTTATACTAATCCCGGCATCGCCCGAATCAATTACACGCACTCCAAGATTAGCAAATCGATGAAGTTCTTGAACCATCTCTTTCCTTTCTGGAGGGACTTCACATAAACTGCCCATTGATCGGCAGCTAAGTGCGTCGGCTACTACATTCGCCTTCCGGGGTGGTATAAAATGTTAACATCATAATCTTTTAATAATTCTAACCACCGCCTCTGTCGCAGGTTCAACTCCTTTTGCTTGAAGATGTACTGAAGACTTTTGTGATTTGTATAGATATCAACGTGCACACCGTACAAATAATGTATCCACATTTTTAAGGCATGAATGACCGCAACTAGTTCGAGATCATGAGTTGGATAATTCTTCTCATGTTTCCACAATTGTCTCGAAGCATATGCAATAACCTTACAATGCTGCATCAGTACACATCCCAATCCGACACCGGAAGCGTCACAATACACAACATAGCCATCTGGCCCTTCTGGAAGTGTTAGAACCGGGGCTGTGGTCAACCTGTTTTTCAACTCTTGGAAACTGCGCTCACAGGCATCATCCCATTGAAACTTTGCTGACTTCTGGGTTAGCTTCGTCAATGGGGCTGAAATTGACGAAAAGCACTCTACGAACCTTCGATAATAACCTGCCAAACCTAGAAAACTACGAACTTCTATGGGCATCGTAGGCCTTGGCAAGTCTTCACAACTTCAATTTTCTGGGTGTCGACTCGAATACAGTCATTTGAAATGACATGGCCCAGGAACGTCACAGAATTCAGCCAGAACTCACACTTTGAAAATTTTGCATACAATTCTCGGGCTCAAAGAATACCAAGAACAATTCTCAGATGATCTGCATGTTCCGATTCCGTGCAAGAATACACCAGAATGTCATCAATAAATACTATCACAAATAGATCCAAGGGAGGCCGGAATACGTTGTTCATCAAATTCATAAACACAGCCGGAGCATTAATCAACCCGAACGACATCACTTGAAATTCATAGTGGCCATATCTCATTCTGAAGGCTGTTTTAGGAATATCTGCTTTTCTAACTCTCACTTGATAGTAACCCAACCTCAAATCTATTTTGGAAAACCACATGGCACTTTGCAACTGGTCGAACAAGTCATCAATTCTTGGGAGACGATATTTGTTCTTTATCGTCACCTTGTTCAATTTCCTATAGTCGATGCACATTCGTAGGGAACCGTCTTTCTTTCTCACAAACAAGACCGGTGCTCCCCACAGTGATGAACTGGGTCTAATGAATCCCTTCTCGAGCAAGTCTCTCAACTGCGCCTTTAGCTCTTTTAATTACGCCGGGGCCATTCGATAAGGAGGAATGGAAATAGGCTTGGTATCCGGCAACACATCAATGGCGAAGTCAATCTCTCTTTCTGGAGGAAGTCCTGGAAGTTCGTCTGGAAACACATCTAGGAATTCATTCATTACCGGAACTGACTGGAAAGTCGGCGGCTCTACCTCGGTGTTGTGAACCCGAACTAGGTGATAGATATAACCCTTGGCTATCATCTTCCTTGCCTTGAGGTAGGAAATAAACCTGCCCTTTGGAGATGCTGTATTACCCTTCCATTCAAGCACGGGCTCTCCCGGAAATTGAAATCGAACCACTTTTGTGCAGCAATCAACATTTGCATAACACAAAGCCAACCAATCCATACCCATGATTACATCGAAATCTACCATTTCCAGCTCAATCAAATCATCCTTGGTCTGTCGATGATATATCACAATGACACAATTCTTGTACACTCGTCTTGCTATCACGGGATCACCAACCGGAGTAAGCACCTCAAAGGGTTTAATTGACTCGGGTTTCACCCCAATACAACCAACAACATATGGAGTAATATAAGAGAATGTAGAACCCGAATCTATCAACGCATACACATCACCGGAGAGTATAGACAATATACCTGTAACCACATCCGGGGAGGACTCGAGATCCTGCCGTTCGGCTAAAGCATATACACAGGGCTGAGTGGCACATGAAGTAGATGCTGCCCCTCGGCCTCTACCTCGGCCTGCTGTCATCTGGGGAGTCTGCCCCGCTGAGCATGCTGATGAGGAACCCGCTGTTGAGCCTGTGGGCTGAACCCCACCTCTGCCATATCGCGAGGGACAATTTCGCATCAAATGTCCGGTCTGCCCGCAAACATAGCAAGCATCAGTGTCCTGACGACATGGCCCTGAGTGTAATTTGTGGCACCGACTACATCTTCGAACTGGGGATCTCCCCTGACTATAATCACCCTCAAACTAGGAACCTGAAGCCCTCGAACTCTGACCCTGTCCCGAGCGAAAGGAACAGTCTAATCTTCTATCTAGAAATCTGAGAGGTGCGTTAGTTGCTGACTGGCCTGAATGTCGGGAATAAGTCTGCCTCGATCCCCCTCTATAATCACTGCCTCTGCCCATAGATCTAGCCCTTTTGCCCTGTCTTCTGTCACTGTCGTGATCACCCCGTTATTGTTGTTGTCGCCCCTCCAAATTCTGAACATGGGCCTGTATTTGGAAAATATCCATCCAGTCTTGCAAGGAAGCGGTCAGACAATCTCTGAATAGATATGGCCCTAGGCCACTCACAAACCTATGTACCCGGTCTCCCATGTCAGCCACCATAGTCGGAGCATATATAGCCAAAGAGTTGAATTGCATGTTATACTCCCGGGCACTCATGTTTCCTTGCCTCAAATTCAGAAATCTATCCGCTCTAGCTCGGCGGACCTCGGGTGGCAAATAGTGATGAATAAAAGCATCTACAAACTCTTGCCAAACCGGAGGAGGCGCATTCTCTCCTCTTGATAATACCCAATTGTTGTACCATAACACTGCCACATCCCGGAGTCTATAAGACGCCACCTCCACAGATTCGGTCTTGGAAGCATGGACAATCTTCAATGTCCTCAACGTTTCATCAATGAAACTTTGTGGGTCTTCCTCCGGCTTTGACCCGAAGAACTCCGGATGATTTAGGCTCATAAAATCATGGGCCTTGGTACTTGCTGCCCGGTCACTTGAACCCACATTCTGACGTAGTGCATGTGCGGCAACCAATTATGTCAACAACTGGATGGCCTCGGTCATTTGTTGACCCGAAGCAGCCGGCGGAGGAATAGGAGCTGGGGCTCCTCCTTGCTCTTCCACATTAGGCGGGGTAGAAGAAGTATTAGACAAGGCCTCGTTGTGTGATTCACCCTCTTCAATATTCATTGGGGGCTCTCTTTCTACCCGCCTCTTTGTCATAGTCTTGCCCTTCTGGGCAGCTGTAGCTTTTCCCTTTGGCGGCATTCTGAAATCATAACACACTATTAGGGAGGATAAAATCTTATACACGGCTCTATCCCACGATCTCATAGAAGAAAGATGGTCATTTTTCCTAAATGCCCTGTAGCCTCTTGTTTATTGATGTGGGCGCTACACACCATAAACAAGACTCTACTAGACACGGCTCGTAAACACTTCCTAGGACCGAACTGCTCTGATACCACTTTTGTCATGACCCGGCTAGGGGCCGCGACGGGTACCCGGGGCTAACCGCCGAGCACCGCTCGTACTAGTACTCCTTAGGCTTATTTAACAATCATTTATCGGATTCAGGCTCGATTTATAAGAAAACCCGTTTTCCTTTAGGAACATAATGTTTTTATCCACATGAGCCCTTAGGCTACCAAAATAATATGTATGTATATATTTACACAATGGCCACGCCATGAGACCACATGACCCACATTGAGTATCTACGAGCCTCTATGACATGACATTTACAATTGCACACAAAAGAATCATCATAGACACCTCCAGGACAATGGGGTGCTTTCAGTCAGCTAACAGCCTCTAAGAATCTGGAGCAAGATCTCATCCCTCTCTACCTATGGGCATGAACACAGCGTCCAAAGAAAACGGACATCAGTACGAATATTGTACTGAGTATGTAAGGCAGGAATGAAATAAACAAACATAATAGGAAGATCATGAGTCGAGAGGCAAAGGTATAACCTGCACAAGTGTCATAAGCAATCGCATTACTTACATATATCACATTTTATATAATCATGGTATACATGTCATCACATCATATGAATCATCTCATGATAGTCCTCGTCGTTAACTCGCGTCCGGGTAACCATCATATGCCGCGCACTAGTGGTGATCATACCCGAACCTCTAGGCTCGGTGTAACATCGCAGCCCGCCTAAGCGGTGACATGCCCGGCCATCTAGGCACTGTGGAATCATATGCATCCCGCCTTAGCGGTGACATGCCCGGCCATCGTGGTGCGGTGGAATTATATCATCACAAAATCAATCATAACACATCACTCTTACACATCTCATACCATGGCATCATGTTATCATTTCTTGTTATTCCATGCATCCCATAGCCGTATTACAAGTTAGCATTATTTATCATCTTATTGTCATAGCATACATTAGCGTTAGGAGCATACCACACTATGTCGGGGTGACGTAAGGTCGTGAACCCCCGATTGTGTTATGGACATTTCATGGGTATCATGCCTCGCCTTGAAGGAAATAAGGCAAGAGGCGAGTGGTAATAATAATAACATCATTAGCATTGAACGAACATCGTGCCACAATTTCTTGAATCTCTATACTCTAGCTCATTGTCATTGTTTTCATGCTTATAGGTGATTCGATATATGGAAGGACTCATAAGCTTCATCTTATAGAAGGATTATGGTAAACTAGAAGGATTCATGCCTTTTGAAAGAAGAGTTAAGCCTCACATACCTTTCTCATTTACGCAATCTAGCGTTCGCTTATTCTCCTTCAATATCACGTCTCTACCTTCAAAAGAGGATTCGTACTAACGTTAGTTAATCAACTATAAGAATGCACTACTATTTCTAGAGACAATTGGGAAGCACTTCCTTTGTTTATACTACTTTTCCCATATTCCATATCAACTCCCAACACCCACAACAACAACTACAATATAGCAATCAACAATCATCATTCATATACAATGACCATGATCTACCATTTCTCTTCATTTTTACCACCTTTATGGTTTTGGGTTCGCTATCGTATTTTCTCATTTATCACACTTATTTCATGGTCTACATGTCATTTATAACGCATTCATACTCACAACACACTAGCATTCATGATTCAATTCAACTACCATTCACTCATGGCACTATTCACTCATTTATAACCCATTTGCTATGCTTTTCTACAATTCGGGTATCTTAACCTTCCAATACCTTAAACAACATGAAATTGTCATGAAACTTACCTTGGATGATGGTGGAACAAGCCTTGAGTGGAGTCTCTACTCTAGCACCAAAACCCTACTTCACCTCTTTTGGTTTTCTTTGAGGAACATGAACTTGAGCTAGGTATCACACTCTTGTTTTCATGAATTTGACATTGTTGATCTTGATTTTCCCTTGATTCCCTTGAATTCTTGTGGATGAAGTGTTTTGGAGTATTCTAGAGAATTCTTGAATTGTGAAGATGAGAAATGAAATGAAATGAGCTTGGGGTCCCTTATACTTAACTTAACAATCTGATTTTTTTGAACAGTAGTCGGGATGCACAGTGGCCATAAACCCAATTTACGGGCCGTATTCTGGTTTACGGTCTGTCCTCCACAACCGTATTTAAGCATATCAGAAATAGAAAGGTTTGATGTAGGCCATGGTGGTTTACAGGCTATATTTCAATTTACGGACCGTATTCTGAGTCGTATTTAACCATTTCAACATTTGACAGAAAGTTGAAGTTTTGATAGTTGGAGGACGATGGCACTTTACGTTCCGTAAATCACTTTACGAGCCATATTGTGTTTTACGACCATTGGGTCGCAATGCAAATCAGCAACCTTCGCGTTTTCAAAACTCATTGGTAGTCATTCCTTTCTTAGTAAAGCATCGTACACTCATACTCTTAGTTGGTCTATTCATTGTATGCTCACGGAAAATTTTTCGAGGTGTCACAATCAATTTATTAGACTTTTCAATTTTTGGAGTATTTCATACCTCCGGTGCTTATAGACCCTTCACAGACTCTGCGACTAAGAAGACCTTTCCCAGGGTATAATATTATTTTACTCTGATAACCTTGCTTCGTCCTGCTGTTACATCCCGTAAGGATGCTTCAGCATCATTTGTCACTTTTCGACTTTCTTTTTTTAAATGTTTTTAATTGTCATTTTTCTTTTAGTTCTTGATCTCGATCTTTAGGGTTGATCAAATAGCGCTATACTTCACTGTCATCCAGTAACCAGTGACCCGCTTGTTCTGATCGTCTCGGTTAAACCATTTCACAACTTCCCTTAATCCAACTTGTAACTTCCCTTATCTCGAGTCGTTTCTTTATCTTTACTTCAAACTCTTCTGTTGCCCCTTTACTTAAATTTGCCCTTAGTTCTCCTATCACGCATCATATTGCAATCTTTACAAGAGTATGCGTAGGTGCTCAAATCAGCCCAGGAAATACCTTAGCGTCGCCTCACTAGTCTTTATGCAGACCCTATATTCTTCTTATATCTTTCAATTGATATTAAGGCTCAACTATGGCTATGTCGTATCTGTCCTCAGTACTAATTCGGTCCAGGTAATTTGGCTCAAACCATTTTTCACCTTTCCTTAATGTGTCCAGAATGTCACACCCACATTGTTGTTACTAAATCCTTACTCTTCTTATCAAGTACTCACTTGGTCTCATTCCTAACATACATATATGCGTAGATTGCATAACTATTCTTGTATAGCTTGTACAAAGTACATCCAATCTTAGTCATAGTCTTTCCTTCTCATGGTTTATTCTGCTTTACATATCTTATTTGTACTAAAACTCACTTGCTGTCTATCTTGTCGTACTCCTTTCCCTTCCTTTACTTACCATTCAATTTTCTCATATTCTACTATAGGAGATTCCCTATCTCTTCTTTTTTGCTACTTATAAGTCATAATATCATTAGCAAGCAACCCCGTTGCCAACATCTCAACCTCCAATCCAGTATAGCATTGCTATCCTTTATAATATCTCTTAAGTTACTCGTTACCATTTTCTTGTCGTATTCTTCCTTTTTATAGGCATCCACTTTCTAATGTCATATTGTTACACCTCGGAAATTTCTCCGTACTTGTATGATGAGTGGAATGATGAAAGGTTTGAGTGTATGATGTTTTGTTAAGTCGGGGATGACTAATTAAGAATTTTTGGAAATAAGAAAGTCGCGGAAAATTTTCAGTCCAGTGGTCGTATATGGCACTATACGGCCCGTAAAGTGATTTACGGACCGTATAGTGCGATCGTCCTTCAGCTTTCCAAAAAATCTCAAGTTCTGCCCAGTGATGATATGGTTAAATACAACCCAGTTTACGGCGGCCCGTAAACCAGGTCGTAAAATGCCATGTTCCTCAGCCAAAACTTTTTGTCTTTGAAATGATTAAATACGGCCATGGAGGACGGACCGTAAATCAAAATACGGTCCGTATATGGTGGTTTACGACCACTGTTCATCCTGACAAGAATTCATTAAAGATCAGATTTTGTGATTTTTAAAGGGGACTTAAGCTCATTTTAACTCATTATTCATTCAACCAACTCAAGAGACTTCTAGAACTCTCCAAATATTTCCTCCACAAGAATTCAAGAGAATCAAAGGGGATATCAAGATTATCAACACCAAATTCATAAAAATAAGTTTAAGAACACATCAAAGGATCTTCTAAGTCAAGAAATTCCCAAGAAGGTGGAACTAGGGTTTTGGCTAATTGAAGTATTTCAACTTAAGGATTGTTCAACCATCATCCAAGGTAAGTTTCATGATTATTCCATGTTGTTTGAAGTATTGGAAAGCTTAGACACTTGAAATGTAGAAGAACATAGAAATGGGTCATTATTGAGTGAATAGTGACATAAATGAATGATAGTGGAATTGAACTATGAATATTGAAGTGTTGTGAGTACAAATACGTTATAAATGATGTTTATATCATGAAATAAGCATTAAATGCATGAAAACGCAAGGATGAGCTAGAAGTAGAAATAAGGGAAAATTGGAGGAAAATGGTGGATTTTGCCAAATTTACGTAAATGACGATTGTTGATTATGATATTGCGAATAATATTATGAATATTGGGAGTTGATTCAAAACATGAGAAAAGTAGTATGAGCGAAGGAAGCGTTGCCCAACTTCTCCTAGAATTATCGACGCGTTCTTATAGTTAGTTTACTAATGTCGATACGAATTCTCTTATGAAGGTAACGACGTGATATCGACGGAGGACAAGTGAGCGATACCTTAGCTAAACGACCAAGGTATGTGAGGCTAGCCCTTCTTTCTAATGGCATGAATCTTTTATCTTGAATCCCTATTCCTTTCACGAGTTCTTATATTCCAAGAAGTTAAAAGCTTATACCTATGAATGTCTATATGAGATAAGTTATACGATATGATGACACTAGAATGATGATGGTGTTATTCCTTCCTACACTCACCTTATGTACTAGTACTTTCAAGGTGAGGCAGAATGTCCATAATGGTTCCATAATGTAACCGAGGGATCACGACCTTACGTCACCCCGATAGAGTAAAGTTGATCATGAGTCTTATATACGCATTATGATAAGATAAGTATTTTATGATAAGCATATTACTATGAGTATTTACGTTAAGCATGTCATGATTGCATTCACACCGGGCCTAGTTGGTCGGGCAGACACCGCTTCGGCGGGCGGCGATACGGATACACCACGACCTACGGGCGTGGGCAGACACTACTAGTGGGCGGCATGAGATGGTACCCCGGACGCGGGAGGCCTAGACGCGAGCTAATGTTATTAATTATCACACCGTTCCGACATGGACGGGCAGCTTGCATATGATGCATACATGTTATGATGATGAGTATGAGTAAGATAGCATGCATTACTTCATTTATGATTATCAGTCAACTCCAAATGTCTCATGTTGATGTTATCCCCATATTATTGATGTCTCATTTCATTATGTATGCCTCTCATACTCGGTACAATATTCGTACTGACGTCCTTTCTTCGGACGTTGTGTTCATGCCCACAGGTAGACAGGGAGGAGAACTTGGCCCAGGTCCTCAGTAGCTGTCCTCTGATAGATAGCACTCCATTGTTCGGAGGTGCTTATGGCTAATCTTTTGATGTACATTCATATATGCATATTTTGGGCATGACGGAGTCTTGTTCCGTCTATGTATTCATTATGTTAGTAGAGGCTCGTAGATACGCAGTGTGGGTTAGATGGTCTCACAAGATGTTTTCATATGTATGTATATTATTTTGATGGCCAAGAGGCAAATGTATATAAAGTATTTATGTTTTGATTAAATATGATTTCCTACAATTGGTATGTAAAATTTATAAAAGAGTATTAAATGAGCAAAACAAGCAGTAGAGTGAGCTGTGCTCGGTAATTGCTCCGGGTACCCGTCGCGGCCCCTAGCTGGGTCGTGACACATATAATACAAAATCGTTACAAATGATCCTCAGTCTTGTCTCAAATACCATCCTGACTACTATTCGTTTATCGTTAGCTTTCAGATCTTACCAACTTGTTTCCGCATGGGATCTCACTTGAAGTTTGAGTATCCATATTGGATATATTATAGTGTCAATTGTTTCCATTTGTACTTACTTTGCATTCACCCACTACCCCCCTTTGGGTTGTACTTATACCATATCCATGCCTTTTCTTTATCATTTATAACTTTGATTCCCCACGTACGAAACCTCGACCAAATCACGAAGCGATGAGAACTCTCGATATATAGTACAAAATCTTATTTGATGGTTGGTACTCGAGTAATGTAATTAATGTAGCAATTTATCCAAAGCCACATTCCATTTATTCCGGTCAGTAATTAGCTAGTGCTTATAGTCGTTTCAAATTCTCAATTAGGTAGCACTTATATTCTGATGATAAGTGTCCCAAGCTTTCTTATAACACTATCATTATCCCAACGGATATCATCTGTTTCTTCTAATAAATTCTCAATACATCAGTTGTTTCGCAAATCCACAATCCTTGTCCTTTAAGGATTTCACCATTTCTGAGGCGAAGTCACATACACGCAGTACTCCTTTATGCCTCATGCTCTTTCACCCTTGTTGTATACCCAACGCTAACTCCTAACTTACTCAAAATCATATCAAATTCGTCTTAATAGTGGTCTTGTCTTATCACCTTCTCGTTGTACTACACCTTAAGTTCGTAGCTATATATTTCCCTTTTATCCTATACTCATACTCAATTAATTACGTCTGTCTTGGGTGCTTCCTTTAGTATTCCTTTCATTTCTCCAGTCTATGTCCATCTTTTATTTTGTGCACGGGGAATCTCATGCTACTCCTGTATCCTTCGGAAAACACTACTTCTACATAACCCCTTTCTCATTTTCAAAACATATTCTGTTCATCCCTGTTTGTTCTTATCATACTAGTCATTTCCTGGCACTTATTTGTCTCGTTTCTCATCTTTCTTTAGTTTGGTCTTTCACAATTCTTTCGCTTATATCACCCGTTTTCTAGCTATACATGTCATAACACATCGCTACACTGTAATCCCACTCGTTTTCTTCTTATTTTCTTCTTTCACTTAACTCCTTCTCTTCCTGTGCTCGCTTTCACTTTCGTTACCACTTGATCTCTATTCCGAACTTTCCCTATAGGACCTTGGAAGTCTTTCTTATTCGTTCTATATTTGCTTTTCCGTTTCACACTGATCACATCATTTCTTTTAGTCACTTCCTCGCTAGGCTTTACTCATTTTTATAACAATCCTTATTATATTCACGTAATATCCTGTTCGTAATCAGTCCTATAGTGTAACACTTCTTAACCTTTGGTCAATCTTATCCTTAATATCTCACAAGCTGTCTTGTCAATACATTCGTATTTGTCATAATTCTTCCTCCTCCGTATTTTTATCTCAATCATACTATTACTCTTTTTAGCCGCAAACTCGTCGTAATTTTTACCCCTACTTATCAGTTCACTCGATACCTCAATAAAACGTTCTATTAAGATTTGCCACCTTTTCCTAAATCATCCATTAGTGTCACAAGCCCTTTCCAAATTATCCTAGCATTTCATCAACAACATATGAAACACATGATCTACGACAACCCACAAGTTTGTGTTTTCCTTCTACAAATTCCATCTCCAATTAGTTGATTAAGAACTAATGAACTCAAGGACATAAAGATATGATGAAATGTTACCTCAAGAACATAAGAACGCTCCAACTCCCAGATTACGTTACCTGAAGCATCCTCCAAAACCACCACAAGAAGAAGAACTAGAATCCGACAAGCACCACGGGACTTCTCATGCTTGATTCACATAGTTTACCTTCGGATTTGTTCTTGGGTCATGAATGAGTCATTTAGTTCATAAACTACTTGTTGTATGCTTTGTACTCTTCAAATAAAAGTGAAACTTAATTGTGGACGTTTTTGCTCTTCAACATGAGCCTCTTCTACGGTAAAATGTGGCTGGAAAGTATTCTGGTCCATTCAAATGAATTCCAAACTTTGCTACTCATATATGCTTCTTCGAAATAAAATTTCCCAAATAAGAATGATGCCTCTTACAGATGACATTGAGGGTATCTCTTAAAGCTTTAATCCAACATAATAAATTCACCCTATCGATATCAACTTTCAAGACATATTATGAACTTATATCTCATTCTCTTTTTTCTATTTCTGGGAAAATTTTGGCAGAGTTTCCTCTGTACTTCTTACTATCCCAAAACCTGCACGCAGGAAATACCAACAATGCCTCACACGGCCAATATATATACGTATATATCATATCATATCATAGCCACACAGGGCTCCCAATTTTAAGTAAAAGTATAAAGATATCGAAACTTACCTCACATATCACACCTCGAGACGTACTTGATCCTTTAACGATCTGTCCTGTTATACCTTCCTATCTACCTTCCCTTTCATTCTTAAACTTTACATTTCAATCATACTTCAATATTCTTACCTTATCCGACATGCATCTTTCGCACCGTTGCTTACCTGTGTACTTTGTAACTTCCAATATCATCAGTCATTTTCTTTTGTCGATGCCGTTCTTCAGCTGAAATCTAGGGTCAGTATAAGGAATTTCATTTCCTGTAGCATCCTGTTTATAAATGTGGTGCACAACACACCGATAAATAAGACTCTACTAGACACGGTCTGTAGACACTCCGAGGATGAACTGCTCTGATACCACTTTTGTCACGACCCAACCCCATGGGCCATGAGTAGGGCCCGAGCTGGACACTCATATACATACCTACTAGATATAGTCAAACTGAATCTATGAACAATATGGAAACTTGCAAAAGAACTTTGAAAGTTCATAAAGTCATCATATGTATATATCCAGATAAACTGTCTCCTGAGGAGTCTCAACTAATCAAATCATAAAATGATACGCAAGCCGACAAGGCTGCCACTACATACGAACATATCCATAGCACATCGTATAGACACCGCTGAACACAACTTATACACAACCCACACATATGTCTACAGACCTCTAAGAGTATCGATAGCGACATATGACGGGACAGGGCCCCGCCGTACCCCTGGATAAACATATACATATACATACTAAGATCTGTACCAAAAGTCTAGGCTCCGGAACAACGGAGCTCTCCAAGACGGCTGATTGGAAATCCTAGGATGGGGGATCAACGAATTGAGTGTATGTACCTGCGGGCATGAAACGTAGCCCCCCGAAGAAAGGGGGTCAGTACGGAATATGTACTGAGTATATAAAGCATGAAATACAATAAAGAGAATCAGAACTGAAATAGAGATTACCAGAAAGAAGTATGACTTCTAAAATATCAATACACTTGCCTTATGAAATGAAAATCATGCATATCAATATCGTATATCATATCCGGCCCATTATGGGACTCGGTGAATAAGGTGGCCACATACCATTCTTGGCGCCATAATCACATCATCACACCATCACATCATCACATCATCACATCATATATATATATATATATATAACGTATCCCGACCCTCTAGTGAGGGACTCGGTGAACAATGCAAAGAAATTGTGCACGAGAACGTATCCTGGCCCGGGACTCAGTGAAAGACATATTGAGGCATGCACGAGCAGAGTAGTGAACAACCATATGCAAACTAAATCATATCTGAGACTCAATAGAATAATCAAAATGAACCATAATTTGAAAATGAAGACAATAGTCATATCAAGTACCTTTCGAATGTCACTATGGATTATGTCAAAATAGAACTTCTGGAATCATATACACGTATTAAGACATAATGAAATAGCTGCTCGGAATCAAGAATAATAGCCATCCTAGTGGCTCTAAGAATAGGAGCATCTTTGGAGTCATATATATACGTCGTCTGTTTGTTTCATAAAGATCATGCCAAAAAGAAAGAAGGGTTAGCTTTACATACCTTTAACGCTTATCCCTAACACAATACGTATACGCTGCTGAAGTGTCTCAACCTGTATTAAGACGTCAAGACATGATCCAAGGATACTCCGAACAGCCCGCATAATATTCCAATCAGCCCAGACATTACAACATTCAATAGTAATTAACCTAATGACTACGACGTATTCAAGTTATTCTTAACAATCTACAGTCGTAACATTTCATCGAAACGACCTTATAACAGTCCAACCATTATAGCAACATGATGTATAACTCTAATTACACTTAATCTTCAAATTCTACGAGAACAACAACACGTCCCAAAACAGCCCTTAATTAACAACATAGAGATGCCCGATAATCTCACGAACGTCTACAAATACACCAAGCAAACCACATACGCTTCTTAGACATTATCTTATACACTATCTAAATCCAAATTTGCGAATCATATCAACACATACACGACAACAACATAAATTATTCATATGCAAGAACTACCTTAACATCACAATAAGTCCTTAAAACAGCCCACAAAACAAATACAACTTTAACTTTAACCATCAAATTCCTTCACTTTCATCACATAATCCATGAAAACAACAACTACAAAATTAATTGAAATTAATCCACCATTTGTAATTAGAGCAGCCCCTTCACGGCCCAAACAACACCTCAACATCAACATACACAATTCCTTATATCCAATGCAGATCTACCAAATTATAGCAAGTTCAAACCATCTCCAAAACATGTAGAAAATGATTAAATATTACCTTAGAGACAAGCTCTTATTATCAACCATGGCCGTGAGCTTCCTTCGTTTTTTTCCCTCCAATTGAAATTGAAAATCTAACAATTTTATGGTGTAGGGGGGGCTGGCCGTGAGCTATTTAGGGGCTACCATGGTGTCACGACACGACTCGGGGCCGCGACGAGCACCCGGTGCTAGCCCACCCGGACACCCTCTTAGCTTACTCTTATGCTTACATCTAGGTGAGCCACATAATTATACATGCATTTCCATTCATTCGTCAACTAGTCCCATTTGGACAACAACACATTTATATAATCATAGGCATCTATGCCACATCAATGTACATGGGCCAACGTGGCCGACAAAATGATATACAAAACATAGGCCGACAAGGCTAAACACATCTACCCACACACACACATGTCTACGAGCCTCTAAGAGTATAACATATCACATTAGCGGGACAGGACCCCGCTATGCCCATAATTATATACAAAAAAGAATGAGTACCCAAAAGATATGGCTCCGAAGGAAATGGAGCTCTCTATGTAATCTCCGAATAGGAAGCTATGGATCAAGTCTGTCTCCCTATACACCTGCGGGCATGACGCAGCGTCCACAAACAAAAGGATGTCAGTTCGAAGAATGTACTGAGTATGTAAAGCATGAGCAACATCAATAAATAAGCATCATGAACAACATATGGAATAGCATAGGAGGGGGAGACAATAATATCATCGTCATAGCACTTACCTGCCTTTCGTAGGACTTTCCATTTTTCATACGTATTTGTACACCTACGTCATCATCCGTATTCCATAATAGTACTCGTACCATACTTGTGCTCATATTCATATACATGTCCTTATTCGTATTCTTATACATAGTCTTATCACATTCATATTCATATTATATACATAGTCATTTCATATACATAGCATTTACATAGCATACCCGACCTCATAGAATCGGCGTTTCATACATACTTGGCCAACCAAGGCTCAAGGTTACTCATACCTGGCCCTACCAAGGCTTCAGGGTTATCCGTACCATCTGCAGAGGTGTGCGCGCGTTTCGTAATCGTGTACATACTTTATACATATTCATATACATTTATCCTACCCGGCGTTATGAGATCGGGGTGTCATTATGGCCTTTCATAGGCACATGTAAGTATAATATCCCGTAGGCACCATTAGCATAATTATTATTATCATCGTAATCAATATCATCATCATTTTCGCTACATCTATATCTTATGCTTACTCGTCATATGGGGTGCGTAGTACAATCGTAGCACATATCGAGGATCGTGAGCTTATGAGCTCGAAGTGTCAATCATTTGAATACAACATACTCATATAGAGGATTTAAGAGTTTGGCCAAGGAACCAAGCCTTATGAAAGAAGGGTTAACCTTACATACCTTTTCGTCGGACTATTCTACACTTGCACGCTTCCTTCCAATGCTAGCGTCTATACCTTCATTAATATCATAACAATGGCCATTAGTCATCCACATTATCCACATTATCCAGATTCCTTAATTTGCCTCTAATTCACCCATATTCATTGTCATAACATCCAACTTCGTCCATTCGTCTAAAGTGTCTAGTTCATGATCTTAGTACCATTTATAATACATTCATATCACAACACAACAACATTCATGATTCAATTCAAACTATTCCTCAAAATGTCACTATTCATCATTCATGACCTACTTGACCATATTTTCTACAATCCATGTATTTCAACTCTTCAATACCTTAAACATCATGTAAAAATCATGAATCTTACCTTAGAAGTTCTAGGAACAAGCTTTGGTTAATAATACTCCACTTTGAGCAAAACCCTGGTTTTTCTCCATTTGGATTTCTTGACCTAGATGATCTTTGATGATGTTCTTACTCTTGATTCACCTTGTTTTGTGTTGTTGATCCTCAAATATCCTTGAAAACTTGTGTAATATATGTAGAGAGAGGTTTTAGAGAGAAGTGGTGTAATGTTATAATGAAATAAAACAAGTGTTGGTCCCTTTATTTAATGACTTGCAAAATTTGTGCTGAGGTGAACAGTGGTCGTCCATCATGGTTTACGGCCCGTATTGCAGTTTACGGACCGTCCCTCGCGATCGTCCTTAACCATTTCCAGAACCAGAAGCTTTGGCTGCTTGCATGGTGATTTACGACCATGGTTTACGGGCCGTAAATGACTTTACGGTCCGTTCTCCAGGTCGTATTTTACCATTTCTCGACTGGCAGAAAGTTGAAGCCTTGCATGGCAGTTTACGACCTGCTAGTTTACGGACCGCATACCAGTTTACGGTCCGTCCTAGCACTTTACGACCACTGGGAAGTTGCAATTCTGCAACTTCCCATATTTCTTAGACTTCTCATTTTAATCACCCACGTCCATGCACATGCATTGCTCACCTTATATCTCATCTTAATTTAGCCAACTTTCTCATCTCACATCGGATACCTTCGAAATCTTGCCTAAGGTCATCAAACGTCGTTTCTTGCTCATGGACATCATGCACTCATACTTATCACTAGTTCGTTCACTTACGTACCAACGGAAAATCTTTCCGAGGTGTAACACATGGCTGGCCGAACCCTCTCTCTCTCTAGAGCTTTAGAGCTCCTCTCTCTAAGTTCTATTTTGCAAAGTTGAAATTGTAACGTAATTGATGACTTAGTCATCAAACCATAATCTTTTATGGTGCCTACAAAATGGACACGTGTCTATCCTTATGACATGTGTCCAATTTTCATTCAACGCCAATCAAATTTCGCAATGTGTCGTGGGCCCACTTAGTGGTCCAATTAGCTTAATTAATTGTTAATCCCCACTTAATAATATAATCATGGTTAATTAATGCCTAATCTCCACTAATATTTCTACACCAATTAAATTTACAAGCAATCGCGCAGTCATTAAAAATCGGGGATTTAAAATCCCTTGTCTCATATCCCAAGAATAATCTCGCCTTAAACTTACGTCGATTAGCTTTCAAATAATCCGACGTGCAAAAATACGGGGTATAACACAAATATACCCAAAAGATTAATCAAGCACCTCCGGAACAAAGAAGTGCTTTCAATCGGCTAACAACTCCTATGAGTCTGGCTCAAGCTTGCCTCCCTGTCTACCTGTGGACATGAACACAACGTCCAAAGAAAACGGACGTCAGTACGAATATTGTACTGAGTATGTAAGACAAGAATGAAATAAATATAATAGGAGGATCATGAGCCATATGAGAAAGATATAACCTACAAGAGTGTCATAAGCAATTACATTTCGTACATATATCATATTTTACATAATCATGGTACATATGTCATCACATCACGTATCTCGTCACATCACATATCTCGTCACAGCACATCACATATCTCATCATAGCACATCACATATCTTGTCACATCACATATCTCATCGTTATCCCGCGTCCGGGTAACCATCATATGCCGCCCACTAGTGGTGATCATGCCCGGCCCTATAGGCTCGGTGTAACATCGCAGCCCGCCATAGCGGTGACATGCCAGGCCATCTAGGCACGGTGGAATCATATGCAGTCCGCCTTAGCGGTGACATGCCCAGCCATCTAGGCACGGTGGAATCTCATCATCACAAAATCAATCATAACCCATCACTATAGCACATTTCATGAACGTATCATAATCTTATCATAGCTTGGCAATTTCATACGTAACATGGTTATATTATAAGCTAGCATCATTAATCGTTTTATAAACATATCATGATTTAGCATTATTTCACATTTAGCATTAGGAGCAGACATTAAACTTTGAAGACAACCATGGCTATGTCGGGGTGACGTAAGGTCGTAAACCCCCGATTATATTATGAGAATGTGGGAGTATCTTGCCTCACCTCAAAGGAAATAGTGCATAAGGTGACTGTTAACAATAATGACATCATCAGCGTTATGGGATCATCATATCATGAACTATCGAATCTCCATACTTGAACTCATTATCATCATTATCATGCTCGTATGTAATTTAGTATATTTAAGGACTCATAAGTTCCATCACATAGGAGGATCATGGAAAGTTTGAAAGATTCATGCCTTTGAAGGAAGGGATAAGCCTTACATACCTTTGTTGTTTAACTAAGCTATTGCTTGCTTGTTCTCCTTCGATATCACGTTTCTACCTTCAAGAGAATTTATATCGTCATTAACTAAGCAATTGTAAGAACGGGCTTTCTAAAGCTAGGGGAAATTGCGCAGCACTTCCTTTGTTTATACTACTTTCCCCATATTCTATATCAACTCCCAACACTCACAACAACATTCACAATATAGCAATCAACAATCATCATTTATATACAATGACCATAATCCACCATTTCTCTTCATTTTCCCCACCTTTATGGTTATAGCTCGCTATCGCGTTTCCTCATGTATCACACTTATTCCCATGGCCTAAATATCATTTATAACGTATTCATAATCACAACACCCCAACATTTATGATTCAATCCAACTACCATCCAAACATGACACTATTCACTCATTAATGACCCATTTCCTATGTCTTTCTACAATTCAAGTATCTTAACCTTCCAATACCTGAAACAACATGGTTTAGTCATGAAACTTACCTTCGATGATGGTTGAACAAGTCTTGAGTGGAGTTTCTCCTCTAGCATCAAAACCCTATTCACTTCTTTTGGGTTTTCTTGAGAGAGATGAACTTTAGCTAGGTTTCATGCACTTTGTCTCATGGGTTTGATGTTATTGATCATGGATTTCCCTTGATTTTATTGTGATGAAGAGTAGAGAGTATTCTAGAGGGTTCTAGAAAGAAATATCGTGAAGATGAAATGAATTTAATGAGCTTGGGTCTCATTTTAATGACTTAAAATCTAATCCGGAATGAACAGTAGCTGAAGTGCACAGTGGTCGTAAACCCAGTTTACGGTCCGTATTCCAGTTTATGGGCCGTATATCGTGGTCGTGTTTAACCATATCAAAACCAGAAAGGTATGCTGAGGATCATGGTGATTTACGATCGCAGTTTATGGGTCGTATTTCAATTTACGGTCCGTATTCCAAGTCGTATTTAACCATTTAAACATTTTACAGAAAGTTGAAGTTTTGTGAGTTGAAATACGACATGGTGGTTTACGGCCGTATACCACTTTACGGTCCGTATTTCACTTTACGGTCGACTGGGCCAAAGAGCAAATCTGCGACTTTCAAGTATTCAAAACCTATAATTAGTCATTGTGGCCTATGTCTTGTTCCCATTGCCTTTGAAACCATACTTAGGGTCGTCAAACGTCGTTCCCTTCTCATTAAAACATCATATACCCGTATTCTTCGTTGGTCTATTTGTGGTACGTTCACGGGAAAATTTCCGAGGTGTAACAGAGATGAAGGAATGTGGGAAATGAATTTAATGAAGTGGGAACACATATATATAATCAGAACTTGTTCAGCTCGTCAGGACTTCCACGGACACTTTCACGGACACTTTCACGGTCCGTGGAACATTTCACAGTTCGTGGAACAGGTCGTGGTTCACCACTGGCCAGACATCATCTCTGCTGGGTATTCCATAGACTAGTATACGGTCCGTGGAAGGTTTCATGGTCCGTGAAACATGGCCGTGGAACTCAGAGCTTTTCCAAAGTTGTTCTCGTCATTTCGTTTGATCTCCAATCCTTATACAACCTTCTTAACACTTTTTTAATACTTCATTAATGATCTAAACATCCCTATAACTCGTCCTCAAAACTTACCAAACAATCCTTAACGTAATAATTTGCGAAACCTTTCCTAACCTCACTTATACTCCACATCTCTTTATCAATCCTTATTCCATCAATTCATATAGCTTCAAGATCTTAACGTACTCATTCTAAGACCATCAAATATTCATCTTATAGTCTTAAGAACTTCCTGTTACTCTCAAGCTCGCATTGGTTCATTCACTATGCGACGACACGAAATTTCCAAGGTGTAACATGCATTCACCCTGCAACCCAATTTTATCAATAACAAGTAACAACAAGATCTTATCCAAAGTCTCTCACAAGAGAACAACATAAATATTCCTCAAAATCTAGCTAGTGAAATGACATAATGTAGTATTTATACTAGACTAGGCTAAGGCTAATGACTAGTAATGCATGTTACCAAAATACCCTTAATAAAATTAGGGTCTTCTTAGTCTTATTAGGGATAATGGCTTGAATTTTAAGTATATCCTCTTTATACAAATAGCCTCTTTCTCCCTACTCTAAGTATTCTTCCAAGTGTAGTCTTGTACTTCCATTTAGCATGTTCTTGACTTCAAATATAAGAACTTTATGGCCAAGGAGCCACATGCAAAATGTTATGAAATATTTTGGGAGTTTCACCAAGTCAACTGATAGTGTGTTGTTCCAATTAAAAATTCCCGAATCCACATGTATCAACATAGGAAAGGTATAGTTTTATTGGTTAGACTATTCCTCTTGTTTTCCCCTTATTTGGGATGCACGTATTACTAGCACATATATATTGCCGATACCACGCAGTATTATTGTGAGATTCCCAATCCATCCCGGGCCATAGGTCAAAGCACCATAAGGCACCGTGGTGGCACAATGTTATGTCAGTTGTTTGTTGGGCTCCCACATGAAAATTTATAATTATTTCAAGTTTTAGCAAAATGTTTTATTATTTTCTCACCTACTTTGGAGATGTATTCTTTCTATCTCATGTCTTACACCTTGTAAACCAGGTGATCATGGCCAACAACGAACTTCCAGTCGAGAATGTTTTTGCTGATGAACCGGAAGCAGATGAAGACTTTGCATCTGCAATCGTTCATCCTAGGGTGACTGCTACTACTATCAAGTTTGACAATTCCCTCTATCATATGCTCAAACAAGAGGGATACTTTCAGAATGCAGACGATGATGACCCTCACCGACATATAACAAACTTTCTGGATGTGTGCTCTCAGCATATCCAACGGGGTGTGACTCAAGAAGCAGTCCGGCTGAAACTCTTCAAATATTCGTTAGCCGGAGAAGCAAGAAAATGGTTCACAAAGCTGCCCCGGAACTCTATTGCTACATGGGAAGAGATGGTCAGAGTTTTTCTCAGGAAGTAGTACCCCCCTAGTAAAAGGGCTGAAATTCGTGATCAGATTTACGAATTCAAACGACGTAATGGGGAACAACTTTTTGAAGCTTGGGAGAGGTACAAGGAATATTTGGATAGGAGTCCAAACCATGGTTTTCCAGAACAGATTTTGAAGGAGAAGTTTTACAGAGATTTGAATCGTATGACCCAAGCAATAGCCAATAATGCTGCCAGCGGGTGTTTCATGAACAAGTCCTATGCTACTATTACTGATATACTTAACTGATTGACTACTTACAGCCAAGCATGGCATTCAAGTAATTCTGATAGACTATCACTTGGAACACCGTTGATTCAAAACATTGTGAAAGATTACTAGGAAACGCAGCAGACATTGGCACAATTGGCCACTAGTATCTCTTTACTGACAAAGAGGCTTGATGAGAAAGAAACGAAGAAGGTAAATGTTTGTGAAGATATCTCAGGCATGCCACCTGTAATGTACCAAGTCCATGAAGGTCCATATCAAGAGGGCCCCCTCCGCAAGTTGAGAATGTTCAATATGCAGATTACATAGCGAAGGGGGAGATTCCCGGGTCAACTCAGAGATACTGGTGACCCCAACAAGGGTAGGGGTCATACAATCAAGGGAACTATAACAACAACAAAGGGAACTACAACAACAACTATGGTGGACCGAACCAAGGGAGATACAACAACAACAATGGTAATTTTGGGAACAGAAGTTCCAACCCTTACATTCCACCAAAAGGGCAATCTAATGATCAAGGTAGTTCGAGGTTGGAGTCAATGCTTGAGAAAGTGTTAGCAAGTCAGACAAACACTGAAAAGACATTATCTGGGCTTTTAGAGATGGTGGTCTCTCATTTAGCAGCTATTCAGAATCTTTAACAGCAGATGCATGATCTTTCTAGAGAACAACATCCTGCTAGAAAAGGAGGGCTTCCTAGTGATACTATTCTAAACTCGAAGAATGGTGGGGGAGTGGAACGTACTTTTGCTATTAGCACAAGGAGTGGTAAAATACTTCAAGGTGCTGACAAGAATGTGGTTGAACTAGAACCAACTATTGAGGAAGAAGAGGTGCGTTCTGAAGTGCTTATTATTGATGAGGAAGTCCAAGGTAAAGAAAAAATTGCTAATATTCCAGAAGTTACTGCTGATACAGGGAAACATACAATAAAAGGGGCTCTTTGCCCTTTGACTCAGATGTACAAAGCAAAGCCTCCCTTTTCTCAGAGGTTGGCAAAGAAGAATGATGATGCTAAGTGTTAGAAATTCTATGATCAGTTGAAGCAGTTAACAGTGAATTTTCCATTCTTAGATGCTGTAAAAGAGATGCCCGGATTTGCTAAGTTTGTGAAAGACCTCCTTACAAAGAAAAGGTCTGTACAACATGAGACAGTGAATTTAACCCATCGAGTGAGTTCAATTATTGCTTCCACCACAGTTCAGAAGAAGGGAGACCCAGGGCGTTCACTATTCTATGCAATATTAGGCTTCATGCATTCGCCCGTGCTATGTGTGATAATGGGGTGAGTGTTAACTTGATGCCCCTTGCTATTTTCAAATAATATGGATTAGGGACTCCCAGACCGACTTCTATGCGATTACAGATGGCAGATAGATTTATCAAGAAGCCAATTGGAGTTGTAGATGATGTGTTGGTGCGAGTGGGTAAGTTCATGTTGCCTGCTGATTTCGTGATTTTGGATTGTGCGGTGGATAGAGATATCCCCATTATCTTGGGAAGACCGTTCCTTGCTACGGGAAGAGCGCTTATGGATTCTGAAAAGAATGAAATTAAGTTCCAAGTGAATGATAAAGAAGTAACTTTCCAAGCAAGCAAGGGGATGAAGTTGCCAAGCACTTATGAGAGTATCTCGGTTATTAATTCGTTTGATGGGATTGATGACGCTGTTGAACATAAAATGGAAGAAGAAAGTTTGGGAGAAGCTCTCGCTACAGTTCTGATAAATTTTAATGCTTCCGATATGGAGGGCTACGTGGAAACTATAAACGCGCTTGAGGGTTGAGGTTCTTACACTTATCACCCAAGAAAGCTTGATCTTGATCTTGCAAATAGAACTACTCCACCAGCTAAGCCTTCTATTGTCGAGCCTCCAAAGCTTGAGCTTAAGCAGCTCCCAGCACACTTGAGATATGAGTTCCTTGGTCCGAACAAGACATTGCCAGTGATCATTTTAGCATTACTGACTGAGGAACGGATTGAGCGTTTAGTGGAGATTTTGCACGAGTACAAACGTGCTATTGGGTGGACCATAGCAAACATTCGGGGTATTACTTCTGGTATTTGTGAGCATAAAATTTAGCTATAGGAGGACAGCAAGCCGAGTGTTGAGCATCAGCGGAGATTGAACCAGAACATGCAAGAGGTCGTGAAAAAGGAGATCATAAAGTGGTTAGATGCTGGGGTAGTATATCCGATTGCAGACAGCAAGTGGGTATGTCCTGTTCAATGTGTACCAAAGAAAGGAGGGATCACTGTGGTGCCTAATGCAAAGAATGAGATAATTCCCACTCGTACAGTTACTGGGTGGCGTGTTTTCATAGATTATAGGAAGCTGAATACTGCCACGTGTAAAGACCATTTTCCCATGCCTTTCATCGATCAGATGCTGGATAGGCTGGCTGGGAGGTCTTACTATTGCTTCCTAGATGGATTCTCGGGCTATAATCAGATAAACATTGCCTTGGAGGATCAAGAGAAGATGACTTTTACTTGTCCTTTTGGGACGTTTGCGTTCAGCCGAATGCCCTTTGGGTTGTGTAAGGCACCAGCCACTTTTCTGAGGTGCATGATGTCGATCTTTTCTGACATGGTGGAGGACTTCTTGGAGGTATTTATGGATGATTTCTCTGTCGTTGGTGATTTGTTTGATTGTTGTCTTGACCATCTGGGTCAAGTGCTGAAAAGATGTGAGGAGACAAATTTGTTGCTAAATTGGGAGAAGTGCCACTTTATGGTGAAGGAAAGGGTCGTCCTCGGTCATAAAATCTCTGAAAAGGGAATCGAGGTCGACCAAGCGAAGATAGATGTGATTGCAAAACTTCCTCCACCCATCCCAGTCAAAGGTGTCCGAAGTTTCGTAGGACATGATGGGTTCTACAAGCCCTTCATCAAGGATTTCTACAAGATTGCTAACCCGATGTGCAAGATTCTTGAAAAAAGGCTAAGTTTGTGTTTGATGACAAGTGCTGAAAGGCTTTTGATGAATTGAAGGAGCGCCTCACTACTGCTCCTGTGATTATTCCTCCGGAATATTCATTACCTTTTGAGCTGATGTTGTTACATCCGGCATTTTTGTTTATTCGAAAAATTCAAGATAAATTGACTTGTGATGAATAAGGCCAAAATTGGACATTTCTTGGTATGAATGTATAGGTTATGAATACAATGGTGTGGAATTACGAAAGGAGGCCAAGAGCAAAATTGGAATTTTGGGAAATTTGTCCCATGAATTACAATAATTAGCCAACCATTTTGGGCTAAAAAAAAATAAGTAAAGGGAGGCCCAATTTAAGGGGCCCAACCGGCCACCACACATCCAAGCCCATGGATTAATTAAATTCCATGGGAAATTATATATCATGGATAAGTATTAAGAAGTTTCAAGAAAAAGGAAAACAAGAACAACAAACAAAAAGAACAAGAGGGTTCGGGTGAGAGAGAGAAAAAGAAAGAAAAGAAAGAAAAATTTTTTTAGAGCCAATTACTTGGTTTAAAAGATCATCTCTTGTGAAAGTATTACCAAGTGCAAAGCCCTCTACAAGTTGATATAAGTATTGTGGCAAGAAAGCAATTTTATCCTCCAAGTGAAGAACTTGAAGAAAGGTGAGGATTTCATGCTTTTGTTATGTTATAAATGGTATATGTATGTTGTAGTATGTGTGAAGGAATGAAAAGTATGAAAATTTTGTGTGTTGGAAGTGGTTGTGTTTGGGCCGTGAGCATGCTTGTGTTACATGTCCTTAATGATTTGAATTCATGTTGTAATTTAGTTGTAGTGTGATGGAAATTGTATTAGAAATGAAAGTGGGATGAATTAATGGAAGTTGGGGGATATTGCATGTTGGCCGTGTGGTGCCTTGTATGAAAGTGGATGGATTGAATTTATTTAATGCAATACTTGTGTTGTTATGACTTTGTGAAGTAGATGGAAGGATAATGGTTAAGCTAAAACGAAGAATTTGTTGGTTAAGTTGTTGTCGGAAAGTATGTCGCTTTAGCGTGATTTCATGAAAATTATGATTAATGATAATGAACTTGGGAATATGGGAATGTGTTTATGAACTTGTATGTTGAAAGTTAGGAAAAGATTGGAAAAGTAGTAGCTTAATGGAAAGTTTCAATGTTTGTATATCTTATGTATATCGTGTGAAAATGGTATGGATGCCTCCGATGTATGTCATGATGATTTTGATGGATAATGAATATGTAAATAATAAGTTTGGTTTGGAAATGTAAGTTTGAAACGAAAGATGTTTCGTTATGTCGAAAGATGGCTAGTGATGCCACAGTGTATGTCTTAATGTTTATTGTTGTTTTAATGTCATTTCTGGGTTGTTGTGTTGATGAATTGAGCCGAGCTAAGTCTCGGGGATGTCGTGTATACAGAGGAAATGCTGCCGAAATTTCGGTAGGCAAGCATGTGTTAAGTTGGAATATTGAAAGTTTGAAACTAACAAATGGTAAACTTGACCATTTCCAGATTTTGGACGAAATTTGGATTGACGCCAAGCGAGTGTAAGGTGCTACCAAGGTATGTGAAGCATTTCCCTTTGTTCCTAGGCATGTTCCGGATGTGATAGGCTCGGCCGCGAGCCTTAAGTACGACTCCGTCCCCCGGAATTCGAGACGGAAAACCGCTCCAATTCCTTCAATCCAATTGAAGCTATTTTCTTACAAATTGCCTTTAAAGTGAATTTTTGTACAAAACTTCCCTAAACGGAGTCGGAACACTTCCAAATGATTATTGATGACCTTATAAGGTCTACTATCGGTAATTTACTTATGTCGCCTCGAGTTTATCCGCGGCGGGCCCACGAGGCCCGATACCTTCTATATGATCTTAATTACTTTAGTTTTGCCCGATTTTCTCAGAAAACACCTGGACTACTATTCTGATCACGATACGACTGTTTTTATACAAATCTTACAAAATAGTTTTTGACATTTGGAAATCTGGTTCTGATTATAATCTGTCGTGCCTCCCCAAGTGACGTGTAGGCACGTACCTTGAAAACTATCTGAATACTTGGTTCGATCGGCCAGTTGGCCTACTTCTGTTCTGTTGAGTCTGTATGACGATCTGTGTGTATGTGGTTCCTCATTAATCAGTTCGTGCACATGCTATGATTCCTTTCACCGGATCCCGGGCCGGTACGTATATCGTGCGGTGGGCCGCCGAGCCACGTATGTGAATTCTGAAGTATGATGTGTCCGATTTCGGGGTACTGTGTTATATGTCCGTCCCCAGTTACCGAGGATATACTACGAAGTATGATGAGTCCGGGCTCGGGGTGCTGTGTTATCTGTCCGCCCCCGGGTACCGTGGTTATGTTATGATGTGTGACGGAGATCGGAGAAGAATTTCTGATATCTGACGTGTTGTGGTGCCAATGGCAGGAGTGGCGACCACGTTCTTGCACCCTATGTGTGATTCTTTCTGTCTGTATGACTTATGCTTCTGTATGTCCGTCTGGATTATCTGTCCGACTGGTCATGCTTCTGTATGTCCGTCCGGATTATCTGTCCGACTGGTCATGCTTCTGTATGTCCGTCTGGATTATCTGTCCGACTGGTTATGATTCTGTATATCCGTCTGGATTATCTGTCCGACTGGTTATGATTTTGTATGTCCGTCCGGATTATCTATCCAACCGGTTTCGATTCCGTCTGTCCGTCTAGATTATCTGGCCGACAGGGTGTGGGTTACGGGTTTCGTCTGTATGTTAGCCTTATCGGCTTATCTGTAAATGTCTGCATGTTCAGGTATATATATATATATGTTTGCGCGCGTGTCGTACCTGTATCGGCCTAATTCTGTAACATCTGTTTTAAAAAAAAAAATCTGTATGATACGAAATTCGGTCTGGTAGGTATGTACGAGTACCCAGTTAGGGTACCAGTCGCGGCCCGCGGGGTTGGGTCGTGACAGAAGTGGTATCAGAGCGGTTAGTCCTCGGTATGTCTACAGGCCGTGTCTAGTAGAGTCTTGTTTATCGGTGTGTTGTGCACCACATCTATAAACAGGGAGCTACAGAGGATTTCGGATGTTACCCTTCTTTGGATTCTTAGATCGTGCGATAGAACTGTATTAGTAGGATGATCCTCTCCTACCGATCTGCTATGTTTCAGTGATGCCTCCGAAGAAGTCAACAGCTGGCCAGAAGGGCAAGGCGAGGATTGAGGTAGTAGAGACCAGCCGGGCCCCGAGGGTTACCAGGGCCAGTGTGCAGCCTGCACTTGGGAATGTGCCCCCGTCGTCTGGATCTGTTACACCCCCCTTGCCGGAGGATATCAGAGCAGCAGGAGCTGCTAATCGGGAGACGGCTCCACCGCAAGCTCCTGAGGTTCCAGTGCCCGAGCCTCCAGCTCCACAGGCAGGCGCGGAGGGTACGGCCATGCGAGATGCGGTTCAGCTATTGACCACACTGATGGCAGAGCAGGTTCGCAGGCATGGATTTGGGGGTGGTCGTACGGACAGGTATGAGAGCTCCAGGGCTCGTGAGTTTTTGACGTGTAATCCTCCAGAATTCTCCGGGACAAAACCTGAGGAGGACCCCCAGGAGTTCATTAGAAAGATGGAGAGCACAATACGATTGATTAAGGCCTCGCCGATTGAGTCTGTGGAGTTGGCTTCGTATCGACTATATGAGGTGGCGGCAAATTGGTATGAGTCTTGGCAGCTCTCCAGGGGTGACGGAGCTCCCCCAGCAGTATGGGCCGAGTTTACTAAGGCCTTCCTTGAGCATTTTCTGCCTCCAGAGCTATGGAGAGCCAGGGTTGATCGATTCTTGCATCTAAAACAGAATGGTAGGAGTGTTCGGGAGTATAGCCTGGAGTTCGACTCATTGGCTAGGTATGCACCCGCTATACTAGCAGAGATGGCCGACAGGGTGCACCGGTATGTGATGGGGATAGACCCCTATTTGATTGATGGTTGCCTGGCGATGGCTTCCCAGCCAGGAATGCATGTTTCCCGAGTACAGGCATATGCCCAGGGCATGGAGGACCGGCGTAGGGAGCGTCGGCCTGATAGGGGTCCCGATAGGGGCCGGCTTAAGAAAGCCAGATCGACCGGATATTCAGGGGGATTCCAGGGTGAGTTTTCTCAGTGGCAGGGTAACAGGTATCCGTCCCAGCCAGCATACAGTACGCCCCCACAGTTTTCGGGACAAAACTCCAAGGCTTCGAGTTCGCGAGTAGATGGGAGTTTCAGTCAGATGGGGCCATCCATACCTCGATGTCCTCATTGCAGGAGGCGCCACCCCGGCGAGTGTTATCGTGCCACTGGTGCCTGCTATTCGTGTGGCCAACAAGGCCATACGATGAGAGAATGTCCATATAGGGGTGGTCCAGGTGGTTCAACCCAGCTTACCTGGTCAGTTGCTGGCTCATCCCCTCCTTTGGCAGCCATACGCCCCATGGGGCGAGGGGCCCCAGCACCAGCACCAGCGCCAGCGAGTCGTGGCAGGGGTCGCGGTGCAGCTTCGGGTTACAGCGGTCCTTCGAACCGCGTATTTGCTTTGACCGGCCGGCAGGACCCAGGAGCGTCTTCCAGTGCACACCCAGGTATGCTACTAATCTCTTTTGAGGGATGTGTGTATGAACAAGTCTTTATCTCATTACATCGTATGATTTCCTTCTTCTGGGTACTAGTAGGGGTAAGGTAATGTCTAACTCGATAGACACCGAGAGTTCGGAAGGGCGATATGATAATTGTACGGTTTAGCCTGGGGTGGGACCCACTACGAGAATTTTTTCGAAAATGTACCAAGATCCCGATTTGCCCTAAATCACGTGACAAAGGTTGTACGGGGCGGTCGACGAAATTATACTAGCCGTAACATATCAAAACGCATGAAAATTTCGAGGTTAAGCGTGCTAAGCCTAGAGTAATTCTGGGATGGGTGACCCCTGGGAAGGATGCAAAAAAAAAAAAAAAAAACCCTGTGGTATAATCGTCGGGATTAATGATGAGATATCGATAAGGGAAATTTTCACAAACCATAGGAGCCTCAACAAGAGTGGTCCGATTCTGATCAAAATTTCGTTTGTCATACCTCCGTCCGTCTGATTCTGAATACGTTTCTGCTTGACATACCTCTGTATGATTAACTATGATTGCGAATCTGTCTGACACACCTCTGTATGTCTGACTCCGGATATGAATCCGTCTGATATGCTTCTGTGCGTCTGATTTCGATCGCACGCCTGCCTGATACATCTCCGTATGTCTGATCTTGATTACGACTCTATCTGATACATTTTTGTCCGTCTGACTTTGATCATGATTCTGTATGATACATTTCTGTACGTCTGACTCCGATCTCAGATCTGTCTGACATACTTCCGTGCCCCTGACTTTGATTACGAATCCGTCCGATATGCTTCTACGCGTCCGGTTCTAGTTCTGAATCTGTTGATATGAAGTGTCTGGTATGAAGATGGATTACGAAAACGTGGTAGGGATCTCAGGAGTGTAACAAGAAATGATATGGACTATGATGTCTGGAAAGCGTTTGTCTGTTACAGGAATATAGCTTATGGTTCGATGATTATGTGGGGAATGAGAAAATATATTATGAAGGCATTTGACTCAGTAATGTGTAAAATTACCCCATAATGTTGGTGAAGAGGCCATGTAGGAAATTCAACAAAAGACGACTATAAAGAAAACCCTCCCGAAGTGGTATGACGCCCCATAAGGTTAATTTAACATTCGAGGACGAATGTTTTTAAAGGGGGGGAGGATGTTACATCCGGCATTTTTGTTTATTCGAAAAATTCAAGATAAATTGACTTGTGATGAATAAGGCCATAATTGGACATTTCTTGGTATGAATGTGTAGATTATGAATACAATGGTGTGGAATTACGAAAGGAGGCCAAGGGCAAAATTGAAATTTTGAGAAATTTGTCCCATAAATTACAATAATTAGCCAACCATTTTGGGCTCAAAAAAAATAAGTGAAGGGAGGGCCAATTTAAGGGGCCCAACCGGCCACCACACATCCAAGCCCATGGATTAATTAAATTCCATGGGAAATTATATATCATGGATAAGTATTAAGAAGTTTCAAGAAAAAGGAAAATAAGAACAACAAACAAAAAGAACAAGAGGGTTCGGGTGAGAGAGAGAAAAAGAAAGAAAAGAAAGAAAAAAAATTTGGAGCCAATTCCTTGGTTTAAAAGATCATCTCTTGTGAAAGTATTACCAAGTGCAAAGCCCTCTACAAGTTGATATAAGTATTGTGGCAAGAAAGCAATTTTATCCTCCAATTGAAGAACTTGAAGAAAGGTGAGGATTTCATGCTTTTGTTATGTTATAAATGGTATATGTATGTTGTAGTATGTGTGAAGGAATGAAAAGTATGAAAATTTTGTGTGTTGGAAGTGGTTGTGTTTGGGCCGTGAGCATGCTTGTGTTACATGTCCTTGATGATTTGAATTCATGTTGTAATTTAGTTGTAGTGTGATGGAAATTGTATTAGAAATGAAAGTGGGATGAATTAATGGAAGTTGGGGGATATTGCATGTTGGCCGTGTGGTGTCTTGTATGAAAGTGGATGGATTGAATTTATTTAATGCAATACTTGTGTTGTTATGACTTTGTGAAGTAGATGGATGGATAATGGTTAAGCTAAAACGAAGAATTTGTTGGTTAAGTTGTTGTCGGAAAGTATGTCGCTTTAGCGTGATTTCATGAAAATTATGATTAATGATAATGAACTTGGGAATATGGGAATGTGTTTATGAACTTGTATGTTGAAAGTTAGGAAAAGATTGGAAAAGTAGTAGCTTAATGGAAAGTTTGAATGTTTGCATATCTTATGTATATCGTGTGAAAATGGTATGGATGCCTCCGATGTATGTCGTGATGATTTTGATGGATAATGAATATGAAAATAATAAGTTTGGTTTGGAAATGTAAGTTTGAAACGAAAGATGTTTTGTTATGTCGAAAGATGGCTAGTGATGCCATAGTGTATGTCTTAATGTTTATTGTTGTTTTAATGTCATTTCTGGGTTGTTGTGTTGATGAATTCAGCCGAGCTAAGTCTCGGGGATGTCGTGTATACAGAGGAAATGCTGCCGAAATTTCGGTAGGCAAGCATGTGTTAAGTTGGAATATTGAAAGTTTGAAACTAACAAATGGTAAACTTGACCATTTCCAGATTTTGGACGAAATTTGGATTGACGCCAAGCGAGCGTAAGGTGCTACCAAGGTATGTGAAGCATTTCCCTTTGTTCCTAGGCATGTTCCGGATGTGATAGGCTCGGCCGCGAGCCTTAAGTACGACTCCGTCCGCCGGAATTCGAGACGGAAAACCGCTCCAATTCCTTCAATCCAATTGAAGCTATTTTCTTACAAATTGCCTTTAAAGTGAATTTTTGTACAAAACTTCCCTAAACGGAGTCGGAACACTTCCAAATGATTATGGATGACCTTATAAGGTCTACTATCGATAATTTACCTATGTCGCCTCGAGTTTATCCGCAGTGGGCCCACGAGGCCCGATACCTTCTATATGATCTTAATTACTTTAGTTTTGCCCGATTTTCTCAGAAAACACCTGGACTACTATTCTGATCACGATATGACTGTTTTTATACAAATCTTACAAAATAGTTTTTGACATTTGGAAATCTGGTTCTGATTATAATCAATCGTGCCTCCCCAAGTGACGTGTAGGCACATACCTTGAAAACTATCCGAATACTTGGTTCGATCGGCCAGTTGGCCTACTTCTGTTCTGTTGAGTCTGTATGATGATCTGTGTGTATGTGGTTCCTCATTAATCAGTTCGTGCACATGCTATGATTCCTTTCACCGGATCCCGGGCCGGTACGTATATCGTGCGGTGGGCCGCCGAGCCCCGTATGTGAATTCTGAAGTATGATGTGTCCGGTTTCGGGGTACTGTGTTATATGTCCGTCCCTGGTTACCGAGGATATACTACGAAGTATGATGAGTCCGGGTTCGGGGTGCTGTGTTATCTGTCCGCCCCCGGGTACCGTGGTTATGTTATGATGTGTGACGGAGATCGGAGAAGAATTTCTGATATCTGACGTGTTGTGGTGCCAATGGTAGTAGTGGCGACCACGTTCTTGCACCCTATGTGTGATTCTTTCTGTCTGTATGACTTATGCTTCTGTATGTCCGTCTCGATTATCTGTCCGACTGGTCATGCTTCTGTATGTCCGTCCGGATTATCTGTCCGACTGGTCATGCTTCTGTATGTCCGTCTGGATTATCTGTCCGACTGGTTATGATTCTGTATATCCGTCTGGATGATCTGTCCGACTGGTTATGATTCTGTATGTCCGTCCGGATTATCTGTCCAACCGGTTTCGATTCCGTCTGTCCGTGTGGATTATCTGGCCGACGGGTTCCGATTCTGTACGTCCGTATGAATTCTGATTCTGTCTGTATGGACTATGATTCTGTCCGTTTGTCGGGACTATGACTCTGTCCGTCCGGCTTATGAGCATGTCTATTATATTTCTGTGCTTCCGGTCCAGATCATGATTATGTTTGATATATTTCTGCTTTACATACTCGGTACATATTTCGTACTGACCCCCGGTTCTTCGGGGGCTGCGTTACATGCCCGCAGGTACAGGCGCACTTGGTGATACGCCGCCAGTCTAGGGCTCGGATTCTGCTATTCTGAAGAGCTCCTTCGATCCGGAGCAAATACTTTTGGTATATATCTTCTGTTATCTGTATACTCTGTATGTATGGTATTTTGGGGTACGGCGGGGCCCTGTCCCGTCATCTCATTCTGTATGTCTGTAGAGGCCTGTAGATAGATGTGTGGGTTACGGGTTTCGTCTGTATGTTAGCCTTATCGGCTTATCTGTAAATGTCTGCATGTTCAGGTATATATATATATATATGTTTGCGCGCGTGCCGTACCTGTATCGGCCTACTTCTGTAACATCTGTTTTAAAAAAAAAAATCTGTATGATACGAAATTCGGTCAGGTAGGTATGTACGGGTACCCAGTTAGGGTACCAGTCGCGGCCCGCGGGATTGGGTCGTGACAGATGTGTGATGCTAGTGGGTTTGCAATTGGTGTCGTGTTTGGTCAGAGGCACAATAAAATTATGCACCCGATCTACTATGCTATGCGGCGCAGATGAACTACACAGTGACCGAGCAAGAACTGCTTGCAATTGTATATGATTTTGAGAAGTTTCGGTCCTATTTGTTGGGATCCAAGGTTGTGGTGTACACTGACCATGCTGCGTTGAGATATTTGATGGCAAAGAAGGAAGCTAAGCCACGACTGATTCGTTGGGTCCTTTTGTTGCAAGAGTTTGATTTCGAAGTAAAAGATCGAAAGGGGTCCGAAAATCAGGTCGCAGATCATCTCTCTAGGCTTGAAGAAACTGGGATGCCAGCAGAATTTGCATGTGGCACCTTGTTTTGCCGATTTTGCTAACTACTTGGTGTTATATCCCGTGTTTTAACACGTTGGAAAAATTTGGAAACATTCTTGGCTTGTAAGAAATAAGGTCATAATTAATTTTTATTTGACATAGGAGTTGTGCATCAAAGAATATTGTTGTGAAAGTGTGGGATAAGGCTAAGGGTAAATTTGAAATTTTGGAAATTAGTTTCGGGAATTACAAAATAAGATTTGTAACAAATTGGGCTCAAAAGAATTAATATAATTGAGGCCCAAATCTAGGGGCATGGCCGGCCAACATGGCCTTGGCCCAAGTCCAATTAATTAGTCATGTGCATGGTCATGTGACAAATTGATAAAAGAGGCCTAAGTCTTCGTTATATGCATTAGAACATTCAAGAAAACTAAGCAAGAAAGAAGCAAAAATAAGAGCAAAAAAAGAAGAGGGGTTCGGGTTTGGCCATGAGAATTTGACCCTCAAAAATCTTGTTCAAAAAAATTGTATCTTGTGGTTTTCCTACTAAATTGAGTATCCTCTTCAACTTGGTGTAGTTGTTTTGGAAGAAGGAACACTTGGTGCCTCAATTTGACCACTTACTCAAGTGAAGAAGATTAGAGAATAAGGTAAGAATTCATCTCTTTTTATTGTGATATGATGTTTTGTTTGTGTTGTAGTATGTGGGAATGAGTTGATTGTATGGAAAAATGGAAGATTTCAAAGTGGGTTTGGAATGTGGTGTGTAGCCGTGAGGTATATGTGTGGTATACATATATGAGTTGAATTTTATGTTATATTCTAATTGTGTGGATGATAGTATTCACATTGGAAATGAAAGTTAAATGAATTTAGTTGAGGTTAGTAATGTGGTGTTTGGCCGTGTGGTATGGAATTGTGTGAATGAAAATGGATTAAGTTGTTTGGTGTGTTAGTGTGTTATTGTGATTCTTGCAATGTAAATGAAGATAAAATGATATAAGTTTGCATTGAAATGGAATGGAGAAACTTATGTCGCTTTAGTGCGATTTTACGACATTATGAAAATGAAGTTGTTAGGGTATAAATTATGATGATCATTAATAGATTTGGAAGTTGGAAACATGTTATGAATATGTATGCCAAAGATCAGAAGCTTTGAATGAATTATGACTTTGGCGGAAAGTTTGTATATTATGTATATGGTGTGTATAATTTAAGGAAACGATATGATTTGTTATGGCCATTTGATATGACATATTATGCTACGGGGTTATGCCCCTATTCTGATTCTTCTGTGTTGTGGCACCAGCGTCGGGAGGGTGGCCACGTTCTGTCTGCCGAGCCCCTTGGCAGGGGCCGGATTTGATATGACATATGTTTCTGTACACACTCTGCATGTTTTGAAGTTATGTATCTGATACTTTGGATTTTCTGTTTACTTTCTGTATGTTCTGTACCAGTTATGATTTTGTCTCTGTAATTCAGGCTTTACATATTCAGTACATATTTCGTACTGACCCCCTTTCCTCGGGGGCTGCGTTTTCATGCCGCGCAGGTACCGACGACAGGTTTGCGGATCCGACCGTCTAGGATATCTTTTCTGCCATTTGGAGCGCTCTTTTATTCAGAGCCATCTTTTGGTACAGTCTGCCACTTCTATATATGTATATTCGCGTTCATGGATACGGCGGGGCCCTGTCCCGTCGTATGATTCTGTCAGTCTGTTTAGAGGTCTGTGGACATGTTTGTGGGTTGGGGTCTTTCTGTACAGATGTGTGCTTATGTTGTGTTTGGGCGATCCCATTCGCCGCAGCGGCCGGTCCGCATATATTTAAATGTTGCTTTGTTGGCCCTGTGTGGCCTTTGTTGGTATTTTCTGCGTGCAGGGTATATGGGATAGTCCGTGAAACAAAGGAAATTCTGCCGAAATTTTTCTGGAAATTATCTAAATTCGAAATAAAGCCTTGTCGGCTTCTGCCATATACTAGAATGTGTTTGAGTGCCCAGATCGGGCACTAGCCACGGCCTACGGGGTTGGGTCGTGACAAAAGTGGTATCAGAGTGGTTCGTCCTCGGAATGTCTACAGACCGTGTCGAGTAGAGTCTTGTTTATCGGTGTGTTGTGCACCACACCTATAAACAGGAGGCTACAGGGCATTTAGGATACTACCCTTCTTTCTGTCTTAGATCGTGCGATAGAGCTGTGTTATCAGGATGACTCCTCCCTAACGAATTGTTACATTTGCAGTTATGCCTCCAAAAAAGGCGACAACGGCCCAAAAGGCCAAGGCAGCGGCCGCGGGAGAGACTAGCCGGGCCCAGAGGGTTACCAGGGCCCATGCACATATTGCTCCTGATATTTTGCCCCCGGCAGAGGGCTCTTCCACACCGCCACATGTAGAGGCGATTGGAGCAGCAGCAGCTGCAGGTCGAGGGGCGGATCCACCGCCAACTCCCGACATTCCAGTACCTGAGCCTCCAGCCCCACGGCCAGGGACTGAGGATCAGACTATGAGAGAGGCAGTCCAGCTATTGACTAGACTTGTTGCGGGACAGGTTCAGGGGCACGGATTGGGAAGTGACCGAGCATATAGGCGTGACAGTTCGAGAGCTCGTGAGTTCTTGACTTGTGGCCCTCCAGAGTTCTTCGGGACAAAGCCCGAGGAGGATCCTGAGGAGTTTATCAGGAAGATGCGGCGCACCTTACATTTGATTAAGGCTTCTGCGACACAGTCAGTCGAGTTGGCTTCGTACCGGTTGTATGATGTAGCAGCTAATTGGTACGAGTCTTGGGAGTTGGCCAGAGGCGACGGCGCTCCCCCAGCAATCTGGGATGAGTTTTCTGAGGCTTTTCTTAGCCATTTTCTGCCTCCGGAGTTATGGCGGGCCAAAGCTGACAGATTCTTATTGCCGAGAGAGAGGGGCCGCAGCGTCCGAGAGTACAGTATGGAGTTCGACTCATTGGCCCGATATGCCCCTGCTGTGGTAGCTACTATGGCTGACAGGATGCACAGGTATATTATGGGGCTGGACCGTTATTTTATCGATAGCTGTTTGGTATTGGCTGCTCAGCCCGGCATGGATATTGCCCGGATACAGGCGCACGCCCAGGGCATGGAGGACCGGCATAGGGAGCGTCAGCCTGATAGGAGTCAGGATCGGAGACAGCCTAAGAGGGCCAGATCATCTGGGTATTCTGGAGATTTTCGGGGCAGACAGCCTCAGCAGCCGCAGCAGCCTAGCAGACATCTATCCCAGCCGGCACAGAGCGCACCTCCACAGCCTACAGGTCGCAGATTTGATAGCCCAGGGTATTCAGGAGCATGTCAGAGCTCCAGGGCTTCAGGTTCGCGGACAGATAGGGGTTCTGGTCAGACGAGGCCACCTAGGATTCAGTGTTCTTATTGTGGAAGATACCATCCTGGGGAGTGCTACAGAGCCACCGGTGCATGTTTTTCTTGTGGCCGTCAGGGCCATTCTGTGAGAGATTGCCCATATAAGGGTAGTTCGGGTGGTGCAGCGCAGCCTACCGGATCAGCCGCCGAGTCATCATCTTCGTCAGTGGCTATGCGCCCTACAGGGCCGGGTACATCAGCACCGGCGGGTCGCGGCAGAGGCCGTGTTGGAGCTTCTGGTACTAGCGGTCCTTCGAACCGCATTTATGCTTTGTCCAGCCGCCAGGACTAGGAGGCATCGCCTAATGTCGTTACAGGTACATTATTAGTCTTGTCTCGGTCTGTGTATGCATTAATTGATCCAGGTTCGACTTTGTCATATATTTCGCCTCTTGTTGCTGGAAAAATAGGTATAACGTCTAAACCTATAGAGCCGTTTGAGGTAGCCACACCGATTGGGGACTTTATTGTAGCAAAACAGGTATATAAAGACTGTTCTGTAATTGTATGTGGCCGTGACACTAAGGCAGATCTGGTGGAGTTAGATATGATTGAGTTCAATGTTATTATGGGAATGGACTGGCTAGCCTCCTGTTATGCTAATGTTGACTGCCAAAATAAGGTAGTTCGTTTCCAGTTTCCTGGGGAGCCAGTTATAGAGTGGGCCGGTAATACAGCATCGCCGAAAGGTAAGTTTATTTCATACCTTAAGTCGAAGAAAATGATCAGAAAAGGTTATATTTATCATCTGGTTCGGGTACAAGACATGACAGAAGAAACGCCGACTCTTCAGTCAGTTCCCGTGGTTAATGAATTTCCAGATGTATTCCCGGATGAGCTTCCAGGCCTTCCTCCAGAGCGGGAGATAGATTTTACTATTGATTTGCTTCCAGATACTCAGCCTATATCCATTCCCCCATATAGAATGGCACCGGCAGAATTAAAAGAATTGAAAGAGCGGCTAACAGATCTGTTAGAAAAGGGCTTCATCAGACCCAGTACTTCGCCTTAGGGAGCCCCGGTATTATTTGTGCGTAAGAAAGACGTGTCGCTGCGTATGTGTATTGATTATCGGCAGCTAAATAAGGTAACCATAAAGAATAAATACCCCCTCCCCAGAATTGACGATTTGTTTGATCAGTTGCAGGGCGCCAAATATTTTTCGAAGATAGATCTTCGGTCGGGCTATCATCAGGTACGGGTACGAGAGGCTGATATTCCTAAGACAGCGTTCCGGACCAGATATGGGCATTATGAATTTAGAGTTATGTCTTTTGGGCTGACTAATGCTCCTGCGGTATTCATGGATTTAATGAACCGGGTATTCAGGCCGTTCTTAGACATGTTCGTAATTGTATTTATCGATGATATTCTGGTTTATTCTCGGTCCGAGGCAGAGCACGCAGATCATCTGAGAGCGGTACTTGGGGTACTTCGGCATCAGAAATTATATGCCAAATTTCCTAAATGTGAATTCTGGCTGGCTTCAGTGGCATTCTTGGGACATATTATTGCAGCTGATGGTGTCCAGGTAGACACACAGAAGATTGAGGCCGTAAGGAATTGGCCCAGACCCACGACGGCCACGGAGGTACGGAGGTTTCTGGGGTTAGCAGGCTATTACAGGAGATTTGTGGAAATGTTTGCTTCGATTTCAGCGCCTTTGACAAGGCTAACTCAGAAGGGAGCTAAGTTCCAGTGGACCGATGCATGTGAACGAAGCTTCCAGTTGCTGAAAGAGAAGTTGACTTCAGCTCCAATTCTGACTCTTCCAGAGGGACCCAATGGGTATGTTATTTATTGTGACGCTTCTGGCGTGGGATTGGGCTGTATATTGATGCAGCATGACAGAGTTATAGCTTATGCTTCTCGGCAATTGAAAAGCATGAAAATAATTATCCTACTCACGATCTGGAGCTTGCAGCGGTGATCCATGCCCTGAAGATATGGAGACATTATTTATATGGCGTTCATGTTGATATCTATACAGATCATAAGAGTCTCCAGTATATTTTCAAGCAGAAAGAGCTTAATTTGCGGCAGCGGAGGTGGCTGGAGCTCCTGAAAGACTATGATGTGGATATTCTGTATCATCCGGGCAAGACTAATGTTGTTGCAGATGCGCTTAGCCGGAAATCTATGGGCAGCTTGGCAGATTTACAGCCAGACAGGAGAGAGATAGTACGTGATATTCATCAGTTGGCTAATCTTGGGGTTCGTCTGGCCGATTCTGGAGGTACACGGATTTTTGTCCGAGGGGTTTCTGAATCATCTATTAAGGAATATATCAAGCGGCATCAATATGAAGATCCTATTTTAGCTCGATACAGAGACACTGCCCATGAAAAGGAGAAGACTCCGTTCGAGTTTACACCAGACGGAACCTTACTATACAGAGGCAGGTTGTGTGTACCTGATATTGCAGGGCTACGGCAGCAGGTTATGGGCGAGGCACATTATGCTCGCTATTCTGTTCATCCTGGGTCTACGAAGATGTACCATGATCTTAGATGCCTATACTGGTGGGATGGCATGAAACGGGATATCGCAGAGTTCGTCGCCCAGTGTCCCAATTGTCAGCAGGTCAAGATTGAACATCAGAAACCGGGTGGACTGTTGCAAGAAATGGAAATTCCGACGTGGAAGTGGGAGATCATTAATATGGACTTCATTACAGGTTTGCCTTGCACTCCACGGAAGTATGATTCCATCTGGGTTATTGTTGATAGGCTGACGAAATCAGCCCATTTTCTCCCCGTCAGAACTACTTATTCCGCCGAGGATTATGCCAGGCTTTATATTAAAGAAATAGTGAAGCTTCATGGAGTTCCTATATCTATTATCACTGACAGAGGTGCCCAGTTCACAGCGAACTTCTGGAGATCTTTTCAGGAAGGATTTGGGACTCAGGTGAGCCTGAGCACAGCTTTTCATCCTCAGAGTGACGGACAGGCCGAGCGCACTATCCAGACGCTTGAAGATATGTTGCGGGCCTGTGTTATTGATTTCAGAGGTAGCTGGGAGGATCACTTGCCATTGATTGAATTTGCTTATAATAACAGTTACCATTCCAGCATCCAGATGGCTCCGTACGAGGCTCTGTATGGCAGGAAATGCAGGTCACCTATCGGCTGGTTTAATATTGGCGAGACAGAATTAATCGGCCCAGATATGATCCAGCAGGCCGTTGATAAGGTGAAACTTATTCGGGAGCGACTATTGGCAGCCCAGAGTCGACAGAAATCATACGCTGATAAACGGCGTCGTCCTTTGGAATTCCAGGTTGGTGATTGGGTATTTCTGAAGGTATCGCCTATGAAAGGCGTGATGCGGTTCGGCAGAAAGGGTAAGCTCAGTCCGCGTTATATTGGGCCTTATCAGATTGTTAGAAAAATTGGAAATGTCGCCTATGAGTTAAATCTGCCATCTGATTTGGAGGCGGTACATCCGGTATTCCATATATCTATGCTCCGCAAATGCATTGGTGATCCCTCCAGAATATTTCCTGCGGATGATATTCAGGTGACGGAGCAGTTATCTTATGAGGAGCAGCCCGTAGCTATTTTGGACCGCCAGGTAAGAAAGCTCCGGAACAAAGATGTAGCCTCTGTTAAGGTGCTGTGGCGGAACGATAATAGGGAGGAAATGACCTGGGAGGCCGAAGAGGAGATGAAGAAGAAATATCCTCATTTGTTCCCTACGGCCACAGGTAATCCTGAATCCTTATTTAATTCTGTTTCAATAATGAATGTGCGTCATATGTGCTGTCTATAAACATAAACTCCCCCAAAGTATTCTCAGACCCTATAAGATTAATCTAACATTCGAGGACGAATGTTCTAAAGGGGGGGAGGATGTTATATCCCGTGTTTTAACACGTTGGGAAAATTTGGAAACATTCTTGGCTTCTAAGAAATAAGGTCATAATTAATTTTTATTTGACATAGGAGTTGTGCATGAAAGAATATTGTTGTGAAAGTGTGGGATAAGGCTAAGGGTAAATTTGGAATTTTGAAAATTAGTTTCGGGAATTACAAAATAAGATTTGTAACAAATTGGGCTCAAAAGAATTAATGTAATTGAGGCCCAAATCTAGGGGCATGGCCGGCCAACATGGCCTTGGCCCAAGTCCAATTAATTAGTCATGTGCATGGTCATGTGACAAATTGATAAAAGAGGCCTAAGTCTTCGTTATATGCATTAGAACATTCAAGAAAACTAAGCAAGAAAGAAGCAAAAATAAGAGCAAAAAAAGAAGAGGGGTTCGGGTTTGGCCATGAGAATTTGACCCTCAAAAATCTTGTTCAAAAAAATTGTATCTTGTGGTTTTCCTACTAAATTGAGTATCCTCTTCAACTTGGTGTAGTTGTTTTGGAAGAAGGAACACTTGGTGCCTCAATTTGACCACTTACTCAAGTGAAGAAGATTAGAGAATAAGGTAAGAATTCATCTCTTTTTATTGTGATATGATGTTTTGTTTGTGTTGTAGTATGTGGGAATGAGTTGATTGTATGGAAAAATGGAAGATTTCAAAGTGGGTTTGGAATGTGGTGTGTAGCCGTGAGGTATATGTGTGGTATACATATATGAGTTGAATTTTATGTTATATTCTAATTGTGTGGATGATGGTATTCACATTGGAAATGAAAGTTAAATGAATTTAGTTGAGGTTAGTAATGTGGTGTTTGGCCGTGTGGTATGGAATTGTGTGAATGAAAATGGATTAAGTTGTTTGGTGTGTTAGTGTGTTATTGTGATTCTTGCAATGTAAATGAAGATAAAATGATATAAGTTTGCATTGAAATGGAATGGAGAAACTTATGTCGCTTTAGTGCGATTTTACGACATTATGAAAATGAAGTTGTTAGGGTATAAATTATGATGATCATTAATAGATTTGGAAGTTGGCAACATGTTATGAATATCTATGCCAAAGATCAGAAGCTTTGAATGAATTATGACTTTGGCGGAAAGTTTGTATATTATGTATATCGTGTGTATAATTTGAGGAAACGATATGATTTGCTATGGCCATTTGATATGACATATTATGCTACGGGATTATGCCCCTATTCTGATTCTTCTGTGTTGTGGCACCAGCGTCGGGAGGGTGGCCACGTTCTGTCTGCCGAGCCCCTTGGCAGGGGCCGGATTTGATACGACATATGTTTCTGTACACACTCTGCATGTTTTGAAATTATGTATCTGATACTTTGGATTTTCTGTTTACTTTCTGTATGTTCTGTACCAGTTATGATTTTGTCTCTGTAATTCAGGCTTTACATATTCAGTACATATTTCGTACTGACCCCCTTTCCTCGGGGGCTGCGTTTTCATGCCGCGCAGGTACCGACGACAGGTTTGCGGATCCGACCGTCTAGGATATCTTTTCTGCCATTTGGAGCGCTCTTTTATTCAGAGCCATCTTTTGGTACAGTCTGCCACTTCTATATATGTATATTCTCGTTCATGGGTACGGCGGGGCCCTGTCCCGTCATATGATTCTGTCAGTCTGTTTAGAGGTTTGTGGACATGTTTGTGGGTTGGGGTCTTTCTGTACAGATGTGTGCTTATGTTGTGTTTGGGCAATCCCATTCGCCGCGGCGGCCGGTCCGCATATATTTAAATGTTGCTTTGTTGGCCCTGTGTGGCCTTGTTGGTATTTTCTGCGTGCAGGGTATATGGGATAGTCCGTGAAACAAAGGAAACTCTGCCGAAATTTTTCTGGAAATTATCTAAATTCGAAATAAAGCCTTGTCGGCTTCTGCCATATACTAGAATGCGTTTGAGTGCCCAGATCGGGCACTAGCCACGGCCTACGGGGTTGGGTCATGACAAATGTGGTATCAGAGCGGTTCGTCCTCGGAATGTCTACAGACCGTGTCTAGTAGAGTCTTGTTTATCGGTGTGTTGTGCACCACACCTATAAACAGGAGGCTACAGGGCATTTAGGATACTACCCTTCTTTCTGTCTTAGATCGTGCGATAGAGCTGTGTTATCAGGATGACTCCTCCCTAACGAATTGTTACATTTGCAGTTATGCCTCCAAAAAAGGCGACAGCGGCACAAAAGGCCAAGGCAGCGGGAGAGACTAGCCGGGCCCATAGGTTTACCAGGGCCCATGCACATATTGCTCCTGATATTTTGCCCCCGGCAGAGGGCTCTTCCACACCGCCACATGTAGAGGCGATTGGAGCAGGAGCAGCTGCAGGTCGAGGGGCGGCTCCACCGCCAGCTCCCGAGATTCCAGTACCTGAGCCTCCAGCCCCCCAGCCAGGGACTGAGGATCAGACTATGAGAGAGGCAGTCCAGCTATTGACTAGACTTGTGGCGGGACAGGTTCAGGGGCACAGATTGGGAGGTGACCGAGCATATAGGCGTGACTGTTCGAGAGCTCGTGAGTTCTTGACTTGTGGCCCTCCAGAGTTCTTCGGGACAAAGCCCGAGGAGGATCCTGAGAAGTTTATCAGGAAGATGCGGCGCACCTTACATTTGATTAAGGCTTCTGCGACAGAGTCAGTCGAGTTGGCTTCGTACTGGTTGTATGATGCAGCAGCTAATTGGTACGAGTCTTGGGAGTTGGCCAGAGGCGACGGCGCTCCCCCAGCAGTCTGGGATGAGTTTTCTGAGGCTTTTCTTAGCCATTTTCTGCCTCCGGAGTTACGGCGGGCCAGAGCTGACAGATTCTTATTGCTGAGACAGAGGGGCCGCAGCGTCCGAGAGTACAGTATGGACTTCGACTCATTGGCCCGATATGCGCCTGCTGTGGTAGCTACTATGGCTGACAGGATGCACAGGTATATTATGGGGCTGGACCGTTATTTTGTCGACAGCTGTTTGGTATTGGCTGCTCAGCCCGGCATGGATATTGCCCGGATTCAGCCGCACGCCCAGGGCATGGTGGACCGGCATAGGGAGCGTCAGCCTGATAGGAGTCAGGATCGGAGACAGCCCAAGAGGGCCATATCATCTGGGTATTCTGGAGATTTTCGGGGCAGACAGCCTCAGCAGCCGTAGCAGCCTAGCAGACATCTATCCCAGCCGGCACAGAGCGCACCTCCACAGCCTACAGGTCGCAGATTTGATAGCCCAGGATATTCAGGAGCAGGTCAGAGCTCCAGGGCTTCAGGTTCGCGGACAGATAGGGGTTCTGGTCCGACGAGGCCACCTAGGCCTCAGTGTTCTTATTATGGAAGATACCATCCTGGGGAGTGCTACAGAGCCACCGGTGCATGTTTTTCTTGTGGCCGTCAGGGCCATTCTGTGAGAGATTGCCCGTATAAGGGTAGTTCGGGTGGTGCAGCGCAGCCTACCGGATCAGCCGCCTGGTCATCATCTTCGTCAGTGGCTATGCGCCCTACAGGGCCTGGTACATCAGCACCGGCAGGTCGCGGCAGAGGCTGTGGTGGAGCTTCTGGTACTAGCGGTCCTTTGAACCGCATTTATGCTTTGTCCAGCCGCCAGGACCAGGAGGCATCGCCTAATGTCGTTACAAGTACATTATTGGTTTTCTCTCGGTCTGTGTATGCATTAATTGATCCAGGTTCGACTTTGTCATATATTTCGCCTCTTGTTGCTGGAAAAATTGGTATAACGTCTGAACCTATAGAGCCGTTTGAGGTAGCCACACCGATTGGGGACTTTATTGTAGCAAAACAGGTATATAAAGACTGTTCTGTAATTGTATATGGCCGTGACACTAAGGCAGATCTGGTGGAGTTAGATATGATCGAGTTCGATGTTATTATGGGAATGGACTGGCTAGCCTCCTGTTATGCTAATGTTGACTGCCAAAATAAGGTAGTTCGTTTCCAGTTTCCTGGGGAGCCAGTTATAGAGTGGGTCGGTAATACAGCATCGTCGAAAGGTAAGTTTATTTCATACCTTAAGGCGAAGCAAAATGATCAGAAAATGTTATATTTATCATCTGGTTCGGGTACAAGACTTGACAGCAGAAACGCCGACTCTTCAGTCAGTTCCTGTGGTTATTGAATTTCCAGATGTATTCCCAGATGAGCTTCCAGGCCTTCCTCCAGAGCGGGAGATAGATTTTACTATTGATTTGCTTCCAGATACTCAACCTATATCCATTACCCCGTATAGAATGGCACCGACAGAATTAAAAGAATTGAAAGAGCAGCTAAAAGATCTGTTAGAAAAGGGCTTCATCAGACCCAGTACTTCGCCTTGGGGAGCCCCGGTATTATTTGTGCGTAAGAAAGACGGGTCGCTGCGTATATGTATTGATTATCGGCAGCTGAATAAGGTAACCATAAAGAATAAATACCCCCTCCCCAGAATTGACAATTTGTTTGATCTGTTACAGGGCGCCAAATATTTTTCGAAGATAGATCTTCGGTCGGGCTATCATCAGGTACGGGTACGAGAGGCTGATATTCCTAAGACAGCGTTCCGGACCAGATATGGGCATTATGAATTCAGAGTTATGTCTTTTGGACTGACTAATGCTCCTGCGGTATTCATGGATTTAATGAACCGGGTATTCAGGCCGTACTTAGACATGTTCGTAATTGTATTTATCGATGATATTCTGGTTTATTCTCGGTCCGAGGCAGAGCACGCAGATCATCTGAGAGCGGTACTTGGGGTACTTCGGCATCAGAAATTATATGCTAAATTTCCTAAATGTGAATTCTGGCTGGCTTCAGTGGCATTCTTGGGACATATTATTGCAGCTGATGGTGTCCGGGTAGACACACAGAAGATTGAGGCCGTAAAGAATTTGCCTAGACCCACGACGCCCACGGAGGTACGGAGTTTTCTGGGGTTAGCAGGCTATTACAGGAGATTTGTGGAAACGTTTGCTTCGATTTCAGCGCCTTTGACAAGGCTAACTCAGAAGGGAGCTAAGTTCCAGTGGACCGATGCATGTGAACGAAGCTTCCAGTTGCTGAAAGAGAAGTTGACTTCAGCTCCAGTTCTGACTCTTCCAGAGGGACCCAATGGGTATGTTATTTATTGTGATGCTTCTGGCGTGGGATTGGGCTGTGTATTGGGCAGAGTTATAGCTTATGCTTCTCGGCAATTGAAAAAGCATGAAAATAATTATCCTACTCACGATTTGGAGCTTGCAGCGGTGATCCATGCCCTGAAGATATGGAGACATTATTTATATGGCGTTCATGTTGATATCTATACAGATCATAAGAGTCTCCAGTATATTTTCAAGCAGAAAGAGCTTAATTTGCGGCAGCGGAGGTGGCTGGAGCTCCTGAAAGACTATGATATGGATATTCTGTATCATCCGGGCAAGGCTAATGTTGTTGCAGATGCGCTTAGCCGGAAATCTATGGGCAGCTTGGCAGATTTACAGCCATACAGGAGAGAGATAGTACGTGATATTCATCAGTTGGCTAATCTTGGGGTTCGTCTGGCCGATTCTGGAGGTACACGGATTTCTGTCCGAGGGGTTTCTGAATCATCTATTAAGGAAGATATCAAGTGGCATCAATATGAAGATCCTGTTTTATCTCGATACAGAGACACTGCCCATGAAAAAGAGAAGACTCCGTTCGAGTTTACACCAGACGGAACCTTACTATACAGAGGCAGGTTGTGTGTACTTGATATTGCAGGGCTACGACAGCAGGTTATGGGCGAGGCACATTATGCTCGCTATTCTGTTCATCCTGGGTCTACGAAGAAGTACCATGATCTTAGATGCCTATACTGGTGGGATGGCATGAAACGGGATATCGCAGAGTTCGTCGCCCAGTGTCCCAATTGTCAGCAGGTCAAGATTAAACATCAGAAACCGGGTGGACTGTTGCAAGAAATGGAAATTCCGACGTGGAAGTGGGAGATCATTAATATGGACTTCATTACAGGTTTTCCTTGCATTCCACGGAAGTATGATTCCATTTGGGTTATTGTTGATAGGCTGACGAAATCAGCCCATTTTCTCCCCGTCAGAACTACGTATTCCGCCGAGGATTACGCCAGGCTTTATATTAAAGAAATAGTGAAGCTTCATGGAGTTCCTATATCTATTATCACTGACAGAGGTGCCCAGTTCACAGTGAACTTCTGGAGATCTTTTCAGGATGGATTAGGGACTCAGGTGAGCCTGAGCACAGCTTCTCATCCTCAGAGTGACGGACAGGCCGAGCGCACTATCCAGACGCTTGAAGATATGTTGCGGGCCTGTGTTATTGATTTCAGAGGTAGTTGGGAGGATCACTTGCCATTGATTGAATTTTCTTATAATAACAGCTACCATTCCAGCATCCAGATGGCTCCGTACGAGGCTCTGTATGGCAGGAAATACAGGTCACCTATCGGCTGGTTTGATATTGGCGAGACAGAATTAATCGGCCCAGATATGATCCAGCAGACCGTTGATAAGGTGAAACTTATTCGGGAGTGGCTATTGGCAGCCCAGAGTCGACAGAAATCATACGCTGATAAACGGCGTCGTCCTTTGGAATTCCAGGTTGGTGATTGGGTATTTCTGAATGTATCGCCTATGAAAGGCGTGATGCGGTTCGGCAGAAACGGTAAGCTCAGTCCGCGTTATATTGGGCCTTATCAGATTGTTAGAAAAATTGGAAATGTCGCCTATGAGTTAAATCTGCCATCTGATTTGGAGGCGGTACATCCGGTATTCCATGTATCTATGCTTCGCAAATGCATTGGTGATCCCTCCAGAATATTTCCTGCGGATGATATTCAGGTGACGGAGCAGTTATCTTATGAGGAGCAGCCCGTAGCTATTTTGGACTGCCAGGTAAGAAAGCTCCGGAACAAAGATGTAGCCTCTGTTAAGGTGCTGTGGCGGAACGATAATAGGGAGGAAATGACCTGGGAGGCCGAAGAGGAGATGAAGAAGAAATATCCTCATTTGTTCCCTACGGCCACAGGTAATCCTGAATCCTTACTTAATTCTGTTTCAATAATGAATGTGCGTCATATGTGCTGTCTATAAACATAAACTCCCCCAAAGTATTCTCAGACCCTATATGATTAATCTAACAATTGAGGACGAATGTTCTAAAGGGGGGGGGGGGGAGGATGTTATATCCCGTGTTTTAACACGTTGGAAAAATTTGGAAACATTCTTGGCTTGTAAGAAATAAGGTCATAATTAATTTTTATTTGACATAGGAGTTGTGCATGAAAGAATATTGTTGTGAAAGTGTGGGATAAGGCTAAGGGTAAATTTGGAATTTTGGAAATTAGTTTCGGGAATTACAAAATAAGATTTGTAACAAATTGGGCTCAAAAAAATTAATGGAATTGAGGCCCAAATCTAGGGGCATGGCCGGCCAACTTGGCCTTGGCCCAACTCCAATTAATTAGTCATGTGCATGGTCATGTGACAAATTGATATAAGAGGCCTAAGTCTTCATTATATGCATTAGAACATTCAAGAAAACTAAGCAAGAAAGAAGCAAAAATAAGAGCAAAAAAAGAAGAGGGGTTCGGGTTTGGCCATGAGAATTTGACCCTCAAAAATCTTGTTCAAAAAAATTGTATCTTGTGGTTTTCCTACTAAATTGAGTATCCTCTTCAACTTGGTATAGTTGTTTTGGAAGAAGGAACACTTGGTGCCTCAATTTGACCACTTACTCAAGTGAAGAAGATTAGAGAATAAGGTAAGAATTCATCTCTTTTTATTGTGATATGATGTTTTGTTTGTGTTGTAGTATGTGGGAATGAGTTGATTGTATGGAAAAATGGAAGATTTCAAAGTGGGTTTGGAATGTGGTGTGTAGCCGTGAGGTATATGTGTGGTATACATATATGAGTTGAATTTTATGTTATATTCTAATTGTGTGGATGATGGTATTCACATTGGAAATGAAAGTTAAATGAATTTAGTTGAGGTTAGTAATGTGGTGTTTGGCCGTGTGGTATGGAATTGTGTGAATGAAAATGGATTGCGTTTTCATGCCGCGCAGGTACCGACGACAGGTTTGCGGATCCGACCGTCTAGGATATCTTTTCTGCCATTTGGAGCGCTCTTTTATTCAGAGCCATCTTTTGGTGCAGTCTACCACTTCTATATATGTATATTCTCGTTCATGGGTACGGCGGGGCCCTGTCCCGTCATATGATTCTGTCAGTCTGTTTAGAGGTCTGTGGACATGTTTGTGGGTTGGGGTCTTTCTATACAGATGTGTGCTTATGTTGTGTTTGGGCGATCCCATTCGCCGCGGCGGCCGGTCCGCATATATTTAAATGTTGCTTTGTTGACCCTGTGTGGCCTTTGTTGGTATTTTCTGCGTGCAGGGTATATGGGATAGTCCGTGAAACAAAGGAAACTCTGCCGAAATTTTTCTGGAAATTATCTAAATTCGAAATAAAGCCTTGTCGGCTTCTGCCATATACTAGAATGCGTTTGAGTGCCCAGATCGGGCACTAGCCACGGCCTACGGGGTTGGGTCGTGACACTTGGTGACTGGTATCATTCCCGACGAGATAAAATCGTATCAGAAGAAGAAGTTTTTGCGGGATGTTCGTCAGTACTATTGGGATGAACCATACTTATTCAGAACTTGCGCTAATAACATTATTCGGCGTTGTGTCCCAGAGAGTGAGATATTGGAGATTTTGAAGGCTTGCCACGACTCTCCTGTTGGGGGACATCATAGTGGTACGAGAACTGCTGCCAAGGTTCTCGAATGTGGTTATTATTGGCGTACTCTTTTTCATGATGCCAATCTGATGGTGCGTTCTTGTGATCAATACCAAAGGCAAGGTAATATTGGTAGGAGGCAAGAGATGCCTATGAACTTTGTAATGGAGGTTGAAGTGTTCGATGTATGGGCAATTGATTTTATGGGTCCCTTTGTAAGCTCGTTTGGCATGAAATACATCTTGGTGGCTGTTGATTATGTCTCCAAATAGGTAGAAGCGGTGGCTTTACCTAATAATGAAGCCAAGAGTGTCATGGGATTCTTGAAAAAGAACATATTTACTCATTTTGGTACCCCAAGGGCAATAATCAGCGATGGTTGTTCTTACTTTTGCAATAAAGCCTTTGCGGGATTGATGGAGAAGTATGGAGTCAAGCATAGGGTGGCAACCCCGTATCATCCTCAAACAAACGAGCAAGTTGAAGTCTCTAATCGGGAGATAAAGAGTATTTTAGCAAAAACTGTGAATGCAAACAGAACTGATTGGGCCCGCAAGCTAGATGATGCTCTATGGCTTACCGGACTGCCTTCAAGACTCCGATTGGGGCTTCACCCTTCAAGCTAGTTTTCGGAAAGGCATGTCACCTGCTAGTTGAACTTGAACATAAGGCCTGTAGGACTTGAAGAAGCTAAACATGAATTGGGAAGAAACGACCAAACTCAAGTTGTTTCAGCTCAATGAGATGGCTGACTTCCGCTATCAGGCATATGAAAGTGCAGCGCTTTACAAAGAGAGGATGAAGCAATATCATGACAAGAAAATCCTGAAGCGGGAATTCTACAAAGGTGACCCCATCTTACTGTTTAATTTTAGATTGAAGCTGCTTCTGGGCAAATTGAAATCACGGTGGTCAGGTCCCTTTGAAGTGGTAAGTGTCTCACCCCATGGAGCTATTGAATTAAAGTCCGAAGACGGAACTCGGACATTTAAGGTGAACGGGCTAAGGGTGAAACACTACCACGGTACGATTGACGGAGATAGGATTGTGGATCGATATCGGCTAAAGCACCTTGGGACGAATGCTGAAGTGGTGAGTCCCGACCAAGAGTAATCTAATAACACCGTCATGTTGCGACGTTAAATTAAGCGCTTCTTGGGAGGCAACCCAAGTTTAAAATTCTGTAATTTTGTTTTTGTAGGTTTTAGATTTTTATTTTTTTACAGGTGTCGAGAATGCAGGAACTTAAACTCGGAAAAACCAGCAAAAGTACACACCAGAGCACCAAGACGGGCCGTCGACATGTCGACGGACCATCAATGTACAATGACGGTATGCAGAGCTGAACTTCTGAGGATTAGAATCTGCTCATCTGCAGGTAAGTAACTCGACGAGCATATCGACGGACCGTCGACACGTTCGATGACGCCGTCAAAATGCTCGTCAACAGGTATGCTCTGCCCTTACACTTTGTTAGTCGTAAAAACACTTTGACGAGTCGTCAACATGCAAACACTTCGAAAAAAAAATAATAGGGCAAACAGTCAGCGTTTTAAAAGAATTAAAAGGGCAGAGACGTTTCAAATATATCAGTTACTCCACGAACTCCCTCCATAACTTCCCATCATGTCCTATATAAATCCCCATAATTTCATCCATAAATCACTCCCATTTCAATCCCACAAACCTTCACTCTCACCATGATTGAAAATCAAACCACCTCTACCCTATTGCTGAGTTATTTTTCTTATTTTTTGGTCAAGTTTTCTTCAAAGTCTCTTTCTATATCAGGTATGTACATGAATTTCGGCCTTTGCTTGGTTTTACTTTTGGTATCTATTCGAAAATTGCTAAAAGAGATGCCTAGGGTTCCTAAATTAATTGTAGAATTGGATTTTGGGACCTAGGCTCTATTTGATCGTATCCAAATGAGTTGGGTGTGTTGTTAACTAGAATGGGGTGATGTCTGTGATGTTGAATGCTAAGGGTAGAAATTATGACTTAGGGTTTGTCCTTGATTGATTGAAATCCATGCTTATAATTGAAAAATTGAGAAATTGTGGCTGGGGGAAGGGAATTTGGTATGATTGCTGTTAAATGGACTCGCGGGGATGAGGTATCGGCCCCCCATTCAGTCGGCGGGCATTTTGATAAACTTGTTGGTTCATTATGCCCGCCAATGGTCCAAAAAGGAAAATCCAATTCTTTGTTGAAACTTGATGTTTAAGGAGCCAAGTCTGAGTAACTCCAACGGGTCGGAGGGTATTTCGATTAAAAACCTTGGTTTAATATCGTTATACCCACCAAACAAAACCCGAATAATTGCCTAAAGTAAAAAAAAAAAAAATTAGGGTGAATTCTGAGTAACCCAAAACCCCAAAATCGCAAATGTGCCTAATAATGAAAACTTGGTTCTTTGATGGGTTGAAGTGGAAAACGCAAAGCCGAAGCAAATGTTCGATGTCCGATAACTGATTGTCTGCTGTTGCAGGGCCGTAGACATGTCGACGGCACCGTCGATAGGTCGACTAACCGTCTTTGTACAAAGACGGTCCCGTCGAGCTGCTTGACAGTCCGTCGACAGGTTCGACGGCTCATCAAAGCACATCGACGGTCTGCAGACTCAGAACATCAGAGAACTGAAGCAACAATTTTTTTTCCAGAAACTAATATTTTAGATTTCACTTGTACGGATTGACTAGATTATGGTTTTTGCTGGTTACAGGTATGGCGCCACCTAAGTTGATAACCACCCAAGGGGGTGGGTCGAAGCAAAGAGCAACGGGTTGAAAGAGGCTCGGTGGCCAACCCACACTTAGAGATGAGGGATCAGATGATGAGCCTGAGGTTATGCCCGTGAAGAAAACTAGGGCTGCTCCTCCCCTGTGGAACAGGCATGTTAAAGTAACGACTCCTACACCTCGCAGTTCCTCCCAGTTTGACGAGGAGGAATCATCTACATCTGGGTCCGGTGATGGATCCGAGGAGGAGGGATCAGAGGCGGCATCTGGCGATGCCTCACCTACCGCACAAGCATAGTCCTCTCCGACACATTCTAGATCCCAGAATCGTCAGAGCTCACAGCCTGGTGATGACAAGGCCGATACTAATACTCATGCTGAGGCAGCTAGGGCTCAGGAACTGAGAAGGAAGAGGGTTGATGATCGCTTGGATCGCTTTACTGTAGAGGGTGCCAGAAAGCTGTATGAGTACGACATTGAGTTAAAATTTGACGACACCCAACATGAGAAACGAACCATAAATGAAGAGCGGCGGATCAGTTTTGAGGTCCACGAGATCTTACCCAGAGCCAGAGAGCTTATTCGTCACTATTAGTTAGAGTTCATACAGGAGCCGCCTAGGGAATATTGCCCTGTTTTGGTTCGTGAGATATATGCTGCATATGGGGCATTGATCAAGAAAGTCAGAAAGAGGCGCTAGAAGTTGAAGGAGCTACCACCGCGGAGTGAGGTTGAGATTAGAGGGGTGAGTGTTGATATATCTGCCCAAGCTATCAACGGAGTATATTTCGGTGATAACTACACTGCCCCGAGGCAGACGATTGAGCTTGCAGATAAGTTGCGGAGGTGAAAGGAACAGTCCGTCAGGGACTGGGTATCTATAGTGGTGGGTTTCCCGACCAAAAGATCTGAGTGTACTAATTTGAAGAATCGAATAAAGAAGCAGTGGTTGACTCTCAAGGGAAAGTTTTGGTGGAGCGTTATGCAGTTGCAACTTCTTCCCACTCAGGCCGATAATGCTCTTACGGTTGACAGGCATGTTGTTGTAGTCGCATTGATGTCCAGATACCAGATTGATTTCGACGCGTTGGCTAGCATGGAGATACAGTTGAGGGCTTCCCAGCCCGACACTTCCCTGACATTTCCATGCCTTATTACAGAGCTTGTTCGGAGGTCACAAGTTCGGTGGATAGATAATATTTACCACCGAATTACAGCTTCGTCAGTCTATTTGATAGAAAAGAGCAAGAATGAGGCCGTTGATGAGAGCCAAGGGGAAGCGGATGGGTTCCCAGTGGTACTTGGAGGGGTACCCATACCGCAAGAGCCTGTTCATCCCGGGGCCGCGGGTGACTCTACACTGGAGTTACCCGCCACTGCTACCCTTATTATTGAGACTGTCCAGGGTGCAGATTCTGAGACTCCTGCTGCTGATGTTGGTGATGATTCTATAGAGAATCAGACTGCCATTCCTGACCCACAGACTTCGGCTCCACTGCCTCCGAGTTCAGTCCCACAGCCAGCAGGTCCAGCTGCACAGCCTCAGGGTACTACTAGAGTTGATCCATATGCCTTCTTAATGGATAAATTTAGGAAATTTGCAAAACAGATGGCTATAGCGAACCAGCATTCAAAGATCATAGTAAACCAACTGGACGATTATGTGAGGACGAGAGTGAAAGAGGCATTAGACCCTGTGAAGAAGACACTGTCCGCTCGACTGGATGGATTTGAGTTGAGATTAACTGCATTGGAGATGGCTCGCCCGACCACTTCCACAGATGCTTTGAGGGCAGAGTTCGAGCAACTTAAGGCTGATGTTACACTATTGAAGGCCCGTGATCCGAGCCTAGTAGCAGCACCACCGTGTGTTGCGGAGGATATTGAGGAGGAGCTCCCAATGGTGCAGTTAGTTGCGCCTACTGCAGCAGGTGGTCGGGGAAAGAGGAAGAGAGCGGCCTGTGATGAGGAGGAGGTGTGAGAGAGCACTCGCCCTAGGGGTCCGAGTATAGACGAGCAGCAGGTGTCGGAGGCCATTCAGATATCGCTCGTGGAGAACGTACAGTTTGGGACTAGAGGAGCCACCTCGAGTAGTGCTCCCAGTGGTGAGACATTGCCACCACTCCTTCCTATTCCAGAGCTAGTGCCTACGGGCACCACTACTGATGCTGCGACAGACACTGCTGTTGGTGTGATTGCACCACCCAATGCCTCGCAGATCGATGAGTCGCGAGATGAGCAGCGCGCCTAGTGCGCCATAGGTATTCCTACTCCCTGGTATGATATTTGTTTTTTCTGCATTGGGGACATTGTAGAATTTTTCAGTTAGGGGTGGGGGTATTTGATGTATCATATATGTGTTTAGGACCCCCTCAGCTTTTCTTTGTCATGGTTCTTTTCCTGAGAGGTGTGTTTCTTTTTGAACCTGGAATGTTTAGGTCGTGTTTAGATAAAGTAGAGTATTGTTGACTTATGTGGTAGTGGTTTGATTAACTTAGGGCTGTTTTACTTTGAAATTAAGAAAAAGTACTCCCCTCCAAAAATTTTGAAAAAATGGACTTGGTTGTTTAATTGACATCCATGCTTCCTTGTGTGACATTTAGATTATTGGGTTACCTTGTGTGCAGAATTTTAGCAGGGAGACTAGTGTGTTGACAATTCAGATGCTATGTGTTGTGAGGTTTTGTAGATATATTCTCTAGTTTTGTATGTGATCTAGAACTTGCCTGGTTAGTCGTGCTTCTATTCTGAAGATAAGTGAAGCTGTGAAATGATCTTAGGCTTTGTTTGTGTTAGGAAACCCCTGTTTATCTTGAATATAAGCCTACCCATAGATTAATATCCCTTGTTAGCCATTTTGAGCCTGGAAACCTTTCTTTGATTAGCCCTAACAAGCCGATACCCGTTCTTAATATCCATCTCTTTTTGCACCCGGTCCCTCCTTAGCACTAAAATAATAAGATTGAGGCTAAAAGCCTAAGTTGGGGGTGATAGGTGGACTAAGGGTGTTACACCTCGGAAAATTTCCCGTTGGTACGCAAGTAAACGAACTAGTGATGTGTGCGAGGAGTGCGAGTGTATAATGTTTCATGAGCAATGTCGTATATGGACGAGAATGATTAGAATGAAAAGTCGAGAAATGTGAAAAGTTGAAAGTTGGCAAAACTGCCCAGTGGTCGTAAAGTGCAAAATACGGACCGTAAAATGGAATACGGTCCATAAACTGGCAGTCGTAAATTGGCATGCAGAAACTTCAACTTTCTGCCAGTCGAGTAAATGGTTAAAAACGACCTGGTGGACGGACCGTAAAGTGATTTACGGCCCGTAAACCATGGTCGTAAATCACCATGCATGCAACCAAAGTTTCTGGTTCTGCTTAGGGTTAAAGACGACCACGAGGGACGGTCCGTAAACTGGAATACGGACCGTAAACCTCCATGGACGACCACTGTACACCTCAGTACAGATTTTTAATTCATTAAATATGAGGACCAAGACTTGTTTTATTTCATTTCTACATTACACCACTTCTCTCTAGAATCATCTCTCTAAATTTATTTCATAAGTTTTCAAGGATTATAAGTCACCAACAACATAAACAAGTGAATCAAGTGTAAGCAAGCCATTAAATACCATTCAAGTCAAGAAATGCAAATGGAGAAAAACTAGGGTTTTGCTCAAAGTGAAGTTTTATCAACCAAAGCTTGTCCCTACATCATCTAAGGTAAGATTCATGATATTTATATGTTGGTTAAAATATTGGGGAATTGAAATACTTGGATGGTAGAAGTATATACTAAAATGGTCAATGGAGGGTAAAATGAGGAATGTGGGTAATGTGAATGACTAATGGCTATTGTTATTATATTAATGAAGGTAGAAACTTGACAATCGAAGGAGTACGCGCAAGTGTAGAATAGTTCGACGAAGAGGTATGTAAGGCTAACCCTTCTTTCATAAGGCAGGGTTCCTTGGCCAAACTCTTAAATCCTCTATATGAGTATGTTGTATTCAAGTGATTGACACTCGGAGCTCATAAGCTCACGATCCTCGATACGTGCTACGATTGTACTACGCACCCCATTTGACGAGTAAGCACAAGATAGAGATGTAGCGAAAATGATGATAATAATAATGATGCTAAAGGTGCCTACGGGCTATTATATTTACATGTGCCTATGAAGGGCTATAATGACACCCCGAGCTTATAACGCCGGGTAGGGTATATGTATATGAATATGTATAAAGTATGTATACGATTACGAAACGCGCACACACATCTGCAGATGGTACGGATAACCCTGAAGGCTTGGTAGGTCCAGGTATGAGTAACCTTGAGCCTTGGTTAGCCAAGTATGCATGAAACACCGATCCTATGAGGTCGGGTATGCTATGTAAAGGCTATGTATATGAAATGACTATGTATATAATATGAATATGAATGTGATAAGACTATGTATAAGAATACTAATAAGGACATGTATACGAATATGAGCACAAGTATCGTACGAGTATTATGGAATACGGATGATGACGTAGGTGTACTAATACGTATGAAAAATGGAAAGTCCTACGAAAGGCAGGTAAGTACTATGACGATGATATTATTGTCTCCCCTCCTATGCTATTTCATATGTTGTTCATTATGCTTGTATATCGATGTTGATCATGCTTTACATACTCAGTACATTCTTTGTACTGACGTCCTTTTGTTTGTGGATGCTGCGTCATGCCCGCAGGTGCTCAGGGAGACGGACTTGATCCATAGCTGCCTATTCGGAGATTTCATAGAGAACTCCATTTCCTTCAGAGCTATATCTTTTGGGTACTTATTCGTTTGTGTATATAATTATGGGCATAGCGGGGTCCTGTCCCGATCATGTGATATGTTATACTCTTCCTAGAGGCTCGTAGTCATGTGTATATGGTTAGACATGTCCGGCCTTGTCGGCCTATGTTTTGTATATCATTTTGCCGGCCACGTTGGCCCATGTATATTGATGTGGCATAGATGCCTATGGTGATATAAATGTACTGTTGTCCAATTGGGACTAGTTGACTAATGAATACAAATGTATGTATAATTATGTGGCTCACCTAGATGTAAGTATAAGAGTAAGCTAAGAGGGTGCTCGGGTGGGCTAGCACCGGGTGCTCGTCGCGGCCCCGAGTCGGGTCGTGACAAAGGGGAATATGAGGCATAAGCCTAAAGTGGGGTGAAGAAAAGTGCCTAGTTAAAAGACAGCGGTGTGGTAAGTGTATTAAAAAAAAATAGCAACCAAAGAAAAAAAAAAGATAAAAATGTGTAGAGAAGTAGAATCACAATAAAATCACACCGAGGCAACAAAAAGAAAGAAGGGAAGAAAACAAAAGGTGAAAAAGGTAAAAAGAGAAGAATAAGATGTAGTGTTCAAGGAGGGAGAGTCACTGTTGACCAAATATCTATCCTATCTGTCCCCAAGCCTACATTACAACCTTGAAAAAGTCCTAGTGTGATCACAGCCGAACTGTCCAAGTTGAGGGCGCTGAAAATAAGGGCAAGCTTATGGTATTTGCATGCATAGTTAGAGAATTTCTTTGTGAGTGTCAGTGTTTCTCTTCTCCTTTGTCTTCTGTCCCGTTCTGTGTGTACATATATGTAGGGACATTCTTTGGTCTTTGTGAGGGCATTAGAATTTGTTAAGTGACTGGTTTCCCGTGAGTCTTGATTCGTGTGCACTATGGTTTCTGTAATAACTAGATGTCATAAATTGAAGCCTCATGATTAGTTGCAACGAGTCCTTGTTTGGTTTTGTCTCTCTTGGGGGAGAGTCATTGTGATACGTTGGATATGCCGGAAGTTAATTGCCACAACCACTGTAGACAGCTTTACTTTGTGATGTCGAGACATTTGTAGATTGAGTCTGTTAGTTGACTTGCTTGAGGACAAGCAAAGACTTTAAGTTAGGGGTGTACTGATGTGCCAGGATTTTGGCACATCTAATGCTCTTTAAACTCTAAGTTTTACTTGTTTTCGAGCAAGTTCGTGGTAGTTTGATGTGTTTTATGTGTTGTGCAGGTATTTTGAAGTTAGAATGCTCGGAAAGCGAAAAACCGAGGAAAATAGGCAATCTATTCTAATAAGCATAAGGACGGACCGTCAACATGCTCGACGGCCCGTCAAATCGCCTCATTAAAAAGTTCCTGCGAAGTAACAAAAACATCAAAGCATACTCAGATCGTCGACTTGCACCGTCGACATGATTGACGGTCCGTCGAAGTGCTTCAACGGTGGAATTCCTGCAGGGTGATAAAAGGGAACTCAGATCGTCGAGTTGGTCGTCGAGCATGTCGACGACTGTCGAAGTGCAAAGACGACCCGTCGAAGTGCTGGCCGAGATGGAACAGGACTGGGATTGATTTTTTCGAGTTTTCACTTGTATAAGTACTTGTTTAGGTTTTATTTTTCAGACATCTGAAGTTTTTAGACTTGTAGCAATTACTTTTGAGTTATTCTTGCTTTTGAAAAGTTCCAGACAATTACATTCATTACTTTCAAGTTTTATTCGTAAGTTCAATACAATAATTCAATTATGCAATTATGCAATCTGTCTTTTATTGGTTTCTTGTTGCCATGAGTAGCTAAACACCTTTACTAAGGTTATGAACCCAAGGATGGGTGTTTTGTGATTAGGGATCGTGAAAGATATACGCATAATGGATTGTTAGGGTTTATTTTTTCTTCATATTCATCATATAGTTAGTGGTTGCAAACATTAGCTCATGACATAAACTTTAGTTTATTTGGGAAAATAGCTAGGGTTTGGTAAGTACAAATAACAAGAACTCAGGGCTTTAGACTTTGTTTAATAAATTCACTTAGGAATAACAGGAATTTACTTGGCATAATTAACCGTTCTTCATGCATACTTTCTTATCTTTTGAAAAAGCATAGAAAGAAATAATCTTTTCGTATTGGGAAATAGTTTAGATTCATATTGTAGCACCCCCTTTTTGGGAGGATGTCACTTACGAAACAAAAGCAAATTTCATACCTTAACGTTCAAAATAAATTTATTTAATAAGAGATTCACCATAGTTTTGTAGCGAAAATAGGCCCATGTGAACAAGTTTCAAAAGTGCATACCTAAATGTGTCACATGGGTCATGTACAAGTCCCCAAACATATGTAAAATGAACATGCTCATGCAAATGTGATCTTCATCTAAGCTTCCAAATAGTCTACCTCAATTGGCCATCCTTAATTCTCCTTCGGAATATCACCTCAATCGTGCAGAGTTGTGTGGGGCTCAACCAAGGCAAGTTTTGATGATTGATTTTGTGGATGAATATTATGAGAGAAGAGAGGTTTTGGTGTCTTGCTTCCTTGGAGAAAATGAAATTTATGGAGGTGGAGAGGATAAGAGACAAAAAGGTATGTATCTTACTTGATAAGATTGAAAGAAAATAATATAATAAAATAAAAAGGCTTCCCACTTTTATAAATATCTATCTAATCCATCAAATAAATTACTAAGATAATAATTGGAGTATCTTACATACTACACCATAACACTTCAAACAAGTTTCACATGTCGTCAAGTTCACATTCAGGAAGTGCGAAGTAAAATATACCCTTATTATCAAGATGTGGTCAATCGAAAATTCAAGTGTTAGTTTAAAAATTTCGGGGTGTTACAACTCTCTCCCCCTTAAGAAATTTCGTCCCAAAATTTACCCTATACTAGTCTCGAAAAGGCATTACAATTAAGTCCACAGAGAAAATTAGATCTTGAATCATGAAAGGATAATCTTTATATACTCGGTTAACAGCAACCTGGTGACCCAAAATATTTCCGACAAGCACATCAAAATCAAGTCTCGGAAAAATCACACCTCTAGAAAATGCAAGTGATAAGAAACATAATAGTCCGTAGAACATAGATCAACAACCTCATTAGCTCTATGGAACAGAAGGCCATGTCTTAGTTCCTATAGAAGAGAAGATCACATTGCATGAGGGACATGCACATGATGCATACGAACAATACAACAAAAGTCCTAGAATCACAACCTAGGCTCTGATACCAAACTAGAAGCACCCCCTTTTGGGAAGATACCATTTACGAAACAAAAGAAAATTTCATACCTCAATGTTCAAAATAAATTTATTTAATAAGACATTCACCATAATTTAGTAGCGAAAATAGGCCCATGTCAACAAGTTTCAAAAGTGCATACCTAAATATGTCGCATGGGTCACGTACAAGTCCCCAAACATATGCAAAATGAACATGCTCATGCAACTGTGATCTTCATATAAGCTTCCAAATAGTCCACCTCAATTGGCCATCCTTAATTCTCCCTCGGAACATCACCTCAATCGTGCAGAGTTGTTAGGGGCTCAACCAAGGCAAGTCTTGATGATTGATTTTGTGGATGAATATTATGAGAGAAGAGAGGTTTTGGTGTCTTGCTTCCTTTGAGAAAATGAAATTTATGGAGGTGGAGAGGATAAGAGACAAAAGGGTACGTATCTTACTTGATAAGATTGAAAGAAAATAATAAAATAAAAAGGGTATGTATCTTACTTGATAAGATTGAAAGAAAATAATAAAATAAAATAAAAACGCTTCCCACTTTTATAAATATCTATCTAATCCATCAAATAAATTACTAAGATAATAATAGGAGTATCTTACATACTACACCATAACACTTCAAACAAGTTTCACATGTCGTCAAGTTCACATTTAGGAAGTGCGAAGTAAAATATACCCTTACTATCAAGATGTGGTCAATCGAAAATTCTAGTGTTAGTTTAAAAATATCAGGGTGTTACATATATAGAGGTTAAGTGCATCCATACAAACAGTCCATTAGAAGTATATCAAGATCGATACCCATGATCATACACTTTATCTAACGGGGACACAACCTTGGTTCTTTTTACCCATATATTTACAACATTAAATTTCCAGTCACTTTAAATTAGTCCACAAACCAAATCAACTATAAAACCCTTTTCTGGAATACATCAGGATCGCAAGATTAGTACAATACTTGTTTGGTAAACTTTTCACACCATATTCTCTGTGGGATTCAACCCCAACCTCGTTGGGTTACTATATTTGACAACTTCCGCGTTATACTATTAATAGGTGTAATTTGAGCATATAAGCAACCTGCTAGTCCAATGGTGGATACTTAAACATTTGGATAGGAACGGCTTGCCTACTCGCCCAGATCCGGCCCTAAGAGAGGATGATTTGAGAGTCACTGCTATACCTTGCGGGGTTTAAGATAAAAAAGGGTGGGCCCACATTTTCTCCAGATTGAGAAAGGAACACAGTAGATGGAGGGTGCCTGATTTTCATTCCAAGACTGTTTGTATTAAAAGTCGTAGACGTCCATATCTACCACTTAAGGCATTAGGGGAATCAGACCTTACGCATCATTGAGAGTACCTAGACAGTTTGGCGTAAGGCAGTTTGTTCCAAGGGTGGGTAATATGAGAGAATTTGTACGAGATTACGAGGAAGGATGTATCCAGGGTATAAAACATGCTCAGAAAGATTGGAAGAATGTGATAAGAGAAGATGTGTCACGACCCGGCTAGGGGGCCGCGACGAGCACAGGGTGCTACCCCACCCGAGCACCCCCTTATCGTACATAACATAACATCTAGGTGAACCATAAGTCAATTCGTGCTTTTCTTATCGTTAATCATATTGATCCCATTAGACGACCATCATCATTTAACATTTCATAGGCATCTGTGCCACATCATAAGTACAAGGCCGACGTGGCTAACAAAAGATATACAAAACATGGGCCGACATGGCCGAACATCTCTACCCACATACACATGACTACGAGCCTCTAAGAGTATGACATATCGTATGAGTGGGACAGGACCCCGCTATGCCCATAATTATATACACAAAAGAATAAGTACCCAAAAGCTACGGCTCCGAAAGAAATGGAGCTCTGCTATGCAATCTCTGAATAAGCAGCTATGGATCAAGTCTGTCTCCCTGTGCACCTGCGGGCATGACGCAGCGTCCACAAACAAAAGGACGTCAGTACAAAGAATGTACTGAGTATGTAAAGCATGATCAACATCGATATATAAGCATAACGAACAACATATGAAATAGCATAGGAGGGGAGACAATAATATCATCGTCATAGTACTTACCTGCCTTTCGTAGGACTTTCCATTTTTCATACGTATTAGTACACCTACGTCATCATCTGTATCCATAATAGTACTCGTACCATACTTGTGCTCATATTCATATACATGTCCTTATTCGTATTCTTATACATAGTCTTATCACATTCATATTCATATTATATACATAGTCATTTCATATACATAGCATTTACATAGCATACCCGACCTCATAGGATCGGTGTCTTATACATGCTTGGCCAACCAAGGCTCAAGGTCATACATACCTGGCCCTACCAAGGCATCAAGGTTATCCGTACCATCTGCAGAGGTGTGCGCGCGTTTCGTAATCGTATACATACTTTATACATAGTCATATACATATAGTCTTACCCGGCATCATAAGCTCGGGGTCTTATCATAGCCCTTCATAGGCATACATATACATATATCATAGCTCGTAAGCATCTCTAATCTAATTTTACTCTCATCATCATTACTATTCTCATCATTATCGTTACATCTACATTAAAGACTTACTCGTCATACGAGGAACATAGTATAATCATAGTACATATCAAGGGTCGTGAGCTTATGAGCTCGGAATGTCAACCATGTGAAGACAACATACTCGTATAGAGCAATTAGAAATTTGGCCAAGAACCATGCCTTATGAAAGAAGGGTTAGCCTTACATACCTTTCCGTCGAACTATACTACACTTGCACGTTCCCATCCAATGCTAGCGTTTATACCTTCATTAATATCATAACAATGGCCATTAGTCATTCACATTATCCACATTATCTAGATTCCTCAATTTGCCTCTAATTCACCCACATTCATGGTCATAACACCCATCTTCGTCCATTCGTCTAAAGTGTTTAGTTCATGATCTTAATACCATTTATAACACATTCATATCACAACACAACAACATTCATAACTCAATTCAAACTATTTCTCAAAATGTCACTATTCATCATTCATGACCTAGTTGACCACATTTTCTACAATCCATGTATTGTAATTCTCCAATACCTTAAACATCTTGTAAAAATCAAGAATCTTACCTTAGAAGTTGTAGGAACAAGATTTGGTTGATAATACTCCTCTTTGAGCAAAACCCTAGTTTTTCTCCATTTGGATTTCTTGACTTGGATGATCCTTGATGATTCCCTTATCCTTGATTCACTTGTCTTAATGTTATTGATGGCTTATAATCCTTGAAAACTCATATAATAAATGTAGAGAGAAGTTTTAGAGAGAAGTGTTGTAATGTTGTAATGAAATAAAATAAGTCTTGATCCTCATATTTAATAAATTGGAAAATCTGTGCTAGGTGAACAGTGGTCGTCCATGGAGGTTTACGGTCCGTATTTCATTTTACGGACCGTCTCTCGTGGTCGTCTTTATGCTTAAGCAGGACCAGAAACTTTGGCCTGCATGCATGGTGCTTTACGACCATGGTTTACGGGCCGTAAATCACTTTACGGTCCGTCCACCAGGTCGTGTTTAGCCATTTCCTCGGCTGGCAGAAAGGTGAAGTTGGGCATGCCAGTTTACGACTTCAAGTTTACGACCACTGGGCAGTTTTGCCAACTTTCAATTTTTTTCTCATTTCTCGACTTTTCATTCTAATCATCCACATCCCTTTACATACATTTCCCATGAAACATTATACACTCGCACTCCTCGCACACATCATTAGTTCATTTACTTGCGTACCAACGGGAAATTTTCCGAGGTGTAACATTCTACCCCCCTTAGGAACATTCGTCCTCGAATGTTAAAGGCTTGGGGAATTCTATAAAAATTTCGCTAGAGTTTCCTCTGTAATGTGGCACTACCACCCTGCCACAACAACCCACAATAACAATGCCTCACAGGGCAATAATACAACAACACTAAAAATTTGGCCACACACGACCTGAATGTTAAAAAGGGAAAACATGCATACCTTATGATTTTGACGTCTCATCTTGGACTTCTTCCAAGGGATGAAATAAATGTGGGTATTTGGATCGCATATTCTCTTCCGCCTCCCATGTCATTTCCTCTAGATTGGTATTTCTCCACAGAACTTTAATTGAGGCCACTTCTTTGTTTCTAAGCCTCCGTACTTGCTTATCTAATATGGCAATGGGTATTTCATCATAAGTTAACTTTTCTATCACTTGAATATCATTCACTGGGACGATCCTCGTAGGATCTCCAACACACTTCCGAAGCATCGAGACATGAAATACTGGATTGACTGGCTCCAAATCTGGAGGTAGATCTAGCTCATAGGCCACTTTGCCTATTTTGCGCACAATTTCGTATGGCCCAATATACCGGGGACTGAGCTTCCCCTTTTTGCCAAATCTCATCACGCCCTTCATTGGCGACACTTTCAAGAATATCCAATCTTTCACTTCGAACTCTAAGTCTCTTCGATGATTATCCGCATAGGACTTCTGACGACTTTGAGCCGCTAGCAACTGATCTTGTATGAGCTTAACTTTCTCTATTGCTTGCTGGACCAAGTCTGGCCCTATCAACTTAGCTTCTCCGGTTTCAAACCACCCAATTGGGGATCTACACTTTCGACCATATAGAGCTTCATACGGTGCCATTTGAATGCTAGAATGATAACTGTTATTGTAAGCAAACTCAATGAGTGGCAAATGGTCATCCCAATTTCCTCAAAAATCTATCATACATGCCCGTAACATATCTTCAAGAGTCTGAATAGTACGTTCAGCTTCCCATCGGTCTGTGGGTGAAATGCCGTGCTTAGGCGCACTTGGGTCCCTAAACCTTCTTGGAAAGACCCCCAAAACTTGGCTGTAAACTGAGTTCCTCTATCGGAGATAATAGATACCGGAACGCCATGGAGCCTCACTATCTCTTTAAGATAAAGCTTGGCATAATCTTCTGCCATATAGGTCGTTCTGACCGGTAAGAAATGCGCTGACTTTGTGAGTCTATCCACGATCACCCATATAGAATCATATTTACGTCGAGAACTGGGTAACCCTGTAATGAAATCCATATTAATCACTTCCCACTTCCAAGTTGGGATTTCTATAGCTTGCAATAAGCCACCCGGCTTTTGGTGTTCTATCTTCACTTGTTGGCAATTAGGACACTGAGCTACGAATTCCGCTACGTCTTTCTTCATCCCATTCCACCAATATATAGTCTTAAGATCATGATACATTTTCGTCGCTCCGGCATGAACGGAGTAACGGGAACAATGAGATTCTCTCAAAATCTAATGGCGTAGACCTGTCACATCGGGAACACATAACCTGCCTCGACATCGGAGAACTCCCTCTTCCGAAATGTCAAATGATGACTCCTCCTTCTGAGGGAGTGTATCTCTGTACTGCATTAGCATGGGATCCTCATATTGTCGCTCTTTTACTTCCGCTACTAACGATGAAACTGCTGAATTCTGAATAGTAGGTCCGCTGCTACCTGAGTCCACCACTCGGACTCCTAGGCTAGCTAACTATTGAAGATCACGGGCCAACTCTTTCTTTTCTGGTCGTACATCACTTAGACTTCCCATCGACCTATGGCTAAGAGCATCAGCCACAACATTTGCCTTTCCGGGGTGGTACAGGAGTTCAACATCATAGTCTTTTAGCAACTCTAGCCATCGTCGTTGCCGCAAATTCAACTCTTTCTGCTTGAAGATGTACTGGAGACTCTTATGATCTGTATAAATATCCACGTGGACACCATATAAGTAATGTCTCCATATCTTTAAAGCATGGACCACCGCGGCCAATTCTAAGTCATGGGTAGGATAATTCTGCTCATGTTTCCGTAATTGTCTAGAAGCATACGCAATCACCTTACCATTTTGCATCAATACACAGCCTAGCCCGACGCCAGAAGCATCACAATAAATAACATATCCTTCCAATCCCTCTGGAAGTGTCAAGACTGGGGCTGAAGTCAGTCGGTCTTTCAACTCTTGGAAACTACGCTCGCAAGCATCTGTCCATTGAAACTTAGCTAACTTCTGAGTCAACTTGGTGAGCGGTGCAGAAATAGAAGAGAAACCCTCAAAAAATCTTCTGTATTAACCGGCTAAGCCCAAAAAGCTACGAACCTCTGAAGGGGTCATGGGCCTTGGCCAAGTCTTCACTGCCTCAATCTTTTGTCTATCCACTCGAATACCGTCAGCTGCAACAATGTGGCCCAGAAATGCCACTGAGTTCAACCAAAACTCGCATTTGGAAAACTTCGCGAATAACTCTCGGGTTCGAAGAACTCCAAGGACAATACGCAAGTGATCCGCATGTTCTGCCACGGATCTAGAATACACTAGGATATCATCGATGAATACAATCCCGAATAGATCCAGAAAAGGCCTGAATACATTGTTCATTAAGTCCATAAACACTGCCGGTGCATTAGTTAGCCCAAATGACATTACTCGGAACTCAAAATGGCCATACCTTGTTCTGAAAGCCGTCTTAGGGATATATTTCTCCCTAACCCTCACTTGGTGATACCCGGACCTCAAATCGATCTTTGAAAACCATTTGGCACCTTGCAATTGATCAAATAAATCATCAATCCTCGGAAGGGGATACTTGTTCTTAATCGTCACTTTATTCAATTGCCGATAATCAATGCACATTCTCAAGGAGCCATCCTTCTTCCGGACGAACAATACGGGTGCTCCCCACGGGGATGAACTAGGCCTAATGAAGCCTTTTTCAAGCAAGTCTTTTAATTGCTCCTTCAACTCTTTCAACTCTGCGGGTGCCATCCTATAGGGAGGAATAGATATGGGTTTAGTGTCTGGCAACACGTCAATAGCAAAATCAATCTCCCGCTCGGGAGGAAGGCCTAGAAGCTCTTCCGGGAACACATCCGGAAATTCATTCACTACCGGAACTGACTGAAGAGTCGACGACTCAGCTTCTACATCTTGAACTCGTACTAGGTGATAAATGCACCCTTTCGTGATCATCTTCCTTGCCTTTAGATAGGAAATAAACTTACCTTTTGGTGACGCCGTATTTCCTTTCCATTCTAAGACTGGTTCTCCCGGAAACTGGAAGCGAACCATTTTCATTCTACAATCAACATTGGCATAGCAAGAAGCCAACCAATCCATGCCCATAATGACATTAAAATCTACCATCTTTAGTTCAGGCAAGTCAGCTATAGTACGGTGATCACATATCCCGACTACACAATCCCTATACACTCGGCTAGCTATCACCGATTCGCCAACGAGCGTAGACACCTCAAAAGGTTTGATCGACTCCGGCTCGACTATAAACCGACCCGCAATATATGGAGTAACATAAGACAATGTGGAGCCCGGGTCAATCAAAGCATATACATCATTAGAGAATACCGATAATATACCTGTGACTACGTCAGGAGAAGACTCAAGATCTTGGCGTCCAGCCAGAGCATAAATACGGTGCTAAGAACCGCTAGTACTGGGAGCTCTCCCTCTGCCTCTACCATGGCCAGCTGGCGCATGTGAACCTGGCCCCGTAGGGCGTACAGATGCCGAAGATCCGGCTACCGACCCTGATGGCTGGGTCCTACCTCTACCATGTACTGAGGGGCAATCACGCATAATATGGCCTGGCCGACCACATGAATAGCAAGAGTCTGAACCTGATCGGCACTGACCCCAATGCAACTTTCCACACCGAGAACATCGTGGTACGGGTGGCCTTGGCTGGCCTGAATCACCTCTAAACTGAGACCCTGAATAACCCTGACTCGGCTTGGAACGAGTAGATCTGTCAAATCTCTGCCCCGTGAACTGTGGAGGTGTACTGGTCATAGAATAGCCTGATTGGCTGGGAAACTGCTGTCTGTGTCTGCCCCTGGACTCGCTCCTCGAACCCGAAGGTCTGGCCCTCTTGTTATGACACCTATCCTGCTCACGTTGATTTCTCCGCTACTGTAGGTGTTCCTCTAATTCCTGAGCATGTGCCTGAATGCGTGCAATATCCATGCCATCCTGAAGGGACGCAGTCAAGCATTTCCATCAAGTGTGGCCCTAGGCCTTTCACAAACCGGTGCACCCGATCGCCCATATCCGCTACCATGGCCGAAGCATACCTAGCCAAGGAATTGAAGCGGAGACTATACTCTGTAGTACTCATGCTACCATGCCTCAAATTCAAGAATTTATTGGCCCTAGCTCGCCGAACTTCCGGAGGCATATATAATGACGGAGAGAAGCATCAACAAACTCTTGCCATACCGGTGGAGGTGCATTGGCTCCCCGTGAAGCCATCCAAACTGTATACCACTGAATTGAGACATCCCTCAATCTGTACGACGCTAGCTCCACCGACTCAGTGTCTGAAGCATGTATCAATCGGAGCGTCCTCAACATACCATCAATGAAGTCCTGAGGATCCTCCTCCGGTTTCGACGCAAAGAATTCCGGGGGTTTCAAAGCAATGAAGTCACGGGCTCTTGCACTAACAACCCTATCACCATACCCTGAACTGTGCCTCTGAGCCTGGGCCGCAACCCATTGAGTCAATAAAGTAATGGCCTCTTTTATATCTTGGCCCGAAGCATTTGGTGGAGGAGCTGGAGCTGGGGCTGAGGCTCCCACGTGCTCCTCGGTAATAGGCACTGTCTGGGAGGACTGAGATTGAGCCGCACTCTGGGACTCATCTTCTTCTACTACCGGTGGCGGTGCTCTTTCAGCCCGCTTTTCTGCCATCGTCTTGCCCTTTTGGGCTGCTGTAGCCTTTTTCTTTTTAGGAATCTCTGAAATACACAACACACGATTTAGGAACAAGAATTTCTCACATCATAGCTCTATCGCACGATTCTTATGAAGAAAGAAGGTCATATATTCCTAAAATGTCCGCAGCTTCTCGTTTATAAGTGTGGCGCGCAACACACCCATAACCAAGACTCTACTAGACACGGCTCGTAGACACATCCTGGGACTGAACTGCTCTGATACCACTTTTGTCACTGTCACGACCCAACCCCGTAGGCCATGACTAGTGCCCGTATTGGACACCCAAACGTACCCAATAGCCCTAGCTAGCATATTAGCAGAGTATATCAATATAAACTTCAATTGGCGTTACTAAATATCGCCTAGGCACAAGTATAACACGTAGAAGCCGATAAGGCCATCACAGATCATAACAACCCAAAAGCATATACAGAACCCACATGTGTGTCTACAGACCTCTACAGAACGTAACAGAATCATACGACGGGACAGAATCATACAACGGAACAGATCGTACGTATTATCATAGTATTCATAGCGGATCTCTCACATCACATATTTTTGTCAGAATACTTATACCGGAATACTTGTATCAAATACTCGTATCAGATGATTCATATCAAAATATTCATACCAGAATACTTATGTGAGAATTCTTCTGTCGGAACATTTACATCAAACTACTTATGTCAGAAAACTTATATCAAAATCCTTATACCGGAATGTTCGTAGCGGAGATCTTATGTCAAAGAGGGCGTACAATTCATAACAAACTTGGAGTGGTTAGAATACCACCATTTAGTAGTCGGAACGGTAACCAAGGGTTTCCTTTAATTATCGTATAGAAGTAATTCAAGTAGAACAATAGGAAGGGATTCGGGAATGGTGGACCCACATCGGGTCAAATGAGGTGGCGTACCTAATTTTACGTATTTTACACTTCCTAATATCCCTTATGAAAGTTTTAAAGTAATCGAGTCCTATTTGCTCAAGTTCTAGGTGTTTAGACAACTTTTCTAATCATTAGCAACATAATCGATTCAATTCCACTGAATGAAAAAGGGAGAAATTTAATCGTGGATTCCGAAGAGTAGAGTCATCCCCGGGGTCCAAATTCAAACCTAACACGTCTAGGACATGCCAAGAGAAGAAAAGGTGGAGCTTTACATACCTTTCTTGCCTTTTACGATCGCCAAAGCTCAAATCCCGTTTCGTCAAAAACCTACAAATGGTCACATTTACCAATTACTATTCATAAGGCTTAAAGTTCCAATTTTGATTTAGTATTTGTCTACCGAAATTTCGGCAGCACCTCCCCTATAAATACAACATCCCCGAGAATTCAACTCCGGCCAAATTCATCAACACAACACCCAAAGCAACACCAACAACATCAAGAATCACAACAAAAATACATTCTAACATAAATGTTCCTCTTTTCTACATTGTGCAATAACTCCCATTCCAACTTCACACCTCCAACCCAATCTCAATATTTTCATGTTCATTATTAATCAAGATTATCACAATGTAATTTGGAAGCATTTCATATCATATTTACAAAATATTCACAAGATATACAAAATATACAAACTTTCCACCAAAGTCATAATTCATTCGAAACCTCTAATCTTCGACATAAATATTCATAACACATTTTCATCCTCCAATTTCATTAACAATAATCATAATTCACACTTTAACAATTTCATTTTCATCATTACTTAAATCTACCATAAAATCACAAAACTTCCCATAACAACTTAACAACCAATCTTTCAGGCCAATATGGATTAGTATCCTTCCAAATCCATCAACTAACATAATAATCCACATTTAGAACTTCACTCCCATAATTACACAAAACTATATTAAAATCACATAATTTCCCATAACCATTTTTCTATAAATTTTTATACCAACTTGAACCATTATTCTTCCATTTCCATCACAAGGCCACAACAACACAATTAACATAACAAATAAAATTTTTACCATCCTTCTTCATCCACACAATTTTCGGCCATACACACATATGCCTATAACACACAATTTTTCATACTCTACATTCCTTTCCTCATTCTACAACACACATATATATATATATATATATATATATATATATATATATATTTCTTTCAAGACGAAAGGAGTAAAATCTTACCTTTCTCAAGAAATTTTCACTTGCCAACACAAGAACTTTCTTTCCTTAAAAATTATACCACGTTGAAGAGGGCCCTTAAATTAGTGAGAATACTAGAAAATTATAATTTTTGAGTCAAGCATTGGTGGCCTAAAATTTTTTCCTTTCTCTCCTTGCTTGGCCGAAATTCTCCTTCTTTTTTGCTCTTGTTTCTTGTTTTCTCTCCTTCTAGTTTTGTCTTGAAACTTCTAATGTTTCATGACAATTAAATGGTCCTTATATTTAATTACCACATGGATAATTTCCATGGGCTTGGGCTTGGCCATGTTGGACGGCCACCCCTTGCAAATTTGGGCCTAATTATTTTTTCATCTTTTTTTGGGCCAACCCGGTTGGTCCCGAATTGGGCCTAGCCCACAAACCTCTCGACCTTAAAACGTCCATATCTCCTTGTACCGACGTCACCTGGGAACCCACGACCTATGGATGGAAAGCTAATTCAATTATCTACAACTTCTATTTCCTGGTAGTTTTCCAAATTCCAAACTTATAATACAGTTTTTGCCCCCGTAAGTCAGGTCACCCGAAAACGTTTTCTTAAAAATATTCGTTTGGAGGACTTCCACTTTGATTTGGCCCAAGGGCCCTTCTTGAGTTGTGTTTAACTTCACATATGTGATTCATATAATTTGTCACATGTCCCAACAAAAATCTTGACGTGTGGGCCCCCACCTCAGCTTACAATTAATCCGACGTTAAAAAATACGGGATATAACATCCTCCCCCCCTTTAGAACATTCGTCCTCGAATGTTAGATTAGTCTTATAGGGTCTGAAAGTGCTTCGGGGGAGTTTCTTCCTTTCCTTCGAGCTTTTTCCAAACGTTACCATTACTATCCCCTATTTAGTACTCGCTTTCTTTCTATTCCCGAGCATCGCTATACTTAGGGCTTTCCAACCTTAACTAGTGGTGGAATCAGTATCCGTCTACTTGCAACATCTGTACCATAGCTTTCGCTTCGTCTTCTAGATTTCGTTCAGTCGATGTTTTTCATATATCGCAACACTGACTGCTGGGGCCCACCTGTCGATCGATACAGTCATAACTGAGATGTCATTTGCACACATATACACTTATTACCATTTCACTTACAATTCATTTCCCAAACACTATTCAGACTCTTCCTGATCCCAGAACTGTGTCACGCTTCCTTTTTCTCCGTCGGTCGGGCCCGCCTTAGCCTACCCGACCTATTTAGGGTTTCCAACCATTCAGTACATTCCAGTTTACTTTGAGTCGCCCCATATTTTCCATCTATATTTTGTATCTACATTTATGAAAATTTCAGTACGCTTCCCAGGGGTCACCCATCCCAGAATTTCTCTGGCCCTAGCACGCTTAACCTCGGAACTTTAGTGAATTTTGATACGTTAGTGCTGACGTAATCGCGCCCACTACCCCGCACGAGCTTTTTGACGTAATTTTAGGCAGGTCGGGGTTTTAACAAATTTTCGGAAAATTTTCTTAGTGGGTCCCACTCCGATTCGAAGGAGGTCTTTTATTTCCCTTACTTAAGGGATTACCGAATTAGTCCTTTAAACTCTTAACGTTCACCTTTTATTAGTATGAATAGTTACCTCTGAGGATCCTATCATTTTAGGTTTTACCCAGATTCTATTAGCAACTAGGAGGGGAAAATATATCCCAAGATAGCGCCTAGACTTATCAATGCATATATATATATTTCGAGAAAAGGTCAATAATGTACCTGCGTCCGCGTCTGATGGTGCTCCTGGGTCCTGTCGACTGGGCAAGGCATAGATGCGGTGCGAAGGACCGCTAGAACTGGAATCCCCGTTGTGACCTCTCCCGCGGCCTGCTGGTATCGACGCACTCTGCTCGGCAGGGCGCATGGCTACGGAAGGGGAAGATGTGCTAGCAACTGACCCGGTGGGCTGGGCTGAACCACCTGAACCACCCCTAAACGGGCACTCTCTCATAATATGGCCTCGACGGCCACAAGAAAAACAAGCATCCGTAGTATAACGACATTCTCCGAAGTGGGACTTACCACAACGAGAACATCGGGGCAGGGGTGGCCTCGTCTGATCTGGACCTCTGCTCGTCCGTGAGTCTGAAACCCTGGAGCTCTGGCCTGCTCCTGAATACCCTGCATAATCTGGTTTTTGGCCCGAGGGCTGTGGGGGTGTGCTCTGTGCTGGCTGGGAAGAATATCTGCTACCCTGCCGCAGAGATGGTCTGCTCCGTAACTCCTCAGAATACCCAGCTGATCTGGCCCTTTTGGGCCGACTCTCATCCTGAATCCTATCGGGCTGACGCCCCTTATGCCGGTCCTCCATGCCCTGGGCGTGCGCCTGTATACGGGCGATATCCATGCCGGTCTGAGCGGCCAGCACCAGACAACTATCGATCAAATAGTCATCCAGCCCCACTATATAACGGTGCATCCTATCAGTCATAGTAGCTACCATGGCAGGTGCATACCTAGCCAATTAGTCAAACTCTAGGCTATACTCCCGGACACTCCTACCATTCTGTCTCAGTAGCAGAAATCTGTCGGCCCTAGCCCGTCGTAGCTCCGGAGGCAGAAAATGACCAAGAAAAGCCTCAGCAAACTCATCCCAAACTGCTGGGGGGGGGGGGCACCGTCGCCTCTAGATAACTCCCACGACTCGTACCAATTAGCTGCTACATCATACAACCGGTACGAAGCTAACTCAACTGACTCTGTCGCAGAAGCCTTAATCAAATGTAACGTGCACCGCATTTTCCTGATAAACTCCTCTGGATCCTCCTCAGGCTTTGTCCCGGAGAACTCTGGAGGACTACATGTCAAGAACTGTGCCTCTGAGCCTGGGCCGCAACCCATTGAGTCAATAAAGTAATGGCCTCTTTTACATCTTGGCCCGAAGCATTTGGTGGAGGAGCTGGAGCTGGGGCTGAGGCTCCCACGTGCTCCTCGGTAATAGGCACTGTCTGGGAGGACTGAGATTGAGCCGCACTCTGGGACTCATCTTCCTCTACTACCGGTGGCGGTGCTCTTTCAGCCCGCTTTTCTGCCATCGTCTTGCCCTTTTGGGCTGCTGTAGCCTTTTTCTTTTTAGGAATCTCTGAAATACACAACACACGATTTAGGAACAAGAATTTCTCACATCATAGCTCTATCGCACGATTCTTATGAAGAAAGAAGGTCATATATTCCTAAAATGTCCGCAGCTTCTCGTTTATAAGTGTGGCGCGCAACACACCCATAACCAAGACTCTACTAGACACGGCTCGTAGACACATCCTGGGACTGAACTGCTCTGATACCACTTTTGTCACTGTCACGACCCAACCCCGTAGGCCATGACTAGTGCCCGTATTGGACACCCAAACGTACCCAATAGCCCTAGCTAGCATATTAGCAGAGTATATCAATATAAACTTCAATTGGCGTTAATAAATATCGCCTAGGCACAAGTATAACACGTAGAAGCCGATAAGGCCATCACAGATCATAACAACCCAAAAGCATATACAGAACCCACATGTGTGTCTACAGACCTCTACAGAACGTAACAGAATCATACGACGGGACAGGGCCCCGTCGTACCCCTGAATGGCGTATATATACACAATAACAGAAGGCTATACCAAGATGTAGGCTCCGGATAAAAGAGCGCTCCAAAATAGCGGAATAAAGTCCTAAGCGGGCGGATCAGCAAACCTGTCGTCTGTACCTGCGCGGCATGAAAACGCAGCCCCTGAAGAAAGGGGGTCAGTACGGAATATGTACCGAGTATGTAAAGCAGGGAGTGTAGTAAACAAGCCAGAACAGAAATCGAAAATGTGAGTATGAACATAATAGGTATAGAACGTACCCGGACCAATAGGGGTCTCGATGGTATAAGTACATAATAATCATATGAATGAACATATATAATTATATGCCAATATCACAAACCGTACCCGGCCCATTACGGGACTCGGTAATATAAGCAAATCACACCATATGCATGCACACATATATATTTATATATAAATACCGTACCCGGCCCTCTAGTGAGGGACTCGGTGAATGGAATCATCAGATGCCCTCCTGGCCGCCGTAGCCCGTCATCACATCAACACATCACCACAGCCTCATCAGATATACATATACATACCGTACCCGGCCCTCTAGTGAGGGACTCGGTGAATAATGCAGTAGAAAGTGCACGATAACATACCCGGCCCGGGACTCGGTGAAAGAGATCATAGCACATGCACGAGCAGAGTAGTGAGAAACTGATGCACATAATCAAGACTCAATGAAATGATCGTACGTATTATCATAGTATTCATAGCGGATCTCTCACATCACATATTTTTGTCAGAATACTTATACCGGAATACTTGTATCAAATACTCGTATCAGATGATTCATATCAAAATATTCATACCAGAATACTTATGTGAGAATTCTTCTGTCGGAACATTTACATCAAACTACTTATGTCAGAAAACTTATATCAAAATCCTTATACCGGAATGTTCGTAGCGGAGATCTTATGTCAAAGAGGGCGTACAATTCATAACAAACTTGGAGTGGTTAGAATACCACCATTTAGTAGTCGGAACGGTAACCAAGAGTTTCCTTTAATTATCGTATAGAAGTAATTCAAGTAGAACAATAGGAAGGGATTCGGGAATGGTGGACCCACATCGGGTCAAATGAGGTGGCGTACCTAATTTTACGTATTTTACACTTCCTAATATCCCTTATGAAAGTTTTAAAGTAATCGAGTCCTATTTGCTCAAGTTCTAGGTGTTTAGACAACTTTTCTAATCATTAGCAACATAATCGATTCAATTCCACTGAATGAAAAAGGGAGAAATTTAATCGTGGATTCCGAAGAGTAGAGTCATCCCCGGGGTCCAAATTCAAACCTAACACGTCTAGGACATGCCAAGAGAAGAAAAGGTGGAGCTTTACATACCTTTCTTGCCTTTTACGATCGCCAAAGCTCAAATCCCGTTTCGTCAAAAACCTACAAATGGTCACATTTACCAATTACTATTCATAAGGCTTAAAGTTCCAATTTTGATTTAGTATTTGTCTACCGAAATTTCGGCAGCACCTCCCCTATAAATACAACATCCCCGAGAATTCAACTCCGGCCAAATTCATCAACACAACACCCAAAGCAACACCAACAACATCAAGAATCACAACAAAAATACATTCTAACATAAATGTTCCTCTTTTTTACATTGTGCAATAACTCCCATTCCAACTTCACACCTCCAACCCAATCTCAATATTTTCATGTTCATTATTAATCAAGATTATCACAATGTAATTTGGAAGCATTTCATATCATATTTACAAAATATTCACAAGATATACAAAATATACAAACTTTCCACCAAAGTCATAATTCATTCGAAACCTCTAATCTTCGACATAAATATTCATAACACATTTTCATCCTCCAATTTCATTAACAATAATCATAATTCACACTTTAACAATTTCATTTTCATCATTACTTAAATCTACCATAAAATCACAAAACTTCCCATAACAACTTAACAACCAATCTTTCAGGCCAATATGGATTAGTATCCTTCCAAATCCATCAACTAACATAATAATCCACATTTAGAACTTCACTCCCATAATTACACAAAACTATATTAAAATCACATAATTTCCCATAACCATTTTTCTATAAATTTTTATACCAACTTGAACCATTATTCTTCCATTTCCATCACAAGGCCACAACAACACAATTAACATAACAAATAAAATTTTTACCATCCTTCTTCATCCACACAATTTTCGGCCATACACACATATGCCTATAACACACAATTTTTCATACTCTACATTCCTTTCCTCATTCTACAACACACATATATATATATATATATATATTTCTTTCAAGACGAAAGGAGTAAAATCTTACCTTTCTCAAGAAATTTTCACTTGCCAACACAAGCACTTTCTTTCCTTAAAAATTATACCACGTTGAAGAGGGCCCTTAAATTAGTGAGAATACTAGAAAATTATAATTTTTGAGTCAAGCATTGGTGGCCTAAAATTTTTTCCTTTCTCTCCTTGCTTGGCCGAAATTCTCCTTCTTTTTTGCTCTTGTTTCTTGTTTTCTCTCCTTCTAGTTTTGTCTTGAAACTTCTAATGTTTCATGACAATTAAATGGTCCTTATATTTAATTACCACATGGATAATTTCCATGGGCTTGGGCTTGGCCATGTTGGACGGCCACCCCTTGCAAATTTGGGCCTAATTATTTTTTCATCTTTTTTTGGGCCAACCCGGTTGGTCCCGAATTGGGCCTAGCCCACAAACCTCTCGACCTTAAAACGTCCATATCTCCTTGTACCGACGTCACCTGGGAACCCACGACCTATGGATGGAAAGCTAATTCAATTATCTACAACTTCTATTTCCTGGTAGTTTTCCAAATTCCAAACTTATAATACAGTTTTTGCCCCCGTAAGTCAGGTCACCCGAAAACGTTTTCTTAAAAATATTCGTTTGGAGGACTTCCACTTTGATTTGGCCCAAGGGCCCTTCTTGAGTTGTGTTTAACTTCACATATGTGATTCATATAATTTGTCACATGTCCCAACAAAAATCTTGACGTGTGGGCCCCCACCTCAGCTTACAATTAATCCGACGTTAAAAAATACGGGATATAACATCCTCCCCCCCTTTAGAACATTCGTCTTCGAATGTTAGATTAGTCTTATAGGGTCTGAAAGTGCTTCGGGGGAGTTTCTTCCTTTCCTTCGAGCTTTTTCCAAACGTTACCATTACTATCCCCTATTTAGTACTCGCTTTCTTTCTATTCCCGAGCATCGCTATACTTAGGGCTTTCCAACCTTAACTAGTGGTGGAATCAGTATCCGTCTACTTGCAACATCTGTACCATAGCTTTCGCTTCGTCTTCTAGATTTCGTTCAGTCGATGTTTTTCATATATCGCAACACTGACTGCTGGGGCCCACCTGTCGATCGATACAGTCATAACTGAGATGTCATTTGCACACATATACACTTATTACCATTTCACTTACAATTCATTTCCCAAACACTATTCAGACTCTTCCTGATCCCAGAACTGTGTCACGCTTCCTTTTTCTCCGTCGGTCGGGCCCGCCTTAGCCTACCCGACCTATTTAGGGTTTCCAACCATTCAGTACATTCCAGTTTACTTTGAGTCGCCCCATATTTTCCATCTATATTTTGTATCTACATTTATGAAAATTTCAGTACGCTTCCCAGGGGTCACCCATCCCAGAATTTCTCTGGCCCTAGCACGCTTAACCTCGGAACTTTAGTGAATTTTGATACGTTAGTGCTGACGTAATCGCGCCCACTACCCCGCACGAGCTTTTTGACGTAATTTTAGGCAGGTCGGGGTTTTAACAAATTTTCGGAAAATTTTCTTAGTGGGTCCCACTCCGATTCGAAGGAGGTCTTTTATTTCCCTTACTTAAGGGATTACCGAATTAGTCCTTTAAACTCTTAACGTTCACCTTTTATTAGTATGAATAGTTACCTCTGAGGATCCTATCATTTCAGGTTTTACCCAGATTCTATTAGCAACTAGGAGGGGAAAATATATCCCAAGATAGCGCCTAGACTTATCAATGCATATATATATATTTCGAGAAAAGGTCAATAATGTACCTGCGTCCGCGTCTGATGGTGCTCCTGGGTCTTGTCGACTGGGCAAGGCATAGATGCGGTGCGAAGGACCGCTAGAACTGGAATCCCCGTTGTGACCTCTCCCGCGGCCTGCTGGTATCGACGCACTCTGCTCGGCAGGGCGCATGGCTACGGAAGGGGAAGATGTGCTAGCAACTGACCCGGTGGGCTGGGCTGAACCACCTGAACCACCCCTAAACGGGCACTCTCTCATAATATGGCCTCGACGGCCACAAGAAAAACAAGCATCCGTAGTATAACGACATTCTCCGAAGTGGGACTTACCACAACGAGAACATCGGGGCAGGGGTGGCCTCGTCTGATCTGGACCTCTGCTCGTCCGTGAGTCTGAAACCCTGGAGCTCTAGCCTGCTCCTGAATACCCTGCATAATCTGGTTTTTGGCCCGAGGGCTGTGGGGGTGTGCTCTGTGCTGGCTGGGAAGAATATCTGCTACCCTGCCGCAGAGATGGTCTGCTCCGTAACTCCTCAGAATACCCAGCTGATCTGGCCCTTTTGGGCCGACTCTCATCCTGAATCCTATCGGGCTGACGCCCCTTATGCCGGTCCTCCATGCCCTGGGCGTGCGCCTGTATACGGGCGATATCCATGCCGGTCTGAGCGGCCAGCACCAGACAACTATCGATCAAATAGTCATCCAGCCCCACTATATAACGGTGCATCCTATCAGTCATAGTAGCTACCATGGCAGGTGCATACCTAGCCAATGAGTCAAACTCTAGGCTATACTCCCGGACACTCCTACCATTCTGTCTCAGTAGCAGAAATCTGTCGGCCCTAGCCCGTCGTAGCTCCGGAGGCAGAAAATGACCAAGAAAAGCCTCAGCAAACTCATCCCAAACTGCTGGGGGGGGGGGGGGGGCACCGTCGCCTCTAGATAACTCCCACGACTCGTACCAATTAGCTGCTACATCATACAACCGGTACGAAGCTAACTCAACTGACTCTGTCGCAGAAGCCTTAATCAAATGTAACGTGCACCGCATTTTCCTGATAAACTCCTCTGGATCCTCCTCAGGCTTTGTCCCGGAGAACTCTGGAGGACTACATGTCAAGAACTCACGGGCCCTGGAACTATCACGTCTATCCGCACGATCACCCACAAATCCGTGCCTGTGAACCTGCTCCGCCATCAATCTGGTCAACAACTGGACCGCATCTCGCATAGCCCTATACTCCTCCCCTGGAAGTGGAGCTGGAGGCTCGGGTACTGAAACCCCGGGAGCTAATGGTGGAGTCGCCCCCTGATCAGCAGCTGCGGCTGCCCCAATCTCCTCCGGTAAGGGCGGTGGAACAGAACCGGCCGATGGGGGTATATCCTCCGGTAGAGGCTGGGTACGGGCCCTGGTAACTCTCTGGGCCCGGCTTGTCTCTCCTACCTCCATCATCGCTTTGCCTTTCTGGGCAGCCGTTGCCTTCTTCAGAGGCATTGCTGAAAACATAATAAATTGTTAGAAAGGAATCATCCTACCAATACAGTTCTATTGCACGATCTAAGATCCAAAGAAGGGTAACATCCTAGATGTCCTGTAGCCTCCTATTTATAGATGTGGTGCACGACACACCGACAAACAAGACTCTACTAGACACGGTCTGTAGACACTCCGAGGACGGACCGCTCTGATACCACTTTTGTCACGACCCAACCCCGTAGGCCATGACTAGTGCCCGTATTGGACAGCCAAACGTACCCAATAGCCCTAGCTAGCATATTAGCAGAGTATATCAATATAAACTTCAATTGGCGTTACTAAATATCGCCTAGGCACAAGTATAACACGTAGAAGCCGATAAGGCCATCACAGATCATAACAACCCAAAAGCATATACAGAACCCACATGTGTGTCTACAGACCTCTACAGAACGTAACAGAATCATAAGACGGGACAAGGCCCCGTCGTACCCCTGAATGGCGTATATATACACAATAACAGAAGGCTATACCAAGATGTAGGCTCCGGATAAAAGAGCGCTCCAAAATAGCGGAATAAAGTCCTAAGCGGGCGGATCAGCAAACCTGTCGTCTGTACCTGCGCGGCATGAAAACGCAGCCCCCGAAGAAAGGGGGTCAGTACGGAATATATACCGAGTATGTAAAGCAGGGAGTGTAGTAAACAAGCCAGAACAGAAATCTAAAATGTGAGTATGAACATAATAGGTATAGAACGTACCCGACCCAATAGGGGTCTCGGTGGTATAAGTACATCATAATCATATGCATGAACATATATAATTATATGCCAATATCACAAACCGTACCCGGCCCATTACGGGACTCGGTAATATAAGCAAATCACACCATATGCATGCACACATATATATTTGTATATAAATACCGTACCCGGCCCTCTAGTGAGGGACTCGGTGAATGGAATCATCAGATGCCCTCCTGGCCGCCGTAGCCCGTCATCACATCAACACATCACCACATCCTCATCAGATATACATATACATACCGTACCCGGCCCTCTAGTGAGGGACTCGGTGAATAATGCAGTAGAAAGTGCACGATAACATACCCGGCCCGGGACTCGGTGAAAGAGATCATAGCACATGCACGAGCAGAGTAGTGAGAAACTGATGCACATAATCAAGACTCAATGAAATGATCGAACGTATTATCATAGTATTCATAGCGGATCTCTCACATCACATATTTTTGTCAGAATACTTATACCGGAATACTTGTATCAAATACTCGTATGAGATGATTCATATCAAAATATTCATACTAGAATACTTATGTGCGAATGCTTATGTCGGAACATTTACATCAAACTACTTATGTCAGAAAACTTATATCAAAATCCTTATACCGGAATGTTCGTAGCGGAGATCTTATGTCAAAGAGGGCGTACAATTCATAACAAACTTGGAGTGGTTAGAATACCACCATTTAGTAGTCGGAACGGTAACCAAGAGTTTCCTTTAATTATCGTATAAAAGTAATTCAAGTAGAACAATAGGAAGGGATTCGGGAATGGTGGACCCACATCGGGTCAAATGAGGTGGCGTACCTAATTTTACGTATTTTACACTTCGTAATATCCCTTATGAAAGTTTTAAAGTAATCGAGTCCTGTTTGCTCAAGTTCTAGGTGTTTAGACAACTTTTCTAATCATTAGCAACATAATCGATTCAATTCCACTGAATGAAAAAGGGAGAAATTTAATCGTGGATTCCGAAGAGTAGAGTCATCCCCGGGGTCCAAATTCAAACCTAACACGTCTAGGACATGCCAAGAGAAGAAAAGGTGGAGCTTTACATACCTTTCTTGCCTTTTACGATCGCCAAAGCTCAAATCCCGTTTCGTCAAAAACCTACAAATGGTCACATTTACCAATTACTATTCATAAGGCTTAAAGTTCCAATTTTGATTTAGTATTTGTCTACCGAAATTTCGGCAGCACCTCCCCTATAAATACAACATCCCCGAGAATTCAACTCGGCCAAATTCATCAACACAACACCCAAAGCAACACCAACAACATCAAGAATCACAACAAAAATACATTCTAACATAAATGTTCCTCTTTTCTACATTGTGCAATAACTCCCATTCCAACTTCACACCTCCAACCCAATCTCAATATTTTCATGTTCATTATTAATCAAGATCATCACAATGTAATTTTGAAGCATTTCATATCATATTTACAAACTATTCACAAGATATACAAAATATACAAACTTTCCACCAAAGTCATAATTCGTCTGAAACCTCTAATCTTCGACATAAATATTCATAACACATTTTCATCCTCCAATTTCATTAACAATAATCATAATTCACACTTTAACAATTTCATTTTCATCATTACTTAAATCTACCATAAAATCACAAAACTTCCCATAACAACTTAACAACCAATCTTTCATGCCAATATGGATTAGTATCCTTCCAAATCCATCAACTAACATAATAATCCACATTTAGAACTTCACTCCCATAATTACACAAAACTATATTAAATTCACATAATTTCCCATAACCATTTTTCTATAAATTTTTATACCAACTTGAATCATTATTCTTCCATTTCCATCACAAGGCCACAACAGCACAATTAACATAACAAATAAATTTTTTACCATCCATCTTCATCCACACAATTTTCGGCCATACACATATATGCCTATAACACACAATTTTTCATACTCTACATTCCTTTCCTCATTCTACAACACACACACACACACACACACATATATATATATATATATATATATATATTTCCTTCAAGACAAAAGGAGTAAAATCTTACCTTTCTCAAGAAATTTTCACTTGCCAACACAAGCACTTTCTTTCCTTAAAAATTATACCACGTTGAAGAGGGCCCTTAAATTAGTGAGAATACTAGAAAATTATAATTTTTGAGTCAAGAATTGGTGGCCTAAATTTTTTTCCTTTCTCTCCTTGCTTGGCCGAAATTCTCCTTCTTTTTTGCTCTTGTTTCTTGTTTTCTCTCCTTCTAGTTTTGTCTTGAAACATCTAATGTTTCATGACAATTAAATGGTCCTTATATTTAATTACCACATGGATAATTTCCATGGGCTTGGGCTTGGCCATGTTGGCCGGCCACCCCTTGCAAATTTAGGCCTAATTATTTTTTCTTTTTTTTTTGGGCCAACCCGGTTGGTCCCGAATTGGGTACTAGCCCACAGACCTTTCGACCTTAAAACATCCATATCTCCTTGTACCGACGTCACCTGGGAACCCACGAACTATGGATGGAAAGATAATTCAATTATCTACAACTTCTATTTCCAGGTATTTTTCCAAATTCCAAACTTATAATACAGCTTTTTCCCCCCAAAGTCAGGTCACCCGAAAACGTTTTCTTAAAAATATTCGTTTGGAGGACTTCCACTTTGATTTGGCCCAAAGACCCTTCTTGAGTTGTGTTTAATTTCACATATGTGATTCATATAATTTGTCACATGTCCCAAAAAAAATCTTGACGTGTGGGCCCCCACCTCAGCTTACAATTAATCCGACGTTCAAAAATACGGGATATAACAGTCACGACCCGACTAGGGGGCCGCGACGAGCACCCGATGCTACACCACCCGAGCACCCCCTTATCGTACATAACATAACATCTAGGTGAACCATAAGTCAATTCGTGCTTTTCTTATCGTTAATCATATTGATCCCATTAGACGACCATCATCATTTAACATATCATGGGCATCTGTGCCACATCATAAGCACAAGGCCGACGTGGCTAACAAAAGATATACAAAACATGGGCTGACATGGCCGAACATCTATACCCACATACACATGACTACGAGCCTTTAAGAGTATGACATATCGTATGAGCGGGACAGGGCCCCGCTTTGCCCATAATTATATACACAAAAGAATAAGTACCCAAAAGCTACGACTCCGAAAGAAATGGAGCTCTGCTATGCAATCTCTGAATAAGCAGCTATGGATCAAGTATGTCTCCCTGTGCACCTGCGGGCATGACACAACGTCCACAAACAAAAGGACGTCAGTACGAAGAATGTACTGAGTATGTAAAGCATGATCAACATCGATATATAAGCATAGTGAACAACATATGAAATAGCATAGGAGGGGAGACAATAATATCATCGTCATAGCACTTACCTGCCTTTCGTAGGACATTCCATTTTTCATACGTATTAGTACACCTACGTCATCATCCGTATCCCATAATAGTACTCGTACCATACTTGTGCTCATATTCGTATACATGTCCTTATTCGTATTCTTATACATAGTCTTATCACATTCATATTCATATTATATACATAGTCATTTCATATACATAGCATTTACATAGCATACCCGACCTCATAGGATCGGTGTCTTATACATACTTGGCCAACCAAGGCTCAAGGTCATACATACCTGGCCCTACCAAGGCATCAAGGTTATCCGTACCATCTGCAGAGGTGTGCGCGCGTTTCGTAATCGTATACATACTTTATACATAGTCATATACATATAGTCTTACCCGGCATCATAAGCTCGGGGTCTTATCATAGCCCTTCATAGGCATACATATACATATATCATAGCTCGTAAGCATCTCTAATCTAATTTTACTCTCATCATCATAACTATTCTCATCATTATCGTTACATCTACATTAAAGACTTACTCGTCATACGAGGAACATAGTATAATCATAGTACATATCAAGGGTCGTGAGCTTATGAGCTCGGAATGTCAACCATGTGAAGACAACATACTCGTATAGAGGAATCATAAATTTGGCCAAGAACCATGCCTTATGAAAGAAGGGTTAGCCTTACATACCTTTCCGTCGAACTATACTACACTTGCACGTTCCCATCCAATGCTAGCGTTTATACCTTCATTAATATCATAACAATGGCCATTAGTCATTCACATTATCCACATTATCTAGATTCCTCAATTTGCCTCTAATTCACCCACATTCATGGTCATAACACCCATCTTCGTCCATTCGTCTAAAGTGTTTAGTTCATGATCTTAATACCATTTATAACACATTCATATCACAACACAACAACATTCATAACTCAATTCAAACTATTTCTCAAAATGTTACTATTCATCATTGATGACCTAGTTGACCACATTTTCTACAATCCATGCATTTTAATTCTCCAATACCTTAAACATCTTGCAAAAATCAAGAATCTTACCTTAGAAGTTGTATGAACAAGCTTTGGTTGATAATACTCCTCTTTGAGCAAAACCCTAGTTTTTCTCCATTTGGATTTCTTGACTTGGATGATCCTTGATGATTCCCTTATCCTTGATTCACTTGTCTTAATGTTATTGATGGCTTATAATCCTTGAAAACTCATATAATAAATGTAGAGAGAAGTTTTAGAGAGAAGTGGTGTAATGTTGTAATGAAATAAAATAAGTCTTGATCCTCATATTTAATGAATTGGAAAATCTGTGCTGGGTGAACAGTGGTCGTCCATGGAGGTTTACGGTCCGTATTTCAGTTTACGGACCGTCCCCTATGGTCATCTTTATGCTTAAGCAGGACCAGAAACTTTGGCCTGCATGCATGGTGCTCTACGACCATGGTTTACGGGCCGTAAATCACTTTACGGTCCGTCCACCAGGTCGTGTTTAGCCATTTCCTCGGCTGGCAGAAAGTTGAAGTTGGGAATGCCAGTTTACGACTTCAAGTTTACGGACCGTATTGCACTTTACGGTCCGTATTTTGCACTATACGACCACTGGGCAGTTTTGCCAACTTTCAATTTTTTTCTCATTTCTCGACTTTTCATTCTAATCATCCACATCCCTTTACATACATTTCCCATGAAACATTATATACTCGCACTCCTCGCACACATCATTAGTTCATTTACCTGCGTACCAACGGGAAATTTTCCGAGGTGTAACATTCTACCCCCCTTAGGAACATTCGTCCTCGAATGTTAAAGGCTTAGGGAATTCTATAAAAATTTCGCCAGAGTTTCCTCTGTAATGTGGCACTACCACCCTGCCACAACAACCCACAATAACAATGCCTCACAGGGCAATAATACAACAACACTAAAAATTTGGCCACACACGACCTGAATGTTAAAAAGGGAAAACATGCATACCTTATGATTTTGACGTCTCATCTTGGACTTCTTCCAAGGGCTGAAATAAATGTGGGTATTTGGATCGCATATTCTCTTCCGCTTCCCATGTCATTTCCTCTCGATTGTTATTTCTCCACAGTACTTTAATTGAGGCCACTTCTTTTTTTCTAAGCCTCCGTACTTGCTTATCTAATATGGCAATGGGTATTTCATCATAAGTTAACTTTTCTGTCACTTGAATATCATTCACTGGGACGATCCTCGTAGGATCTCCAACACACTTCCGAAGCATCGAGACATGAAATACTGGATGGACTGACTCAAAATCTGGAGGTAGATCTAGCTCATAGGCCACTTTGCCTATTTTGCGCACAATTTCGTATGGCCCAATATACCGGTGACTGAGCTTCCCCTTTTTGCCAAATCTCATCACGCCCTTCATTGGCGACACTTTCAAGAATACCCAATCTTTCACTTCGAACTCTAAGTCTCTTCGACGATTATCCGCATAGGACTTCTGACGACTTTGAGCCGCTAGCAACCGATCTTGTATGAGCTTAACTTTCTCTATTGCTTGCTTGACCAAGTCTGGCCCTATCAACTTAGCTTCTCCGGTTTCAAACCACCCAATTGGGGATCTACACGTTCGCCCATATAGAGCTTCATACGGTGCCATTTGAATGCTAGAATGATAACTGTTATTGTAAGCAAACTCAATGAGTGACAAATGGTCATCCCAATTTCCTCCAAAATCTATCATACATGCCCGTAACATATCTTCAAGAGTCTGAATAGTACGTTCAGCTTGCCCATCGGTCTGTGGGTGAAATGTCGTGCTTAGGCGCACTTGGGTCCCTAAACCTTCTTGGAAAGACCCCCAAAACTTGGCTGTAAACTGAGTTCCTCTATCGGAGATAATAGATACCGGAACGCCATGGAGCCTCACTATCTCTTTAAGATAAAGCTTGGCATAATCTTCTGCCATATAGGTCGTTCTGACCGGTAAGAAATGCGCTGACTTTGTGAGTCTATCCACGATCACCCATATAGAATCATATTTACGTCGAGAACGGGGTAACCCTGTAATGAAATCCATATTAATCACTTCCCACTTCCAAGTTAGGATTTCTATAGCTTGCAATAAGCCACCCGGCTTTTGGTGTTCTATCTTCACTTGTTGGCAATTAGGACACTGAGCTACGAATTCCGCTACGTCTTTCTTCATCCCATTCCACCAATATATAGTCTTAAGATCATGATACATTTTCGTCGCTCCGGCATGAACGGAGTAACGGGAACAATGAGCTTCTCTCAAAATCTGATGGCGTAGACCTGCCACATCGGGAACACATAACCTGCCTCGACATCGGAGAACTCCGTCTTCCGAAATGTCAAATGATGACTCCTCCTTCTGAGGGAGTGTATCTCTGTACTGCATTAGCATGGGATCCTCATATTGTCGCTCTTTTACTTCCGCTACTAACGATGAAACTGCTGAATTCTGAATAGTAGGTCCACTGCTACCTGAGTCCACCACTCGGACTCCTAGGCTAGCTAACTGTTGAAGATCACGGGCCATCTTTTTCTTTTCTGGTCGTACATCACGTAGACTTCCCATCGACCTACGGCTAAGAGCATCAGCCACAACATTTGCCTTTCCGGGGTGGTACAGGATTTCAACATCATAGTCTTTTAGCAACTCTAGCCATCGTCGTTGCCGCAAATTCAACTCTTTCTGCTTGAAGATGTACTGGAGACTCTTATGATCTGTATAAATATCCACGTGGACACCATATAAGTAATGTCTCCATATCTTTAAAGCATGGACCACCGCGGCCAATTCTAAGTCATGGGTAGGATAATTCTGCTCGTGTTTCCGTAATTGTCTAGAAGCATACGCAATCACCTTACCATTTTGCATCAATACACAGCCTAGCCCGACGCCAGAAGCATCACAATAAATAACATATCCTTCCAATCCCTCTGGAAGTGTCAAGACTGGGGCTGAAGTCAGTCGGTCTTTCAACTCTTGGAAACTACGCTCGCAAGCATCTGTCCATTGAAACTTAGCTGACTTCTGAGTCAACTTGGTGAGCGGTGCATAAATAGAAGAGAAACCCTCAAAAAATCTTCTGTAATAACCGGCTAAGCCCAAAAAGCTACGAACCTCCGTAGGGGTCGTGGGCCTTGGCCAAGTCTTCACTGCCTCAATCTTTTGTCTATCTACTCGAATACCGTCAGCTGCAACAATGTGGCCCAGAAATGCCACTGAGTTCAACCAAAACTCGCATTTGGATAACTTCGCGAATAACTCTCGGGTTCGAAGAACTCCAAGGACAATACGCAAATGATCCGCATGTTCTGCCTCGGATCTAGAATACACTAGGATATCATCGATGAATACAATCCCGAATAGATCCAGAAAAGGCCTGAATACATTGTTCATTAAGTCCATAAACACTGTCGGTGCATTAGTTAGCCCAAATGACATTACTCGGAACTCAAAATGGCCATACCTTGTTCTGAAAGCCGTCTTAGGGATATCTTTCTCCCTAACCCTCACTTGGTGATACCCGGACCTCAAATCGATCTTTGAAAATCATTTGGCACCTTGCAATTGATCAAATAAATCATCAATCCTCGGAAGGGGATACTTGTTCTTAATCGTCACTTTATTCAATTGCCGATAATCAATGCACATTCTCAAGGAGCCATCCTTCTTCCGCACTAACAATACGGGTGCTCCCCACGGGGATGAACTAGGCCTAATGAAGCCTTTTTCAAGCAAGTCTTTTAATTGCTCCTTCAACTCTTTCAACTCTGCGGGTGCCATCCTATAGGGAGGAATAGATATGGGTTTAGTGTCTGGCAACACGTCAATAGAAAAATCAATCTCCCTCTCGGGAGGAAGGCCTAGATGCTCTTCTAGGAACACATCCGGAAATTCATTCACTACCGGAACTGACTGAAGAGTCGACAACTCAGCTTCTATATCTTGAACTCGTACTAGGTGACAAATGCACCCTTTCGTGATCATCTTCCTTGCCTTTAGATAGGAAATAAACCTACCTTTTGGTGACGCCGTATTTCCTTTCCATTCTAAGACTGGTTCTCCCAGAAACTGGAAGCGAACCATTTTCATTCTACAATCAACATTGGCGTAGCAAGAAGCCAAACAATCCATGCCCATAATGACATCAAAATCTACCATCTTTAGTTCATGCAAGTCAGCTATAGTACGGTGGTCACATATCACGACTACACAATCCCTATACACTTGGCTAGCTATCACTGATTCGCCAACGGGCGTAGACACCTCAAAAGGTTTGATCGACTCCGGCTCGACTATAAACCGACCCGCAATATATGGAGTAACATAAGACAATGTGGAGCCCGGGTCAATCAAAGCATATACATCATGAGAGAATACCGATAATATACCTGTGACTACGTCAGGAGAAGACTCAAGATCTTGACGTCCAGCCAGAGCATAAATACGGTGCTAAGAACCGCTAGTACTGGGAGCTCTCCCTCTGCCTCTACCATGGCCAGCTGGCGCATATGAACCTGGCCCTGTAGGGCGTACAGATGTCGAAGATCCAGCTACCGACCCTGATGGCTGGGTCCTATCTCTACCATGTACTGAGGGGCAATCATGCATAATATGGCCTGGCCGACCACATGAATAGCAAGCGTCTGAACCTGATCGGCACTGACCCCAATGCAACTTTCCACACCGAGAACATTGTGGTACGGGTGGCCTTGGCTGGCCTGAATCACCTCTAAACTGAGACCCCGAATAACCCTGACTCGGCTCGGAACGAGTAGATCTGTCAAATCTCTGCCCCGTGAACTGTGGAGGTGTACTGGTCATAGAATAGCCTGATTGGCTGGGAAACTGCTGTCTGTGTCCGCCCCTGGACTCGCTCCTCGAACCCGAAGGTCTGGCCCTCTTGTTATGACCCCTATCCTGCTCACGTTCATTTTTCCGCTGCTGTAGGTGTTCCTCTAATTCCTGAGCATGTGCCTGAATGCGTGCAATATCCATGCCATCCTGAAGGGACGCAGTCAAGCATTTCCATCAAGTGTGGCCCTAGGCCTTTCACAAACCGGTGCACCCGATCGCCCACATCCGCTACCATGGCCGAAGCATACCTAGCCAAGGAATTGAAGTGGAGACTATACTCTGTAGCACTCATGCTACCTTGCCTCAAATTCAAGAATTTATTGGCCCTAGCTCGCCGAACTTCCGGAGGCATATAATGGCGGAGAAAAGCATCAACAAACTCTTGCCATACCGGTGGAGGTGCATTGGCTCCCCGCGAAGCCATCCAAACTGTATACCACTGAATTAAGACATCCCTCAATCTGTACGACGCTAGCTCCACCGACTCAGTGTCTGAAGCATGTATCAATCGGAGCGTCCTCAACATACCATCAATGAAGTCCTGAGGATCCTCCTCCGGTTTCGACCCAAAGAATTCCGGGGGTTTCAAAGCAATGAAGTCACGGGCTCTTGCACTAACAACCCTATCACCATACCCTGAACTGTGCCTCTGAGCCTGGGCCGCAACCAATTGAGTCCATAAAGTAATGGCCTCTTTTACATCTTGGCCCGAAGCATTTGGTGGAGGAGCTGGAGCTGGGGCTGAGGCTCCCACGTGCTCCTCGGTAATAGGCACTGTCTGGGAGGACTGAGATTGAGCCGCACTCTGGGACTCATCTTCCTCTACTATCGGTGGCGGTGCTCTTTCAGCCCGCTTTTCTGCCATCGTCTTGCCCTTTTGGGCTGCTGTAGCCTTTTTCTTTTTAGGCATCTTTGAAATACACAACACACGATTTAGGAACAAGAATTTCTCACATCATAGCTCTATCGCACGATTCTTATGAAGAAAGAAGGTCATATATTCCTAAAATGTCCGCAGCTTCTCGTTTATAACTGTGGCGCGCAACACACCCATAACCAAGACTCTACTAGACACGGCTCGTAGACACATCCTAGGACTGAACTGCTCTGATACCACTTTTGTCACGACCCGGCTAGGGGGCCGCGACGAGCACCCGGTGCTACACCACCCGAGCACCCCCTTATCGTACATAACATAACATCTAGGTGAACCATAAGTCAATTCGTGCTTTTCTTATCGTTAATCATATTGATCCCATTAGACGACCATCGTCATTTAACATATCATAGGCATCTGTGCCACATCATAAGTACAAGGCAGACGTGGCTAACAAAAGATATACAAAACATGGGCCGACATGGCCGAACATCTCTACCCACATACACATGACTACGAGCCTCTAAGAGTATGACATATCGTATGAGCAGGACAGGACACCGCTATGCCCATAATTATATACACAAAAGAATAAGTACCCAAAAGCTACGGCTCCGAAAGAAATGGAGCTCTGCTATGCAATCTCTGAATAAGCAGCTATGGATCAAGTCTGTCTCCCTGTGCACCTGCGGGCATGACGCAGCGTCCACAAACAAAAGGACGTCAGTACGAAGAATGTACTGAGTATGTAAAGCATGATCAACATCGATATATAAGCATAATGAACAACATATGAAATAGCATAGGAGGGGATACAATAATATCATCGACATAGTACTTACCTGCCTTTCGTAGGACTTTCCATTTTTCATACGTATTAGTACACCTACGTCATCATCCGTATCCCATAATAGTACTCGTACTATACTTGTGCTCATATTCGTATACATGTCCTTATTCGTATTCTTATACATAGTCTTATCACATTCATATTCATATTATATACATAGTCATTTCATATACATAGCATACCCGACCTCATAGGATCGGTGTCTTATACATGCTTGGCCAACCAAGGCTCAAGGTCATACATACCTGGCCCTACCAAGGCATCAGGGTTATCCGTACCATCTGCAGAGGTGTGTGCGTGTTTCGTAATCGTATACATACTTTATACATAGTCATATACATATAGTCTTACCCGGCATCATAAGCTCGGGGTCTTATCATAGCCCTTCATAGGTATACATATACATATATCATAGCTCGTAAGCATATCTAATCTAATTTTACTCTCATCATCATTACTATTCTCATCATTATCGTTACATCTACATTAAAGACTTACTGGTCATACGAGGAACATAGTATAATCATAGTACATATCAAGGGTCGTGAGCTTATGGGGTCGGAATGTCAACCATGTGAAGACAACATACTCGTATAGGGGAATTAGAAATTTGGCCAAGAACCATGCCTTATGAAAGAAGGGTTAGCCTTACATACCTTTCCGTCGAACTATACTACACTTGCACGTTCCCTTCCAATGCTAGCGTTTATACCTTCATTAATATCATAACAATGGCCATTAGTCATTCACATTATCCACATTATCTAGATTCCTCAATTTGCCTCTAATTCCCCCACATTCATGGTCATAACACCCATCTTCGTCCATTCGTCTAAAGTGTTTAGTTCATGATCTTAATACCATTTATAACACATTCATATCACAACACAACAACATTCATAACTCAATTCAAACTATTTCTCAAAATGACACTATTCATCATTCATGACCTAGTTGACCACATTTTATACAATCCATGTATTTTAATTCTCCAATACCTTAAACATCTTGTAAAAATCAAGAATCTTACCTTAGAAGTTGTAGGAACAAGCTTTGGTTGATAATACTCCTCTTTGAGCAAAACCCTAGTTTTTCTCCATTTGGATTTCTTGACTTGGATGATCCTTGATGATTCCCTTATCCTTGATTCACTTGTCTTAATGTTATTGATGGCTTATAATCCTTGAAAACTCATATAATAAATGTAGAGAGAAGTTTTAGAGAGAATTGGTGTAATGTTTTAATGAAATAAAATAAGTCTTGATCCTCATATTTAATGAATTGTAAAATCTGTGCTGGGTGAACAGTGGTCGTCCATGGAGGTTTACGGTCCGTATTTCAGTTTACGGACCGTCCCCCGTGGTCGTCTTTATGCTTAAGCAGGACCAGAAACTTTGGCCTGCATGCATGGTGCTTTACGACCATGGTTTACGGGCTGTAAATCACTTTACGGTCCGTCCACCAGGTCGTGTTTAGCCATTTCCTCGGCTGGCAGAAAGTTGAAGTTGGGCATGCCAGTTTACGAGTTCAAGTTTACGGACCATATTGCACTTTACGGTCCGTATTTTGCACTATACGACCACTGGGCAGTTTTGCCAACTTTCAATTTTTTTCTCATTTCTCGACTTTTCATTCTAATCATCCACATCCCTTTACATACATTTCCCATGAAACATTATACACTCGTACTCCTCGCACACATCATTAGTTCATTTACTTATGTACCAACGAGAAATTTTCTGAGGTGTTACAAGATGAGTTGGACAAGGACCTAAACATCCCAAGTCATGATGAAAATTACTACGAGTGGCTTAGGGCTGAGTTTGCTGACAGTACCACTCCAGGACCATATTTGTACAAATTTCTTAAGGATAGGGAAGCTGTGAATGCAATCCAAGTTAGGAGAATGAAACGACGAATAGAAGGAAGAGAAATGAATCATCAAGCACAGATAGAATATGATCAGAAGATAATTGAGAGTTTGACAGACGAGGTCGATGCTTCATTGAAAAGCTTGGAATGGCTTGACACCTTTGTTAAGAAAGCTATAGATACGGGGTCATCATTACCGGATAATCATAGGGGTCAATAGATCGGGACACCATTGATGCCAGCACATGTAGCTATTCAGACTGCCCTTCGGAGGGCCAAGAGGGCGCGAGATAATAGAGAGCAGATTTCTGTCTGTGAAATGGACTTTTCGTGATTACCGCATTTACTTTAAAAGTCTTGCAATCCCACTTGGGAGAATACCATTAATGAAAAGTAGTGGGATTTTATTTTTGGGAACGATACATTTGTTTTACATATGGAACAATTTTGCTTCATACGCTAGAAGCCTTGGAGTAACGAGGTATAGGAAAGCGAGTTATATACTGCCTAAATGCTTATTTGACATAATTGTTCTGTGTGGAAAATCATATACATTTTCAAATTTCTTGATTGGTTCACATTCCAGCCACTACCCCAAAGAAAAACCAAGGAAATAACCATCAAAACAAAATTAGATCCACGTTTAAAAGGTTGATTTGCTAAATAGGAAATGGAGACTCCAGAGAGCATGAGTGCAACTTCGCCCTATGTGAACCTAGTCAGTGATGACGAGGGCACAGAAGCAGCAAGTGAGAAAAATCGACAATGGGATGAAAGAATGGCCTTAGCCACTGCCAGGATGAAAGAAGCAGTGCAGACTGCTAAAGCAGCCAATGAGAAAATGAAAGAAGCAGAAACTCTCCTAGCTTATGTTGAGGAACTAACCAAATAGCACCCCGCCAATCGGGTAAAGTGGGGGAAGGCGCCTGAAGCACCACTTAGGAGCTATGCCCCACTTAGACAACAAAAAGGGCTTAACCCCGTACTATATGGAGAAGACGAACTACTTATCCCCAACCTGAAGATTTATGGAAGCTCACGCGACTCCTAATTTGAGGAGCCTCTTGTCTTCTGCACAATTGTTCTTAAAGGCATAAGATTGCACAATTGGGGTGCGCAAGTAGAACTGTCAAAACAAGAACTTTTGGAAACTTTGGGGAACATTAGGGTGTACGCACAAAGCCCAAACTTGCTGCCACCATGTGCTCCTTCTATGGGTTACAGAAAATGCCTCTACCACCGAGGTCAATCAGGGCATTCCACCAATGAGTGCGTAGTATTACAAAGAAAGCTTATCCAATGGATTGATCAGGGGAGGATTAGTCAACTGTGGGGGCCCCACTCTTTCCTGACTCATGACTAAAGAAGAAATCGTACAGAAAGGATATCAAAGGTCAGGTTCTGGAGAAGTGATTTTTCCAAATTTGAGGAGTCATATGCCTGGATTTACTCTTTACTATGCAGCATGAAAAAGATAAGGACAGTGCCCCAAACCTACTAGGGTCACCCAGGATCCTCAGAAGAAAGAATTTGCACATATCACCATGGCCGCCCCGGCCACGACATTGAAGAATGTGTGGACTTCAAGCTCGAACTAGAACATCTCGTGAATGAAGGCCATATGTGGATTGTCGCAGGAAGGCAAGGATAGAAGATGAAGGCGGAAGAAGACAATGAAGATCTGTTTAGTAGGGTTGGATAGAAAAACATAAGTATCCCTTTACTACTTTCAATAAGATAAAGCATCCTTTTCCCTTTTTATGTAAATGGAACCACGCCGACCTAATGTCCCATTGGGGATACGTGGGAAGCCTATATAAGGCCTGGTCAGGGTAGAAAAATTAAGTTTCGGGTAGCATAGGAAAAACTTTTCTGTGTACGCCTGAACTACGGATGGTCCTGATTTCTCTTTGGTGGGATACGTAGGCAGTCTATTTAAGACTCGGTCCTTTTATAATAAAAATTAAAATCCCCCTTAGTATAGGATGGGCAGAATCAAATCAACAATACAAACTTTTTACCACAGACCAGACCAAAATACTCTGGAATGTGAATCAATCAAGGAGTTGAAACAAAGTATATGATTCTATATGCTATAAACTGCAAACAACGTGATATTTTGTGTTTTGTGCTTAAGCCTAATGCTAACTTGAAAGATTTTGAGTTGTTTTCTCTTATAGACAGGGGTCGATTCGCTGGCACCAGTCACTAGATAAAAAACTAACGCAGCGTCCTTAAACCCTCAAGAAGAAAACATGCCTGAAATTCCACCACAAACATAAATGCTTTAGTAGAAGGTATCCCAACCACAGACATACCCGGAATGCCTCTGGAAGAAGCTATCAGTCTGCTGATGAGACAATTTGCTGAGGCCAGAGAATTGGTGAACCGCCTAAGGGCCGAGAAAGAAAATACCTCTAACACTGAGGCTAGGAGACCTCCACCCACTTTCCCAAATCTGGATTTACCAATTCCCGATCACTTTCCTCAAACCCAAACTGGGGCCACCTTCCAGACTCCATTACATCGAAATACCACCCATGTGGGGAGTTCCTCCCACCATACCCATGCTTTTCAAACATCGGCTCGCATAACAAGCACAAATGCTTACCAAGCCCCTATGGCAGCAGGAGTTCCAGCGACTCATCCCACACAACCAAATGTCATCTTTCAAGAGCATGTCAACCATATTGACTTTTCGCCATAATTGGAAAATATGGAAAAGTTCGTCAAAGCTAGAATAGACAAAATAGAGAAAGAGATGGGTGAGAAGATTGCCGAGCTGGAGCATGGCTCCAAAAAGAAAGAAGGGTTGAGGTACTCTGACTTGTGCATCCACCCAGACTTGGGTCTACCTGAAGGCTTCAAATTTCCAAATTTGATCACTTCAATGGGTCAGGCAACCCCAAAGCCCACCTAAGGCCTTACTGCGACCAGCTGGTCGGAACTGGCAGAAATGAAGCCTTGCTTATAAGGTTGTTTAGTCGAAGTCTACCAGGGACGACTATGGAATGGTTCATCTCTAAAGATATTAGCCGTTGAAATACATGGGAAGAAATGGAGAGTTCATTCATGGAGAGATTCCGTTTCAATGTGGAAAATGTACCTGATCGCTTCTCGTTAGAGAAAATTCGTCAGAAATCGACTGAAACCTACTGAGAGTATGCTAGCCACTGGAGAGATGAAGTGGCACAAGTACAACCTCCCATGACTGAAGCTGAGTAGGTAGCTGCGTTCATACGATACCAAGAAGCTGATTGCTGTGATAAGATGATAACCATGAGGGGGAGCTCCTTCGCAGATATAGTTGTCGTGAGGGAAGATATTGAAAACGACCTTAAAACTGGCCAGATTGTTAGTGTACTAAGAAGGTCAGTCTCGCCAGGCAGCATGAGTCGCAAAAAGAAGAAAGAAGACATAGCTTGTGTTTCTAGAACTGATAGTCCAAAACGTCAAGGAAAAGAGATAGTCCACAAAAATCCAGATAGCTACCAATCACCTCCACCAACCAACTACACAGTCACCTCACCCCAATATAGCCCAATGACTGTATGCTACGTACAACCTAGCTACTCAGCTCCACAACAAAGCTACCAAATGCCAGCACCAAGCAACCAAACTCCACCACCAAATTATCGAATGCCAGCACTTAATAACCGAGCTCCACAAAACTAAACTTTCTAGAACCAGCCTCCATCGAAAAACTATGAAATGCCTCAAAGGAAACCTACGAACGTATTCACTCCTCTGCCGAAATCAGGGACAAGCCTATTTGCCAAACTAAGGGATGCCAGGTGAATAAGTGCCGTCCCACCAAAACCTACTAACCCCGCTGATTGATGGTATAGGCTAGATCTCAATTGCGCTTATCACTCTAACTAAGCTGGCCATGCCACTGAATATTGCAAACACATGAGACACGGGTTGCAGGACATGATTGACAATCACGAGCTTGTCTTACAACCAACACCACCAAATGTAGATGCAAACCCGCTGCCAAAACATGGAGAGAACCAAATTCACATGATAGAGAGAGGTGATGAGTGGGAAGAGAGCCCGACTAAAATTCGTTCAGATATGGAAGGATTAGAGAGCACTATCGCCTCATTGTTACTACAAGAGCGAAAAGAAGTGATAGACCCTTTGATAAAGGGATCCGACATATCTACCCTAATTGAAAGAGATCCTTTTGTGCTCAGGTACCCTTCAACTGTGGCTCGAATTCACAACGAGCCGTTTATACTCAGAACATTAGGATCAATTGAGAATGAGCCCTTTGTGATCAAGCCGCCGCACCAAATGATGATCAACAAGTATAAAGAAATAGCTGTTGTGGTCCAGGGTATGACCAGGTCAGGAAGGTGCTACGCCCTGGAAGAACCTGTGCCTGAAGCGCCCCGTCGCGAAAATCCTCAGAAGAAACCCATAACTGAGGGTGAAGCTGAGAATTTCTTGAGGCAAATGTCGGTCAAGGATTATTCGATTGTTGAGCACCTGTATAAAACTCCTGCAAGGATATTAGTAATGTCACTATTACTCAGTTCATCCCAACACCGTTTAGCCTTGATGAAAGCCTTGGATAAAGTCCAAGTACTCGCTGGCACCACGAGCAAAACATTGACTGAAATTGTGGGGTATGTTGTGCGGGCTCATAGGCTGTCATTCTCTGACAATGAATTTCCAAGGGAGGGGAAGTCCCACAATAAAGCCCTGCACATAACAGTCAAATGCCGTGACAAAATTATTCCACAGGTACTGATTGATGGGGGAGCTGGGTTGAATGTATGCCCTATGACGACTCTGAAACAGCTTCGGTATGATATTGGTAAAATCTGCCAGAGTCGAGTCGAACCAACGTAAAGGCTTATGATAGTGCAACCAGTGACCCAATTGGGGAAATAGATTTACACATACAAATGGGCCCCACTGAGTTCGTAGTGGAGTTTTCATTATGGACATTAAAACAAGCTATAACCTGTTGTTGGGACGACCTTGGCTGCACGCCGCTAGAGTTGTGGCATCTTCGTTACACCAATCTCTCAAGTTCATATGGGATGATTAGGAAGTCTTAATTCACGGCAAAGAAAGTATTCACAGTTATCCAGATGACTCTGTGCCAGTCATAGTGAGATCACTAACAGGCGCTAATTTTCACACCGTTGAGCTAGCCGTGATAGGTTGTAGGGAGATGATGAAGATGTTCCCATGCCATCGGTTTACAAAATGGTTGCTATAGCTATGATGAGGAATGGGTTTGAACTCAGGAAAGGTCTGGGAAAGAACTTACAAGGATTCACAGAACCAGTAAGTATTAAACATGGAAGGTACCAGTTTGGGGTTGGATACGAGCCATGTCAGGCAGAAGAAGAGGAAGCAGGGTATGTGCCAAGAGGTCCCATTGAAATGAGAAAACAATTCCCTTATCTCTACCACTCCTTCATTACATGCCCATTAAGCTACAATGGTGAAGATCCAGAATAGGGTTTGAGGACGCTGTTCGGAGAAGGAGAATGCGCAGCGATCATTGAAGAATGCTTTGAAGCATCAAAAATTCGCCCTGCTGAACCAAGAGAGACAACATGTGGATGGACTTCTACCTCGTTGTTCACTCTGTGGTAGAAAGATTGCTCATTTTCACGTGTTATTTAAATAACAGGAAATGGCTCGATGTTCCATTCCGAGTCAGGACCGTCGTTTGTACTGCCTTTTAAATTTCAATAAAAATGCCTCAAAGATTGCAATAAAATAAAAGTGTTTTACTTCGCCTATATAAGTATATATATAATACAACTATATATTAATGCATAATTAATATTGCGTTTAGATGAATAATAACCATGCTAATTTGTTTTACAGTAATAATACTGAGGCCACAAATAATGTCATGAGATGTTACAAAGCAGGTGAAAATAGCGATCAAGGAGAAGAGACAACTGAACCAGAGGGGTTACTAGATGTCGAAGAAGAATATGGGAACAGACCCACACCAAACCTAGAGGAAACAGAAGCAATTAATCTAGCAAGTGAAGAGTTAGTAAGGGAGACCCGAATAAGTGTGCACTTGGCAGAAGCCCAGAAGGAAGGGTATCGGAGTCTTCTAAAAGAGTATGAAGATGTTTTTTCTTGGTCATACGCCGATATGCCGGGTTTGAGTACAAATATTGTTGCCCACAGGTTGCCAATCCTCGAAGGGTTCGCCCCGGTAAAATAGAAAATCCGGCAACCTAAGCCTGATGTTAGCATTCGGATTAAAAAAGAGGTAGAAAAACAGATTCAGCCAAGGGTCGTTGAAGTGACACCATACCCGACATAGTTAGCGAACATAGTTTTGGTGCCAAAGAAAGATGGGAAAATAAGGATTTGCGTGGATTACCGTGATCTCAATCGCGCTAGCCCGAAGGATAATTTTTCACTCCTAAATATTCACATACTCATTGATAACTGCGTCAAGCATGAGGTTCAATCTTTTGTGGATTGCTACGCCGGCTATCATCAGATATTGATGGATGAAGAAGATGCTCAAAAAATGGCATTCATCACACCGTGGGGGGTGTATCATTATCGGGTAATGCCTTTCGGACTCAAGAATGCCGGCGCCACTTACATGAGGGCAATGACCATCGTATTTCATGATATGATGCACAAAGAAATTGAGGTGTATGTGGATGACGTCGTTGTCAAATCTTGAATAGGTCAGGACAACCTTAAACATTTGCGAAAATTCTTTGATAGATTCCGCAAGTACGACTTGAAGTTGAATCCTGCAAAATGTGTATTTGGAGTGCCTACCGAAAAGTTATTGGAATTCATAGTCAGTCGCCGGGGTATCAAGCTGGACCCTACCAAGATCAAATCAATTTAATAGCTACCACCTCCTAGAATAAAGAAAGAGGTCATGAGCTTCTTAGGAAGGTTGAATTACATTGGAGGCTTCATTACCCAGTTCACAGTGATCATTGAACCGATTCTCAAGCTTCTCAAGAAAGACGCTCCAACCAAATGGACAAAAGACTGTCAGAAAGCCTTTTACACAATAAAAAAATACCTGTCAAACCCGCCTGTCATGGTTCTGCCAAGACCTGGAAGTCCTTTACTGCTATACATGTCAGTATCAGAAATTGCTTTTGGATGCATGTTAGCACAAAAAGACGAGAAAGGTAAGAAATAGAAGGCCATCTATTACATCAATAAAAAGTTCACACCTTGAGAATCCAGGTACTCATTGGTGGAAAAGACATGTTGCACCCTAACTTGGGTATCTCAGAAGTTGAGAAATTATATGGCCGCTTACATGACTCATCTAATTTCCAGAATGGACCCACTAAGATACATCGTTTGCCAGCCCATGCCTATAGGGAAGCTGGCCAAATGGAAAATGCTTTTGAGCAAGTTCGATATCCAGTACGTAGCGCAAAAGGCGGTCAAAGGGCAGGCATTGGCAAACCTATTGGCAGGAAGTCCAGTAGACGACAATCCAGTACCTTTATGGACTTACTTCCCATATGAAGAAATAATGAAAATTGAAGGTGAGGAAAGCGAAGACGAGTCTGGATGGAAATAATACTTTGATGGAGCAGTCAAATTTAAAGGATCAGGGATCAAAGCCATCTTGGTTTCAGACTCAGGACAATATTATCCTGTGGCGGCCAAGTTAAATTTCAATTGCACTAACAACATGGCTGAATATGAAGCCTGCATCTTAGCACGCTTAGCTCTTGACATGGATGTGAAAGATCTTCAGGTAATTGGCGACTCGGATTTGTGAATCCAGCAAGTTCGAGGAGAGTCGGCCACCAAAAATGAAAAGATCATACCATACGTCAGACTTGTGCAGAGATTGGCAGATCATTTCCGAGAAGTCAGGTTCAAACATATACCAAGAACTCAAAATGAGTTCACCGATGCATTGGCAACGATATCATCCATGATCCAGCATCCCGACAGTAGATACAATGATCCTGTCAAAGTCGAGATCAAAGATCAGCCAGCCCACTGTGCTTTTGTTGAAGCTGAGACTGATGGAAAGCCTTGGTATGTTGACATCAAAATATTTTTGGAGAAAGGAGAATATCCCGAAGGAATCGCCTTGAATCAGAAGGGGACTATCAGGAAATTGGCAAATGGTTTTTTTCTTAACAAGAATGTCCTTTACAAAAGAACTCCGGATTTGGGATTGCTCAGGTGTGTGGACTCTTCTGAAACCACAAGATTGATTAAAGAAATGCATGCTAGAACCTGCGGGCTTCACATGAATGGGTTCATGCTAGTGGAAAAAAATTTGAGAACAGGTTATTACTGGATGACCATGGAAAATGACTGCAGCAAATTTGTCCAAAAGTGCCACAAGTGTCAGATTCATGGTGACTTGATAAAAGTCCCTCCAACAAAACTAAATGCTATGACATCACCTTGTCCATTCGCCGCTTGGGGTATGGATGTCATAGGACCAATTGAGCCAGCTGCGTCAAACAAACATCGTTTCATCTTGGTTGCCATAAACTACTTCACCAAGTGGGTGGAAGCAGCATCTTACTCATCAGTGACAAAGAAAGTGGTCACGGACTTTGTGTGCAAGAACATTATATGCCAATTTGGCATCCCAAAAACAATCATAATAGGCAATGGGGCTAACCTGGATAGCCATTTGATGAGAGACATGTGTGTACAGTTTCGGATTACCCACCAGAATTCAACCGTATATCGTCCGCAAATGAATGGGGCTGTAGAAGCCGCCAACAAAAACATCAAAAAAATCCTCCGAAAGATGATTGATAACTACAAAGATTGGCATGAACAATTTCCTTATGCATTGCTGGGATATCGTACTATGGCCAGGACCTCGACTGGAGCCACTCCGTACCTGTTAGTGTATGGCACCGAAGCAGTGATACCAGCCGAGGTAGAAATCTCTTCGCTTCGGATAATACAAGAAGCTGAGTTGGACGATGCAGAGTGGATCCGTAAAAGGTATGAGCAACTGGCTCTAATAGATGAAAAAAGGATGATCGCTGTTTGCCATGCTAAACTATACGAAAAGTACTGTCAGGAAGAGCCGTAGTGCTTGCTCAAATGGATGGTCAAGAGTGGCCAAGAGCGATAAATTCAGATGCCATCAAAAGATACTACGTCTGAAGAAGAAGATGACTGCGAGGATTCAGAGTTTCCATAGTTTAGGTGTTCTTTAGTTGCATTCCCTCTATGTGTAATTTTGCATTTATTTTAGAAAACAAAAATAAAAAAAAATATGTACGAACTACGCAAGGACCTGATTGCCTATACTTATAAGGGGATACGTAGGCGTTTTTCCAAGCTCGGTCGGTTTAACCTAAAAAATCCAAATTATGTATGTTGAACTATGTTATGACCTGATTCCCACTTGGGATACGTAGGTGCTCGTTTCAGTTCGGTCCCTCACAAAAAAAATTCCAATATGCTTATCCTGAACTACGTTTCGACCTGATACCCGAAACGGGATACGTAGGCGCTCTCTCGAGCTCGGTCATTCCAAACAAAATTTCAAACAAACCTTATGAAACTTCAGAGATGATTCAACAAGAGAAAGATAAAGGTAACCCCATACGGAAACTGGGGCAGAATTTTTGAGAAAGATCTCAAAAATTCATCAAGCGCGGTGAAATCAAGCAATGACAAGTACACACTTATACTGGGGAAAATTTTTTGAAAGGGTCTCAAAAATTCCTTCAACATAGCAAAACTCAGGTTGATATAAAGACATACACAAATTGGCGCAAAATTTTCAACAAGGATTCGAAAATTTTCGCGAGTTGAAATCAAGAAGAAGAAGAAGAGACGGGAGACCTTGCTTGGGTGACTAATGTCATGAAATTAAAAAAGGCGTATATAAAATATTATTTTCAAAACATATATGCATATATCTTCAAAAGAAAATCATCACACAAAAAACTTTCCTAAAGAAAGAACAAAAGATTTTAAAGAAAATGAGCATCCTTTCCTTCGAGACACGAGCGGAAGAAGTCCATACGCATGGCAGGCAATCGACCATATAGGAAACTGACAAATTTTCTGTGGGTGAAGGAAAAAACGAGCATGGATTTTTTACACTAACAGATATGCTAGAATGTTCAAAACAGGGCAACGATCACAAGTAAAGCAAAGAAAAATTCCAAGGATAATAGCACGAGGAGTGCGCAAAAAGGGTAACGAAGTCCCTCTCTAGTGAAGTTCCTTTTACGCTGACAGGTTTGTCCATGTTGCAGAGCACAATGATTTTTACAAAAAAAAAAAGACTTTAAAGGGCTACTAGGAGATATAATCATGGTATCAGAAGTCGGGTTTCTGCTAAAAAGAACAGTTTCTGTATCACGGTATTGAGACCCCGGCCTAGATGTCGCATGGTTTGCCTTGATACATTGGCTGAGTGGACGGCCAAAAATTCAAAAATTTGAAATGACGCGTTGATAGCGGGATTGAATGCCGCTACTTACAATAGAGTCCAGTCCTTTTTGGAAGAAGTAAATCCTGTCGACGGGCGGGTATTCTTCGGTGGAGTCAAAAAAGGAAGGTATAAGTCTTGCCATCGAGGTAAGCTTTATTCCTCAAACTGATGATATGGATTAGGAGACTACGTGTTGAAGGGGTTGAGTCGCCGTCCATCTATATAGCCAAAAATAGGTAGCATAATTCCGAGCTTGATATCTGCAATCGTTGAAATACGAATGTGATTCCTACGTCAAGATTTGCGGTCTCTATTGCGGTCTATTTCAAGTTAACGTAATCATGGTTCAGGGATAGTGGTAGTCATGAGAAAAGGCGCCGCCTCTGAATGTGCTGAAGTAACTTAAAAATTCTGAATAAATGTTGTAATCCTGGACACAAGGGTTAGCGGTCATCATGAAAGGAATATGATCCCGCACTCTGATAAGCAATCCACATTTAGGTATTTTTTATTATAGGTGATGTTAGACCAACTGGTATACCGCAGTTACCGTATGCGGATAACGGGATGAGCGACACCAGATTTGGACAGTCATCGCGATATGAAATCATGATGTGATGCCAAATTTTCGCGGGTAGTGGACGTCGTAAGAAACAAAAACGGCCCCACACGAGAAAACATAGGTTTCATGATTGACATATCGTGTTACGAAAATGACAATCGGACTGGGGTGTGTAGGTTCGCAGAAATGCTGTATAGCGTGACCCAGATCCCAACAGAAGTTATCATTGAATGATGGAAACATCCGAAAACGTCGAAAAATAAGACGGTCGAAGGAAACATCCAGAGTAGATTATTCCTTTTTTTTAAATGTATATATATATATATATACACACACAAAAACACACACTTACACACTTACAGGAGAGAAGAAAGAATACGGACAAGCGTTTACGAAAAGACGAATGTTACAGTAGAGGATGACAACAATGACAACAAAATGGCAAAACGCCACACAGGCATGACTACATTAAAATTAAAATTTTCAAAAGACTAACACGCAGGACTCAACATTTGGGAACGAGCTAGAAGCTACCAAAGGTGGGAACAAAAGCCGGATTAAAAATATGCGGAGCATACGTGGAACTCTTTCTTGGGTAACCGGTCAAAAAAACATATACGAAAGTCAAGCTTTCTACAGCAGGGGTTGAAGATCGCTTGAAACATCAACACCTATGAGCCCTTTTAAAACCGCCTCTGGCTCGGATCTTCAGCCAGAAACAGCCAAGGAGGTTCCCACGTAAAGGGATATTCTTTTTCGTGCTATCAAGTCGAACTACAATTGGCTTGATTCCCAAAGCCAGGGATATGTAGGCTACTCAAGTTTCGAGGCTCGGCCATATTCCAATAGTTATTTTGGGACATCCCGAGATAGCTTAAAGAAAAACTTCATCTCACAGTCCTCATAGAGTCAGCACTACAAACGGCCTGAATTCTCATTTAGCCTGAGATATTTAGGAAGCCCAGAAGTCAGGGTCCGGCCATACTTCAGAAATATTGTGAAAAAGGGCTGTAGTATCTGCTATTCAGTGAAAATTAGGTTTATAAAATTCGTAGCTCAAAGATGGCCTTGCCATCCTTGAACTTCGAAGGGGCAATTGTTGACACCTAATTTTCACCGCGTAGAACGTATATTTTAATTTTCATATTTCCTGAGTCTAAGACGGAGCAAGGATGTCCTTAGAAGATTAAAAGATTTAAAAATCCCGAGAAAATTGCAAAAATTGACATTTAATTATTCTTTTCATAAAATCAACAATTACAAGAAATTACGAGTTATTTATTTTTAACAAATTTGGTTTAAAAATACGCATTCCGCTCCGTCTAGCTCGGGAAAATTGTTAATCAAGATAACGTATGAATTACCGCTCATTTTGACTACATTTTTCACACTCTTAAATGTTCTCCGGAACTATATCAATATTAGACTCGTTTTAAAACTAATTTACTAAATTCACGAGTTTTAAATTTTTAATTAGCCTAAAATAACTATTTAGTTGGTTATATGTTATTTAGTTATTAATTGGTCTAAATTAGGAGGGGGGTTCTTAAAATTAAGTTTTAAAATTTGGGTGGGGGTTGTTTAAAAAAAAGGCGAATGGAAGTTTTTAAAATACAAATTTCCTCCCCCCGTTTATTATTTTCAGTCCATCGATCCTTCGTCTTCTTCAGGCGACAAAAGCGAACCTCTAGGGTTGCGCCTCCACGGCTGGTTCCATGGCCATTGTCGCCGAATTGTTTAGGCATTTTTTCCCAAATCACGAGTACATACTCGTAATTTATAGGTTTATTTTCCTTTAAATACTATGTTGCATGCTCGATCAACTCATTTTTGGGATGTTACCCGGGGTTATGCTGTGATAGAGTCGCCATGGCCGAGACCTCGAGTCCTTAGCCATCTTGTGTGCTCTATCACATGGAAGCAAACCCCATGGGGAGACTCTCAGATTCGGGTACAGGAAGGGTTTTTATCCTACCCTTTGTATGATTTTACCGTTAATTTGTTGTTATTTTGTCCTATTTGGTGACTAGGTATACTACTCTATTGATTTCGAGTTTTACCAGATTTTTGCTTAAACATTTTGAGGACACTTAGCTATATTTTTTAGTATTGTGTGATGTGTACCATTTCTGATTGGTTATAGTTCTAATTGTGGTAATTTGTTGAGGAATCCTGTTGTCCTTTGAAAAATCGGAATTGTTTTTGAATTTTAAGAAGGGGAATTTGAGAGGGAATTGGGAGGGAAAAGATTTTTACCCCCTAAACCCTAGAGGATTGCTATAAATAGCATGCCATATGGCTGCTTATAGGGGGTCTTTCTGATTTTTCAAATTTTTTTTACGGAAAAGGGCCAAAAATACCCTCGAACTATTGAAAATGGAGCAAAAATACCCTCCATCCACCTTTCAGCCCCCAAATACCCTTACCATCCACCTATTGGGTCTAAAATACCGTTATTGCTAATAGAATCTTTTCATTAAACACGTGGCATTTTTCTATTGGTTGGCTTATAAAATTAATTAAACTAATTAACTTTTGCAATATTGACCAGATAGTGCCCCCCACCCCCGACCCGACCCCCCCCCCCCCGATGCAAAAAAAATCAATATTTGGGGGTTGGGGGGAGGGGGAGGGTGCGGGGTGGAAAAAAAAGTCAACTTTTTTTTTCCAGCTGGGAGGGGACGGGGGCGTATGGTGCGGGGTTTGAGGGGGGCGGTACAAAAAACCCAAAAAAAAACGTCAAAACTTTTTTTTTCAAAAATATTAATTTTTTTTGTGTCGGGGGGGGGGGGGGGGGGTGGGTAGGGGTGCGGGGGAGGTGTAGGGTGCGGGTGCGGGGTGGGGTGCAATTACATTAGACATTTTAATTTATCAAGACATTTCAGAGTACTTGTCCTTTTTACTAGGAAGTTGAGAAGCGTAACAATACTTTTTTTGCACCCCACCCCGCACCCCTACCCCCCCTCCCGACGCAAAAAAAATTAATATTTTTGAAAAAAAAAAGTTTTGACGTTTTGTTTTGGGTTTTTTGCACCACCCCCCCCCCCTCAAACCCCGCACCCTACGCCCCCCTCCCCTCCCAGCTGAAAAACAAAGTTGACTTTTTTTTCCACCCCACACCCTCCCCCTCCCCCCAACCCCCAAACCCCGCACCCTACGCCCCCTCCCCTCCCAGCTAAAAAAACAAAAAAAAACGTCAAAACTTTTTTTTTCAAAAATATTAATTTTTTTTGCATCAGGGGGGGGGGGTAGGGGTGCGGGGGAGGGGTAGGGTGCGGGGTGGGGTGCAAAAAAAAGTTTTTCAAAAAAAAAATAAAAATTCACAGGGGGGGGGGTCGGGTCGGGTCGGGGGTGGGGGCACTATCTGGTCAATATTACAAAAGTTAATTAGTTTAATTAATTTTATAAGCCAACCAATAGAAAAATGCCACGTGTTTAATGAAAAGATTATGTTAGTGATAAGGGTATTTTAGACCCAATAGGTGGATGATAAGGGTATTTGGGGGTTGAAAGGTGGATGGAGGGTATTTTTGCTCCATTTTCAATAGTTCGAGGGTATTTTTGGCCCTTTTCCATTTTTTTTATAAAGTTGAAAACAATACTAAGTACCCTAGCCTACAATGTACAATACATACAAATATACCTTTGAAATACTACAATATACTTACATTATACATATATTATCCGAAAATATGCTATAAGATGTCATAGGAATTCAAACAAGAGACCATTTTTTTTTAAAGAATCTTGGGTGTTGATATTTGAAGTGTTGATCCAACCCCTCCCCTTTGATCTTTTGGTTTCCCCACAAAAAGGTAAAATTCTATTTTTTTTCCAGTTTATTTCATATTCATTTTCATTTCTTTTGATGCACTTGACATAGTTATAGTCCTTTGGTTGATGTTCTAAGCTTGTTTCTGTTACAACTTAGTATGAATGCTGGCTTGAGTATGTTTGTGCTGACAATAAGCTTTCTTTTCTGGTTTACTGTTTCATTGATACTCATCATGTTATTGGTCCTATAATAGTGTATCGCATAGCTGCCCACCTTGGCGGTGACTGCCCGGCCAAATAGGCGCGGTGTAATAGTAATATCATTATATGCTCATCACAATATGCTTAGCTTATCATAATACTTACTCTATCTGGGTGACGTAAGGTCGTGATCCCCCGATTGCATTATGGAACAATCATGGACATTCTGCCTCACCTTGAAGGAATTAGCATATAAGGTGAGTGTAAGCGATAAATAACATCATTAGACTTTCTATACTTTAACTCATTACCTTGTGTAGCTAATTATAGACATAGGTTCATGGATAAGAAACAAGTTACGCTATAGGATTCATGCCATTAGAAAGAAGGGACTAGCCTCACAAACCTTTGACGTTTAACTAAACTATCGCTCTCTTGTTCTCCCTTGATATCGCGTCTCTACCTTCAAAAGAGAATTGGCATTTACGTTAATTAATCGACTATAAGAACGCGTTACTAACTCTAGGGAAAATTGGACAACACTCCCTTTGTTTGTACTACTTCTCCCATGTTCTATGTCAACTCCCAAACGCTCACAATGATACCCACAATGTTGAATTCAACATTCATCATTTACAGGCATTAACCGCATTCCACCATTTCTCTTCATTTTTCCCACAATTATGGTTTTGGGTTCACTATCGTATTTTCTCATGTATCACATTTATCTCGTGCTTTACATGTCATTTATAACGTATTCATACTCACAACACACTAACATTCATGATTCAATTCTATTACCATTCACTGATGGCACTATTCACTCATTTATGACCCATTTGCTATGCTTTTCTACAACTCGGGTATCTTAACCTTCCAATACCTTAAACAACATGATAAAGTCATGAAACTTACCTTAGATGATGGTTGAACAAGTCTTGAGTGGAATTGCTCCTCTAGCACCAAACCCTACTTCACTTTTTTTTTTTGAACTTCTTGGTTTGGATGAACTTCACTTGAGTTTCACACACTTTGTTTCATGGATTTAATGTTGTTGATCTTAATCTCCTTTTGATTCTCTTAAATTCTTGTGGATGAAGTGTTTTGGAGTACTCTAGAGAGTTCTTGAACCGTGTAGGTGAGAAATGAAATAAAATGAGCTTAGGGTCCCTTTTTAATAACTCAAAATCTGGTTTTTAATGAACAGAAGTCGGGGTGTACAGTGGCCGTAAACCCAGTTTACGGGCCGTATACTGGTTTACGGTCCGTCCTCCACGACCGTATTTAAGCATATCAGAAACAGAAAGGTTTGCTGTAGGTCATGGTGGTTTACGGTCACAGTTTACGGGCCGTATTTCAATTTACGGTCCGTATTCTGAGTCGTATTTTACCATTTAACATTTGGCAGAAAGTTGAAATTTTTGGAATGTTGAAGGACGATGGCACTTTACGGGTCGTATTCCATTTTACGACCACTGGGCTGAAATGAAATTCTGCAACTTCCTTATTTCCAAAGTTCATAAATAGTCATTCCCTATTTAGTAAAACATCGTACACTCATGCCTTTCGTTGGTCTATGCATTGTTAGCTCACGAAAAATTTCCGAGGTGTAACAAGAATGACGGTACAAAGGACGACCGTCAAACATCTTTTTCGTGAAACTGTAGAGAATTTTCATTTTGACCCTCTCCTCTTGGGTCTTTAGCCTAAATCCATGCACGTAACCTAACATATAAGGTTCCAAAGGACTCATACAATGCTTTCACACTCTATACGGATTTACGGGATGTTACATTATCCTCCCCCCCCCCCCCCCCCCCCCCCCCTTAAGATTCATTCGTCCTCGAATGAGAATAATAGTCTAGAAAAGAATTCACTAAACCACAAGTTGCTTCTAACAAACACAACGATTCATCAATAAGTAATTTAAAACGCTAGCTTATACCTGCCAATGGGAACAAATGGGGATATATCTTCTTCATGTCCTCCTCCGCTTCCCAAGTAGCTTCCTCAGTATTATGGTTTCGCCACAACACTTTAACCGATGCCACATCCTCCGTCCTCAACCTTCTAACTTGACGATCTAGAATCTGAACCGACTTTTCTTCATAGGTTAACCCTTCATTAATTTCAATCTCTTCATGGTTCAACACATGGGAAGGATCAGGTTTGTACAACATCAACATCGAAACGTGAAACACAGGATTCACCATGGCCATATCAGATGGTAACTTCAACTCATAAGCCACCATCTCAATTTTCCTAACAATCTCATAAGGGCCAATAAAATGAGGACTAAGTTTCCCCATTTTACTAAACTGCATTACTCCCTTCATCGGCGATACTTTCAGGAACACTTTGTCACCAACAGAAAACTCCAGCTCACGCCGCCTCATATCCGTATAGGACTTTTGTCTACTCTAAGCTGTCTTGAGTCATTGCACAATAAGCTTAACCTTCTCCATTGCTTCATGAACTGAATCCGGACCCAAAAATTCTACTTCAGTGGGTTGAAACAAACCAATTGGAGATCGACAACGCCTCCCACAAAGAGCCTCATAAGGAGCCATTCGAATACTCACTTGATAGCTATTGTTGTAAGCGAATTCCACCTGAGGTAGGTGGTCATCCCAACTTCATTCAAAATTGATTGCACAAGCTCGTAGCATATCTTCCAAAGTCTGAATAGTTCTCTCCGCCTTCCCGTCAGTTTGAGGATGAAAGGCAGTAATCAATTTAACTCTAATTCCTAACCCTTCCTGAAAAGATGTCCAAAAATGAGCAGTAAATTGCGTACCTCTATTAGATATAATCGATGTCGGAACACCATGCAATCTAACTATCTCTTTTAGATATAACTTGGCGTACTCCGCTGCAGTATATGACGTCTTCACAGGGCGCAAATGGGTAGACTTTGTGAGTCTATACACGATAA